>NC_071995.2:17505000-18705000 GCF_028885655.2 Pongo abelii
ATATATATGTGATAAAGCAGAAAATAATCCCTCATTAAGCCACCACAAAGCTTAAGAGCTAAATATGGCTGATAGCATTGAAGTTATCTGTACATCACTCATCCCATTGCCCTGCTTTCTACCCCAGCTCAACTAGTTAGACACTACCCTGGATTTTATATTTATCATTCTTTATCACACATGTGTGTACCACTAAAAGAGATTACTTAGTTTTGTTAACTAAATTAACATATTATAATGAATACTGGCTATATATAGCCTTTAGAAGATTGCTTTATTTCACCTCACATAACTTTTCTAAGACTCGTCTATGTTGCTGCAGATAGCATTAATGCATATACTCTCACACTGAACAATGTTCCTGTGCATGGATAAACATCATGTATCTATTCCTTTGTTGATCACTTGGAAAGCAATTTGCATTGTCCTAAAACTGAGAATGCACACGTCTTATAACCCAGCAATTTCATTAGAAATATATAGAAATGTCTTTATAGTAGAATGTTTACGAGCTCATTATCCCTTAATTATAGTTTGTAATTAATCTTTAATAATTACATATTATTGTTACAACCAACATGATCAATAGTGTAAATAAGAGGGTTTAGAAAGGATGTAGAGATGCCCTGCAGATTGAAAAGGATTATTAGTTTGATGTTATCTAAATTATTTAGCATTCAAAATTCAATAAATATTTTTGAGTACTCTTCAGGTATCAAATACTGTTCTGTTTGTAGGGAATATAGCAGTGAATAAAACAGAAGTGGCTGCTATTATGAGGCCTTCATTCTATTATAGGACATGGACATTAAATATACAAATAAGCAGCATTCTATGAGGTGGTAGTACCTACACTACCTCACTATAGATCTATAGATAAACACAAAGCCAAATAAAAGAATGGAGAATAAAGGCATTTCTAGTTAGGATGGCATAGACAAGAAAGATCTGTCTGTGGACATGGCATTTAAATAGAAATCTCAGTGAAGGCAGGGAAGAGCTCATGTGTTTATCTCAAAGAAGAGTTCTAATCAAAGACTATAAGGTTCAAGTATATTTTTACTGATTTAGAAAAGAAATAAGGATATTATTGTAGATAAAATGGAATTAGTAAGAGAAAGAAGGATCAGACATAATGTTGGAAAGTTAGGCCAAGCCCAGATTGCAAAAGGTTTTCTAGGCCTTTGTGGACTTTGCCATTTATTCTGGGTGTGAATGAAAGGTTACCACTTGAGGTTGTATACATTTTGTGTTTCAAAAACATATTGATTTATATGTGGAAGAAAATCTGTAGTGGGGCAAGAGTGGAAACAGCTTGGATAGGCATGACTGTCATTAGATGAGAGAAGAAGCGGCTTGGGATACGTGGCTGCAGTGGAGCTGGTAAGAAATAATCAGATAAGGGATACATTTTGAAAGCAGAGCCAAAGGGTTTGTTTGTAGATTGCTAATGTAGATACATTAGAGGGAGAAGTCAGGAATAACTCCACATTTTTTAGCCTGAGCAAGTAGTTAAAGATGATATTACAAATACAGATGGAGAACAATGAAGTAGGGGCAGGTTAAGGAAGAAATATCAAGTGTTTGTTTTGGACATACATTTTAGGTATAGGTATCAATTAGACAGATGTCCAGTTGGAGTTAGCTGTCAAGTAAATATTAGGTAAGTTAGTCCGGAGTTGAGAGTAGAGCTCAGAGATGGAGATTTAAATTTATATTGGAAGTCAACAATTGAGTTGATATTTAAGGAAATGGGATTAGATGAAATCACCTAAATGGTTAGTATGGACAAAGAAGAAAAAGAGACACAAAGAGTGAGCCTCACTGTAACTGACTGGTTGCATTAAAGATCTCAGATCGTCATCCATTCTCCTATACACAATCTTCACCATATATTTTGTGGGACCCTTCCATCCTGACTCTGAGCTTAGAGTTGCAACTTGCTTTGACATAGCCAAGTTATGCAAGCAGAGGGTTGTACATTTCTGCTCATGCTCCTTATACTCTACCCTTACCATGAGAAGATATGCCTGGGCTAGCCCCTCTGATCCCAGAAGGGGGAAGGTAGATACAAGGTCAACCCACAGTTGCATGAGTGAGCCCAGCTGAGTGCAGTCTTAGAGATCAACTAAACCCTACAGGTAAGTGAGATATAACTGTTTATTGATGATTGAGTCTGAGTTTTAGAGTGGTATTCAATGAACATTATTGTAGCAACATATAACTGATACATGAGGAGTACTGTAGTATTTAGAGATCTGGACAAGAAGGAAGATTCACAAAGGATACTGAAGAAACTACATTGAGGAAAGCCAAGACAAATAGGGTTCAGAAACCCAGGAGGTGAAAATGTTTCAAGAAGAAGGAAGTGATCCACTTTGACAAATTCTACTGAGTTCATGTAAGATGAAGGCTGAGGATGGATTATTTGGCAAACAGATTTTGTTATTGCCTTCATTAAAAGTGTTGAAAGAACCTAATTCAAGTAAACTCTAGAGAAAAGGGTAGGTGAGTAAGTTAAGATAATTAAGAATAGTGATTTTTGCTCTAACGGGCAGTGGAGAAATGGGCTCATGCTTGGAAGGGAATGTGAATCTACAAAAAGATTTTTGTTTTAGATGGTTCCATTTTGTTTTATATGGTTCTATTATTGACTGTTTATATGTAGATAGAAATCATTTAACTCAAGGAGGGAATAAAAGAGATGACACAGAAGAAAACAGAGACAATTATTATAGAATAACTGAGACTTTGAGTAGGTAAACTGGAATAAGATCCAATAAACAGGAGATGGACTTGCCACTAGGAAGGAGAGTGAGCAATTCAGCCATAGTTACAGGTCTGAAGGCAAAGTACAGAGGAGGTTAAATGAAGGTATGTTGGTAGACTCGCCAGTAAAACAATAAAGTTTCCTTCCTTCATAGTGCTAATTTTTTTAATTAAAGAATTAAGAAGTAAAATCATCAGCTAAGAGTGAGGAAGAGGTATGCAGTAGACAGAATTCTAAGATGATCCCCAGTGATGCTTACCCTTGCATAACACTCTCCTCTTTGAGCATGGGTGGAACCAGTAATGTGAGGAGATACCACTCCTGTCACTCTGTTGTTACAGGGCAAAAAGGAGATTATCCGGAGTGGACCTTGACCTAATGTAGTTAGCTCTTTACAAGCAGAATTTTTTTTTTCCTCACCATTTTGTCACAGAAGAGAAAATTAGAGTGATGTACTTTGGCTGATCTCTAAGAAAATAAACATTCATGTCATGAGCTGCCTATGGTGGCCACATGGTAAGGCACTGTGTATGGCCTCTAGGAGCTGAAAGTGGTCCCTGGTCAACAGACAGCACTGAAATGTGGACCTCCACCCTACATCTGCAAGGAAATGAATTCTTCCAACACCAGTGACCTTGAAGGATGCCCTCAGTTTCACATGAGAACCGCAGCCCTAGCCAACACCCTCATATCAGTTCAGTAAGATCCTGACCAGGGAATTCAGCCAGGCAATACCTGAATTTTTTACTACAAAAACTGTGAGATAATAAATGTGTGTTGTTTTAAGCCTCTAGGGTTGTGGTAATTTGTTACATAACCATAGAAAAACTAATACAGGGTGTCAGAGGTGTGAATACAAAGAAAAACGCATCTCAGAGAAAGGAGAAAAAGCTGACTGAAGAATATGGAGAATACTGGGCAGGATGGGGAACCCATTCAAAGTTTGCAGTTGAAAATTTAAAGTGAGATGCGTTAGAATTGGGAGCTTAGATAAAGACACAGAATAGATTAGGAGTTAGATTTAACTCAGCGAATTAGCCAGTTGAACACATGTAAGGAGAAGGAGGCAAGGGAGAGAAAGTTATATGCAAAATAATGATGATTATGTTAAACCAACTTATTTAAACAGATAGCAGGGAAGTGAGGAGAAGACAGGGTAATATGCAGTGAAAACTTATGTTCCACCAGCTGAACATCTCAGTGAGGCTTTAAGATTCCTAAGAAGTGGTTACTCATGAGAGTAAGCTGAAAAGATAAGAGGTTGCAATTAGAAATTACTTGGCCCTTAGATTTTATTTTGATAAGATCCTTTGTCCATCATGCATCACTTACATGAGCTTTGGCCTAAGTATTCACTACTTGGACTTCAGGGTTCTTGAACCTCCCCTATCTGAGTGGTGTTGCAACATTTAGGAGTCTCTTCCCCCAACTTAGGGGTACAGGGGTACAGTCCTCTTGAATACAGAAGCCTTCTTTCAGGAAAAATTTGGCTATTAGTCACACATACCTTACTGTGAGTGTTAGCAATTCAAATATTATCCACAATTTTGAAATAAAACTTTTGTCTTTGATAAAGAAAATGTTGATCTCAGAAATTCAGAAGAAAAAGGTATTTTTGTTTTCTAAAAACCAGAGGGCTTTTGAGACTCCTCTAATACAGGAGCGGGCAAACTAGGGCCTCTGGGCCAAATCTGTCCCACCACCTGTTTTCGTAAATAAAATTTTGTTGGAACACAGCCACACCAATTTGTTTACATATTGTCCAAAGCTGCTTTTGCACTACAATGGCAGAGTTGAATAGTTACAATAAAGGCTATGTGATGTGCAAAGACTAAGGTATTTACAAACGAGTGTTCTTCCAGAAAATGTTGCTGACCCCTGCCCTAATATCACCTCACATATGCCAGTTGAGTTTTACCCTTCTTTCTCAGCATCTGTGTTACAAATTCTTAGAAGTAGAAAAATAGAAAGTTGGAAAGATAACAACAAAAAAACACAATGTACTATAGTACTATAGAAGTACTATAGAAGTACTATGGGTTTTTGCCTGTAACTTTGGAAAAGGTGAGAGAAACTAAAGCAGTTCATGTGGGTGTCTGAACAATGATACTCTTTCCTCTATGCAGTGTTTCATGAGAAAGGAAGGAATTGAAGTTTGTGCAAGAAAGGGTAATGTAATCAGAACACTCTTGTATGTTCTGGCATGGCTTTATAATCTGGGTTACTGCTCAGGATTCTTAACCCTTTGTGTCAGTTTTTTTTTAAGACATTCATTTCCTCCTGGTGACCCAGACAGTGGCAGTATAGTTCATTTGTATTTCTACCATATAAACCTAACTATTTCCTGTATCTGTTGAATGATGGGTTGTGGATTGGGAGGTAAGGCGAGCCAATATTTTGCTTCCTATGATAAGAATATAAACACTAGAGAGACACTCTCCTTAACTTTGTCTGAGGCCAGCCAAAACTATACAAAACAACTTCAAAGCCACATCACAAAAGAATCCCAAGGACTTCATCTTTCTTAAAGCAAAGCAAACTATAGAGGTATATACACAATTATTGTTAATGTGACTTTTCTCTCTTTTTCTGGATCAGTCTTACTAGCATTTTAAAAAATACATATTTTACTAATATTCAAAGAAACATCTTTTAGTTTTAATAATTATTTTATTGGTTTTTATTTGGCTGTTTTTTACTTTTTGAATGTTTTTATCTGAAATGTTATGCTCTCTTTCTTCAACGTTGAGCTTACTCTGCTCTCTCTTTGAATTCATTGTGAGTATCCTGTTGAGTTTACATAGCAGATGGCCAATTTTTATGAATGTCCTAAGTAGACTTGAAAAAAATTGTATAGTCTCTATTCACTGATTACAGTGTAAGAAAAACTAACAATTTTGATTACATATTTATCAGTTGTGGTTTGAAAGTTAATCACTATGTTTCAATTATTTTAATGCTTCTCCTTACATTTTAACATGTATATTTAAGTCCAAAATCATTCATTCCCGTTCTATTCTCCCCACAAATAATGTCAAATCCTTAAATATTTAACTCCAATACCCCTCTTTCGTCTTTAGTGTTTTCGTGTAGCATTTCAATTTCTTCCTGTTTTCTGAACTTCACAGAACTAACTTTTGTTTCATAGTCAAAGATAGAAGCTTCTCTTTTCTTCTGTAGTCTTTTATTCTGTTGGGAATAATTGAAAATTTTCTGAGCCTCTCTTTTCTCTTTTATTCTCATATTTAATCAATCACTCTTGATTCAATTTCTTTATATCTCTTGAATATATTTTCTTTTTCTCCACTGTCATTTTACTCTCTTTCACAGAAGTAAAGGCTACCATTATTTCTAGCCAAGAGCACAGTGGGGGCACTTAATTGCCACCAGTATGCACATTTCTAACCCATTGTACCCACACAGCAGCCAGAATGGTACTTCATAACACAAACATGACCTCTTGCCTAAAATCATTCAGAGGTGCCCATTGCTTTTGAAAAATCTAAATTCCTTAACATGTCTTAACATGCTGTTATCTCCATTTCTACAGCCTTGTTTCCACCCACTTCTTCTCGTGTTCATTCTGTTTCCAGTTGCTCTGAGTATCTTTCGACTTCTTGAACACAGCAGGCTCTTTCATCTCTGGGCTGCTACGTGAATATTCCCTTCTAACTGGAGCTCTCTTGTCTGCTTTGGCTTGGCTAATTTTTATTCATCTTTCAGACCTCAGCTTTGAAGTCATTTGCTTTAGGAAGACTATTCTGAAGTAACTTCTAATCTAGGTACAGTGTTCCTAGTTGTTTGGTATTATACTACCTCTTCGTAGCTCTTGGCTGACTTGACTATAATTCCTTTTAAGAATATTCTTTCTTTCCTAGTAGACATTAAGACCTGTGATGGTAAGAATCCAGTCTGCTGGGCTTGGCATAGAAAATCACTTAATAAATATTTGGTTAATAAATGTTGGATGGATTTTTCAAAGCAGAAATTTTTAAATATAGATTTCTATCCTGGTAATACGCTTATGTGGGAAAAACTTATATTAAGAAATACACTGAAAAGCTACTCTAGAGGAGAAATTGGTAAGAAGTGTGTTTAACTTGTATCCTACCAATGGGGAGATATGGAAACTTCACAAATAAAGCAATAAGATGAGCAGGTGACCTTGCACCTAGATAATTACACTAAATAGAGAGTACAGCATATTCTCTATAATGATACAAATGGCAAGAGAATATTAAGAGCTATAGCAAAAGAGGGAAAATTGTAGCTGAATATTCTCTCTAGAACTCAGGGAATGTATGATCTTGAAATAAATCACTTAATCTCTTGATGTCTCATTTTAACTATTGAGAATATAATGAATGATTATTCTTAACTACTGCATGGGGTATTGTGAGACTTAATTTGCTAATGTTTATAAAGTGCTTCAGATTGTCTGATTAAAAGTATGAAGTATCATCATTATTATACTATAAAAGAGTATGTAAAATTTTATTTTAATTTCATAAATATGAAATTATACCTTGCTACTTTCACTTAAAATATTCTGAAATTCATACACACAGATTGGTACATGTTTGAATCTAGGTCTCCAGGCATTCACGTTAGCTGCTCTTATTTCTGTCTATAGACCTTGTCTGCATTTCTATTGTCCAAAAAGTTTACAAGACTTTGGCTGAAATAGACTTGAAAGGGTATACTCCTTTTTTGTTAAATTACAGTCCACATAAGTTGAGAGTGCTGTATTATTATTGCTTTCTCTTTCGTTTCAACCTTTCCTTCTCTGGCTAATTATTTTCTCATTTCTAAATGTGATTAACTTTCTATAGAAGACAATATTCTTCCCACCCTGCAAATATCTTCTCACTACGATTTTGCACCTGGTTACAGAAAGTTCACAGGTTGAATTACTTTTCCTTGAGGCAATTTCCTGGAGCTCCATGTCCTGGTTTCTTTGACCAGGTTTCTGCCCAGCCTGCTGCAGACCCTGGAATTGTGTGCCACTCCTGGGGTGCTTCCTTGATTTTCTAAATTCATTACCTTCCTGTTTCTGGGTTTACTACATGTTCCTCCAGAATATTACTTAGAAATAGGTACACAAGGTGAAATTTTGGTAATACTGCCTGTATAAAAATGTCATTATTTTATCTAAACAGTTGATTGACAGTTTGAATACACAATTACAGCATGAAATCATATTCAATCCAAAGGTTACGCTATTTCTCCATTTTGTTCTAGTTTCAAATATTGCCACTTTTATTTCTGATCTTTCACATTTTTTCCTTCTGGAAGATTTAAGATCTTTTTATTCTCAATGTGTGAGCCTGAATGATAATGCATATGGGTGACATTTTTTCATTTATTGTGTTTGGCACTTGATCTGGCTACTTGTGTCCTTTTGTTATTTGAATCTTATGTATGGTTTCTTTGAATTCTTGGTCTGCATTTTCTTTCTGAAATTTTCATTACTGGATACTTGGAACCTCTGGACTTATTCTCTAATTTTCTTATCTCACCCATCATGTATTCCATCACTTCATCTTTTCTATTTCTTATGAGAAATTTAATCATGGTTTTCAACTCTCACTTTTTAAAAAGAATTTTTTTTAGTTACTTTATCTTGAATATACAAGAAATATACATATTTATCTCTGGTTGTTTCTCTATTATGATATTCTGTTTTTATTTCATGTTTGAAATAACTTTTTAAAAAATCATAAATAGATATGTGTGTATGCATTGTATATATGTACACAAATATATACATATATTATGGGTATAGATACATATGAATGATATACACTTTATATGCTATATATTAATGGTCCTCAAATATTTTGGTCTTAAGAACCCAAATACCAAAAATTCTTAAGGATTTCAAAGAGCTTTTATTTATGTAGGTTATATATACTTATATTTAATATATTAGAAACTAAAGCTGAGCAGTATGTAAAATAGTTATTCATTTAAACATAATAACAAACCCATTACATGCTAACATAAATATTACTTCTAAAATCTAACTATATTTTCTAATACAAAAAGAATACCATGAGAAGAGTAGCTTTTTGAATATATATATTTTTGCAAATCTCTTGAATATCTGGTTTAACAGAAAAGGGCCGGATTCTCATAGCTACTTCTGTATTCAATTTGTTGTGTTATCACATATTGTGTTGCCTCTGAAAAACTCCTCTATACACCCAGGAGAGTATGAGAGTGAATAAGAAAAGAATACCTTAGTATTATTATGAAAATAGTTTTGACCTTGCTGGATCCCTGAAAAGACCTCCGGGACTCCCTGGGATCTCCAGACCACACAGTTCAGGATCTGAAGCTGTTTGTACAATCACATGTGCATGGACACATGCCCTTCTAAAAAAGTTATCTAGTCTTCATTTTCTTTTGTTTTATTTTTCTCTCCACTATTTTTTAAAGGCTTTTGTTGGTTTTGTTTTGGTCTCTCTTTTTTGTTAGAGACTTCTCAAATTTGATAGCAGTTGCCTGACAGCCCACACTTAAGAATAAAATAGTAATCAAACACTGTGTTTAGAGAAAGGATTTTCAAGGAGTGAGTTCATTCTGGGGCAGTGGTTCTCACCCATTTGAACATAATGCTCAATTTTTTTTAAAAAAAGCCAATATTTTATAAATCTGTGTTTATTACCCTGAGATGTAAATCATAGCATACTCTAACATATCAACACGTATAATTTCACCAATATCACGCCACAGTTGTAATGTAAAAAGGAAATAAGCAAAAAGTGACTTATAATAAAATAATATGATTTCAATTTGTAAATCATCAGGCATAACTGCTTTATGTTTTACTGTGGATATAATGAAATAGATGCTTGCATATACATGTAGAATCTCTGTGCGGGTGGCAGCTATAAATATAGGCTGATATAGGTGGGCTGGTGGTTAATAATGACATCTTAAATATCATGAGTAGCATTGCTGTTTTTTAAAAATAAATCTTACTGTGTATATTTATGGTGTTCAATATGATGTTATGGGATACATACAGATGGCAAAATGATTCCTATAGTGAAACAATTTAACATATCCATTATCTCACATAGTTATCCATTTCTTTTTTTTTTTTTTTTGGCAAAAGCAGCTAAAATCTACTCATTTAGTATGAATCCCATATACAGTACAATTTTATTACCTACATTCTATCATGTTGTACATTGGATCTCTAGACTTGTTCATCCTGCATATTTGCTACTTACTTTACATCCTTTGACCTACATCTTCCTATTTCCTGCCCCCGACTTTGACCCTACTAACCACTGTTTTATTCTCTATCTTTGTATATTTGACCTTTTTTGTTTGTTTGTTTAGGTTCCACACATAAATGAGATCATGCAGTATTTTTCCTTCCACATCTGGTTTATTTTACTTAGCATAAATTGTCAATCTTGTTGTGACAAATGGCAGGATCACCTCCTTTTTAAAGGCTGAATAATATTTCACTATGTGAATAAACACCACAGTTTCTTTATTCATTTGCTTATTGATATTCATTATGTTAAATGAAAACAACCTAGGTTGTTTTCATAGCTTGGCTATTGTGAATAATAATGCAATAAACATGGGAGTGCAAGTATCTTTACAAAGTGGTGATTTCATTTCATTTGGGTATATACCCAGGAGAGGCAATGTTGCATTGTTCGTGTGATGTTATTTTATGAAATGGTCAAAAAACTCTTGGTTAAACTTGAAACCAAACAATATACAATCTTGCTTCAATTTAAAAATTGCAATCTTAAAAAATGTAGTCTATGTTAAGGATATGTCAAAATATGTATTTTATATGTCAAAATCTGTATGTTTATATGTAAAATGCAGTTAGCTCTTAGATTCATATAACTTACTATTTTTTCTTTTTTTTCTATATTATTGTCTACTTTGCTATAAGAAAGTCTTTAGGGATGGAATAACTCTTCATTGTGGAAAAACTCTTCATTGTGAGGGAGTTTTGTACATGAGAGAATGTCTGGTATCAGAGACTCTTACCTATTTAATGCAGCAGTGCTCCCCCAAACATCATGGCACCCTACCATTTCCAAATCACCATTCCTTCAAGAACCCCTGCTCTGGGGTAATCAGGTCAAGAGTCTGAATGTTGTTTGGAGAACTTCAAAGATTGGTCTGCCCATCTGTTTTTGTTGTTTTTTTGTTTTTGTCTGTTTTGTTTTGTTTTTTGTTTGTTTGTTTGTTTGTTTATCAGCCCCCCTCACTCTGACTACTTTTGCTCTTGGCCCTGAAACTCTCTGGTTCCATGTCTGGGGAGAATGGGGGATAACGGTGGACTGACTGGGTGGAGATTAATGCTTGGGAGACTGGATACCTGCGAAGTTATTAGGACCTACCCAAGAGTCCAACTGCTTCTTGTATAAACTCTCAGCCAGTTCGCAGGCTACAAACCATTGTAGCCCTCGGGTTTCGTTATACTTGATATTTTTCAACATTCTACAGGGAAAATGGACTTGTTTCTCTCCACTCTCTTCTCTGTATACAGGTAGGTTTCAGCATTCTCTTATCTACTTAGCCAGTTAGCACCCTTACATTTACTTTCATGTTCCAAAAATGTGTTGACCCCTCTCATTTGTTATTGTCTTTTCCCTGAGCACTTCCATAATGTTTTTAAGATTTTTATTAGTTTAGACTTTTGGAAGGTAATAAAGTTTAAGAAACAGTGTCCAATCAACCATATTGAATTGGAAGTCCGAAGTATTAATTTTGTAATGAGAAAAATCAATATTGTTAAGGCTTAGCTGAGACAAAGCATTTATGAAAAAGGAAGCCTAGGGAGTTATAAATTATTTCTCAGTATTTTCTATACTTTAGCATCACAAAGCTATATGTCTGAACCACACCACAGTGTGTATCTAAAAGTGATAAAAGACAACAGCCCTCTGTGGAATGAATGTCTCTGCATGTCCTAAAAACTGCCCTTGTGGCACTAATTCCTTATCTTGATTATTGTTTACTTAATTTTTTTTTAACTCAGGGTCAAGAAAACTTTGTACTGGTAGTAAGAAACTAACAATTTTTCTTGTTTTACTTTTTTTTTTGGTCTGGAGAAAGAATGTTTAAAGGTTAGTTTTAAATTCAGTTTCTATATCTTTAATAAATGTGAATATTTCAAAATCAGGGTATGCCCTTTACTTTTACCCTTTATGTTTTGTAGACTTTCATCTTTATAAAAACATTTTGGTAGGTGGTAATTCAAATAAAACAATACAAATAATATATAAGAATTCTGAAATAGAATTCAATCTTAAAAGACAAGTAAACAGAGAGTATTTAAAGTTAAAAATATTCTTATTACAATTGCTAATTGTACATAAATGAGATACAATTAATCCTATGGATAATAGGGACATATTGCTATTTGTTGAGTGCTCTTTGTACTTTCATCTCCCTTAGCTTCTTTAATCATTTCCTGCTCCGGTTAGAAGTAAAACAGCTACAATTAATTCTGACCTCAGCAACTTCCTTCTCTTCTTTGGGTGCAGTCTTTGTTATACTCTGTCTCTGAATTTTGCACCCTACTTCCAGCTATCTAGATGCTTTGTGAGGTTAGTGGGAGGTATGTATGTTTTAACATTCTAGATGACTGTAATAGAAAATAGAGAAAGAAGGTGTTTTTACACACACAGTACACCATACTGGCTGAAAAATCTACTAAAATGTAAGAAGAAAAAAATATAGTGACACAAAAACTTTGTCGATCCCAAAACAAGTAGAATCATGGAATACCATAAATGCTCTTCCACTTAATGGATGATTTTTGGCAAGAAAGATACTCACTCTTTCTTTTCTAGTTAATTTAGAAAGAAACGCATGTGAAATTAGACATGTCTCACACTCATATATCTTTATCTAAAATCAAGAAAAGGTGGTTCCTTTATGAGGTACTTCATTACAGCAATAATGTATTTTGCTGTTTCACATACATTATTTTTTGATCTACATAGTAGCAATGCAGTCTAGAATAACCTTTCAAATATTAGTCAATACATAATTTGGCCTATGTTATATGTCAAAAAATAACAAATGTAATGCTTTTTATCAAATTGTCTATCATTAGAAACAAAAGAAAACAAAAGCGCTTGAATGAATGCATTTGAATTAAGTAAATTTTTACTTTGGCAAGTGGAAATCCTTATCTCTATAGTATTGTTCTTAACTTTCTGCTTTAGTCATTGAAGTTATAATAACCACATAATGCTACCCTTTAATCTTGCATCCTGCCTAAGACTTTAGGAAAAACTTTTATTTCTGGAAAAAGAAACTATGAAACTGAAAGTAATATTAAATCAGTTTTTCTTATGTTAACACTTTCCCAACTAATAAGGATCCTCTCTTGTTACACTGTGAAAGTCACTCCTGGGTATCAAAACACTTTATCAATAGCTATTTTACCCTAGAGAGGTCTCTCCAGTAAATCTGAAATCACCTCAATTATTCCAACACGAAAAGTGTAACGTGGTGAATTGATTCAAAAGTGAGGGAAGAGATGAAAGGCCAAATAGAAAATGGTAAGACCATCTACAGATTAGGAACAGAAGCCACCACCAAGCATTAAAGGGAAGACATGGTGTTAGAGCCTAGGGACAAGGTTCACCTGCAACGGCTTCAACAGTGGGCTTGTCCGGCAGGAGCAGGAGCCACTGAGAAGATGCAGGTGCTGCTAGAGACACTTCTGGCAGAGAGAATGGAGGAAAATCCTGCCTTCTCCTTTCCTTCTAATCACCGTTATTCAGCCAAGGATGCTCACTGACTGACTTTAACTAGAAGCCAGCTCATGTGGAATCCTGGGAATAAAACCTATAGATGTCAGCCTTCTCATGATACCGAGTCTAGGGAGGGGAGAGTGAGAAAGATCTTCCTAGGAGTAGGTCCAGGATCAGTACTAGCCATTCCTTCTACTACTCGGGATGGATTCTCACTTTTCTACCCACACTTGTGTTTCATACAAACTTCATAATTTCGCATAAATGGGTCAATTAAAAAATGACTTAGTGCTCTGTCATAAAGAGAAAACTGCTGTCAATTTCTCCCAGGGAAATCTAAACTACATCCACTCTTTGACCCTCTAATAACATTCTTGTTGGACAGCCCAAATCACTTGGCATCTCATGATTACTCTTTAAAAAGGTCCACTAGAGGCCAGAAGTTTCTTCTAAGAAGAACAGCATTGACAACAAAAGGAGGCTGTGACTTTACTCCAGAATCTTAGGAGTGTGCATTGTGATTCTCCTTTCGAGGCTTACCAGAAGGTTCACATAACATCTTCATCAAATGCCAAACCTTGAGCATTACTAGTATCTGCTAGATCATAAGGTTTACATGGGAAGTCAGCTTGTATGCTTGAATCTGTTGGAGAGGCTTTTCCTGCTCTGGGATCAATTTAAAATTAGCAAAAGTGGAAATATTATAGCTTATTTAATAAATGGATTAAGGAAACAGACAAAAATGTGATGTGTTTTGTCAAGAACCAGCAACACATCATACTTTATTCCCCTATGATCAAGTACATTTGATGCCCTGGTTCTTTCAGAAATTTTGTTTACTAACTCTAGATACTGCACTGTGATAGATTGCATTAGTATTCCCAATTCATCTCCCCTGTCTATAGGCTTGTCCTTTGCCAACTAGGTTTTGCAAATAAGATTGTACTTTTTTAAAAAATTGAGACAGATTCTTGCTCTGTCATGCAGGGTGGGTTGCAGTGGCATGATCTCAGCTCACTGCAGCCTCCGCCACCTGGGTTCAAGTGATTCTTGTGCCTCAGCCTCCCGAGTAGCTGGGATTACAGACGCGCACCACACCTGTCTAATTTTTGTATTTTTAGTAGAGACGGGGTTTCGCCATGTTGGCCAGGCTGATCTCGAACTCCTGACCTCACGTGATCTGCCTGCCTCGGCCCCCCAAAGTGCTGAGATTACAGGCGTGAGCCACCGCACCGGCCAAGAGTGTACTTCTAAAGGAAGATCCTACCTTTACTCTTTCAGGTGCTCCCCCAAAAAGTTCACTTTGCAAATCTTCAACACAGAGTTTGTTTCTCTGGGGAGTCAATATAAGACAGTTGGCATGAAGAATTGTTTAAAGAAGAAAACCATAAAATAAGATGTTGGAGGTGGAGCACTGAGAGAGATAGAACACATGCTGTAGCAGTGCAGTTGCTGGAAAAACATGGATGAGAGAGCAGTGAAAGAGGACTCACTGGTGAGTGAAATGTCTCCGGATTTTGAGAGAGTGAAGGGAGCTGTAATTACAAGAACAGTGGAATCGGAGGCCCTTTCTGAGGGCCAGTGAGGTTCAATGTCATTCAAAAAAGACAGCAAAGGCGCGGTGGCTCACGCTCGTAATCCCAGCACTTTGGGAGGCCGAGGCGGGCAGATCACGAGGTCAGCAGATCGAGACCACGGTGAAACCCTGTCTCTACTAAAAATACAAAAAATTAGCCGGGCGTGGTGGTGGGCGCCTGTAGTCACATCTACTCAGGAGGCTGAGGCAGGAGAATGGCGTGAACCCAGGAGGCGGAGCTTGCAGTGAGCTGAGATAGTGCCACTGCACTCCAGCCTGGGCGGCAGAGTGAGACTCCGTCTCAAAAAACAAAACAAAACAAAAGAAAACAAAAGACAGCAAAGGTTGTGAGTGACCATTTAGCAATTAAAGGAGAGGTATGGAAGTCAGAAGGCCTCCTTAATGGCATATAAAGGGATTCATCTGAAACCTGAGTAGAGCAAGGTGAGGAAAAAGCCTGGGAATTAACCGTAACTGTGGCATAGCTCCAAAGAAGGTTGTATTCTCAGCCCTGGAAAGACTGCTAACTATGGTGGGGGAAGAGTGGGGTCTTGAGAATTCAACCTTCTTTAAGAATTGGCCCTGAGAATTGTGATTACAGTATTTTAGCCAATGCAATCATAAACCTTGATTTTCAAGATCTCCCCAAACCATTTGTGTTTTAAAAGTCGCTCACTAGTTCATATTAAAGGTCAACTTTCCCTTCAACTTACCTTGCTTGAGGTAGTTGCAGGGGACTCTGCTTTGCGAGAAAATCGGTGCTTCCCATCTCAGGATCTACGTGCATTCACCTCCCTCCTTGGTTACCAGACCACTAAGTAGGGTTAAAGTACTATATAATTCAGCTGAGAAAGTACTGGGCCTATTAAGGATAGAAAGGAACTCCAAAGGAGTTGTAGAACCTAATCAACATGTATTAGCAGAAGCTGGGAGAGTGTACGTGGGCTGGATCCTGAGGATGCAAGATTGAGGGAGCATGGGCAGAAACAGTTAAACTGTGTAGCATTGATTGGGTCAGGTTGCTAGTCAGGGAGGAAACTGTTAGTGGAGCCTGGAAAAAATGAGGAAACTGGGTATAAGAGGCTAGGGCAATATCAGCCCTTGAAATCTGATTGCAAAACATTTGTCAAAACTATGGCCTAAGTCTAGAACATAGAAAATATACCTGATCTGAAGTAATGCAGGGGGACAATTTATCAAAGCTAAATGTTGAAAGCATGACTCTGGTCATACTGCAATTGATTAGTTACGATAAGAAACTGATGAGTCCAGAAGAGAAGGAGTTCATTTTTAAGTATAATGTGCAAGTCCTATAGAAAGACTAGAAACGGGAGGTTGAAAAATGAAATTGTTAACATCAATTTAAAAGTGAGACCACTAAAATGCAGCCTTTAGGAAAAGGCCTATCAGTGAAGCATGGCTTCAAGACAAAGGCCAAATCATGGGTGTAGCAATGAATTAGGAGAAAAAGGAAACTAAAATTATACTTCAGGTCAAAGAGCTGATGTGATTAGAATGAGTGAAAACCAGAAGGACACAAGAGTTGGTTCACTCCTCATTGCTCTCATTATCAAATCCAACCTACTTAGTATCACTTACAATGCCCTTCGTCAACTTGTTTAGCTTAGTTCTCTAGTTTCATCTCAGCATTTTTTTTCTTCAAACTTTATGCTCCAGATATACTGAACTACCGGAAATTTCCTGTGCCATTCTTTTTCCTTCATATGAGCCTCTGCACTGACTTTGGACCATTATTTATCCATCTTCCCTTTGCCCCTTCACTTTTTTTAACACCATTTTTTTCAACTTTTTGATTCATGGTTTACATGGGCAAGTTTGTTACCTGGGTATATTGTGTGATGCTGAGATCTGAGGTGATGATCCCACCACTTAGGTGGTGAGCATACTACCCAATAGTTAGTTTTTTAACCCTTGGCTTCCTCCCTACCTCCCCCACCTAGTAGCCCCCAGTTTCTATTGATGGCATTTGTATGTCCATGAGTGCCCAGTGGTCTGCTCCCACTTACAAGTGAGAACAGGAGGTATTTGGTTTTCTCTTTCTGTGTTAATTCACTTAGGATGATGGCTTCCAGGTGCATCCATGTTGCCATGGACATGATTTTGTCGTTTTTTTTTATGGTTGCATAGTATTCCATGGTTTATGTATGTTACGCTTTATTTATCTAATCCACTGTTGATGGGCACCTAGGTTGATTCCATGTCTCTGTGATTGTGAAAAGTGCCACAATGAACGTGTTAGTGAATGCATGTTTCTTTTTGTTTTGCACCATTTGTTATTGTCCTACACATATCTGCTTAAATCAGAGTGATGGCAGGTGGATTTCACAATCTATGACAAGTCTAATAAATTGGCCATGGCTTCTCAAAGAACTAAGCGAAGGAGGGTAAGAACAAGTCTAGGGTCTATTGGACTATCAAAGTCTAACAGTTTGGGAGAATGGTGGTATATATACCATGCATTGTCCAACTATTCTTGTCTACACACTACTCCTTCTCATAATTTTCCCTGATGCTATCTTAAAAATTGTATTTTTCTTATGCGTTTGTGTACTATACTTTGCTTAGTTCTATCACACTATTTGTGTTTCATTATATTTTCTGTTACCTTGTTCATTTTTCCACTAGTCAGCATTTTACTTATAAAAAGATAGCATCTTGTGTATTGGTAAATCTCTAGTGTCTGACACAGTTCTTTGCACATAGAAGTCAGTACATGAAATGCTTGTTAACTTAAAAATAAGTTATTGAATTTGAAGGACTGAAGAAATGATGAAGCTTGGTTGCTGGATATGTTGTCTATATATAATAAATATCATCTAGGTTGGGGTCCCCAACCCCAAGACATGGACCTGTACTTGTCTGTGGCCTGTTAGAAACTGGCTGCACAGCAGGAGGTGAGTGACAGGTGAGCAAGCATCATGGCCTGAGCCCTGCCTCCTGACAGATCAGCTGCGGCATTAGATTCTCATAGAAGTGGGAACCCTATTGCAAACTGTTCATGCCAGAGATCTAGGTTGCATGCTCCTTATGAGAATCTAACTAGTACCTGATGATCTGAGATGGAACAGTTTCATCCTGAAACCATGGCCTGCCAACTCCCTCCATGGAAAAATTGTCTTCCGTGAAACCAGTCCCTGGTGCAAAAAAGGTTGGGGACCACTGACCTAGGAAATCATAAAATTAGTTTAGTCAACTTGTAGAGATCTAACATATGTAGAGTGTAAGCACACAGGAATCGACCATTGGGTCTTTTTATGCCTCTAAATGTATTTGCCTAGTGCCTTAAGAGGAGCAAGCTTAAGTAGCTTAGAGTTGTATTTTGAGTATCATTTTCTCCAATTTATATATAGGTAAAACCCTGAGAAGGTCAGTTCTGGTGCGGATCATATAGATGATGCCACTCCAAGAGGGCTAAACAAAATGCAGCTTCCTAACTGCATAACCTCCCTCCTTTCTTCCTCTCAGCACTTATACCATAGCCCTAAATTCAAATATTTTGAACAAGTAACTAGCAATGATGTAGAAGTCATGATGCTATTTCCATTTTTTCTTTTCTGATAAGCTGCAAACAACCCATTAGCTTTATTAAATTAATTTAATTTAATTTGTTATTATGAATAATTTAAACAAATTAAAAATTAAATTCACAGTAAGGACTGGATTAGCTAAAAAAAATAACTAGCTGACTTATTAATTGCCACCTTGATTTCTTTTTTTTCTGTTTCTGCAATTTAAATTAAAGCCTCTTGAATCATTCTAATAGTTCTGTCGTGTTCTATATACCAAAAATGTGTTCATGTAGACATCTTTGTTTTCACTCATTCATTAATTTAATGATAATTTTTGAATGCCTATCACGATCCAACCACACTTCTAAGTGCTGGGATACAGAGATAAAACAAAGTCTCTGCTTTCATGGAGTTACACTGTAGAGGCAAGAAATATAAAATAAAACAATACATCTATATTACAAGTGGTGAAATGACATGAAAGATTCTGTGATCCACAGAGTTATTGCAGAAGATATCTCAGAAGAGGTGATTTGAACATAGACATCATGAACATGAAGACGTAAGAACCATGAAGGTAATTTAGCAAAGTAAGTTAGATTTTAACTTTTAGTATTTTAACCTGAGGAATTTGATTAACTTGGGTTCATCCTATGAGACCTATTAATAAAATGATGTTAGCATTGTTATTACATGGTGTCTGGCATTATAACATATACCAGGACAACCATGAAGTTGCATAGACATTCACGTTTCTTATTAGGATGTTGATGACAAAGAAAACCATACTTCAGTTATTAAATATTTAGTAGATATTTTTAAAACTCAACACATATTTGTTGAATTCTTGTGTGTGGAGAAGTATAAATATTGAATTAAAAGACAAAGAGAGTAAAGAAAAGTCCCTGATGTCAAGAAAGTAACAAAATTAACAGAAAGTCTGACACATGAATACAAATAATTGTAAAAAGAATATGAATAGATGGACAGAAAATGCTGTGTGGGTTTACGGAAGAAAATAGGCACATAAAATAATAAAATAATAATAATAATCACAGTAATTGTGTTACTACTACTACTAACCTCTACTAATTATTCTATTTTTATTTGCTGTTGACAGATGAAAGAAGAATTACCATTTGGCTAATGGACAAAAATAATCCTTGACCTGTTGAGGCAGGTTGTCCATGGGTCTCTAGTACAACTAGGCACTGCTATTTGCCTTAAGATAGCCAAATAAAGAATCTAAAGTCTAGGGACTTCCCGATTGTCCACTTTGAAGTGGAAGAGTAAGTATACAAACTGAGTCTGAAACCAGAATAGAAACCTTATACTTCGGGAGATAAGTTTTGAAAAGCTTTGTATTAGATATAATAAAGAATATGAAAGGAGAAAAACCTGGACAAAGTTTTAGAAAGAAGGAAAAAAATCAAGCAGTAAGAGATGAGAAAGCATGAGGACTGCTTGCAGATCCTAAAATGCCTTTGCTTGGTTTGAGTGAAGCAAGGAAGAGGTAGATGACATTGAGAAGCTTTGTAAAAATATTTTTTAAACTCAATTTAATAAGCATTAGGGCAAGTCAGTGCAAGATTTTGAGGTAGAGTTTTGACAAAACAGGAACTTTCTTTTGTGAAACTGTATTGTGTCTAGGATAGATCAGTAAAAAAAAAAAAAAAAGCAAGATGATCAATAATAAATGCCATATTGGAGTACAGCAGTATTTTTTTCTGACACAAAATTAGGTAATTTTATTTTGGCTTTGAGGAAAAGTGGATTGGGAATGGATGACAACTCTTAAATGCAAAAACAGGTTGCCACACTCTCTGTGTTCATTTTATAATTTATGATCATATTGAAATAGCTTTTATTTTTGGTTTCATCCAAGTCTAAGAGTTAGATGGTTCCATGAGTTTAACTGCTAGGTGAAATAATTCTAAAATATCTTTATCTAAGCCTCAAACTGTTCAATATTCTGGGTTTTTAAGATCAAGTCTATGATAACTACATTTTTATCCTCCATGATTTTCAAAATACTGCTCTATGATTGCCTTCCCCATTCTCTTCCTTTTATATTCCTTTTGCAGGCTAAGAGAATCTTGTTTGTTTTCTTTATGCCTTTTACTCTTTGATTCATTTTGTGCTTTCCAAATTTGGTTAATCAGAGCTTCATAATCCTTCACTCATTGTATTTGTCATCTTACAATTTCAACACCATGAAAAATCCAATGCCATCTGGAAATGTGCAGATATTAATATTAGATAATGTTCTTCAATTTTAATACCAGTTTCTGAGGTTACATCAATCCATCAATTTTTTGATCAACCATATTTATTAAGAACCTATTATATTATCAACCACATTGGGGTACAAAGGTAAATAAAATGCCTATGGCAGAGAGTTATTGTGTAGACGAGAGAGACAAACATAAATTATTATAATATGCTATTAATATAAATGTTATGATTAAGAATGAACAAAATGCTGAGGGCATATAGGCATGGAAATGCCAAATTCTCCCAGGAGATGCTAGCAAAGACTTTGCAAAGGAGATGGCCTGATCTTAAAACATGAGGATAAATTCATGAAGCAGAAGGGTAGGACAAGATACATGCTGGAGAAACAATGTGTAACTGTATAAAGGTATTGGGACATAAAAGTTAAGGAGAATTTTGGGAATGGTAAAAATTTCAGTGTGAATGCAACATGGAGATCCTGGAAAGGATTGTCCTGAGGAGAAGCTGAAGAAGAAGATATGGCTTGGCTGAGGAGATCTTACAGTTAGTTTGCCTTGGATTTAATCCTTACTAATGCAGAATTAATAGAAATTTCAATGGTAGAGTGACGTGATTACATTTTTTTAAAGGGAGATAACTTTGGAATCCATTCGGAAACTTAATTAAGTATAAGAGATTAGTGGAAGTATATCAATTAGGAAGCTATTGGAATAGATGAGGTAAAAGATCATGAGGATCTTAAGGGAGACAGTTAAAGTGTGGGAGAGGTGAGGAAAAGAAAAAATATAAAGACAGGGTTTCATTACCACTTGAATACAGAGTGAACAAGAGAGCAAAATTTCTAGGCTGCTTCTGGAATTTTAATGTTGAAGGAGACAGTTTAGATGTTACTGCTTTAACCAATATGAAAGAGTTAGCATAAGTGTGATACGAGTAGAAAAAGTGAACTTTCACTAGACACATTGTGTTTGAAAAGTTTGTATGAAGGAGATACATATAGGTAGTCAGAAATAAATCTCTAAGTTGGAGCTTGATAGAGATTTTAGAGCTATCAGCATCAGCATCATGGTCAAAGTAGGAAAACTTGGTTGAGAGCACTGATGGAAAGCAGTATGTATATATTGTTAGCTTATATTATTTCCTATTTCATAATTAGTGCCAAACCTATGATTAAAATTCTTCCCTAATACCTAGTTGATTTTATAAAAAATTTTGACAGTTATAATTTTAGTCAATAATTTTTAAGTGTAAATAAATAAATTCACTGGGCATCTTCATTTACAGACATGTTTCTTCAACAATTTCTAAGGATTGGATGTAACTTCCTCTTTCGGAACCATTTTAGCTTCTCTGAACGAAGTTACCTGCTTATGTATTCAATTACAATACCCTTGATTTCCTAACTTTCCACTTTCAACAAATTTTCTAATATAAATATGAAACCTCCAGTTTGTAATTTGCAGTGTTCTCTGAAATTCTTTTTATTCATGGCTCACAGGAAATGTATGTCTTTAAAAGTGTATTTTTTTTGGTATCAGTTTTTTTACATTACACTAATCCACACTTATAGTTTAACCTGGTTCCTCTTAGAGCAATGACACACAAAATATAGTTGGCTTGAATTAAATGTTCTAACCCTGATCCTGAACAAACTTTAACTAACAGGCTTATATGGGGATTATAAATATCACTTTACCTGTATTTGTGTCTTTCTCCAAACAATTGATTGTCAGTATAGCCAGTAATGTACTGATTAAGTACCATAGACTTGGGATCAAATTCTGACTCGACTACTTACTACTTAGGTAATCTGGAAATGTAACTTATTCAGCCTCTCTCTGAGCATCAATTTGTTACATGCAAATATGGATATTATGTGAGACACCCATATAAAACCATATTTTATTTAGAAGTTACTTTATTTGGTTATTTAGGAGTATATGGATTTATTTCAAAGCCTTTTCTACATTTTTTCTTATGGGTTTCTACCTAAACTCCACTGTGGGCTTGCTTAGTGGTCCACCATATTGTCAGCTCTAGTAAATATCTCATATGTACTCGAAGCGAATATGTATTCTGTCATTTGGGGGGTCAAGGTTTTTTCATTTGTCTCTTAGGTTTAATGTAATTATGTTTTTTAGCCTCATTTTAAAAATTGAGATGAAAATCTTATAGCATACAATTAACCATTTAAAACTGTACAATGTAGTGGTATAATATTTAGTGTATTCACAATGTCGTACAGCCACCACCTCTTTCAGTTTTAAAAATCTTTTATCACTCCAAAAAACACCCAGAACCCATTAAGTAATTATTTCCTATTCTACCTCCTTTCATTTCCTGGTAATGATTAATCTGCTTTCTGGCATTATGAATTTGCCCATTCTGAATATTTCATAGGAATGGAATCCTACAAAACAGGAGCTTTTGTATCTGATTTCTTTCAATTCAAAGAATGTTTTTAAGTTTCATGCAAATAGTAGCACGTATCAGCACTTCATTCATTTTTTATGACTTAATAATATTTCATTATATGTATATACCCCAGTTTTTCCTTTCATTCATTAATGGGCACTTGGTTATTAGGAATATGCTGCCCAAAACATATGTGTATAGTGTTGAACAAATAACGAATGTCAATAAAGTGATAAAAATTATAAAAAGGAACCAAGTAGATTTTCAGGAGATAAAAAGTACAAGGGCTAAAAAATTCACTAGAATGGTTTAATGGCATATTTGAACAGGCAGAAAAAAGAATCAGTTAATGTGAAGATAAGGCAAGTGAATTTATCCAGTTTTAAGAGTAGAAAGAAGAAATAAAAGAAAGAAAAATAAAGCCTAACTGAACTGCGGAACATTATTGAGCATACCAACATGCGTGTCATGGGAGTTCCAGGAGAAGAAGATAGAAAAGATTAGAAAAAAGTGTTTGAAGAAATTATGGCTAAAATTTTCCCAGTTTGATAACAGATCTATCTATCCATCAATCCATCCAGGAATCTCAATAAACTCCAAGCAGGATAAATCCAAAGAGATTAACACTGAGAGACATTATAGTTAAATTGTCAAAGGCACAAGACAAGGAGAAAATTTTGAAAGCAGCAAGAAAAAAGTAACTCATTTTTTTTCCTTCCTTCCTTCCTTCCTTCCTTCCTTCCTTCCTTCTTTCCCTCCTTTTTTTTTCTTTTTCTTTCTTGCTCTGTTGCTCTGTAGCTCCAGTTGGAATACAGTGGCATGATCTCAGCTCACTGCAATTTCTCTCTCCCAGGTTCAAGCAGTTCTCCTGCCTCAGCCTCTTGAGTAGCTGGAACCACAGGTGTGTGCCACCATACCTGGCTAATTTTTGTATTTTTAGTAGAGACAGGGCTTCACCATGTTGGCCAGGCTGGTCTCAAACTCTGGACCTCAAGTGATCTGCTCACCTTGGCCTTCCAAAATGCTGGGATTACAGGCATGAGCTACTGCACCCGTCCTCAGAAGAAACTTGTTTTATACAAGGGAGAATCAATAAGATTTTCATCTGATTTTTTTGTTTGTTTTTTATCTGAAATCATGGAAGCCAGAAGGCAGTGGGATGACGTGTTTAAAATACTAAAAGAAAAAAAAAATGTGTTAACCAAGAATTCCATATCTCCAAAACTATCTTTCAAGAATGAAAGATAAATTAAGACATAACCAGATATGCAAAATCTAAAGGAGTTTGTTACAAATAGACTTGCTCTACAAAAATTGCTAAAGATCATCCCTCAGGGTGAAATGAAGTGACAATCATTGCTTGAAGCCATGCAACAAAACAAAGAACACTGGTAAAAGTAACTACATTGGTAAACATGAAAACCAGCATTATTGTATTGTATTGTATTTTGGTTTATAACTTCTTTTTTCAATATAATTTAAAAGTTAGATGCACAGAAAAACAATTATAAATTTACATTAATGGGCACACAATGTATACAAATGTAATCTGTGAATATAGCAATATAAAGGGAGAGGTACCAAGATGTATAGAGCAGAGGGCTTATGTACTATTTAAACTAAGCTTGCATTATTCAAAATGGATTTGTTATAAGTTGTTATAAGATGTAATTAACTCAAGGAAACCAGTAAAGTAATAACCATAAAATATTCAGAAAAAATGAGAACAAAATGTATACTACAAAAATAAACCAGATACAAAAAGAAGACAGTAATGGAAGAATTGAGAAAAAATATAAGATATTCAGAAAACAATAGCTAAATGGCAGAAGTAAGTCCTTCTTTAGTAATTACTTTAAGTGTAAATCAACTAAACTCTTCAATTAAAAGGTAGAATGTATTACAGAAAACAAGACCCATCTATATGCTGTCTATATATAGATGCTGTATATGTAGATAGAAAGACACAAAAAAATGCACATAAAAGGATAGACAAAGATATTTCATGCAAATAGCAACCAAAAGGAGTTTGGGTGGCTATATTATTAATGAACAAAATAGAATTTGAGTCAAAAATTTACAAGAGTTAGGGAAGGATATTATATATTGGTAAAGGTTCAGTCGTCCATGAGATATAACATTACAAACATATACTCATCTAACAACAGACCCTCAAAATATATAAAACAAAAAATTGACAGAATTGGAAGAGGACAAAAAGAAATGGAAAGAAAACTAGTGTTCATAGATTAGAAGAATCATTATTGTTAAAATGTCCACACTACCCAAAGTAATCTACAAATTCAATGCATTTTCTATGAAAATTCCAAGGGCAATTTTTGCAGAAATAGCAAAAAAAAAAAAAAAATCCTAAAATTTGTATGGAACTCTGAAAAACCCCAAATAGCCAAAGTAATCTTAAACAAGAAGAGCAAAGCTGGAGGCATCACACTTCCTATTTTCAAACTACATTACAAAACTATACTAATCAAAACAGTATGATAATGGCATAAAAACAGAAACATAGACCAATGGAACATAAAACCACACATGTGACCAATTAATTTTCAACAGCAGCACCAAGAAACACAATGTGCCAAGGATAGTCTTTTCAATAAATAATGTTGGGAAAATTGGATATCAAAATGAAAAAAAAAAAAACTCAATCCTTATCTTTTACATATACAAAAATCAACTCAACATGAATTAAAGACTTAAACATAAGGCCTACAACTATACAATTTCTAGAAGAAAACAAAGTGGCAAATTTCCATGGTGTTGGTCCTGGCAATGAGTTTTTGGATATGACACCAAAAACACAGGCAATAAAAGCAAAAATAAATAAGTGGGACTACATCAAACTAAACAGCTTCTTCACAGCCAACGAAGCAATAATTAAAATAAAAGACAAACCATGGAATGAGAGAAAATATTTGCAAACCATATAGCTGATAAGGGAATAATATCCAAAATGTATAAGGAAACCATACCACTCAATAGTAAAAATAATAGTAATAATAATGTTAACCTTACTAATCAATGGGCCAACGACCAAAATAGATATTTTCCCAGAGACTTACCAATGTCAAACAGATATATTAAAGGCACTCAACATCAGCAATCATCAGAATAACACAAATCAAAACCACAAGGTGATAGCCACTTATAATTGTTGGGAGGGCTATTATCAAAATGTCAAAAGATAGCAAGTGTTGGCTAGGATGTGAAGAAAGGGGAATTCTTATACATTGTTGAGGGAAATGTAAATTGGTATAGTCATTATGAAAAACAGTGAGGTTTCTCAATGAATTAAAAACAGAATTATCATATGATTCAGCAATCCCACTTCTGAGTATATATCTAAAGGAAATAAAGTTATTATATCAAAGAGATATCTGCACTCTCATGTTCATTGTGGCACTATTCACAATAGCCAGGATTTGGAAACAATTTAAGTGTCTACCAACAGATGAATAGATAAAGAAAATATACATACATATTATATATGTAACGGACTACTATTTATTTTTTAAAAAGAAAAATTCCATCAATTGTTGCAATATGAATGAACTTGAAAGACATCAAGCTAATTTAAATAAGCTAGAAACAGAAAGACAAATGCTGCATGATGTCGCTTATATGTGGAACCTAGAAAAGGTGAACTCATGGGAACAGAGAGAAGAAGGGTGGTTGACAGGGCAGGGAAAATGGGGAGATGTTTGTCAAAGGCAATGACAATAGGAATAAGTTCTGGAGACAGAACTTATACCTCAATAAAGCTGAAAAAATGACAGGATTGAAAAGAGAAACATACAGTTCTATAATAATAGCTGGACACTTCAATAATTCATTTTAAATGACAAATAGAAAAACTAGACAGAATTGTAATAAAAAATAGAAGACTTGAAAAACAGTATAAGGCAATTAGATCTAATAGACATATATAGAACAGTCCACCCAACAACAGCGGAATATACATTCTTTTCAAGTGGATATGGAACTTTCTCTAATATCAGCCATATCTTAGTCCACAAAATATCTCCTAATCTTTTTAAAAAGTTTGAAATTAAACAAAATATAATTTACAAACACAATGGAAGAAACATATCAATAAAGAATGAGAACTAGAAAATTCACAAATATGTGGAAATTAAACAGTACACTCTTCAACTACCAGTGAGTGCAAGAATAAATCACAAGGGAAATTAGAGAATTTCTTAAGACAAATGAAAATAAAAACACAACATAACAAAACTTATTGAATGCAGTGAAATCAGATCTCAGAGAAAAACGTATAAACAACCTCATTAACAAAACTTCAAATCAATAACCTCACTCTATAATTTAAGGAAGTGGAAAAACCAGAGAAAATGAAATCCAAAGCTAACAGAAGGAAAAAAATGATAAAGACTAGAGCATAAATAGAAGGTTGAAAAACAATGGAGGAAATATATATATAGCTAACAGTTAATTATTTAAAAAGATCGAACCTTTCACTATATTGACTTAGCAAAAGATAGAAGACTCTCATAAAATCATAAATGAAAGTGGGCACATTACTACCAACTTTACAGAAATAAAAAAGGTTTATAGGAGAATACTGTGAACAACTGTATACCAATAAATTAGGTACTCTGGATGAAATGGACAAATTTCTAGAAAGACACAAACTACCAAAATGACTCCAGAAGAAAGAGAAGATCTAAGAAGACCTATAACAAACAAGGAGATTGAATCAGTAATTAAAAACCATTCAACAAAGAAAGATTTATGACCAAATAGCCACATTAACTGGTGAGTCCACCGAGCATTTAAAGAATAATTATTACTATTTCTTCTCAAACCCTTCCAACAAAAGATATGAAGAACGAATACTTGTTAATTCATTCTTTGATAACAGCATTACCCTGATACCAAAGCCAAAGACAGTACAAAAAAAAAAAAAAAAGAAAGCTACAACCCAATATCCCTTATAAATATATAGGCAAAAATCTCAGCAAGTACTAGCAAAATACTAGCAGCAATACCGTATAATCAAAGGATTGTATACTGTCAGCAAGTGAGATTTATTCTAAAAATGTGAGGGTGGTTCAACATATTAAAAAATCAATCAATGTAATATACCACAATAGTAAAATGGAGAACCATGTGAGATCCTAGGAAGTAGTCCTCACATATATGGTCAATGACTTTTCAACAAAAGGGCCAAGACCATTTAATGGAGGAAAGAACAATGTCTTCAATAAATAATGCCAGGAGAGCTGGGTATGCACGTGCACAGAGAGAAGTTGGACCCCTACCTTGCATTATGTAAAAATATTAACTCAAAATTAATAAAATACTTAAATTTAAAGACTAGAACTATGTATCTCTTAGAAGAAAATACACAGGCAAATCTTGATGACCTTTGATTTTTAAATGATTTTTGCGATATGACACAAAAGCACAGATAGCAAAAGAAAAAATATGTAAATAAGATTTAATCAAAATCAAAAACTTTTATGCATCAGAGGACACTATCAAGAGAATGAAAATACCATGTGAGAAAATATTTGCAAAACATATATCTGGATAAAGGCGTAATATCTAGAATAGATGGTGAGCTCCTGCAACTCCTGCAACTTCTGCAACTTTTTGTATAATGACAAAAACCTAAAATTCCAAGTAAAAAATAGGCAAAAGACTTGAACAGATATTTCTCCAAAAAAGATATGCAAATGGCCAATAAGGACAAGAAAAGATGCTAAACTCAATTATTCATTAATAAAATGCAAATCAAAATCAAAATGAGATACCACTTTGCATCCAGTACTGTGGCTATTATAACAACAGTGAAACAGAAAATGTGTTGGTAAGGGTGTGGAGAAATTGGAACGCTCATGAATTGGCTGCTGGGAATATAAAATGATGCAGTTGCTGTGGGAAACATTTGGTGGTTCCTCACAAAATTAGACATAATTCTAACCTTCCACTGGAATTTCCAGAAATTCCACTCCTAAATATTATGCCCCCCCCAGAAAAAAGTTGACAGTAGGGTCTGGAACAGATATTTTTACACCAAAGTTCATTGCAGCATTACTCACCATAGTTAAAAGGCAGAAACAATCTGTGTCCATTAACAAGTGAATGGATAAACAAAATATGGTGCATGTATATAATAGAATATTATTGAGCCATTAAAGGGATTAAAGTACTGATACATGTTACAACCTGGATAAAACTTGAAAATATGTTGCTAAGTAAGCCAGACACAAAAGGACAAATACTGTATGATTCCATGCATTAGTCTGTTCTCACACTGCTAATAAAGACATGACCCCAACTATGTAACTTATAAAGGAAAGAGGTTTACTAGATTCACAGTTCCACATGGCTGGAGAGGCCTCACCATCATGGCAGAGGGCTGATGAGGAGCAAAGTCAAGTCTTACATAGCCGCAGGCAAGAGAGCTTGTGCGGGAGAACTCATATTTATAAAACCATCAGATCTCATGAGACTTATTCACTACCACGACAACAGTATGGGGGAAACTGCCCCATGATTCAATTATCTCCACCTGTCCCTGCTCTTGACACATGGGATTTATTACAATTCAAAGTGAGATTTGGGTGGGGACGCAGCCAAAAAAAATATCATTCCACTTATATGAAATATCTAGAATAGGCAAATTTCTGAAGACAGAACATAGATTAGTGTTTACCAGAGACTGGGGATAGGAAGGAATGGTGAGTTATTTCTTAATGGGTACTTCGTTTCTGTTTGTGATGACAAGAAACTTCTGGAAATAGAGATGATGGTTGTACAACACTATGAATGTACTTAATGCTACTGAATTGCGTAAAGTTGTTGAAATTTTAATACCATAAAAAATTTAAAATATGAGATATCTTATATTTTCTAATAATTATTCTTATATCCATGGTTATTTAAAAGTTCTTTGCTTAATTGCCTAATATTAAGGTTTTTCTGAATATATTTTTATTACTGATTTTTAATTTATCTCTGTATTGGTCAGAGTACAAACTCTGTATGATTTAAATCCTTTTATATTTATTGAGAATTATTTTATGGTCCAGTATTTGCTCCATCTTGATTAATGTTCCACGGACACTTGAAAAGTAGATTTGATTATTGTCACCTTTACTCTTTTGATGTCTGTTTCACACATTTTGAAGTTTCATTATGCTCACCCATTTAAGACTGTTAATTTTCTGAACTGACCTTATTTTTCTGTTTGTTTGTTTGTTTTTTGAGATGGAGTCTCCCTCTGTCGTCCAGGCTGAACTGCAGTGGCGCGATCTCGGCTCACTGCAAGCTCCGCCTCCCAGATTCACGCCATTCTCCTGCCTCAGCCTCCCGAGTAGCTGGGACTACAGGCGCCCGCCACCACACCTGGCTAATTTTTTTGTATTTTTAGTAGAAACGGGGTTTCACCATGTTAGCCAGGATGGTCTTGATCTCCTGACCTCATGATCCGCCCGCCTCGGCCTTCCAAAGTGTTGGGATTACAGGCATGAGCCACCGCGCCCGGCCTGAACTGACCCTATTTTGATTATGACTTGACACCGTCATCTTTAGTAGTAGTACTCGTAGTTTAAAGACCACTTTATCTAATATTAATATGCACACACAGACTCTTTAAAGATTAGTATTTGTATGGCACATTTATATCCACACTTTTGCTTAAATGTTGTGTCTATATCCAAAGTGTGTTTCTTGTGAACAGCATAGTGTTGGGTCTTGTTTGTTTGTTTGTTTGTTTATTTATTTATTTATTTATTTAATCTCATCTGAAAATCTGTACTTCATAAAAATTTTATTTTATTTTATTTTAAGTTCCGGGATACATGTGCAGAACATGTAGGTTTGTTACATACATATACATATGCCTTGGTTGTTTGCTGTACCCATCATCTAGGTTTTAAACCTCACCTGCATTAGGTATTTGTCCTAATGCTCTCCCTCTCCTTGCTCCCCACCTCCCGACAGGCCCCAGTGTGTGTTGTACCCCTCCCTGTGTCCATGTGTTTTCATTGTTCAACTCCCACTTATGAGTAAGAACATATGGTGTTTGGTTCTCTGTTCCTGTGTTAGTTTGCTGAGGATGTTGGCTCCCAGCTTCATCGATGTCCCTGCAAAGGACATGATCTCATTCTTTTTCATGGCTGCATAGTATTCCATGGTGTATATATAACATATTTTCTTTATCCAGTATATCATTGGTGGGCATTTGGGTTGGTTCCATGTCTCTGCTATTGCAAATAGTGCTGCAATAAACATACATGTGCATGTGTCATTATAGTAGAATGATTTATATTCCTTTGGGTATATACCCAGTAATGAGATTGCTGGGTCAAATGGTATTTCTGGTTCTAGATCCTTGAGAAATCACCACACTATCTTCCACAATGGTTGAACTAATTTACATTTCCACCAACAGGGTAAAAGTGTTCTTATTTCTCCACAGCCTTGCCAGCACATATTGTTTTTTGACTTTCTAATAATTGCCATTCTGACCAGTGTGAGATTGTATCTCATTGTGGTTTTCATTTGCATTTCTCTAATGATCAGTGATGATGAGCTTTCTTTCATATGTTTGTTGGCCACATAAATGTCTTCTTTTGAGAAGTGTCTGTTCATATCTTTTGCCCACTTTTTGATGGGGTTGTTTTTTCTTATAAATTTGTTTAAGTTTCTTGTAGATTCTGGATATTAGACCTTTGTCAGATGTGTAGATTGCAAAAATTTTCTCCCATTCTGTAGGTTGTCTGTTCACTCTGATGTTACTTTCTTTTGCTGTGCAGAAACTCTTTAGTTTAATTAGATCTCATTTGTGAATTTTGGCTTTTGTTGTCATTGCTTTTGGAGTTTTTGTCATGAAGTATTTGCCCATGCATATGTCCTGGATGGTATTGCCTAGGTTTTCTTCTAGGGTTTGTATGGTTTCCAGTTCTTCTGTATTTTTTACGTATTAGAAACAAGATCTTGCTCTGTCACACAGTCTGGGGTGCAGTGGCATGATCATAGCTCCTGGTCTTAAGGGATCCTCTCACATTGGCCTCGAGTAGCTGGGACTGCAGGCACATGCCATTGTGCCCAGCTAATTTTTAATTTTTAAAAAAATTTTTGCAGAGATGTGATCTCACTACCCATCTCTTGCCAAGGCTGGTCTTAAACTCCTGGTCGCAAGTCATCCTCCCACCTTAGGCTCCCAGAGTGCTGGGATTACAGGAGTGAGACACCAAGCCCAGGCCCTTTTATACTTAATGTAACTTTTTATACTCTTATACTTAACATAGTTGTTGAGATGATTAGGTTTCAGTGTACCCTATTGCTATTTGTTTTATGTTTGTTTCTGTTTCTTTTTTTCTCTAGTTTTTCTTTAGTGTGATTGTTTTTTAATATTGTGTTTTATCTCTTCTACTGGCTTTTTAACTATACCTCTTTGTTTTAATTTTTAAATTGTTAGTTGCAAGATTACAATATGTATCTTTATCACAGTCTACCTTGAGTTAGTATTTTAACATTTTTATTCAGGTAAGAACCTTAAAATGGCATAATCTCAATAATTCTCCTCTATTATGCTAGTTTTGTCACATATATTTTTTCCGGCATGTTTGCTGTAAGTAATCAGGAATTAGTGTTGAATTTTGTGAAAATTCTTTTACAAGTCTTTCAAGATGATTCTAGGGATTTTCTACTTTATTTTATTTATATGATGTACTATGTTCATTGGGTTTCAGATAGTAAACCGAATTTTCATTCCTAGGATTAAATCTAGAGAGTTATCATGTATTACAATTATAGATATTGTTGGATTTAATTTGCTTCCATTTTGTTAAACATTTGCATTTATAGTTATGAGAGATATTGTATGGCACTTTTTTTCTTCTGATGTCTCCATCTTGCTTTGTACCAAGCTAATACTGGCCCTCTAAAATGCTTTGGCATATGTTCTATTCTCTATTTGCTGAAAATGTTTGTATATGACTGGTATATTTTATTCTTTAAATGTTAGATGGAATTCACAGGTTAAGCCATCTGGTACTATGCTCTTCTTCATGGGAATATATTTAATTACTAATTCCATTGTTTTTACTTTATATAGATCTACTAAGATTTCCTATTTTTAAGGAAATCTTAAAATCAATTTTGCTACTTAATAACTTCCTAGGAATTTGATTATTTCATTTCTGTTTTTAAACTTGTTAACGTAAGTTGTTCATTATATTACCTTGAATTCTTTTTATATTTCTGTTCAATCTGTTGTGAGGTTCTATCTTTCAATCCTGAGAGTAAAAATCTGTGTCTTCTCTTTTTCATCTTGATGATTCTAGTAAAATATTTGCAAATTTTATTGATTATTTCAAATACACAACTTTGAGTTCTATTGTTTTCTCTATTCGTTTTGTTTCCTGTTTCATTAATTGTTGTTCTGATTGTTATTATTTCTTCTCTTCTATTTCCTTGCTTCCTTTTTTTTGGTTTCTTAAGTTCAAAGGTAAATAATTGATTTGAGACTTTTTTCTTTTCTAGTTAAACATTTGAATCCATAAGTTTCTCTCCAAACATTATTTTAGCTTCTTTTCATATATTTCGATTTATTCTGTTATTATTTTCCATGTACTTAAGATATTCTCTAATTTCCCTTGTGATTTGTTGTTGGAAAAATGAGTGATTCAGAGCTATTTTGCTTAATATTTGTTCTGTTTAATTTTTCAACACATATATAGACATATCTATTATTTTAGACTGGGTTTTCTGATACCAATATTAGATGTTTTATTTTGAAGATGAAACAAAGGGCAGCATGGGTAAGAAAAAAGAGAACTAAGGGTGGCTAGAAAGGGGAGACAATAGTTATTACTTTAGAAGAAGCCACGAAACTATAGTGAATTAGTTGGAAGGAATATCTGCTTGAAATGGTACACTTCCAGGTGAGCCAAAAATAGATACCCAGCCTCAGAGTAGATTATGGAGAGAGGAATTTACTTCTTCAGCTTCCTTCTATCTTCTTTTCCCCTGACAAAGTATTCCCCAGAGGGCATTAACTCCCTCATACCTCCAGACTGTATCATTTTGCCCCTTTAATGGTGAGATGGAATGCCAGAGCCCCAGGTCAGCTGTGGGTTCCTGGTGGAGGAAAGAGCTGGAGTCTCTGGGCAATCACTGCTGGACCTGGCTATGTATCAGAGGCTATATTCCTAAGACAGCTTACTGGTTGTCACAGCAGCAGAGCTATTTGGGCCTGAACAAGGTACCACAGGTTATGACTGGTGGCTATGGCGGAGTAGGTGGCCAAGGATACATGAGACAGGTAGCATCAAAGAAAATAGAGCTGTTGAGTGAGATCTGTGTTAGATCTACATATATACCGATTGATATATAATTATCAATTTAGAAAATTATTGAGAAAGATCCACAAAAGAAGATTAAACTTTGGGAATATTATAGCAAGAGCAGGAGAAAGGGCTTTTACTGCTTTACATGATTTTCAGTAATGATACTATGGGTAATTAAAAAAATTAGTGTATATTTTGGAAAAATTAAAAATAATTGTCACATTAAATAAATTATTGTACATCCCTATGATGAACTTTAGATACATCTTGAAAAAGTTTAATTATATAAAAAAGCATTGTGCCCATGATATATTGAGTGAAAAAATATTAAATAATATACAGGCATACCTCATTTTAATGTGCTTTGTAGATACTGAGTGTTTTACAAATTGAAGTTTTCTAGAAACTCTGCATGGAACAAGTCTCTTGGCACCAACTTTTCAACAGCAACTTTGCAATGCACCTGATGGCTTTGTGTCACATTTTGGTAATTCTCACAATATTTCAAATTTTTCATTATTTGTTACAGTGATCTGTAATTAGTGATTTTTGATGTTATTACTGTAATTGTTTGGGGGTACTGTGATCTGTGCCCATGTAAGACAGCCCATGTAAGGTTTAGTTGCTAAGTGTTGTGTGTCTTCTGCCTGCTACACTGACTAGCCATTCTTCTCATTCAGCTGTCTCCCTCCTGCAGCCTCCCTATTTCCAGAGACACAACAATTTTAACCTTAGGCCAGTTAATACCACTAAAATGGCCTCTAAGTACTCAAATAAAAGAAAGAGTTGCATTTCTTTCATTTTAAGTCAAAAGCTGGAAATGATTAAGCTTAGTGAGGAAGGCATGTAGAACACTGAGACAGGCTTAAAGGTAGGCTTCTTGCCCCAAACAGTTAGCTAAGCTATGAATGCAAAAGAAAAGTTCCTGAAAAAAATTGAAAGAGCTACCCCAGTGAATGCATGAATGATAAGAAAGTAAAACAGTCTTATTGCTGATATGGAGAAAGTTTTAGTTGTCTGGATAGATAAAACAAGCCATAATACTTCCTTAAGCCAAAGCCTAATGCAGAGCAAAGCCCTAACTCTCTTCAATTCTGTAAAGGCTGAGAGAGGTAAGGAAGCTACAGAAGAAAAGTTTGAAGTTAGCAGAGGTTGGTTCGTGAGGTTTAAGGAAAAAGTCACCTCCATAACATAAAAGTGCAAGGTGAAGCGGAAAGAGCTGATGTAGAAGCTATAGCAAATTATCTTAATCTAGCTAAGATCATTGAAGAAGGGGACTACACCAAATGACAGATTTTCAATGTAGCCCAAACAGCCTTATATTGGAATAACATCCTGCCTATGACTTTCATAGCTGAGAGGAGAAGTCAATAACTGGTTTCATAGTTTCAAAGCACAGACTGACTCTCTTGTTAGGCAGTATTGCAGTTGCAGACTTTAAGTAGAAGCCAGTACTCATTTACCATTCAGGAAAACCTATGGCCCTCAAGGAATGATGTTAAATCTACTCTGCCTATGCTCTATAAACAGGACAACAAAGCCTGATGATAGCATATCTGTTTACAGCATGGTTTACTGAATATTTTGAGCCCACTGTTGAGATCTACTGATCAGAAAAAAAAGATTCATTTCAAAATATTACTGCTCATTGATAATGTACCTAGTTACCCAAGAGCTGTGATGGAGATGTTCAAGGAGATTAGTGTTGTTTCACACCTGCTAACACAATATCCATTCTACAGCCCTGGATCAAGAAGTAAATTTGATTTTCAAGTTGTATTATTTAAGAAATAAATTTCAACTATTTGATAGCATAACAGGATGACTACACTCAATAATAACTTAATTGTACATTTTAAAATAACTGAGTATAATTGGATTGTTTGTAATATGAAGGATAAATGCTTGAGGAAATGAATACTCCATTCTTCATGATGTGATTATTACATGTTGCATGCTTGTATCAAAACATTTCATGAACTCCATAAATATATACACCCACTATATACCCACAAAAATTAAAAAGAAAGAAAGAAAAGAAAAGAAATAAAGAAGGAAAGAAAGAAAGAAAGAAAGAAAGAAAGAAAGAGAAAGAAAAAAAGAAAGGTTGTAAGTCTATAGCTGCCATAGTTAGTGATTCCTCAGACAGACCTGGGCAAAGCAAATTGAAAATTTTCTAGAAAGAATTTACTGTTCTAGATGTGTTTAAGAACATTTGTGATTTGCTAGGCATCGTGGCTCATGCCTGTAATCCCCTCATTTAGGGTGTCTGAGACAGAAGGATCACTTGAGCCCAGGAGTTTGAGATTAGCCCTGGCAACATAGTGAGACCCCATCTCTACAAATAACATTTGTGATCCATGGAAGGAGGTAAAAATATCAACATTAATAGGAGTTTGGATGAAATTGTTTCCAAACTTCAAGGATGATTTTGAGGGATTCAAGACTATTTTCCTCTTTATTTATTTATTTATATATTTATTTCATTTTCAACTTTTGTTTTAAGTTCAGGGGTACATGTACAGTATGTACAGGTTTGTTACATAGTTAAATGTGTGCCATGGTGGTTTGCTGCACAGATCATCCCATCACCTAGGTATTAACCTCAGCATCCATTGGCTATTCTTCCTGATGTTGTCCCTCCTCCCACCTCCCCACCCTCTGGCAGGCCCCAGTGTGTATTATTCCACCTCATGTGTCCATGTGTTTTCAACACTTAGCTCCCACTTACAAGTGAGAACACACAGTGTTTAGTTTTTTGTTTCTGTGTTAGTTTGCTGAGGATAATGGCTTCCAGCTTGATCCATGTCCCTACAAGGGCACAATCTCATTCCCTTTTATGGCTGCATAGTATTCCATGGTATATATGTACCATGTTTTCTTTATTCAGTCTGTCATTGATGGGCATTTAGCTTGATTCCATGTCTTTGCTATTGTGAATAGTGCTGCTGTGAAAATAGGCATGCATGTATTTTATAACAGAATGAAATACAAATACAAATCACAATGAGATACCATCTTACACCAGTCAGAATGGCTATTATTCAAAACTCAAAAAACAACAGATGCTGGCGAGGTTGTGGACGAAAAGGAACACTTTTACACTGTTGCTGGGAGTGTAAATTAGTTCAACCACATAAAGACAATGTGGTGACTCCTCAGAAACCTAGAGGCAGAATTACCATTCAACCCAGCAATCCCATTACTAGGTATATACCCAAAGGGACCAAAGACTTTATTTGAAGAAAGAATTGCTGATATGGTAGAAATGGCAAGAGAACTAGAATTAGCAGTGGAGCCTGAAGTTGTGACTGAATTGCTGCAATCTCATAATAAAATTTTAATGGATAGAAGTTATTTTGTATGGATGAGCAAAGAAAGTGTTTTTTTTTTTTTGAGATGGAAACTACTCTTGGTGAAGATGCTATTAACATTGTTGAGATGACAACAAAGGATTTAGAATATTACATAAATTTAGTGAATGAAGCAGTGGCAGGATGTGATAGGATTAACCCCAACTTTGAATGAAATTCTACTGTGGGGTAAAATACTATCAAACAGCACTGTGTGCTACAGAGAAATCTCTCATTAAGAGATGTCAGTCAATGCAGCAAACTTCATTGTTGTCTTATTTTAAGAAATTGCCACAGCCACCCCAACCTTTAGCAACCACCACCCCAATTAGTAAGCAGCCATTAAAACTGAGGCAAGATCCTCCACCAACAAAAAGGTTATGACTTGCTGAACGTTCAGATGATTGTTAGCATTTTTAGCAATAAAGCATGTTTAACGAAGTTATGTACATTGAATTTTAGACATAATGCTATTGCACACTTAATATATTATAGTATAGTGTAAACATAATTTTTATATGTGTAGGAAACCAAAAAGCCTGTGTGACTCAATTTATTGCAATATTCATTTTACTGTGGTGGTCTGGGACTGAACCCGCAATATTTCTGAAGTATGCCTGTATAAAGAAAATAATTGAGAACGTATTAGATGTTTAAAGTTTTTAAATAGAAATTTTCATAAATATCCTCTGTCAGTGTTTGACCATGTGAACAAATTGATTAGAATGTACAAAGAGAAAAAAAAATAGTATAAAAGGAATAAGGGAAAATACCTAATATACATGACACCAAATGTATAGCTATCATAAGTGAAATAGATTACAGAGAAATAATCTATGTGAAAAAGACTTGCGGAAGAGCAGTGGTTTTGGACACTGACAAATACAAATTTTGAGTCATGCCATTGCTCTTCTGGAGTTAATCCTGCTTAGGATCTCGTTTTCTTGCCTGTTAATAATAATAATAATAATAATAATAATAATAAAACTCAGTATATCACAGGATACCTATTATGGTGAATAAGAAGAATATATTTTAAGTGCTTTGGATAATTTGAAGGGATAAGGATGTAAAAATAAAGGAGAGAGAAAGTTTAAACAACTTTGTTTGATGGTGGAAACTGAAAGACATTTGTTTACACTACTCTTGTCTTCTCCCATTTTAATGTCTTTATTGTTTTGCTAATTGGTTAGTTACTACCACTCTCCAGAAACTCAAAGAATTCTTCTTTGAGTTTCAGGATTCAAAGCTAAGCCTCGATATTTACAAAGGTAATGAGTCTGTCAGCCATGAGAAGTCAAGTGCTCTTACTGTTTGGTATTGCCCACCTCAATCCTAACCTAACGGGACACCTTTCTTGGGGGATAACAGTTCATTTGTCTTCATGCTAACTCTATCAAGGAATTTTCCTGTGCAGAAAACAGCTAGTTTCACTAAGCTCTGTATGTGTGGTGTTTTTTATGTAGTGCACTGACAGCCAGCAACCGAACCTAATCCGTCAAACTCATTTCACCTAAGACCTCAAGTATAACTCCAATTCTGATCCTTAAGGTAAAGGTGTCACTGAAGTACTTAGTTCCTGAACTTTTGTTTTTGAACACATAGTACTCTGGGGGTTGGTGTAGGAGAAGTGTTATTTCTCTTGTACTGAGAAATAAGTCATTATTTTTGGATGTTGCATTAAAAAATATTACGTTTGCCCTGTAATTTGCTTATAATAACTGCAACCTTGTTCAAGCAGCCATTGATGGAGTTGTTCTTTTGCACCAGTAGGTTTGCAGTTTAGTAAACCGTGTGGTTTTAATTTTTTTAATTAATGCAAATGAATCTTTTGGAAATACTACATTATTCCTGGTAAGATAAAAATCAGGTATTTTAATTTTGTCTAAATTTCAGAAATTAATAAAGAATTTGGATGTATAGCATTGATCTTTAAAAAAAATTCAACACTTTTAATTGTGCCATGTATTTTTAAAGCATTTTCTTGTGGAATAGATGTATTTTAATATATCTCAAAATTATTTCTGCCAGCTATTTAATATTTCTCATGATTGAGAGGGCACTAAAACAGGCATTTCAGAGCTATTTCTGCTCCACAAAATGTCTGCCCTTTGTTTACTCATGTGTTTGTTGGACGATTTAGTGTTTTCTGGAGAGCAGGGACCATTTACAGGTAAAAAAAAAAAAGACATTTAGTAATATTTGCTCTGTAGATATGTATGGTGAAAGAGCTAAAAAAAAATGGGTAAGAAACCATCAAAACCAAAGATTATGTCTACCAGTAAGTTAGCAGAGCTTACTCTGTTAACCATCTTACTTCAGTAAGATCCTACTTCAGAGTTTTACTTAAGTAAAACTCCTGTGGTATTACTGACTACTATTTTATGTGGAGGAGTTAACAATAACTTAGAAAAGAAATTTAAGACGTTTGGCCAGTGTGTATTTAAAAAAAATACATTTTATTACCATAGAATATTTACTTCTATTAGTTTTACTTTTAATATTCAGAACCACGTGATGGACCAACTTTGACCTTCAAGAATTAGTCTAATATCGCTTTGGAAAAAGGAGAGCAGCAAACATTCCTGGATTCAAATAACTTTTGGAATTTTATTTAAAAAAAGACATGATTGTTAATTAGTGTAAGTCATGTTATAAAATGCTGTCTATTTAAATTTCTTGGATCTTTAAGGGAAGCAAGTTATTTTATTTAACATTTATGCAAGAAGAGAGTATTCTTATTTCCTGATAATGCTTAAATCTCTAAAAAACTGAATTTTAAATGGGTGTCAAAACTTTGGCATAATGTTTATAAGAGAAGTAATTTATAAGACAGTAATATTTGAACATAGTCACATATTTTTTAAGCAAATTGCATTACGATTATTACCCCATCACTACATTTCAATTAGAATCTATTTAAATATCATTGATATAATTTAGAAATAAGTATTTGCAGCAAGTCAGATTTGAATTACGAACATGTAAATACATTCTGGTATTTCTAAATTTAAGTATCTCTTTTAAAGTAGGCTTAAAGATAATAAAAGCATATATAACTTTTTTTTCCAATTTGTGAGTCAAGTTGGAAAATGGCAGGGGTTTATTTTAAGTAAATATTCACTGTCTAATGAGACACATGAGATTAAAGCATCAAAAATCTGTGGACACAATTATTTACTTTTGGGGCTCAAAAGATCACAACATTGCAATTCAGCCTTAGCAAGGATGACAGAAAAATTCTTACTATGTTAAATGCCTTGGAAACTTTTCCCAAATCATAAACTCAGTACAATATTTTTATCTTAAATACATAACATTTAAATACCATATCTACAATTATCATTCTCTCCCACTGCCCCTGAGCAACTCCATCTTATTGCACTGATCTCCGTGTTACAAGAGAATAAAAGCACCTGCCTCTCTAAATAAATAAACTCAGGCTTTGGTTCCTTGGTGGCTCATCAAGGGAGTTCAAAGATAAACAATTCAATCAATTGCTTGTTTTTTTCTTTATTATAATAAAATATCAGTTTAAATGATTCTTTTACAGATGAACAGAATATTATTTTGATTGAACACACAAATTATTTTGGCATCGCGTTAAACCTAGCCTCAGGGTTGCTTATTTAAAAATAAATCTGCACTTTTCAACTCTTCCTCAGGATACTAGTCTTCTAATTGGCAGATTTCAGATTGTTTTTCCTATTTTTCTTTTTCATTATAATTTTGCCTGGTTAGTTATAGCCTCAACTTTCACTTCTAATCAACCTTATTCACAAACTGACTAAATAATCTACTAAGATGTTGTGAAGACATGAGGAAAAGATACCATTGGCTCAAAGTATCTTGTTTACCCCTAGCTATAGACTCCTTGTTTCTCATTCACAAATTCCTTTTTGTGGGTCAAAGCCTCTGAGAAATATTTGTTATCAGGTACATACATGTGGGAATTTAGTTTACTTCAATAAACGTGCTGAGAGCTGTGGGGAAGGAAAGAATGACATAGATTCTGCCCTTAAAGAGCTCACAATGTAATAAGGAAGGCAAATCTTTAAGTGGAAATTTAAATATTTGCATATGTACTAAAGGAACACAGAGGAAACTTACTGTAGTAGTCCGTTTTCACACTGCTTTAAATAAATACCAAGCCTGGGTAATTTATAAAGGAAAAAGGTTTCATTGACTTACAGTTCTGCATTGCTGGGGAGGCCTCAGGAAACTTACAATCATGGCAGAAGACCAAGCAGGAAGAAAACTTCTTCACATGGTGGCGAGAGAGAGAAGAGTGAATGAGCAAAGGGAAAAGAGCCCTTATAAAACCATTAGATCTTGTGAGAACTCACTCACTATCATGAGAACAGCATGGGGAAAACCGCCCCCATGATCCAATCACCTTCCACCAGGTCCTGCCCTTAACAAGTGGGGATTTGAGATGAGATTTGGGTGGGAACCAAAACCATATCAACCACTTACTGTAATCTGGGGCTAGTGACAGCCTTGGGGAAGACAATAGATGATATGACGATTATCTGGGCTCTTAAAGGGTGAGCACATGCTAGCCTGGTATCAGAGTGTGTGTGTGTGTGTGTGTGTGTGTGTCTGTGTGTGTGTGTGTTTATGTGTGTGTCTGTGCACATGCATGTGTGTGTTGGGGGCATGGAGAATGGGCCAATGGATGGTAGGGAAATGGAAGACATTTCAGCCAAGTCCATGTAACTTATATTAACATGCTTTAAAAAGGCATGGAAATAATATTGTGTACAAGGGATTGAATTCAAAAGTCACTCAGGGATAAGAAGAAAGTAGTGAGAAAAGAAACTAGATAAGTAGATGTGGTCAGGGCATAACAGGCTTTATATTCCATCCTAAGGATCATGGCCTTTATTCTGTAGGTGGTAGAGTAACATTAAAGCAGAATAATGACAAGGTTAGGTCTACAGTTCAAAGGAGTCATTTTAACAAAAGCTCAGAGGAATGGACTTCAAAGAGGGCAGGTCTGCAATGTGGCAGGTAACGGGTAGGAGGCTATGGCAACAGTGCAGCCTTGATTAAGGGCAGCGGTAAAATGTAAGGAGAGAAGATGACATATTTGAGAGCAAAAAAAGCTATCCATGCCTTTTATTCCCACCATTAACCTTTTATATTAGAGGAGCACAGGACATGGAGAAGGAGACCCGTGTGCTTGTGATGGAGTAGTGCTGAAGATTAAATGAGTTAATACACATGATCAGTACTATAAAAGTGTTTGCTATTATTATTATCGGGGGCAAGGAAGAGTAAAACTCAGAATGATTTACTGACCTTAACATACAGGCATCAGTGGAAAGCTGCACTCATGGTCTAGATCCTGGGGACATGGATCTTTTAGAGAGACATGAACAGAGAAGATAAAGCATGCAAAAGAGAGAGTCTCAGTAGCTGTAGACAAATGGAAACTATCTTTCAAGCTGTATCAATGCATCAAGTGGACACAACGGAAGTAGGGGGTGCTCTGAGTCACTTCATGCAGAAAAAAGGGAGATGTTTGGATTAGCCACAGCTTCTGCTGTCCCTTGAATAGCAGCAGGATGCATTCAGAATCCCCTGAAAATAAGTGTCATTGCATTCTCTTTTATGCTACCATCCTCAGAAAAGTACACTAGGAAGATGCAAAAGCACTTGGATAGAAATCCATAGAAGTGACACATGTACATTCCATCAGCATTTTTGCTTTGCTCAAGGATTTTTGTTGGACCTAAAAAAACTCTGATCTGTTTGGAAAGAGGATTTGCATTTGCAAATAGATTTACAGGCAGATCCAACAAGCAGCACTTTGCCATTTGCAAATCCACTTGAAACATCTGGGTTCCTGTCTAGCCCTAAAATTCTTATATAAATGGACAACCCTAAGATCATAGTTTGGACACGATTTTTTAAAAATCAAGATAAATGCTAAGTAATTTGCATAATTTGTTGGTTTTGAAAGCACAACCTATTTTGTTAACAAAATAAAAGAACAAAGAGAAACTAACCTTTTTCTGATAAAGGAGAATTAAATAAGTGGAATCAATAAACAACAATAAAAGCACTTTGACTTCGTTAACTGGAGAAAGGCTGTGTGACATTTCCGTGAAACAAGCTTGTTAATAAGCGTTTTAATTTAGACTGAAATTCTACCTATTCTCCTAATGGTAAATTAAATTTTTTAAAAAAACTGTATCAATGACTTATTTATTGTGGATCTGAAGATATATCCTAATTGCAACTTTTTTATATAAAAAGGAAACTAGTGAGGTTCTTCTCTAGTATAAAAAAGTATTATAATATAGCCAATATAAGATTTAGTCAGGCTAAATTTATACTGTATCAGTAGACTATAAGAATTCCATTAATGCTCCATTGATACCATCAATGAAGAAAAAGGCAAAATGGATGCATCGCTTCTGCTCCACTGGGTCTGTAATGAAGCAGCATTATAGCAGCTGCTGTCTTTTTAAACAGCTTTGCTTTTTTTTCCCAAGGCATCACTTGGTATATTGCAAAAGTCTCCAGAAAAATATCTTTTGACCTTGTGGCCCTTTCTTTTTATTATTTTTTTCCCAAGAACCATGGCCTTCCATTTGCCACTGTGGTGCTATGCCGTAATTTAAAACGTACAATGGAAATTTCAAATAAAGAGGAAGAGTTTGAGATAGGTACTGCCAAAGGCATCTGTGGCAGTGAATCCTAATATTTCAGGAATCTTGGCCATTAGAAGGTCTCATAGCCTTTAGTGATAGGATGGAGAACCTGCTAAAGGTGTGGAAATTGCAATCATTCTTTCCTTTCCTTGGTTAAGAAAATATATACAAAGCTTTCTACAAAGGTACAACTAATATTTTGTCAAACCATAAAGCCATAGTGCTGAGCTAGATTCCCATCCAATTAACCTGTTTGTTTCAGCTGTTGGCATGACATGACACTGGCTGTCATTGCCAAATCATTCATGCAGCAACTCACTCTCATTGCTAAGGTGGCCTAAATGAACAGCCAGGTCTATTGAAGTTAGTTCATTCTCTCTCTCTCTCTAACTATCGCTCTGTGTGTGTGTGTTTCTGTGTGTTTGTGTGTGTGTGTGTGTGTATGTCTGTGTGATTTGACAGCTTCTATACACCCACCCGAAAGAATAGAATAGAAGATATTTCAAGGTTAAAATTTTTAAATGATGAAACTTAAACTTTTGAAATTATGTTGCCCTGGGCATCCATATTAATAAGAGGGGCAATATATGCAAAGAAGCACAAGAAAAATAGAAAGAATGCACTAAATTAGCTGCAAATAAGAAATTATTGAATAATGATAATACTTGAGCTACCTTTCTAAATTCTACAAGGTGAAGTTCTGGGTTTCCTGTGATCTAAAAATATCTGACACTCTGTAGATATTCAAAACATATTATCATGGTTTTCCAACCAGAATTGCCGTGAATTCCAAAATTTCCCATTGATTGCTTATGGAATATTACTCTTAGATGATCTAGCTCAGAATTAAGATGTCCAATAATAGGCTGGGCATGGTGGCCCATACCTGTAATCCCAGCACTTTGGGAGGCTGAGGTAGGTGGATTGCTTGAGCTCGGGGCTTTGAAACCAGCCTGGGCAACATGACAAGACCCTGTCTCTACAAAAATTAGCTGGACATGGTGATGTGCACCTGTAGTCTAGCTACTGGGGATGCTGAGGTTGCAGTGAGCCAAGAGCACACCACTGCACTCCAGCTTGGGCAAAAAGTGACCCTGTCTCAAAAAAAAATCTCCAATAATAACTCTTACTCTTGCATTTACTTATGCACTAAAACTCCTGCCTCTTTTCATCTGAACTCTGCCAACAGATATATATTTTTTCAGTGAATGGTACCACCATTTATCTACTGCTGACAATAGCCACTTGTATGCCATCCTGGATTTATTCTTCATACTCTACTGCAAATCAAGTCATCTTGACCTAGTAATTTTCCATCTGATATAGCTCTCAATTCCATTCATTATTCCTCACCGTCCTGGCACCCCTTAAGTTTAGACTTTCAGTGTTTTTCCCTTTGATTACTGATTATTTCATTTGATTATATTTCAAAAGTTTACCTTTTTTGGTGTCCTTCATTTCTTTCTAATTTATTCTATACACAATTATCAATGATCTTTCCAAAATGTCACACTAGTATGTCACTCATCTATTTTAAAGGTATCAATGGTTTACCAGCTCTTTAAATATAAAATTTGAACTCTTTAGCTTATGCAAGGCCCTTCCTGATCTGCCTTCTTATGCCTTTGCAGTATTACCTTTCCCTTTATCCTTATTGGATCCTTACCAAACTACTTGCAGTTCCTCAAACGTTCCATACTTTTTCTTGCCTATTTCCATTTACATGTACTATTTCTTCTACATAGAATGTTATCTTCCTTTACCCCATGATCAGTTTCAACATTTCACTTAACACAGTGAAATGAACACTCCTCTGTGGAGTGTTCCCAGATCTCCATGCTATGAATTTTGGTTTCTCCATTAACAGCTAGAGTATACCTTCAGCATAGCACTCATAATATTATAATATGATGCCCATCGTACTCATTTCTTCCAGCATGATGTGAGCTTTTTGATAGTGAGGATTGTGTCTTAAATCTTCATCTTCAACAGCAATTTTATGCTTGACTTGAATTCATTCATTCAGCAAATACTGATTAAGTAGTTATTATTTGTAAGGAATTCTTCCAGTCATTGGAATGAGCAAATCAAAGCTCCTACTTTGTAGGTTGAATGTTGTCTTCCAAAGCTCAAGTAAGCTTACCTGGTTGGCAATACCCCATACGTATTGTCACAAATCATTTCTGGGAGAAGACAGTGTTATTCAAGATACATTGGGAGAGGACACTGGAAAATCTGCATGTGGAGCTCTCGAATATGCCTTATGTACGTCTTCTCTTGATTAATTTTAATCTGTATTCTTTCACCGCAATAAACTGTAACAATGAGTATAACAATTTCCATCAGTTCTGCTAGTCATTTTAGCAAATCGTTGGTTTTTGGGAAACCCCAACCTTGCAGGTCTTGTCAGAGGGAGTGGGCATGGAAACTCTCTAACTTTTCAGGGGCTAAGAAATGTGGGGCAAGTAAATATTGGTGAACATCACGGTGTGTGCCACTATCCTCCACAATCTATTTTCCAACTACCAGCTGGAGAAATTCTCTAAAAAGTATGTCATTTTACCTTTCTGCTCAAACCTCTCCAATGATTTTTCAGTTTATAGGATAAAAACCAGATTTGTTAATGTGGATTACAAAGGACATGTATAATACAGTCTTTTGCAAACTGCCTGATCTCGGAGTTAACTATTTTTCCTGGCAAGATAACAGCTACAGCCCATCTGGCTTTCCTTGACCATTTTAAGCATGTATCTGTCTTAGGAATTTTGAACTTGTTATTCCCTTTGCCCTTAATATTCTTTTCACTCTTTTCCCCATGTGTCATTTACCAAACACTCTGTTCAGTACCTCCTTCTCTAATGTGCCACTTAAATTCCCATAGTGATTTTCATAGGGCCATCCCCCACATAGGCATCCCTTTCCTAATGAAGTTTTCCATTGCCCATCTGCCTGACCATATGGCCAAACCACTGGCTACCACTCATGGGTCAGTAAAAGCCCAAACATAGTGGACTCTTATCACCATTCAATTCTTTCATCACGGCAAGGAAAACGGTATGCAAATAAACTCATTGAACTGATTTGTTCTTACCGTCTTCAACCAGTCATTTCATATGCTGGTCTTAGCGCAGCAGTCTTCCAAACAGGATGCTGTGTTTCCACCTTGAAAATGCCATCTATAAACCAAGCAGCTCTTTGTTGGTCAACAGAGAGCTGTTCATAGGGCACACTGTCCATGTGACCATAGGATGTGTCAGTTACTCATGTGGTTCCAAGTCAGACCTATGGGAAAAAAGGCTCAATAATTACCATCCTGCATTCCCTCAGTAACATGTTTCTGCACAAACCATACTTATTTTATTATGAAACTCTTCTGGACACTACCCTCTTTATAAAAACGTTTCTTCATCATCTCCCAAGACATTGTGGGTATTTCAGGTTTCAAGATTATCTTATGTCCTTCAGTCATAGGAACAGTTTCAATTAATACCCAACAGAGAACCAGGAATTTGTTCCACAAGCACCTGTATTGCATAAATATTCAATTATGAGAAAGAGGAAAATGGTTTTTGAGAAGAAAAAAAAAATAAGAGACTGCACCCAGGCAGAGGGGTCTAAGAAGCCTTTCTTAGGAAATTTAAATCTATGCTAATGTCAGATTATTTTAGCCAAATGAAGAAGAGTGCTTCAGCCAGAAGAAATATGGTGTGCAGAGGCCCTGAGTTGAGAAAAAGCCTGGCACATTTAAGGACCTAAATAAGAGCTCTAGGAGAGTGAATGTGGGAAAGTGGCTCAAGATGTGGCTAAAAACCTACAAAGGCCAGAGGTTTTAAGACCTTTATTCTTATTGCTATACTTTTTAACATCAGCAACCTTATGTGTATTATAATCAATTCAAAAAATATATATTGTGACAGAGAGAGAAAAATTAGACAGTAGATACCTGTGAATAGGATGAAATATTATTTCCTAGATGTTACTTATCTTCTCCATAGCAGACACATTTCTTATGTAACCCCTCTCAGAGAGGTACAGAGACAAGGGAATTTTGCAAGACCAAGGTTATTTCAGGTTCTCCTGGTTGGCATGACTCAAGAAACTTTGTGGAATCTGCGAGGTGCTTTCTTTTTCAAATTTGAAGCTGAGGAGCATTTTCCAAAGGTGTTTCTTGTAGGGCAAAGAAGAACTTAAGACTGCATTGTGATACAAAATCCATCAAATGGGTTTGTTGCTTCTACTTTTAGCTTGAAATCCCGTGAGAATGAAGATACAAGCGAAAAAATAAGCCATAAAGGAAAAGATATTAGGTAACCTTCAACTTTGCAAATCTTATCTTCTCTTTAGCTCCAGCTATTATAATTATCATCAATCAAAATGAGTTGTCAGTGAAAAAGAAGATTATCACCATTTAAACCAATCTGATAAACATATTATATAATAGATATTAGGTTGAGTACCATACCTGAAACAAAGAGTTCCTAAAATTATAGCCTTGAAAATGTATACTTCTGGGCATGGTTACCTCAGCAATCCATGGGTGTTTTTCTCTTATAATCTAAGAAGGCTGATTTCCCTAATCCAATTATTTAATTAATTATACATTCTTAAATTGGTTCAACCATTGTGGAAAACAATGTGGCGATTCCTCAAAGACCTAAGAACAGAACTACCATTTAATCCAGTGATCCTATTACTGGGTATATACCCAAAGGAATATACCCATAGAATTAACCTAAATGCCCATCAGTGGTAGACTGGATAAAGAAAATGTAGTACATATACACCATGGAAAACAGCCATAAAAAGAACAAGATCACGTCCTTGGCAGAAACATGGATAGAGCTGGAAGCCATTATCCTTAGCAGACTAATACAGAAACAGAAAACCAAATACCACATGTTCTCACTTATAAGTGGGAGCAAAATGTTGAGAATACATGGACACATAGAGGAGAACAACAGACACTGGGGCCTACTGGGTGGAGGGTGGGAGGAGGGAGGGTATCAGGAAAAATAACTTAGAGGTACTAGGTTTAATACCTGGGTGCTAAAATAATCTGTACAACAAATCCCCACGACACAAGTTTACCTATGTAACAAACCTGCGCATATGCCCCTGAACTTAAAATAAAAGTAAAATATTAATTACACATGCTTAATTATTTCCATTCTAACTAGTTAATACACATGTGACATGTATATTATATTCTTACTTCATTTCCCTTAAAAATAGAAATATTGCTAAAATAAAAAGAAAAAAGATGGTATTATCCACCTAAAAATAAAAAAAATTTTTTTTTCTTTTTTTTTTCTTTTATTATTATTATTATTATTATACTTTAGGTTTTATGGTACATGTGCCCAATGTGCAGGTAAGTTACATATGTATACATGTGCCATGCTGGTGCGCTGCACCCACCAACTCGTCATCTAGCATTAGGTATATCTCCCAATGCTATCCCTCCCCCCTCCCCCCAACCCACAACAGTCCCCGAAGTGTGATGTTCCCCTTCCTGTGTCCATGTGTTCTCATTGTTCAATTCCCACCTATGAGTGAGAATATGCGGTGTTTGGTTTTTTGTTCTTGCGATAGTTTACTGAGAATGATGATTTCCAATTTCATCCATGTCCCTACAAAGGACATGAACTCATCATTTTTTATGGCTGCATAGTATTCCATGGTGTATATGTGCCACATTTTCTTAATCCAGTCTATCATTGTTGGACATTTGGGTTGGTTCCAAGTCTTTGCTATTGTGAATAATGTGGCAATAAACATACGCGTGCATGTGTCTTTATAGCAGCATGATTTATAGTCCTTTGGGTATATACCCAGTAATGGGATGGCTGGGTCGAATGGAATTTCTAGTTCTAGATCCCTGAGGAATCGCCACACTGACTTCCACAAGGGTTGAACTAGTTTACAGTCCCACCAACAGTGTAAAAGTGTTCCTATTTCTCCACATCCTCTCCAGCACCTGTTGTTTCCTGACTTTTGAATGATTGCCATTCTAACTGGTGTGAGATGGTATCTCATTGTGGTTTTGATTTGCATTTCTCTGATGGCCAGTGATGGTGAGCATTTTTTCATGTGTTTTTTGGCTGCATAAATGTCTTCTTTTGAGAAGTGTCTGTTCATGTCCTTCGCCCACTTTTTGATGGGGTTGTTTGTTTTTTTCTTGTAAATTTGTTGGAGTTCATTGTAGATTCTGGATATTAGCCCTTTGTCAGATGAGTAGGTTGCGAAAATTTTCTCCCATTTTGTAGGTTGCCTGTTCACTCTGATGGTAGTTTCCTTTGCTGTGCAGAAGCTCTTTAGTTTAATTAGATCCCATTTGTCAATTTTGGCTTTTGTTGCCATTGCTTTTGGTGTTTTAGACATGAAGTCCTTGCCCATGCCTATGTCCTGAATGGTATTGCCTAGGTTTTCTTCTAGGGTTTTTATGGTTTTAGGTCTAACATTTAAGTCTTTAATCCATCTTGAATTGATTTTTGTATAAGGTGTAAGGAAGGGATCCAGTTTCAGCTTTCTACATACGGCTAGCCAGTTTTCCCAGCACCATTTATTAAATAGGGAATCCTTTCCCCATTTCTTGTTTTTGTCAGGTTTGTCAAAGATCAGATGGTTGTAGATATGTGGCATTATTTCTGACGGCTCTGTTCTGTTCCATTGATCTATATCTCTGTTTTGGTACCAGTACCATGCTGTTTTGGTTACTGTAGCCTTGTAGTATAGTTTGAAGTCAGGTAGCGTGATGCCTCCAGCTTTGTTCTTTTGGCTTAGGATTGACTTGGCGATGCGGGCTCTTTTTTGGTTCCATATGAACTTTAAAGTAGTTTTTTCCAATTCTGTGAAGAAAGTCATTGGTAGCTTGATGGGGATGGCATTGAATCTGTAAATTACCTTGGGAAGGATGGCCATTTTCATGATATTGATTCTTCCTACCCATGAGCATGGAATGTTCTTCCATTTGTTTGTATCCTCTTCTATTTCCTTGAGCAGTGGTTTGTAGTTCTCCTTGAAGAGGTCTTTCACATCCCTTGTAAGTTGGATTCCTAGGTATTTTATTCTCTTTGAAGCAATTGTGAATGGGAGTTCACTCATGATTTGGCTCTCTGTTTGTCTGTTATTGATGTATAAGAATGCTTGTGATTTTTGCACATTGATTTTGTATCCTGAGACTTTGCTGAAGTTGCTTATCAGCTTAAGGAGATTTTGGGCTGAGACAATGGGGTTTTCTAGATATACTATCATGTCATCTGCAAACAGGGACAATTTGACTTCCTCTTTTCCTAATTGAATAACCTTGATTTCCTTCTCCTGCCTAATTGCCCTGGCCAGAACTTCCAACACTATGTTGAATAGAAGTGGCGAGAGAGGGCATCCCTGTCTTGTGCCAGTTTTCAAAGGGAATGCTTCCAGTTTTTGCCCATTCAGTATGATATTGGCTGTGGGTTTGTCATACATAGCTCTTATTATTTTGAGATACGTCCCATCAATTCCTAATTTATTGAGAGTTTTTAGCATGAAGGGTTGTTGAATTTTGTCAAAGGCCTTTTCTGCATCTATTGAGATAATCATGTGGTTTTTGTCTTTGGTTCTGTTTATATGCTGGATTACATTTATTGATTTGCGTATATTGAACCAGCCTTGCATCCCAGGGATGAAGCCCACTTGATCATGGTGGATAAGCTTTTTGATGTGCTGCTGGATTCTGTTTGCCAGTATTTTATTGAGGATTTTTGCATCAATGTTCATCAAGGATATTGGTCTAAAATTCTCTTTTTTTGTTGTGTCTCTGCCAGGCTTTGGTATCAGGATGATGCTGGCCTCATAAAATGAGTTAGGGAGGATTCCCTCTTTTTCTATTGATTGGAATAGTTTCAGAAGGAATGGTACCAGCTCCTCCTTGTACCTCTGGTAGAATTCGGCTGTGAACCCATCTGGTCCTGGACTTTTTTTGGTTGGTAAGCTGTTGATTATTGCCACAATTTCAGCTCCTGTTATTGGTCTATTCAGAGATTCAACTTCTTCTTGGTTTAGTCTTGGGAGGGTGTATGTGTTGAGGAATTTATCCATTTCTTCTAGATTTTCTAGTTTATTTGCATAGAGGTGTTTGTAATATTCTCTGATGGTAGTTTGTATTTCTGTGGGATCGGTGGTGATATCCCCTTTATCATTTTTTATTGCATCTATTTGATTCTTCTCTCTTTTTTTCTTTATTAATCTTGCTAGCAGTCTATCAATTTTGTTGATCCTTTCAAAAAACCAGCTCCTGGATTCATTGATTTTTTGAAGGGTTTTTTGTGTCTCTATTTCCTTCAGTTCTGCTCTGATTTTAGTTATTTCTTGCCTTCTGCTAGCTTTTGAATGTGTTTGCTCTTGCTTTTCTAGTTCTTTTAATTGTGATGTTAGGGTGTCAATTTTGGATCTTTCCTGCTTTCTCTTGTGGGCATTTAGTGCTATAAATTTCCCTCTACACACTGCTTTGAATGCATCCCAGAGATTCTGGTATGTTGTGTCTTTGTTCTCGTTGGTTTCAAAGAACATCTTTATTTCTGCCTTCATTTCGTCATGTACCCGGTAGTCATTCAGGAGCAGGTTGTTCAGTTTCCACGTAGTTGAGCGGTTTTGAGTGAGATTCTTAATCCTGAGTTCTAGCTTGATTGTACTGTGATCTGAGAGACAGTTTGTTACAATTTCTGTTCTTTTACATTTATTGAGGAGAGCTTTACTTCCAAGTATATGGTCAATTTTGGAATAGGTGTGGTGTGGTGCTGAAAAAAATGTATATTCTGTTGATTTGGGGTGGAGAGTTCTGTAGATGTCTATTAGGTCTGCTTGGTGCAGAGCTGAGTTCAATTCCTGGGTATCCTTGTTGACTTTCTGTCTCGTTGATCTGTCTAATGTTGACAGTGGGGTGTTAAAGTCTCCCATTATTAATGTGTGGGAGTCTAAGTCTCTTTGTAGGTCACTCAGGACTTGCTTTATGAATCTGGGTGCTCCTGTATTGGGTGCATATATATTTAGGATAGTTAGCTCTTCTTGTTGAATTAATCCCTTTACCATTATGTAATGGCCTTCTTTGTCTCTTTTGATCTTTGTTGGTTTAAAGTCTGTTTTATCAGAGACTAGGATTGCAACCCCTGCCTTTTTTTGTTTTCCATTTGCTTGGTAGATCTTCCTCCATCCCTTTATTTTGAGCCTATGTGTGTCTCTGCACGTGAGATGGGTTTCCTGAATACAGCACACTGATGGGTCTTGAGTCTTTATCCAATTTGCCAGTCTGTGTCTTTTAATTGGACCATTTAGTCCATTTACATTTAAAGTTAATATTGTTATATGTGAATTTGATCCTGTCATTATGATGTTAGCTGGATATTTTGCTCGTTAGTTGATGCAGTCTCTTCCTAGTCTCAATGGTCTTTACATTTCGGTATGATTTTGCAGTGGCTGGTACCGGTTGTGCCTCTCCATGTTTAGCGCTTCCTTCAAGAGCTCTTTTAGGGCAGGCCTGGTGGTGACAAAATCTCTCAGCATTTGCTTGTCTGTAAAGTATTTTATCTCTCCTTCACTTATGAAGCTTAGTTTGGCAGGATATGAAATTCTGGGTTGAAAATTCTTTTCTTTAAGAATGTTGAATGTTGGCCCCCACTCTCTTCTGGCTTGTAGGGTTTCTGCCGAGAGATCCGCTGTTAGTCTGATGGGCTTCCCTTTGATGGTAACCCGTCCTTTCTCTCTGGCTGCCCTTAACATTTTTTCCTTCATTTCAACTTTGGTGAATCTGACAATTATGTGTCTTGGAGTTGCTCTTCTCGAGGAGTATCTTTGTGGCGTTCTCTGTATTTCCTGAATCTGAATGTTGGCCTGCCTTGCTAGATTGGGGAAGTTCTCCTGGATAATATCCTGCAGAGTGTTTTCCAACTTGTTTCCATTCTCCCCATCACTTTCAGGTACACCAATCAGACGTAGATTTGGTCTTTTCACATAGTCCCACATTTCTTGGAGGCTTTGCTCGTTTCTTTTTATTCTTTTTTCTCTAAACTTCCCTTCTCACTTCATTTCATTCATTTCATCTTCCAGGGCTGATACCCTTTCTTCCATTTGATCGCATCGGTTCCTGAGGCTTCTGCATTCTTCACGTAGTTCTCGAGCCTTGGTTTTCAGCTCCATCAGCTCCTTTAAGCACTTCTCTGTATTGGTTATTCTGGTTATACCTTCTTCTAAATTTTTTTCAAAGTTTTCAACTTCTTTGCCTTTGGTTTGAATATCCTCCCGTAGCTCGGAGTAATTTGATCGTCTGAAGCCTTCTTCTCTCAGCTCGTCAAAGTCATTCTCCGTCCAGCTTTGTTCCGTTGCTGGTGAGGAACTGCGTTCCTTTGGAGGAGGAGAGGTACTCTGCTTTTTAGAGTTTCCAGTTTTTCTGCTCTGTTTTTTCCCCATCTTTGTGGTTTTATCTACTTTTGGTCTTTGATGATGGTGATGTACAGATGGGTTTTTGGTGTGGATGTCCTTTCTGTTAGTTTTCCTTCTAACAGACAGAACCCTCAGCTGCAGGTCTGTTGGAGTACCTGGCCGGCCGTGTGAGGTGTCAGTCTGCCCCTGCTGGGGGGTGCCTCCCAGTTAGGCTGCTCGGGGGTCAGGGGTCAGGGACCCACTTGAGGAGGCAGTCAGCCCGTTCTCAGATCTCCAGCTGCGTGCTGGGAGAACCACTGCTCTCCTCAAAGCTGTCAGACAGGGACATTTAAGTCTGCAGAGGTTACTGCTGTCTTTTTGTTTGTCTGTGCCCTGCCCCCAGAGGTGGAGCCTACAGAGGCAGGCAGGCCTCCTTGAGCTGTGGTGGGCTCCACCCAGTTCAAGCTTCCAGGCTGCTTTGTTTACCTAAGCGAGCCTGGGCAATGGCGGGCGCCCCTCCCCCAGCCTCGCTGCCGACTTGCTGTTTGATCTCAGACTGCTGTGCTAGCAATCAGCGAGACTCCGTGGGCGTAGGACCCTCTGAGCCAGGTGCGGGCTATACTCTCCTGGGGCACCGTTTCCTAAGCCCGTCGGAAAAGCACAGTATTCGGGTGGGAGTGGCCCGATTTTCCTGGTGCCGTCTGTCACCCCTGGAAGGGGAACTCCCTGACCCCTTGCGCTTCCCGAGTGAGGCAATGCCTCGCCCCTGCTTCAGCTGGTGCACGGTGCGGTCACCCACTGACCTGCGCCCTCTGTCTGGCACTCCCTAGTGAGATGAACACGGTACCTCAGATGGAAATGCAGAAATCACCCGTCTTCTGCGTGGCTCGCGCTGGGAGCTGTAGACCGGAGCTGTTCCTATTCGGCCATCTTGGCTCCTCCCCCTCTAAAAATAAAAAACTATACAGCAGTGTGAGGGTCAGACAGGAAGAGAATACAAAATCGCTGTTTTTAGATGTATTATAATAAATTGGCAAGTTATTAATATATTAGTAGCCTAAATTTATTCATTAAACAAATGTTTATTTAGTAGCTATTATTTGCCAGATACAAGTCTAGGCATTTGGGCTAGTGTAGAGACCAATAAACAAAGATTACTTTCTTTATGGGGGATGCATTTTCTGGCAAAGTCAATATATAACAGCTATATTACAAAGTGATAAATGCTATGAGGACAAAAGGTAGAACAGAATACAGGGATAGGCAATATCCGAGAAGGAATGTGTCAGGTAGAATTTTAAATACTTAGTAAGAATACACTACACTGAGAGTATAAAAACTTGAAGAAGAAAGAAATTAGGCATGTTGACATCTTAGGGGAAGGATACTGTAAACAGAATAAATACCTCAAAGGCATTGAGAATGTACCTGGTGTGTTGAGAAAACAGGAGAGAGGACAGTATGACCAGGGTAAGAATGGCAGGAGATGAAAACAGGGTGTAGAGAACCAGATCATTCAAGGCCTTGGGTGCCTTTGTAAGGAACTTGAGTTTTACTGAGAATGGTATGAAGGGCTATTGGAAAGTTTGAAGCAGAAGAATAACACGATATGGCTTATATCTTAAAGAATCACTGTGGTCATATGTTGAAAAATAGATTGTGGGTAATAGGACATAAGGCGAAGCAAGGAGACCAGGTAGGAGATGCAATGGTTGGTTTTATGTGTAAACTTGTCTAAGCTATAGTGCCAAGTTATTTATTCAATCACTAATCTAGATGTTGCTGAGAAGACATATTGTAGATGTGGTTAATACCTATAATCAGTTTACTTTAATTAATGGAGATTATCCTCAGTAATGTGGGTGGGCCTCACCTAATATGTATGTATATATATGTTTATAAATATATGATGATGTATGCACACACATGTGTATATACATGTTTATAATGTGTATATATGCACACACCCATATACATATAGCCTATTCTGTTTCTCTGGAAGATCTTGACTGATAAAGGAGGCTATTGCAACAATGTTGCAAAATAGAATGGTGGCTGGGAGCAGGATGGTAATAGTGCAGATAGTGAGAATCATTTGATTCTGGATTTATTTACTTCAGAATTTCCAGACAGGTTGGGATTAAATGTAAGAGAAAGAGAAAAATCAAGGAGGGTTCTAAGGTTTTCTGCCTGTGCCTGAGTCAGCTTTATTCCTGAATCCAGGGACACCAGGAAATGATCAATTTAGGTGTGACTATCATGACTAGCATTTATTTAACTTGAAAAATACCTATTTGGATATTATGAAGGAAGATATTCTTGTACTCAATAATAGAATGATGTAAACTTGGGCAAATTAATTAACTATAAGGCTAACTTTTCTCACCTGATGAAAAATAGGCAAAAAAAATGCCAGGCTCACTCAGATTGATGAAACTTAAAACTGATGATATTTGCAAGTTATTTTGCACAGAGCCTGACAATAAGTTCTTAATAAACCATTTAAAAAGTATTTGTATTATCCCATTACTGAATATCAAATTGTATTAAGTACACACAATACTGGGTAATTAAGAGTTAACACAAGAAATGTCCATCTAGTCACTGGATGAGGGCTGCTCCCAGGGTATTAATCTTTAGCATATAAACTTTGGCAAGGCAGCTCCCTCTAGTTAGAGAGCAAGTCTGAAAGTGGGAAGTGCTGGTTAACAGAAATGTGTCAACTTGTCTGGGCTAAGAGATTCCCAGGTAGCTTTGAATACATTATTTCTGACTGTGTCTATGAGGGTGTTTCTGGAAAAGATTAGCATTCAAATTGATAGACTGAATAAAGAAGATCTACCCTCACCAATGTAAGTGGCATTATCCAACAATGGGGGTCCAAGTAGATCAAAAAGGCAGGGCCAGGTGTGGTGGCTCACGTCTGTAATCGCAGCACCTTCGGAGGCCAAAGTGAGAAGATCTCTTAAGACCAGGAATTCAAGACCAACCTGGGCAACATAGCGAGACTCTGTCTCTGAGCAAAAAAACAAAAAATTAGCCTGGGACAATGGTGTGCACCTGTAGTCCCACTACTTAGGAGGCTGAGGCAGGAGTATTGCTTGAGCTCAGAAGGCTGCTATGAGCTATGATCATGCCACTGCCCTCCAGTCTGGCTGACAGCAAGACCTTGTCTCTTAAAAAATAATAATAAAAATAAAGAACAAAAAGGCAGAGGAAAGGGAAATTTGCTTTTCCTGTTTGAGCGAGGACATTCATCTTTGGCACTTGGACATCAGGGCTCCTGGCTTTCTGACATTTAGACTAGGCCCAGGATTTACACCATAGGCACCCCACTCTTAGTTCTCAAGCTTTTGGACTAGGACTGAATTACACTATAGGTTTTCCTCACTCTTCAGCTTGCAGATGGCAGATCATGGGACTTCTCAGCCTCCATAATTAATCATTTGAGCCAATTACTATTATCTATCTATCTGGCATCTATCTTTCCATCCATCCTTCCATACTATCAGTTCTGTTTCTCTGAAGAATCCTGACTCACACAGGGATATATCTGTGGGCAATCAGAAGTCAAAACTTCCAAAATCTGGGTGGATAATTTTCTTGGATAAAGGACTTTTTGTGGGTGGCACACCACAATATCCATTATACTGTGAACCACCACACTCACTTCTATCAGGTCAGGCCCTCTTTTAAATTGATTGCTGAAGGTGAACATTGAGAGCCTCTTATTGCTGCATTTATGCTCTGAGTAAGCAGGGAAGCAGAAAAACATTTCCATCATCTTTTTAAAGTTAATCTTGTGTTGGACATATGATTAGAGGTTAATTAGGCCAATCTTCTATGAACATGAGGAAGAAGTGGCTTATCAATGTTCACAATTGGTTTTATTAAATATAAAATTTGTTTTGTGTCCCATTTTCTTGGACAGATGAAGCCTTCTCAGGTGTGACTTGTGTTACTGATACGTACAAAATCAATTATACATATATAGCCGCTGTCCTTATAAAGCAGCCATAATTTAGGAAAAGGCAGAATTGGTATAAATCATTAAGGCCCAAATGAAGTCCTTATGTGGATGATTAAATACCTTATTCTAAAATCCAGTTACTAAAAAGGAAGTTAACATTTTCAAATATAGATGCTTTCCTTTATTTTTGAAGTTAAGATCTATCAAATAACACTGTGAAAGAGAGTCGTAGTTGTATTAGCAGAAATCAGAAGACAGTAAGAAATGTCCAAGGAAATTTTCTGTGTATAACATTTACCAAGACATGGAACTGATGTCTACGGAAAATACTCTAAGTATCATCTTCGGAAGTAACCCAGCTGAAGTCTGGGACCAATTTACTATGACACAGCAATTCCACCTTTTTTTCCTGGAGGTTGAAAGTTAGACAGTCTGGGTGCTTTCCAGGTTGTAATTTGAAAGGCACTCAGCTACTACACAGAATTGTTAGCTTTCCCCCAACCCCCTGCCACCGCTGTGTGAAAGCAGAGGGAGGGGGCTGAAGGTACAACCTAAGGGTGTCAACTCTTACTTATTGAACAAGAACCTGCATACACAATGCCAGTGATGTGATTAATCATTCCCTGGTCCAAAAAGCAGGTCGTTCATGTTGAAATTTTGATTTATGTGTGCTCTTGCATTATCTCCTAAACCCTAGCCACTTGCCAGCATGCACAGTGTAATGAGTTTGGCATTTGTGTAGGACTTTAAAAACATTAAATAATGAATCCCCCTAGAACATCTCCTTGTATTACTATATCCTACTCAATTTTTAAGTAGTGAAAATAGAGATAGTGTATAATTTCACTAAATCCTCATATCAAGTTAGTAAAGTAGAGGAGGAACAATTAAATGTGTTCAAACATTATAATGTGGAATCATTAAACATGTCTCATAGAGTGCAAGTAGACTCCACAGGTCTAGAAAAGTGATAATTTCAAACTTATCAAGGAAATTAGGAGATTAGGCTGATCAAAGGGTTTTTTCTTTATATTTACTAGTGTTAATATCATCTAGTAATACTTCTGGCTTAGTCATCTTCCTCCAGCTAGTATCATACTCACTCAAAAATTGATTACTTTTTAATGAATCATAATTTACATGTAAATTTTGACTCCATTCTTTAAAATGCTAAGGTACTAAATTTTAGAGTATGTTTTTTGTTGTTTTTAAAAATGCATATTTGCTATAGAGTTAAAATTCTTTATTCTACTAGTGTGTGTAAATGCCTTGTAGCTGTTGTATTTGGCTTTGATCACCAAATACTAGTGAACATATCTGTGCATCTGAAACTTTGGAAAGTTACCTTGTAAACCAAAATGTTTTAGTAGTAATCTATGTGAAGATGGCAGCTGCTGAGATAATAAAATAGATTTTCTCGAAAAAAGAAGCAAGCTCTTTCAAGCTAAGAAAGTGCCTTATAGTGCAGAGAAAATAAATTTACATAGTTATAACAGTTAAATACATGGGATTTTAAATGGATGAATATATATATGTGTGTGTGTGTGTGTGTGTGTGTGTGTGTATTCCTATAATCCAGGTGTATATATTCCTTATCCAGAATATAAATACCTGGATTATAGGCTGATCCGGGCTAGCCTGGGCTTTGGTTTTGGCTACTTCTCAGGTGTGGTGGTGAGCAGAAACAAGGTGCAGTACCTTTACAAAGTAGACAGTCTAATATAAGAATTTCTCATGTTAAGGAGGGGTTTCAGAGGAGGTCTTTGCAAACCAAAACAAAACCAAATATAAATGAAACAAAGCAATATAACCCCTTTTGAAGATGACTGCAAGAAAGCATAAGGGTACCTTGGCACTAAACAGCCTGTGAGAAAAAAAAAAAAACAAAAAAACAAAAAACTAATGTCCTGAAGTAGTTGTGATTACGGGCTGGCCCTCACAAGGGTTTGCAGCCTTGTTCCCAACGGCGAGAGTTCACGCCTTTCCTTTCTTGGTGGGGCTCCCAGATTGGTGGTGCCCCCTAGTGCCCAGCAGAAGCAAATGCAAATCCTTGAGAGTTAAGCTCAGTCTGTATTCTACTTTTGAAACTTCGAAAAACTTCATGAGGGCAGTAACAAGGCAAAGTAAAAACTAATTAAATATCAAGAATATGGTCGGGCGCGGTGGCTCACTCCTGTAATCCCAGCACTTCAGGAGGCCAAGGCGGGCAGATCATCTGAGGTCAGGAGTTCGAGACCAGCCTGGCCAACATGGTGAAACCCCATTTCTACGGAAAATACAAAAATTAGCCGGGCGTAGTGGCGGGCATCTGTAATCTCAACTACTACGGAGGCTGAGGCAGGAGAATCGCTTGAACCGGGGGCGGAGGTTGCTTCAGCGCAGGTGACAGAACGAGACTGTCTCAAAAAAGAAAAAAAATTAAGAATATAAGGCATCTGAGTGAGAAACAACAGAAACAAACTTGAAAAGATATTCCAGATATTGGAAGTATCAATATAAATAAACATTTCAAAAATTATATTTACAAGGTTTAAATGGCAAGGCACGGTGGCTCACGCCTGTAATCCCAGCACTTTGGGAGGCCGAGGTGGGTGGATCACCTGACGTCAGGAGTTCGAGATGAGCTCGGTCAGCGTAATGAAACTCCATCTCTACGAAAAAAATACAAAAATTAGCCGGGTTTGGTGGTGCGCACCTGTAGTCCCAGCTACCTGGGAGGCTGAGGCAGGAGAATGGCTTGAACCTGGTAGGCAGAAGTTGCAGTGAGCTGAGATTGCACCACTGCACTCCAGCCTGGGTGACAGAACAAGACTCTGTCTCAAAAAAAAAAAAAAAAAAGTTTAAAGAATAAAAAGATAAGCTTTAAAATATCACCAGGGTACACGAAAACAAACAAAAATTACATAACAGAGTTGAAAAATATTAAAATATAATTTCCTGAGATAAAAATATTAAATAATTAAAATTTTACATTTAATACACATATTTGTACCAGATGAAGCACAGCTAAAGAGATAATTAGTGACCTGGAAGATGGGAAATAGTATACACAGTATAGAGGCAATACAGAGAAACAAACAAAATGGAATTCATCTTGAAAAAAATAGGAGACTTGGTAGGTAGGATGAGAAACTTTAATATGCCTCTAACAAAGCTCTAGAAGGAGCTAAGAGAGATAATGGGGTAAAAGCAACATTGGTAGAGATAAAAGCTTAGAATGTCTGGAATTAATGAAAGATGCTAATGTATCCATCCAGATTCATGAAGTCAACAAATCTGCCCTGCAGCATGCTAGACACAGTGTAGTGGAATAGAAAATCCTAAAGTTAAAAAAATTGAAATTAAAAACACCTAGAGGAAGAGAAATGATACCTTCAAAAGATTGGAGAATAACTTCTCAATAGATAATGGAAGCCAGAAGACAGGAGAATAGTATTGTAAACATGCTACCAAAAAAAAAAATATGAAATGATAACATCAATTAATCTGAAAGAAGAAAAGGAAGGCAATAGAAGGAAACAGATTAAGTGGAGCATATAAATCGATACAACAGAACAAGTACTTACATTACATTTAAAGAAACCAGTGTCTACTTTAAAAATAAAGATTACATAACTTGATTTTAAAAGATTGCATGATATTCATGCCAAATGGTAAAGACCGTTGAGGCTAGGAAGAAACTGCATCAACCAACGAGCAAAGTAACCAGCTAACATCATAACGACAGGATCAAATTCACACATAACAATATTAACTTTAAATGTAAATGGACTAAATGCTCCAATTAAAAGACACAGACTGGCAAATTGGATAAAGACTCAAGACCCATCAGTGTGCTGTATTCAGGAAACCCATCTCACGTGCAGAGACACACATAGGCTCAAAATAAAAGGATGGAGGAAGATCTACCAAGCAAATGGAAAGCAAAAAAAGGCAGAGGTTGCAATCCTAGTCTCTGATAAAACAGACTTTAAACCAACAAAGGTCAAAGAGACAAAGAAGGCCATTACATAATGATAAAGGGATCAATTCAACAAGAAGAGCTAACTATCCTAAATATATATGCACCCAATACAGGAGCACCCAGATTCATAAAGCAAGCCATTAGTGACTTAGACTCCCACACAATAATAATGGGAGACTTTAACACCCCACTGTCAACATTAGACAGATCAACGAGACAGAAAGTTAACAAGGATACCCAGGAATTGAACTCAGCTCTGCACCAAGCAGACCTAATAGATATCTACAGAACTCTCCACCCCAGATCCACAGAATATACATTTTTTTCAGCACCACACCACACCTATTTCAAAATTGACCACATACTTGGAAGTAAAGCTTTCCTCAGCAAATGTAAAAGAACAGAAATTATAACAAACTGTCTCTCACACCACACTGCAATCAAACTGGAATTCAGGATTAAGAAACTCACTCAAAACCGCTCAACTGCATGGAAACTGAACAACCTGCTCCTGAATGACTACTGGGTACATAACGAAATGAAGACAGAAATAAAGATGTTATTTGAAAACAACGAGAACAAAGACACAACATACCAGAATCTCTGGGACACATTCAAAGCAGTGTGTAGAGGGAAATTTATAGCACTAAATGCCCACAAGAGAAAGCAGGAAAGATCCAAAATTGACACCCTAACATCACAATTAAAAGAACAAGAAAAGCAAGAGCAAACACATTCAAAAGCTAGCAGAAGGCAAGAAATAACTAAAATCAGAGCAGAACTGAAGGAAATAGAGACACAAAAAACCCTTCAAAAAATTAATGAATCCAGGAGCTGGTTTTTTGAAAGGATCAACAAAATTGATAGACAGCTAGCAAGACTAATAAAGAAGAAAAGAGAGAAGAATCAAATAGACACAATAAAAAATGGCAAAGGGGATATCACCACCAATCCCACAGAAATACAAACTACCATCAGAGAATACCACAAACACCTCTATGCAAATAAACTAGAAAATCTAGAAGAAATGGATAAATTCCTTGACACATACACCCTCCCAAGACTGAACCAGGAAGAAGTTGAATCTCTGAATAGACCAATAACAGGCTCTGAAATTGTGGCAATAATCAATAGCTCACCAACCAAAAAGAGTCCAGGACCAGACGGATTCCCAGCCAAATTCTACCAGAGGTACAAGGAGGAACTGGTACTATTCCTTCTGAAACTATTCCAATCAATAGAAAAAGAGGGAATCCTCCCTAACTCTCTTTATGAGGCCAGCATCATCCTGATACCAAAGCCTGGCAGAGACACAACAAAAAAAGAGAATTTTAGACCAATATCCTTGATGAACATTGATGCAAAAATCCTCAATAAAATACTGGCAAACAGAATCCAGCAGCACATCAAAAAGCTTATCCACCATGATCAAGTGGGCTTCATCCCTGGGATGCAAGGCTGGTTCAATATATGCAAATCAATAAGTGTAATCCAGCATATAAACAGAACCAAAGACAAAAACCACATGATTATCTCAATAGATGCAGAAAAGGCCTTTGACAAAATTCAACAACCCTTCATGCTAAAAACTCTCAATAAATTAGGTATTGATGGGACGTATCTCAAAATAATAAGAGCTATGTATGACAAACCCACAGCCAATATCATACTGAATGGGCAAAAACTGGAAGCATTCCCTTTGAAAACTGGCACAAGACAGGGATGCCCTCTCTCACCACTCCTATTCAACATAGTGTTGGAAGTTCTGGCCAGGGTAATTAGGCAGGAGGAGGAAATAAAGGGTATTCAATTAGGAAAAGAGGAAGTCAAATTGTCCCTGTTTGCAGATGACATGATTGTATATCTAGAAAACCCCATTGTCTCAGCCCAAAATCTCCTTAAGCTGATAAGCAACTTCAGCAAAGTCTCAGGATACAAAATCAATGTGCAAAAATCACAAGCATTCTTATACACTAATAACAGACAAACAGAGAGCCAAATCATGAGTGAACTCCCATTCACAATTGCTTCAAAGAGAATAAAATACCTAGGAATCCAACTTACAAGGGATGTGAAGGACCTCTTCAAGGAGAACTACAAACCACTGCTTAATGAAATAAAAGAGGATACAAACAAATGGAAGAAGTTTCCATGCTCATGGACAGGAAGAATCAACATTGTGAAAATGGCCATACTGCCCAAGGTAATTTATAGATTCAATGCCATCCCCATCAAGCTACCAATGACTTTCTTCACAGAATTGGAAAAAACTACTTTAAAGTTCATATGGAACCGAAAAAGAGCCTGTATCACCAAGTCAATCCTAAGCCAAAAGAACAAAGCTGGAGGCATCATGCTACCTGACTTCAAACTATACTACAAGGCTACAGTAACCAAAACAGCATGGTACTGGTACCAAAACAGAGATATAGATCAATGGAACAGAACAGAGCCCTCAGAAATAACACCGCATATCTACAACTATCTGATCTTTGACAAACCTGAGAAAAACAAGCAATGGGGAAAGGATTCCCTATTGAATAAATGGTGCTGGGAAAACTGGCTAGCCATATGTAGAAAGCTGAAACTGGATCCCTTCCTTACACCTTATACAAAAATTAGTTCAAGATGGATTAAAGACTTAAACGTTAGACCTAAAACCATAAAAACCCTAGAAGAAAACCTAGGCATTACCATTCAGGATATAGGCATGGGCAAGGACTTCATGTCTAAAACACCAAAAGCAATGGCAACAAAAGCCAAAATTGACAAATGGGATCTAATTAATTTCAAGAGCTTCTGCACAGCAAAAGAAACTACCATCAGAGTGAACAGGCAACCTACAGAATGGGAGAAAATCTTTGCAATCTACTCATCTGACAAAGGGTTAATATCCAGAATCTACAATGAACTCAAACAAATTTACAAGAAAAAAACAAACAACCCCATCAAAAAGTGGGCAAAGGACATGAACAGACACTTCTCAAAAGAAGACATTTATGCAGCCAAAAGACACATGAAAAAATGCTCACCATCACTGGCCATCAGAGAAATGCAAATCAAAAACACAATGAGATACCATCTCACATCAGTTAGAATGGCAATCATTAAAAAGTCAGGAAACAACAGGTGCTGGAGAGGATGTGGAGAAATGGGAACACTTTTACACTGTTGGTGGGACTGTAAACTAGTTCAACCCTTGTGGAAGTCAGTGTGGCGATTCCTCAGAGATCTAGAACTAGAAATACCATTTGACCCAGCCATCCCATTACTGGGTATTCACCCAATGGACTATAAATCATGCTGCTATAAAGACACATGCACACGTATGTTTATTGCGGCACTATTCACAATAGCAAAGACTTGGAACCAACCCAAATGTCCAACACTTATAGACTGGATTAAGAAAATGCGGCTCATATACACCATGGAATACTATGCAGCCATAAAAATTGATGAGTTCATGTCCTTTGTAGGGACATGGATGAAATTGGAAATCATCATTCTTGGTAAACTATCGCAAGGACAAAAAACCAAACACCGCATGTTCTCACTCATAGGTGGGAATTGAACAATGAGAACACATGGACACAGGAAGGGGAACATCACACTCTGGGGACTGTTGTGGGGTGGGGGGAGGGGGGAGGGATAGCATTTGGAGATATACCTAATGCTAAATGACGAGTTAATGGGTGCAGCACACCAGCATGGCACATGTATACATATGTAACTAACCTGCACATTGTGCACATGTGCCCTAAAACTTAAAGTATAATAATAATAAAATAAAAAAAAGATTGCATGATATTAACAAGAGTCACATCTAAAACACAGAAAGAAAGAAAAAGAATAAAGGACATATGCCATGCAAATACTAATTAAATACAATTAAAATGGTTGTGTTCTAACGGAAATAAAGACTTTAATGTAAAAATTTTTGATGACCAAGAAAATATTATCAATAGTAATTGTGAAAATATGTGAACTAAACATAATGGAAATATAAGGATAAACATAATGGGATAATTTAAAGTACTTTTCCCAATAAATAGTAAGAAAGTCACAAAATCATTAAAGATATAGATTTGAATAAAAAAACCATATTGACTACACATCTCTATCACTGTATCCATCTATCTATATAAATAAAATACATATATGTAATATACACATAAATATGTGTATGTGTGTATATATGTATACAACCCCCAAACATACACAGGTACACATACATCTATAAGTATGTATGTGTGTATATATATGTCTCTGTGTGTGTGTGTGTATATATATGTGTGTATATATATATACACACACACACACAGAGACATATATATATGTCTGTGTGTGTATATATATACATATGTGTGTGTGTGTATATATATATACACACACACACACAGACAGACATATATATATATATATATATATATATGTAAATGCTCTCTCCGGCAACTGGATAATACACAATTGTTTTAAGCACACATGAAACAGTTGTCAAAATTGTTCTTTTTCTGGGTCATAAATTGAATATTATCTAATAGTTAAGAGTAAAAATAATGACAATTAAGCTAGAATTAAATAAAGATAGCTAGACAAATGTCTATTTATTTGAATATCAAGACTAAGTAATATTAGTGTAAAAGAAGAAAGTAGAAAAAGCTGAATGATAATGATAATGAAAATGTTAGCACATAACAAAACATATGGAAGGCAGCTAAAGCCACACAGAAACAAAGTTTATATACATATATATAAAGTTTTAAATATATTTATGTATAACATTTTAGACAGAGACAGAAAGTGTTGGAAATTAATGAACTACCAATCCTGATGCATTAGAAACAGAACAGGCAAAATCAAAAATAGAGTGAGAAATTATTATTATATATCAGAAAAATATATAATAAAGAGAATCATAAAAACCAAAAATTGATTTTAAAAAGACTGCTTAAATTGATTATTCCTCAGATTAGACTAGTTATGACAAAAGAAAGAAGTCCCAAGCAAACTATATCTAGAACTAAATGGAGACATATCTCCAGATTCTAAAGATATGAAAGAGATATTAATAGGATAATATGAAGAACATTTTAGTAATAAATTTACACATTTAGATAACATAGATAAATTTCTAGAAACATCTAATCATCCAAAAGTGACTCCAGAAAGAAGAGAATACATAAATAGTATATACATAGACATTAAGAAATTAAATCATTAATCAAAAGCCTTCCCACAAAGAAACTCCAGTCCCAGATGGCTTCATTAATAGGTTCTGCCAAATATTCAAGGAAGAAATAATTCTATCTTCTCAAACTTTCTGAAACTAGAAATAAAGAAAATACTCCCCATTTTATTTTGTGAGGTTAGTATAACCTTGAGAAAACTGAAAAGAGTATGTATTTCAAAAAAAGCCTAAATACATACCACTTTGACTCATGGATATAAGTGTAAAACTCCTAAGCCAAATATTTGCACATGAAATCTAGAAAAATCTGAAGAAAAAATAATACATCATCTCTCGTAAAAACCCAAGAACATACTGCAATTCAGTTTTGCACTAATTGCTTAGAATCAGCGCAGACCTCACAGGTTTACAAGGCAGAGTTCCCAACAAGACTGCTCTTACTGCCGACACCAGCCACACTTTGAGCCTCCCACGTTCCCAAACTCACACTTCTGACCAGCTGGCTATAAATTCAGGGGTTCCCCCAGGCCTTTCAGTTTTGATCACTTGCTGGAACATCTCAAAGAACTCAAGAAAGTACTATACTTAAAATCACAGGTTTTTTTTTTTTTTTTTTGTAAGGTATACAGATCAGGAGAATCAGCCAGATACAAAGACCCATAGAGACCAAAGAGAGGTTGGTTCACTGCTAAGCCAATCAATATAATTTACTACAATAACAGACTAAAATAGACAAATCTTATAATTCTCTCAACAGATGAAGAAAAAAATGCATCTTCCAGTTGTGATAAATTCAACTTCTATTCATGATAAAACTCTTAGTAATTCACAACTGAATGAAAGCCATTCTAAATACTTTCCTGTCCCTTGCTCGGTTTGTATATACAAATGGTCATTAAGAGCTATTATTTCTAAGTGCATTTTCTATTCGTTTTCTCTGTACCTGATACGGTCCTGTTTCTGGCCTCTGTTCTCCCTCATTATTTTGATTGATCTGTTTTCTTTTAATGTTGCTCATTTTCAATTCATCCTCCAAACTTTCTAGTATGTAAATCTGTTTAAGCCCTTGCTCATTATTTTTCAATGAGTTTCCATGGTTTACAGCATGGTTTACTTTGGAGCTCCCTATACCACTGAACAAATAATCTTCCACACATTAATGGTAAGTTAGAAGTATCAAACTTCCAATTTCAAAAACTGTCATGCTTAACCATATTTGGGGGATTTATATTAGCAAATATATAATATTAATTCTAAGAAAAATACTAGTTTACATTTGTATAGTACATAATAGTCTGTTAAGTGCTCATATTTGTATTATGACATTTTACAAGAGCAAGTATTATTATCCCTTCCTTCTTGATGAAATAAAGAGATATAAGAAGTAAGTAATTTGTCCAATTAAATGGCAAAACTGGGAGTAGAACTCAGCTCTTGGATTATAAGTTTAATACTTTTTCTTTCTAAATACAAATAATATTTTCTGCAGGAATTTGCCTCAGAAAGTCATTCCTCAGTATCTCTTAACTATTGATATTTGGCCATTGTCTGCCATGTTTCTGTTGGTTGGTTTGTTTCACATTTGCCCTTTTCCTGGCCCTTCTGTCCTGTTTTGCCTGGTTATTGGACACTTTCTCTTGCTTATCTTTCTTGTCTATGCATGTGCCGGAAGAACAGTGGAATGGCAGGAGATAACAGTTGACTCTGCTCTTTACCCTTCTCTTCATCTGGCCCCATAACAATATATTTTATTAGTATTCACCCTAATTATGTCTGTACAGGCATAATTATGCCAGGTACAATTATGCCTGTGGTTAATAACTAGATTAGATCATTTTTAATAATTCATATAGTCTGGTTCTCTTTCTTTGTTTTTTAAAGAAGAAAACATTCTTACCAAAGCATAAACTTAGTTAAGTTTAAAATATTTGGATGAAGTAATATCTCTGAAAAGCACTTATTATCTTCTATGGAATTTATACTACCTTAGGTATAGTTTGCTGTTCTTTAAATCTAAGAATAGTTTATAACATACTCATAGTAAATATACCCAAGAAAATTAAGTTCATATTTAAAGTCATTGTATGCTGAAATCACTTTTCTAAACCAGCCAGCTTCAGAACTCTGAGAAAAAAAACACAAAACAAAAGAAAAAATGAACAAAACTGGCTTTCTTCTGCTCTTATACAACAATCAACACAGAAGATTTCTGTGACCAAATGTGGAAGGGTTTCTTCCCACTCATCAAGCAAGCAATCAGCTCTGTAGTGGACACCAGTTGGGTCTCCTCCAACCTAGTTTGATTCCAAAACTACCCACATTAAGACAGCGTATGAAGATAGATCATGCACAGGTTGAGGTCTCAGTCTCACAGGACTGCCTCCGCTTCTGATGCCAATCGCAAGCCCCAGATTGTTTTACGTGTGATTCTGACTGACCAGTGGTAAATTGGAGATCCCACAATTTCCTCCTGGGGTTTGATTATTTTGCTAGAGCAGCTCAGAAAACTCCTGGAAATGCATTTACCAGTTTATTATAAAGGGTGTTATAAAGGATAGAGATGAAGAGTCACATGGGATGAGGTATGGGGGAAGGGGTGTGGAGTTTCCATGCCCTCTCTTGGTGTGCCACCCTCCAGGAACCTCCACTTGGTGAGCTATTGGGAATCTCCCTGAACCTGTCCTTTTGGATTTTTATGGAAGCTTTATTACTTAGGTATGATTGATTAAACAATTGGCCATTGGTGATCAACTTAATCTTTAGCTCCTCTTCTCTATGATGTTGGAGTGTGGGGCTGAAAGTCCCACCCTTCTAATCCTGCCTTGGTCTTGGTAACCAGCTCGATCAGATCCAGAAGCTATTTAGGGGGCTGCCAGCCACCAGTCGACTCATTAGCATGCAAAAGACATTTATCACTTTGGAGATTCCAAGAATATAAGTAGTTGTATGTTAGCGGACAGCGACAAAACCATATATATCTTTCACAATATTAAATTGGCATACTAGCGCTCGATTGAAACTTTTTAATAATCAATTTGGCAGACTTTTCTGTATCCTTATTGAAAATTTCAAATATGTAATTAATTAATATTGGAGCTTTGATTGATTGCCTATTGCCCAATGTGTACATTTCAAAAGCCTAAGCCCTTTTAGTTACACAGATGATCGTTAGTGTTTTCAATGGTTCGTTGCTGAGTATTTATACTGCACATTGTGGTATTTTTCAAATGACAGAAAATAAGAACAGACATGAAAAGTGCAAACTTCTTGTAATTTACTTTGTTTATATAGAAGTAATACATTAAATCATCTAGGAAGTACATCAAGTAAACCTGGATAGAATGGATTTTTAAATTGAAAATATGAGAATTAACATACTGAAAATCCCCATGGGAAGTAACTCTGTGTCACTGGTACCAAATTAGAAATCTCCAGGTTATAAGATCATAACCCCTAGAGGAATATTTATCTGTATGTTTACTTAATATCTAACAGCATGTGAAATTTATTTATTAATATGCCTGCAGGTTTCTCTCTGATCCCACTTCTCAAAGATGCACACACGTAGATATAAAGCCAGGACGGGGTGAATTGCCCTGGAACTGTTTCCATCTAAGTTGAAAAATATGGTTATAATGGGAAAATCAAAAGTTGCTCTCCTTCTGACCTTGAACATTTTTATAGACCCAAAGTAAAATATGTGGACAAATTCAAAGGCTATCTCCTCTATGACATCTTCCTTGCAATATACTTGGCCCCATTTATTGCCCCATCTAATCAGCACTGATCACACTGTCTTTGATTATAATTTGACTATAGGCCTTGTTTTATCATCCCTTCAATTACAGTTTATTTATATTCCTCTGTTTCTTTCAAATGCTGTAAAGGGATAGAAATCTTGTGATAATTTGTTTTAATACATGGCATATAGCAAAGTGACTGCACATTGTCATTTACTAAATATTTGTTAAATGTGTTTGGTTCTAATCGAATTACACTTACATATGCAAAAACTTAAACATGTAAACCATTATTCAGGGTAATGATATTAAAAGAAAAGAACAAACATTTTTTAACTGGCAAAGAAATACATTTTAGAAAGTTTAGAATGTAATTTTCCGAAGTATTTTATTTTTGAAGTGAAGTTATGATTGTATATTCGAAGTGAAGTTATGATTGTATTAAAACCACGGTTATCTGACATAATTTTTACCTATACAAAGTTTAGAATTGAAACAACTGTCTGAATAATTTAAAACAAAACACATTTGCTTCAATTTTCTATCGATTTAGGGTATAACTATTGATTTGGCTTGAAATATCCAATGACTGCCTCAGTGCTATATTTCCTTTAGCATCTGTGGACTTAGCTACAATGAAACAAATCTTTTTGAAACTGTAACAGCTAGGCTGCATGCAATAGTAATATCAGACATCTGTATAGTGCCTTCTACTTACATAAAAGTGCTTTTACATAAATTATTTTATTTAGTTCTCAGGTAGGGGAAATGGAGGCAGAGAAACTGTGAGAAAGGTAGGAGAAACACTTTATAGAGATAAAAGACACGATTATATTTGGTATATATATATGGATTTTTTTGCAAATACCTGAGTAGCTTGCACAAAAGCCTCTTGCCTATATGTCTGTTCTAAAATGAAGGTAAAATTTGTAATTATGACAAACTTATTTGTATACGCATGGAACTTGTTGTTCACTTAATGTTGCCAAGTAGTTGAAAATACAAATCAGACATTTAAAATGGTGGCTTACAGGATTAAAGGATTTAATTGCAGTAAAGATTGTGAATATATAAAATTTGAATTTAGCCAAATGGAGATGATTTTAAATCTTTCAGTGAGATCAGTTTCAGTTTCAGTCATAGGAGTAGACAAGAATGAAGGCATCAAGTAAAGAGACCAGTGTGGTGTATAAATATGCCTAAGCCTTGTAAAAATACCATGGGAATATATAAAAGAAAGTTACCCATTCTAACAAAGGGATTAAGGGAAGTTTGCACAAAAGAGGTGCATCTTAAGAGTTCAATAGAGAAATGAGTAAGACCATAAATAAAAGCTCTCAAATGTAAAATTGCACATTACGGTTGACAGTCTGCTACATGGTAAGTTGCATGGAAGAAAATAATAGAAAATCCAACTTAAAAGGTGGAATTGGGTTTTATTATGAATAGCTTGGAATTTCACACTAAAGATTTTGGCTGTCTTTGTAGGCAACAAAGAGTTTTTAATTAATCTTTTTCAGAAAAATAAATGAAAAACTATTTATTATAGTTAGGAAATTTTACTTTGATTGGAGATGAGAAAAGTGTTGAGAATGGAATCTTAGGGCAGTGCGTTCCAAATACCTAATAATATGTCATGAAATGTTAACTTTTGCAGGGTACACTGTGCCAAGCTGACAACACTGTTTATGGCTGTGGGTCACCAACTCCCTGAGATCTGTTCCTCTGCACCTCCCTAAAGGCTAAGAGAATCAATATCTTTCTTACTCGAACCCATCAGCTCCACAGCAAAGTGCCTGGTCTCTCTTTTGGGAAATATCCTGCCATTGGGAAAGAAAGGAGAACAGGAATTGATGAAGAAAAGGGAGAAAAGGGGACAAAAAGAAGACAAAAGAAGAATAGAAGCAGAAGAGTATGGTATCCTAAGTGAAGGAAGAACCTTTTTAAAGAGGGAGTGAACCAAAAAGACTTGACAGCTATTGAGAATTCCAATTGTGTGGGAGCTAAGGAGAGGGCACTGGTTAGGGCAATGTCCTCCCTGGTTTTGTGTTAGAGGCAGTTTGAGTAGCAGAGGGGCATAGAAGGCAGATTAGGCAGTGACAGGGAGGTATGGAAGTGGTGTGTGTGGTTTGCTGCACTTAGACAAAGCTTATGGGGGAAGGTAGAAAAGCAATGGGCTGGAATGGGTGGCAAGGACACTTTGGGGATTTGAAGACCTGCCTGAGTGTGTATGAGATTGAGGGGAAGATACAAGAGGAGATAATGGAACTGAAAACATAAAAGACAAAAGGAAATAATTGACAAAGCAAAATTCAGGCGACCAGGAAAGAACAGGATCAAATGTATGTAGGCAGATTAAACTTGGTTAAGAATATACTTTTCTTTGAATAGACAGAAAGGAGGAACGTATTGATAAACTGTAGAGGGAGATTTTGCAAGGTGCTGAAGACCTGAGAGAGTATTCTCACTCAATAGCTTTTGTTTTCTCTGTAAAATATGATGTGAGAAGGATGGTGATCATTCAGCAATTCCTACTGGGGAAAAGGACAGACGACATGGTGGAGTGAGAGTGGGGTCAGATGACTCTATCAATCATGTGCTCAACACTGCTAGGTGCTGTAGGGGATATAAAATATGTATGATGTGATTCCTACCCTCAAAGGGAAACACACACACACACACACACCCACACACACACACACACTCGATCTCTCTCTCTCTCTCAAACCTATAACGGTAAGGGAATCTTTTTGAGTTAAACTATGATTTGCTGAAACGCATAATAAAAGTCCTATGTAAGAATTGGAGAGGGGACAGTAAAGACATTGAGAAAAGCTTTATGCATTATTTGGATAAACAGAGGAACAGATTGTAGGAAGCAACAGAACCCAGCATGAGCATGGCATGCACACCAGCTAGTTGGGAGATCATGAGATAGTAGGGGAAATGAGTGATGGGAAGAGGAAGGCAACATGACTGAATAGATAGGAAAGAACCAGAGTATAGAGCGCTGGTAGAAAGGATGGAGGTGCATGAAGATTAATTAGGTTTTTACATGCAGGATGGAGGAGAGTGTGGAGATAATAGAAGTAGAAAAATAATAAGGCAGGAAATGGTTGCAGCAAACCAGATGTGAGGTTATGCAAGAGTAATGCCAGTGCCAGAGTGAAGAGAAAGGGATGAATCTGAGAGATATTCTGAAGGAAGATTTGCTAAAATAATGTGACAGATTGGATATTGATTGGGAGGAAAGAAAAGAGTAACATGTGCTTTTAGGTTTTTACTTCTGGGAGATAGAAAAACGATGCTGATGTTGAAATAAAACATCTGTGAAAGCAAGGCAGATTGGGGCTTTCTGAAGTTTGGCGGGGCAGCAGTGAATATTATTGGTAGGTTTTTGGCATTTCAAGTCTACAGGGAGAAAGGATAGAGGTTTATAATTTGGATTATCACCAAAAGGTCATAAATGAAGCTTTGGGGGAAAAAAAAGCTCTTTGAGAAAATGTGTGGAAGTACAGAGGATCAGAGTGAGGGTTGAAATCTTAAGGGGCATTTCCAGTTAGAAATCAGGAGGAGCCATCGAGCCTGCCAAAAAGGTAGAATAACTGGCCAGGGCATATGGGGAACTAATGAATTGACATGCTCTGAAACAAAAAAGAGAAGAAAACTTCAAGGAACATAAGATTTAATTGCAGTAAAAGTTTTGAATAAATAAAATATATAAAAGTCCATTGAATTTGACCGAAAGGAGATGATTTTAAACCTTTCAGAGATCAATTTCAGTGAAGTGATAGTAGGTGAGAATGAAGGCACCAGGTAGAGAGACGGTTGGTGTATAAATATGCCCAACTCTCTCTGAAGGAGAGTATATTAGCATTTCTAAGATAGCCCTGAGAAAGTACTTTAGTGATCACTGCTGAAATTGATGGAGTGTTGCAGTAGACCCCGATGTCCCCAAACCCCTCAGTCATCCAGAGTAGCTCCATTTTATATTACATGTGTATGTACGTGAGCAGATGTGCCTGTGTGTATGTGTGTGTTCACACATATATAGATTTAAGAATTTCATATATCTTATCTGAAGAGGTGCTTTATGCTAAAATAAAATAAACACTTAATAATCTGCTCTAGAATTTTGGAAATCAATTAAAAAAATACTAGATGAGTGCTACCAAGGATTATGGGGTAATTTTAAAACAGGATATTAATAACACCCAATATGTTAGAAAAAATAGGCTATGGATTCATAGATCTCTCGTTTTTAACTTTGGTTCTATTGACTAACTGTGCATGTGAGTTACTTAATGTCTCTTAACCTCAGTTTTCTCCGGTCTGAAATGTACCAAGTGGTATTTGCTGCATGGTGTGATTGTTAGGACTCACCAGGAGTAGACAAGGGTACTGGTTTCTTTTGTCTTAAATTTCCCTTTCAGTGAGTGTGGTCTTTACAAACCAAACACTCAGCCATACAGAAGATGAAATTGGATGTTCGATAATTAAGCTTTGTCTTGAGCTCCCATCTCTATTGATGGCAGAAAATTTACTCATTTCCAGATGAACCCAACAGTTTAGTTTTCTTAGACATTTTAGGATTAAACCCAGGTAAACTCGTGATTTACGTCTTCACACACTTTCCTCAGTTTAACTTCAAAGATCCCACAGATGTCTCTTGGCTTCTGGGTCAGGCGTTTAGTCCATGGTCAGTTTGTTTGTCATTGGCATCCATTGGGATTTGTCCTCTTGTCTCTCCCCGGAGTGCTTGCCGTCCTCCATGCATGCACCAGCTGATGTGTAAACATGTCCTGTGGGGTAATCCAGGCTGAATCTTCCACGGGGTGGTGGCATCTTCTTACCCTGACCAAGCCTCTCCTATCTCTCCACAAAATCTTTCTACCAGCTGAAATAGATTTGCCTTCTCACGGGCGTGTGAAAATGTGACTGTCTCTTGGCAACAGGCTGAGATTTGCATCTGTTTGGGAGACTACCCTGAGCTCCTTTGGACTTCATGTAGACTCATTGCTCATCTACCTCTCAGGTACCCTATTAGATACTTTTTCCCCAAACATATTGTCCTTCCAGACTACATTTTGGGAAGTTAAAACTCTGCTCTTGAATTTACAAACCTAGTTGAAATTTCTCTGCTTCTCCCCTCTGGGAAACAATAGGAAAAAGAGAGCAGCTTACAGAGAATGTGGGGTTTTTTCAGACTTACACCAATGCTCAGAATCTATCGCTCTTGCTTCTCCTCACCTTGCCCTGAACGCATCCCTTTCCTTCAGGCTTTTGTGTGTTTTTCTGCTGTGGGAAAACGCACTGGTTGCCCCTGGTCATGGATATTTACAAAAGTTTTCTGCTTCAGCCTGGATCTACAGTAGGGAAAATGTCTTTGGATGTTTTGCTACCTTAGCAATCTACTTGTAACCTGGCCTTTGATTGTGCTGGACAAGTTGGTTGAACGAGGGCCTGTCAAGCTGTTCAGGAGAGGCTGGGGCCCAGTTTTATGCCAATTGATGGCTCTGTAGTCTTCCCTGAGTATTGTGCTTTCCTTTTGTTTTGTTTGTTTTTACATTAAGCTACTTACACAGGCGTGGCTCACGAAGGAAATGAATTAACTTGGATCTTGGAGGTTTGAAAGCTAATTACAGGAAAGTTTGAGGATACTGCAGCAACCTTAGCCATTCTGCCCACCTGGTCCTCTCATGCTAGTATAATTTGGTTCTTCTGTCAACTTTTTAAGCACAGATTGCTAACTAGGTAGATTAATAATCATTCAAAATGGAATATCCATATCGGACTGCTTTCAATTCAGTCATAGTTTCCTGGTATAGTCATCTGACACCAGATTAGCTGAGAAAACTGCCTGTAGCAGCTTCCCTCAGAAAGGGGCACAGAAACTGCCTATTATTTTGAAGCTTCTGGACTACCCCCAGAAACTGTGATGGTGGAAAAGTACAAGCTTTTCTGATCTGTGGAAACTTCTCCTCATCCTGGCATTCTCTCTCTCTGTCTAACACACACACGCACACACACACTCACACACACAGACACACTCCTTCCCATGTGTTTAAGCAATATAGAGTCATCACCCCTCTTGGTGCTATAGCCCTGGGAGAAATTCACCCTTGAGTTTGGCCTTAATTCTAGTTATCTAAACAGCTTGCTCTGCAGGACTTTCTGTCTCTTTTAGGACCGACTCTGGGCCTAACTCAGTAGTATTTATATTTGCCTATAACTCTGTAATTCATCCAGGGTTCATACTAAGCAACATAAAATAAGTTTATGATCCCTTATTTCTTAGAAGTCTCTTTTCATGAAAAAGGCACCTGCCTCCACCATCCAAATGGATAGTTGTTTTTGTTTGTGTTTTTCCATAACTAGTAGGGATACTGCTCTATAAAGACTTTGAGAACTCACTTTCCTTACTGTTCCAGGCTTTTGGGAAAATATATGGAATATTGACATGAACTTCCTAGATTTTTCTCTGCTAGAGAACTGGTGCATTCAAACTCATATGTTTTGATGTCTTTGGTTTATAACAGGTTTGTTTGTTAGATCTTTTTAAAAAGAAAAAACAAAACAAAACAGACCACAGGTTTATTTATGTTAAAACTCCAAGGGCAAGGCAAAGGGAGAAAGAAAAGTCACTGGGAATAAGCCTAGTCCTGAAAAAATTATGAAGACACAAATTCTAGTCCTCAGAGAAGTAAGCTTGTTTTTATTTTTATTTTTATTTTTATTTTTTGAGATGGAGTCTCACTCTATCACCCAGGCTACAGTGTAGTGGCATGATCTCAGCTCACTGCAACCTCCGCCTCCCAGATTCAAGGAATTCTCCTGCCTCAGCCTCCCGAGCAGCTGGGACTACAGGCGCCCGCCACCAAGCCCAGCTAATTTTTTTATTTTTAGTAGAGACGGGGTTTCACCATCTCGGCCAGGCTGGTCTCAAACTCCTGACCTTGTGATCCACCCGCCTCAGCCTCCCAAAGTGCTGGGATTACAGGCATGAGCCACAGTGCCCGGCCGTAAGCTTGTTTTTAAAAGAAAGAATGTTTTTGTCTCTTCTATGAGTGGAAGAATGAAAGCTCAGAGAAACTGGTTATCAAGACTGAGGTGAAGCCAGAGTGTTGAGGGCTCATTCCTTGGAGAGCTTTACTCTCTTCTTCAGAAGATGCATGAGAGAGCAAGAGGAGCATGGGCTTTGGTGTTAAACTGTAACATTTTATATTTTGCATGACACAAGTGAAAACTGGAACCATCATAATTTCCTGCTCCAATGGTAAACAACCCCGGAAAAAAGAAAATTTAACTCAGTTGTGTGCTCTAGAAAATACTTGCTACTGGAAGATAAGTCTGTGACCCAATGAAAATAATATAATAATTTGCTCATCAAGACTCATTTTAGGTGAGAACCTCTCTTTGCTGTACCCACAAATCCAAATCTATCATGTCATAAATTCCACCCATTCCCAACCAGTTCTCCACCTATCTATACTTGCCTTAAAGTTATCCAATGTAGGTCTTAAAAAACCTATAACCATCCCTCTCCCTTAATTCCCCAAATGAAGATGCAACTGAAATTTCATAAAGTTAGCCCTTTCTGCAGTAGATCTAGGAAACTTAGCTATGCTTTATCAACAGGTACATCTGGTGGTCTTTTAGGCCATCGCTGTTTAACCCAAACTGGATTTCAATTGCTCCTTTACATAGATAATTCATTTAGCTGATTTTGCAATAAAATGTTCATAAACCCAAGTTTTTCCCCAATAATACTTTTGTATATTGATTTCATGGTAACACAAATAAAACTCACATGAAGCAGCAATGCATTAATAATGTTCAAATATTCTGAATTTCTTAGAAGTCCTATTATAAGGTGTTTATTATAATCTACTTCTAAGCTTTACGTATGAAACGATCTAGATGCTTGCCAAGGTATCCTTAATGGGGTGTTCTCTAGTCTACACTTATTTCCTCTATAACCTTGGATAATTTGCTTACCTTCTCAGAGCTTCAATTTTCTCATTAGTGAAATGGGAGTAATTACTACATCAGAAAGGTATTGAGAGGATTAAAGGAGCTCATGTAGGTAAAGATCTTAGAATAATCCCTAGCATATGGTACAAATATAATCAGTGTCGGTTTCCTTCTTTCTTTGGTATATTTCCTTCTTTAAAATAGGAGATGGGTCATGTGTCAAGAATAAGCAGATCTGGTTCTCATTTTTCTATATTGCTGGGCAGAGAATAGAGGGAATCCCTGCCCCTGCCCAGCAAACATCCACTGCCCTTAAGTTTATTTTCACTGTGGGAGAGGAAGGTAGAAATTTAGTAGTGTACGATGGGATAGCAATAAAATATTCCATTGCCCCTTAACTACTGGGAAATGGTGCCTCCTCATATTTTAGTTAGGAGACACAAAATTAAATTCCTTTTTTTGTAGTTGATATTTTCTATTACATGTAGTATTCTTTATAAACACTAAGAATTTGGACTACAAATGGCTATAAATATCTTTAAATATTCAAATTATGAATTTAACCTATTTCTTAATGTAAATTTTAATTATTCTTATGTCTGGCTTAACATGGGTTAATAACCATTGGGAAAATGAGATGCCGCAATATTTTTGCATTCGAGTTTTAGAATGTTTTCTTTACTAGAATTTCTCTTTCTTTCCCTCTCTGTTATTTTTTAATCCATCTGCCTCTTTCCCCCAAACACATATCTGTCCCTGAACACACACACACACACACACACACACACACACACACCTGTCTTTCTTTTATTCCATTCTTTCATGTCACTGATTTTACAGAATCTATGCTTAGGCAGTCTGGACAGCCACAATCTAAAGACAGATTCCATCAAGCTCCTATCTGTTAGAACCTGCAGTGCTTGCATTTGGATTTGATATCTAACAATAATGTGGTATTTTATAAACATTAGTGAGGATGATTTTGCACTGGTCAGCAAAGGTAAAAAAAATAGGTGCTTTGGGAAAACAAATAAAAAAGGAATTGGATCTGTCTCAATGAATTGCACAAATTGTAAATATCCCAAAGATGCAGCCACTAACTCTGGCATAGGACAATAAAGCTGACAATTACACTTTGGAATGAATAGGTGAGTAATACGATGGCTAAAAATTTTCTTTACAATCATTTTTTATTAAGTGCAGCACTGCATTTATTTATTAAACCAAGTTTCTGTTTCATCTGCCTGTTCAATTCTTCAGTTACTATTTTAATAAAGTCAATTAAGATTTACATTCAAGTCATGATTTTTTTCCCCATTCTGGTTTGAGTCTATAGATATACTTGTTCCATCAATTTAAACATAATTATAGAATAATCTTTCACAAATATTACAGTTAATAGCATTGGGGCATTTATAAACCCTAGTCCTTAATTTATGCACATTAAAATTTCATTTGAAATGAAAGAATGTTGAATAGTCAAGTATATTTTTAAGTCATCATATAGTGTTTCTAACACAGTTTGCACCGAAGCCCTAGAATTGGCCATGGTTGGTTGGGATTGCATGACCTGGACAAAGTCAGAAGTCGCTTGAAATGAATTATTACTGCCTTTAGCAAAGTAAAACTTAGTTTGATTATGCGCTACACATTCCTCTTTGGTTTTAGAGATCAGAACCTGACATTTTACTCAGGCTAGGATCTGAACAGAGTTTTGTCTAACGGGAAAACTGACAGTCCTTTTAAGTTTTACAGGTACATGTTGTAATGCGGAAACTCTATGTACAGAAATATACCATTACAAAATTGATAATTCAGGGCATTGTTCTGACATGAATTAAATGAATTATCACATCAGAGAATTTCTGTTTTCCTCATTGAATAGAGAGACCTAAAAATCTTCTGCTTACATCAGCATATAGGGCAAATATAATTTTCTATTACTTTATTTACAGTTGTATAAGTTCCAACAAATGGGGATGGAGCAAAATAAATTTATTGCTGTATTTTGAGAGGCTGTCTCTTATTTTTGAATCTTTTCCAATGTGTATTCTACATCAAACTCTTTTATTTCTTTGTGTCAGAGCTTTCCACAAATTATAATGAAATGCAGTCTCATAAACCAAAAAGAAGAAATGTCATTCTGTTGTAGGACGTTAGGACGGAAAGAATGTAGAACTTACAATTTGGAACAGTGCGGTTTGTTTGATTAAAATGTCTTTCATTTGCTTTATGCCTTTAAAATAATGTTTAAAATATTAGAAAAAACTTAGAAAACTTTGCACAATATTGACTTTTAATATTAATTCTGTTATCTTTTCAGTATACTATTTTTAACAATGTGGCATTTATAGAAGTAATTTGATTACATGTGTGGGACTAGATGTTTTCAAGGCTCACATATCTAGTTTCATGATTAAAATTGAAGGATAATTAAATTCAATACACTGTGTTAATCAATATCCCTTTAGAAATGCATTTATTTTGGCAAAATAAAATTCAACTGTCTATCTCTCTGTCTATCTATCTATCTAATCTGTCTGTCTGTCTTTCTCTAAAAATATCCTAGAGTAGCTCTGCAACTTGGTAAAAATATTTTAACTTCATATGCTACGAATTTGATTTTCTTTGTATTAACTACACATGTAATTGGATTTTTTTCTTTCGAAATCATCTTTCCAAATTATATTATCATTTTCTTTGGGACACTGATTTTGTATTGTTAAGTGAAAGAACCAAATTACAACTCTTAACATTATGTACTTTGTGCACTTAATTGTAATATCATTTATTGATAAGTGACCATATATCCTATGTAGTCCAGGACAGCCTTGGTTTATATTTTTTCTTCAGCCTTAATTATCAATTATTTACCCACTCCCCTATAAAAATGTCCTAGTTTCAATGACAGGATCACCTATGTGGGGCCTGTTAGGAACTCATCAAAATTTATATATTATGACAGAAATCCTCCTTCTTTCTCCTTTTGCAATTTTTCTCAAGTTTCTTCTTCATAACTACCCTTCCTGCCTACTTCCAGCTGTGAATAAACATAGACATAGATAAACATTGTTGATGCATGACCTTTGCCCAGATGTGATGGTAGGTAGATGACATTGCATTGAGCAAATGAAGAAACTGCAGCCTGGATCAGCACTCACTTAAGAGGAAAGATCATTTCTCCTTTCTTGCTATTTAGCCAAGCATTTACTGTGGGGATTTTCAAAGACCTAGTATTAGGGTTTCTGTCAGAAAGTTGATGGTCATACACACATATCTGGAAAGCAAATAGTTTGAAGTCAAAGGGCATAACTCATTGCATTTATTCCATACATGTTGTTAATTTAAGGTGTGTTTTCCATTTCAAAAGGTCAGGGAATATCAATTTGATAGCTCATTCTTGTTATACCTAATATTTTCTTTACTCTACATGCAAACACATCCAACAGCCCAAAAGGGGCAAAGGAAAATCATGTAAATTGCTTGATCTTTGTTCAGTGCAAAAGCTGAGTTTAGCAGCTCTGCTCATCCAACTTCATGGGGAAATTAAACATCACAGAAAACTTTGCCCTGCAGAATGGTCTTTCTGGCCTTACTATTGGATAACAGGAGAGATAAAAATGAGCTACGAGGGCTGAGAGTGGTGATCATATATGCTCTGGCAATACACGCCCCTCGTCTTGGGGTTACCTCCAGTGATGTTCCGGTGCTGGCTCAGCCTGGCTTGGGAGAGCACATAGTGAACATCTTTTTCCAACATTTTTTCTTGAGGAGTCAGTTAACCATTTGCCAGTACAACAGTAGTTACCTCTCTGAATAATCCAAATGTACTAATTATTTTAATTCACCACATGGTATGTGTGACTGATAATTTGTATTTAATAGTGGGAGAAGATACCTATATATTGTCCAACTTTGGTTGTGTATATTTTCCTTTGCACAAATTGAATCAGTCCATTTCTATTTTTTGTCATCTTACTTTCCTGACTTATTAATATATCTTGGGAGATCTTCCCAAGTTAACACATACAAATCTACTTCATTTTGTGTTAACAGCTACATTACAACCCATTGTACCAAAGTTTATTTAACCAGATCCCTTTAGATGAAAAAAGTTTCCAGTTTTTAGCTATAATAAAGAATGCTGCATTAACCATTTTTTTTTACACTTGCACCTTTGTATAAACCACTCTTATATACAGATAGAGGAAAATTGCTGAGTCAAACTGTAGGTGCATTTTAAATTTGGATAGATATTCTTAATTTGCACTCATATTTTAAGGGTACAATTTGGCATCATTTGCAGTATGATTTACAATTGCAATTTTGTTTTCTTTCTTTTTTCATGGCAGGCTTAATCAGATTTGAAAATGCACTGTTAGGCATGTCCTTTTTCATCCTCCTTACAAGGAGATAGTTCTAATAGAAAGACAACAAAGATTTTAAAAAGTAAGTGTTCCTTTAAATTTCAGCAAATAATTAAGAAGTGCCTGCCTATGTTCTAGAGACTCAATAGTTTAATAAGGCAGACCAGTTTCATGATTTCATGTAGCCTATGCTCTAATAGGAGAGCTGAGGTAAATACTGTCAAGTATACCTGATAATCACTCACTCCAAGTATTTGTTAGGTAATTCCTTCCATAGCACCCTCGTCTACTTTTCTCAATATGTTATTCTAAACCAGTGGCATTGAGGTATGATCTCACCCTTCACCAACTCGGGAATTCCTTTTTCTTCTTTTATGTATTGCGTCTCATTTCCTATTTTCTTTGTTTCTTTCCTCATTTTGTACATAGAGCATCCTCTAATAGCTTCTTGAGACAAGTGCGTTGAAAATATGTTTTTTGACATGGCTATATTAAAATGTCATTATTCTTCCTTCATACTTTCTATATTTCAGCTTGATTATGAAACCTGATTGGAAATACATTTCTCTTAAAATTTTAAAGGATTTTTTTCTATTATTTTCTAGTTTTCATTGTTGCTATTGAGCAATCTGTTAGTATATGGGCTGCTTTTTCTCTCTTAAATGTTAAGGTTTTTTTTATCATAAGCATTCTGTAATTTCAAAATGAGATGTCTTAGAGTGGATTTTTTTTCATTCATTTTTGCAGAGCATTTGGTAAATCGTTTCAATCTGGAAACTCATATGTTTTAGTTCTAGGAGCTGGAGTACCAAGAGTGGGTCAATGGGGCCGTCTTCCTCAGTGCAGGCAATAAGGAATGGTCTGAAGAGAATTTTTAAATCATATTCAAACTTACTAAAAGATACTCTTATTTTGACTAGTGTGCCAGCAATTGTCCACCTAAATCTATTATTATTTAAAGTTCTCAACAACTGCTAGGATTACTGTTGAGTTTTAATAATATACACGTAAACTTCAAATTAGCACATGCTATATTACTGATCCCATATTAAATATTGTATTATGCATAAAAATTAATGTGGAGAACTCTGAATTATAGAGTTAGCTCCCTCCCTCCTGACACAGTACACTCATTTGAGATAAGTTCATAATACTTCAGAATCATTTGAGCTCTCTTTGGGTGTAGCTTCTGTTTTCAGTCCCTATTGTACTACACATTCCTGGATTTAAATCTAAGATTCAAAATAAATAATGATAGCATAGTGATTATAAAAAAGAAGAAATTTAATTTGAATTACCTCAATTCTATCATTCTATGTGACCACTGGAGTATAGCATTTTGTTATTGTTTTATGGAAGATAGCTATCTATATATGTTTTCCATAAAATATAATAAATATACATGCACTATCCCTAGAGTAGTATACATATATATAAATATATAAAAATAACATATATGTATATCTTCCATAAAAGATAATATACGTATACTACTCTAGGGATAGTGCATGTATGTGTATGTGTGTGTGTGTGTGTGTGTGTGTGTGTGTGTGTGTGTATCTTGGTTGTAATTCAATCATGGCTCTGCCATTCTTTCAACATGTTCAAAATGTTGACATCATCCTTCTGCTGAAACTTCCTTCCCCTTTCTCTGAACTTGTTTACATATTTTTAATTCTATTACTGTCAAGAGATATATATATGTATATGTATCTTCCATAAAACATTATATATACATATATGTATACATGCTACTCTAGGGATGATAACTACAGTTTATTTTTCTTTTAAGTTTTCTTCTATTCCCTGTATTGTATCTGTTTCATTAGTAATCCTTTCAGTTTGTATGATCTTGTTTCCCTTGTTCCTGTTTTATGTTTCTTAAATTATGTAGTGATTTTTGGTTTTTCATTATGTTTAAGATTGGAGTGCTAAAAAGCTAATTTTAAGGTCAGCATAAATGAAGGAAACTTATTTCTTGGGGGGTCTGACAGAAAGATAATTGAATAAGAACCTATCTGTTTTGTTTGCAACTTCAAATTGTCATCTCTGTGACCATTTCTCCTCATCTGATCAATTTCCCCAACAGGGAATCTTAATCCTTAGCTAGTAGGAGTAGAGAAACAGAGAGGTGAAATGTCAGTCAGCTTTCTGAAAACTGCAGGTATGAAAAGTGTTGATAAGTTTTTTGCCCCATGTCCCTAGAATCAAGACACTCTCTTATGCTAGATCTCCAGAAAAGTCTGACTTCAGGCTGTGCATTTTGAGAAAGAGCAGATCTGAAGTCGGTTTATACATACTTCCAATAATCTAACAGGTTGTAGCTCCATCTTCAACAGTAAGTTCTGAGTTCTGCGATGTAAATTGCCTTGGTTTTCATTGGTGTTCCCTCCTGTAGACATTCAGGTCTCAGAATCCTTGGTTTTAATTCAATCATAGCTCTTACATTCTGTCAACATCTTCAAAATTTTGTGGACATAATCCTTCTGTTGAAACTTCCTTCCTCTTTCACAGAAGTTGTATGTCTATATATTTTTTATTCTATTACTGTCAATTTATGGGTTATGATGAAAGAAAAGATAAGGACCTCATTAAATCTGCAACATTTTACCAAAGAGCTTTCTGATAACAGATCCTGGGAAACAGAGCTCAGCTTTTGATGGACATGGCAGCCTTTGGAAATGGGAGGGTAGGGGATGCTGTGGGAAACGTGGCTTGAAGACCAGGTACACATATTCCTTTCTGCACCCAACAGGGAAGTTCTTTCCAAACCTCTTGAAATTCCCTGCAATTAAAAACTTTCTCCATTTAACTGAAAAAAAAAATCTTCTCATGTCTTTAAATTTTCAAGTTTAATTTTTTTTGTTATGAGAATTACACATGCTCACTTTAAGAAATTTGACAGTTGGAGAAAAATATAACCAGATATAGATTCTTGCACTCTTTGTTCTAAGGGTTTTTAGTTGCTGTGTTTGCATGATATACACTTTTTCATATAATTTTCTCAGGCTCACTTTTTTTAGTATCCTTTTTATATTGTAAAATAAATACTAATACAAACAAATAGATACATACAATTTAAAGACATAAAATAAACATTCATGGACCCACTCTATAGCTTTTATAGCTTATGAATTAGAACATATTTGTTTTACTTTATTGGCCAGATTATAATCCCCTTGAAGCTGTATAATATTGGATATTGAAGTTTTGGCAGGTATTTTATTTACACTTACATGTATTATTTAATGTAATCTTCACAACAGCTATATGAGGTAGGTACTAATATTCGCCCTATTTTGCAGGCTAGGAAACTGAGGCTTAGGAAGGCTAAGAATTTTGGCTAGTCAGTAAGTGGAAATACATGATTTATTTTTTACATCAGGGTACAATCAGGAGGCAAAACCATAAACTAATTATTTGAACTTAGAGAAGTTAACATAAAACCATAAACTAATTATTTGAACTTAGAGAAGTTAACATAAAGGGCTGTTACTTGGATAAGCTGTTTCCTAAGTAACTAACAGGGTAAAAAGAGTGTTCTAAGGTATCAGGCAAATAACACATGGAGGAAACAGGCACCACCCTTAGAACTGAGGAAACAAAGGAAAGATGTTGGAATTATTACAACCTAAAAACTTATGGAAAGGGCTTTGTGGTTCTGAAACCCAGACCTCTGAGCAGAAGGCAATGCTCAGCTGGTTTCAATGTTTTTTATCGTAAAGAATGAGTTTTGCTGGCCTGGGACCCAGAACTCTGAGGAGCAGATACCATCCAGGTGCTGTTTTCTCTGGAAGTACTTGTTGATGAGGCTGGTTCTGCAAGTGTTAAAAAAACTCGGGGCCACAATGACCTGAGAAAAATTCATCAGAACATCTGATCTCCCTATAAAGTGCTCAAATAATTTTCTGGGGCCACAAAAATAAGTGATGGCTGCTGTTTCAAATTATACCCTAAATTAACACATTATTAGCTAAATGTATTTTGTGCTTATTCAATTGCCCTATTTTGTCATGTTTAAAGGCTGTTTACTGTTGAAATAATTAGATGTATGGAGGATTTTCCCTATTGCAAATCTTTTGGAATATAGTGACTTGTAAATATTAACTAACTCATATAGTGACAAACAGCCAGAAAAAAATTAAAGTGGCTTCTTTTACTCTATATTTCCTCATCTAATTCAAATTTTGAATCCATAATAAGTGCAACCTGAGAATCTAGATGAAGAGGTTATTTTATATATAAAGATCTGGCCTAGACTTCAATAATTGTTCTTTGTTGACTTAGAGAAGGATCGCTCCTTTGACTTTCTGTTTGGTCTCTTGGGACTGAGCTCTACAGGGATTACTTGAACTCTCAAGTTCGGAGCTCAAGTGGATATTGCCTGTAAATACAGAATGACATGGAACAATGGGGTCTTCGAGTCTACCGGGAAGGGCCCTGAGCTCAGAATTATTTTATTCCCAACAAGCCCCTTGAGAGACCACCTAAGATGGCACAGTGACCCTGTGCAGTGCTCTGTGGAGCAGAGACACTGGTTCATTGCTTTAAAAGAGAGTAATTATAAAAAACTACCCAATATCACAAAATCTTTAGGAAACAGCATTTCTCTGAAGAAGAGATATGAATACCATGTATGTTTATATAATATCAGAGTTTAAATAATACCTTTCATCCCTCAAATTAAAATAATGCTTTTTACAAAGATCTTTTACACACACATATATATATATATATATATATATACACACACACACACACAGAGTTCATATTGTTGGAAATAAAAATATCTTAATAAACATATTTTCTAGTTCAGAATTTATAATCTTATTTTCCCCTTTTTGGACTTATTATTTCATCAATGACCAGTACTGGATCAATGCCAGGTCCAAGGTTGGCACTTAATAAATATTTGATTGATAGGTGAATTGATTGATTCTGCCAACCAAGAAAAACAATGGCTAACATGGCTTCCCTCAAATAAGACAATCCATGCCTTTAATATCAGTTTTTAGCTCCAATTAAAAAATATCAAGCTTACTGAAGTGTAAGATTATTTCTGGTTCAAAGGAAGTTATGATTTTATAAATAACACCTCATTCCAAAAATTACTCAAAGAAAAGTAGAGTGATTTGATTTGCCCTATTCATTAAGTAATCATCAAGATGAATTTCTACATTGGCTCAATAGATAAATTGTTATTTGCTAAAAAGTTTTTTTAAAAGAAAATTGAAGTTGAAATGAGAATTATATATAAAAATGAATCTTGCTTTATTATGGCACTTATATATTTAACGCAAATAGCTAGTATGGTTCATAGAAATCTACATTAGGAGACTGTTTTGTTCAGAGTATTCAATAAATTATCCAGAATTGGAAGTTAAAATTAAACTTCATAATTTAACAAATTGTATAAAATAAGAATGTATAACAAGCACAAGGAATGATAGAGAGAAAATGAAAGCTGTATTTTCTATGATGAAAAAATACATGCATAAATTGATTGGATTTGCTTGGTCTCTTCCAGCTGGTGCCAGCACATTTCATATTATGATGATGTGCTGTAATGAAAACTTTAGAATATTTGGGGCATTCACCTAGGGCTCTCTCCTCTCCCTCCTTTACATAATTCTGATTTTGTCTTTGTCTGCCTTTAGTCCTCTGGACTTGATTTTGGTAGACATATGGACAAGACACTCATCTTGTAGGGACAGGACAGACATTCTCTAAAAGATTTTCATCTAGGGAAAGATCAGGACAGGATTGGTATTTTGGAAAGATTTGTTTTGTTCCAATTAGGAAGTGTATCCTAGGGGTAGACTGAAGACAGGCTGACTAGTTAAAAAGTTACTGTAATGTTAGAGGTGACAGGAACTTGGGCTAAGGTGGTAGAGAAGGAATGGAAAAAAATGAGATGAAGAGTTTGTAAGTTAAAGTATTTACAAAACTGGGTTACCAAATAGAAATAGAAAGTGGAAAGGAAGATTCTAAAGTGACTAAGGATTCTAGGACAAATATAAGTAGGTGTTTTGTTTGCCTATTTTTACCTGTTTTATACATTGATGTACCTATTCTAAGTGCTCAGAATGGTGTCTGGCCTGTAGGAAACACTCAATAAATATTTACTGAAAGAATAAATAACTGAGTAGGTGGCCTAGGTAAAACTAGATGGATGGTGGTGCTATAAATGGAGAGGTATAAAAGCAGAAACAGGGTGAGGATGTGAGAAAAATGGAATGTGTAATTTTAGAAAACTTAAGATTTGGGCAACTTGGAAATATTAATTTAGAAATTCTTTCTGGGCTTTTGGATAAACAGCTTTAAACTGCATGACAAATAAAAGTTTGAGCTGAAAAATTGGGGGATTGTTAGCATATAGGACTGGGTTAAAGTGGTGACCATGATTCAGATTATCTGGAAAAATATGGTGACTAGGAAGAGCCAAGGGCCAAGGGTAAATCTTTAAGGAATGCTAATATTTAAGGAGTGTTTAGGGGAAAAGGAAGTTACTAATGAGAGCAAGTGTCCCAAGAAAGTAAGAACACTGGGATACATGATGTTGTAGAGATTCAAGGTAAAAGGGTTTCAAAAAGGCAAAGTTGAACAATAGTGATCAATGCCCAAGATAGAAACAGCAAAATTTGCTCTATATATGGCAATTAGGAGGTTCATTCATCTACTGTTTCATCCTGATTCATTTAATGAGTTGGCATTTTTTACTATGTACCAGGCAGGCATTTAGTTCAGCATTTTGCTAGGGAAGGGTTGGGGTGACAATATTACTATACAAGACAGACATGCTCATGCACTCAAAGATTTTGTAGTTTAGTAAAAACAAGATAAAATAATGAGTAGTGAAAAAAATTAAAAAAAAGAGTAGTGAAATGCATTAATGACAATATTTGTTTTATTTCTAAAACTTATGAAAGAATACATTTAGTAAGAAAAAGTATGAAATAATAGAGTTCTGAAGGGATAGAGAGGTCAGGTACAATAGATAGGAAGACAAATAATATTTTCTTTCAGGAGGTAACTTTTAAGCTGGGTGTTGAAGCATGAGAAAGAGCCAGCCATGTGAAGATCAGCTGATAGGGCATTCTGGGATGAGGGAAAAATTAGTGCAAAGGCCCTAGGAATGTGCTCGGTGAGTTGGGTAGGAGCGTGGTAGACTAGGGAGCAGGTGATGGCAGAGGAGGTCAGGAGTAGGTGGGGACTCCACCATGTAGAGATTTATATGTCAGGTTAAGAAATGTGAGTTTTATTCTGAGCACAAGAGGACCTGGGAGTAAAGCTCAGTTTTTATAACATTTTAAACATTATCACAGGCTATCCTGAAAAAAAAGCTTATAGAGGGTGCAAGATTGGAACTAAAGAGGCTGGTTAGAAAATGGTGCTGTTGTCTAGGTGAGATGGTAGTAGATTGGACCAAGGTCTTCATGGGGAGGGATAGCAATGAATAGATTTGAGCTCTATTTTGTAACAGAGTTCTCAAGATGAATAAATGTGGACTGAGGGCCAGATTCAGTTCAAACAATTTGCCAGATTTTTGAAAGCACATTTTCAAATGCTCAATTTATAAAGCATTAAAGAATAACCAGGAGGCAGAGTACATGCCTATCCTGGGCAAGAGTTTCAAGATAGAGACCAAGGCAACACAATGGAGGCCACGGAGATGGCTGAAGAAGAGGTGAAACTGCTGCTTCTAAGAAACAGGCTAACCAAATACACATGGTGGTGGAGGGTCATCCTCATGAATGGTTAAATGGATAAATGCCTCCCTGCACATCTACACAGCCAATTCCAGCACAAAATAAATAATGGGCTTTCTTCAACCTCACACATGAATATTTGAGGGACAGTGGAAAACACTGTATTGCCACTTAGTACTATTATACAAATCTATGGTTTAAGACATCTATTTGACCCCATCTCTGCTCATCAGTGTTTTTCTTGATCAGCTTCCTCTCTCAGTTTCTTCAGACTATTCCAAAAATTTTCCTATTTTCTGAATCTCCCTACTCAACTTTCTTTCCTTTTGCTGTTGAAGATCCACACTTAAGGCCTTCAGGTCTAATGCTGGTAAATTTCTTACCTCACTAATTATAAAATTATCTGTAGCAGACACGTTATCTCATCCTTTCCTATAGTCTCAGAGGCTAATATGTTCTTTCTCTCGTTCAAAGTAGCACCTCGATTTTGTCCTTAACTCTTCCACCTCCTGTTCTCTTTCAGATATTTTCCACCTGTCATCTCCTCTCTCTTTTATCTTTAAAGGCCAGTCTCTGCCTGCCCCTGCTCTTCAAACAATAATGAGAAGCCTTTCTCATCAACAGTAACAACCTCTTCCCTTAAGTCACTCAATTGTCTCAATGCTCACCTACAAATTTTGAGAGATATCTGTACTCACTTCATCCACAGCCTGCTGCACTTTTTTTCCTGCTCATAACCACAGCTAGTCTTCATACAATCAATAGGGGTTCGCAACTATCAGATGTAATATAGTAGTTTGTAGCCCTTATTCTATCTTTTCTCTTTATTTGTTGCGAGTGCTTGACTCTACAGACCATCTCCCTGCAATTTGAAATTATTGCAGTCTTCGTATTCTATACCACATTATCAAATTTTTCAGGCTCCTCTTTAGGCACCTCACTTCTAGTATGTCCATCAATGTTGATGCTCCCAAAATTAAATCATGTTTCTTTTTTAATTTTACGTATTATCTTCGGGTTACTTTGTGTAATCTCAGAGATACCCTAATTAACTCCCAAATCATATATAATCTACTCCCTTAATGTTTAGAATTTCAATGGGCCTTACTGTCTTAGTATATATTAATTTCATATTCATTATATCTGAACATAACATCTTGTATAATAAACCTACTTTATCCTATATATGGATACTATCTCAACTGATGGTCTTGCCAGTGATATTAGAGAGCAACTCTTGATTTCTCCCTCTCCCTTTTCACTCACCACATGCAGGAATTTCTACTACCTATGTCTTGGCATTGTCGCCTTCTTCCCACCCCGACGACCACAAGTCTAGGTCAGGCCTTTATTATCTCTAGCTAGAGTAAGAGCCTCCTAGGATTCTTAGGTCTAGTCTTTCTCACTTTCTTCCTTTGCCTGGATGGTCTGTAGCATCCCCAGCTTTCCCCACCACCCAGAGCATACCTAATCTATGGCTTACACATTCTTTTTATTCCCCCAGGCTTACATTTTAATAGGGAAACAACAAATGAATACATAAACAAAGGAAGAAATGAACTAGAAAAAAATAGGTAGTGGTAAGTGATATCACAGAATTACATCAGAACAGGGGAGGCGGTAGTAGAATTCGTTAGGGCCTAAACAATGGCTTTACTTTTGATGCTGAAGGATGACCTTTTTTAAAAAAATTATACTTTAAGTTCTAGGGTACATGTGCACAACATGCAGGTTTGATACATAGGTATACACGTGTCATGTTGGTGTGCTGCACCCATCAACTCATCATTTACATTAGATATTTCTCCTAATGCTATCCCTCCCCAGGCCCCTGCTCCCCAACAGGCCCCAGTGTGTGATGATCCCCCCCTGGGTCCAAGTGATCTAATTATTCAATTCCCACCTATGAGTGAGAGCATGCTGTGTTTGGGTTTCTGTCCTTGTGATAGTTTGCTAAGAATGATGGTTTCCAGCTTCATCCATGTCCCTGCAAAGGACATGAACTCATCCTTTCTATGGCTGCAGAGTATTCCATGGTATATATGTGCCACATTTTCTTAATCCGGTCTATGACTGATGGACATTCGAGTTGGTTCCAAGTCTTTGCTATTGTGAATGGTGCCACAATAAACATAAGTGTGCATGTGTCTTTATAGTAGCATGATTTATAATCCTTTGGGTATATACCCACTAATGGGATTGCTGGATCAAATGGTAATTCTAGTTCTAGATCCTTGAGGAATTGCCACACTGTCTTCCACAATGCTTGAACTAATTTACACTACCACCAACAGTGTAAAAGCATTCCTATTGCTCCACATCCTCTCTAGCATCTGTTGTTTCCTGACTTTTTAATGATCGCCATTCTAACTGGTGTGAGATGGTGTCTCATTGTGGTTTTGATTTGCATTTCTCTGATGACCAGTGATGATGAACATTTTTTCATGTGTCTGTTGACTGCATAGATGTCCTCTTTTGAGAAGTGTCTGTTCATATCCTTTGCTCACTTTTTGATGAGTTTGTTTTTTTCTTGTAAATTTGTTTGAGTTCTTTGTAGATCCTGGATATTAGCCCTTTGTCAGATGGGTAGACTGCAAAAATTTTCTCCCATTCTGTAGGTTGCCTGTTCACTCTGATGGTAGTTTCTTTGGCCGTGCAGAAGTTCTTTAGTTTAAATAGATCCCATTTGTCTATTTTGGCTTTTGTTGCCATTGCTTTTGATGTTTTAGTCATGAAGTCCTTGCCCATGCCTATGTCCTGAATGGTATTGCCTAGGTTTTCTTCTAGGGATTTTATGGTTTTAGGTCTAACATTTAAGTCTTTAATCCATCTTGAATTAATTTTTGTATAAGGTGTAAGGAAGGGATCCAGTTTCAGCTTTCTATATATGGCTAGCCTGTTTTCCCGGCACCATTTATTAAATAGGGAATCCTTTCCCCATCTCTTGTTTTTGTCAGGTTTGTCAAAGATCAGATGGTTGTAGATGTGTGGTGTTATTTCTGAGGGCTCTGTTCTCTTCCATTGGTCTATACATCTGTTTTGGTACCAGTACCGTGCTGTTTTGGTTACTGTAGCATTGTAGTATAGTTTGAAGTCAGGTAGCGTGATGCCTCCAGCTTTTTCTTTTTGCTTAGGATTGTCTTGGCAATGCAGGCTCTTTTTTGGTTCCATATGAACTTTAAAGTGGTTTTTTCCAATTCTGTGAAGAAAGTCACTGGTAGCTTGATGGGGATGGCATTGAATCTATAAATCACCTTGGGCAGTATGGCCATTTTCACGATATTGATTCTTCCTATCCTTGAGCATGGAATGTTCTTCCATTTGTTTGGGTCCTCTTTTATTTCATTGAGCAGTGGTTTGTAGTTCTCCTTGAAGAGGTCCTTCACATCCCTTGTAAGTTGGATTCCTAGGTATTTTATGCTCTTTGTAGCAATTATGACTGGGAGTTCACTCATGATTTGGCTGTCTGTTTGCCTGTTATTGGTGTATAGGAAAGCTTGTGATTTCTACACAGTGATTTTGTATCCTGAGACTTTGCTGAAGTTGCTTATCAGCTTAAGGAGATTTTGGGCTGAGACGATGGGGTTTTCTAAATACACAATCATGTCATCTGCAAACAGGGACAATTTGACTTCCTCATTTCCTAATTGAATACCATTTATTTCTTTCTCTTGCCTGATTGTCCTGGCCAGAACTTCCAACACTATGTTGAGTAGGAGTGGTGAGAGAGGGCATCCTTGTCTTGTGCCAGTTTTCAAAGGGAATGCTTCCAGTTTTTGCCCATTTAGTATGATATTGGCTGTGGGTTTGTCATATATAGCTTTTATTATTTTGAGATACATTCCATCAATACCTAGTTTATTGAGAGTTTTTAACATGAAGGGCTGTTGAATTTTGTCAAAGGCCTTTTCTGCATCTATGGAGATAATCATGTGGTTTTTGTCGTTGGTTCTGTTTAACACATCAGAGCTTTTAAGGCTCCCTGTGGTTTGACCCAGGCCTCCAATTGTACCTTCGTATTTTGCAACTCCCTCCCTTACTCTCTATGCTGCCACAATCTCAGCTGCCTGTGTTCCTCACAGAGTGTACTCTACCATTGTTGTTTATGGTTTTTCCACTCTTTGAAAAACTACTTCCTACTCTTTGTATAGGTCAGAGTTCTAATATCATCTCCAAGACAATTTTTCATCCTTTCGTATAATATTCCAGGTTTGTTGGTGCCTCTTCTTTGTATTTCCCAGAAAATAATTCTACCCTCTGGAGAATTGTATTTCATTATTCACCATATGATAAATATGTAATACACACATTACACACACACTTGCACATACATATTTCCCCCATTAGAGTGGAAGGACCTTGAGAGTAGGAGTTGCGCATTTTCCCTAGAAATTTGCATAATGCCTAGGACATGCAAGAGACTCAAAAATATTCATTCAGTAGACACAGCAATAAATGAATGTGTATATATATGGTTGCTAGAGCTCTGGGAAAATAATCGTCAACAATACCAACAAAAACAAAAATATTTTCTATGTACTAACTGATCTTTGCCCTTTCATAATTAGAGGGTTTTTTTTTTTTTTTAGTTTATACTTTTAATTCATGCTAGGAGCCTCATGAGTACTATAGGTACTTACGGTCAGAAGGAAGAGAAGCTGGGGAAAGGAGGTTCCCACCTGGAAGGCTGTGGCTCTTTGGAGATATGTGCCGCTCTTTGGAGATATGTGCCACTCCTAAAAGCAACAGCACTGGAGGAAGAAAATATTTGTTAAGTTCCAGTGTTTGTGAAAGTATGGTAGGTAGTGCATGTTTTCACTGGGTGAATTGAAAGGACTGCAAGACCCCAATCACACCTCCTCCTAGATGATTGTCTTTCTATCTATTTTATCTAGGCAACAAGTTTCAAGACTATTATTTGTTTCTTTTTGATTGTTAGCTGTTGCACATTAAATTTTAAACATCCCAAAAGGAATGCAATGCCCTACTTCTCTCTCACTTCTTATAGGGCTTTCTATAGAAGTGTGGATTCAATGACAGGTCAATAAAAAGATGTCTCACAGGCAAATGCAGACTGACTGACTGGCCATAGTATCAGATTGTGCAAGTTTGGAGGAGAGGGATAAGAGGGCCTGAGAGTAAGAAGTATATAGCAGAGCTGAGTACCTGCACATAAGAAATATATGCATATGTATCTGGGATGAAAAAGAGATCCTCAGTCTAAAAACGTTTAGTCTTAAATGTCTACACAAATCAATAAAATATGTAAAGCCTGTGCTAACTAATGTTTTCACAGAGACTGTAGTGTTCTCTCTCTCTCTGAGTCCCCAACCCTACTATCAATGGCACTAATGTCATGTATTCTGTCTATTAAATTTAGAAAAGAATTGTTCTGTTTACCTGCATGAAAAATTCATTGCTCCCTGTACTGTAAGTGGCTTTGTGTTTAACACAGGTATATCTTACTTGTCAAATTGCTTTTGGGGTTAAGAAATTTTTTTAATTCCCTGCCTTTATTTATTATCTTATTACATTTTTAACTGTTGATGTTTATTTTTTATTTGACATTCAATGAATTTTCTCTGGGTCTGCCTTTTTAGTACTGGCTGATGTTTTATAACATATTGATTCTCAATATTTTAAACTGACCCACTGTTGATATGAGGATCACACTGGGAAGTAAGATGTTTACATCTCGCTATGAATAGCAGATAAATGAAATAATAAAGGTTGTCAAAAGCTGAGGAATAAAGTAAGCCAGGTTCTTGTTTGCTGTCAAGAATATATTGCTACGGAGCTTAGAACCAGCTAACTTCGTAATGGACACAGTGAAGTGGTTCTGGGCAGAAAGCCACTCTTTTAAACATTTGAAATATCAAAGAAAAATTTTACAAAAAATATTATTCAAAATAGAATGTTTTATATTTGTCCATCATGAAGTACTTTATTGAAAATGAAAACCTTATGATATCAGGCCCTAGAGACAGACTGTTTCAGTTCATATCCTCTCTCTGCTCCTTTCTAGTTCTGTTGCCTGACCTTGAACAAGTCATTTACCCTGCCAGCGCCTTGGGTTCCTCAGATATAAAATGCAAATAATAATAATGCATCTATGATTGTTATGGGGAGCAATAGAGATAATGCATACAAGCATTTAGAACATTGTCTGGTGCATAATAAGTGTGTAATAAATGCTAGCTATTGTTTCTGCTGTTATAATTAGTTACAAAGGAATTGCCTGTACACAATTCTGTAAGTAAAGGCATATACATTTAGCCTTATTTCTGTATTTTTCTTTTGAAATAAGCAACACATTTAACTCATAGAATATCATTAGTTGTCTACTTTCTCTGATTCAAGAAATGACTTATCTATTTCATCAAACTAGCCTCAATTTTTCCAGGCAAAGTAGAGTTCCCTCATTTGTTCTCTCAAAGGACTGAGCTCATACTATCTCATGGCAGTTCCTGCGTTATATCCCAACTTGTCTGTCCTCATATCTATTCCCCCCAAGTGTAATGTTGATCTTTTCAATGCAAGGGTGATATTTTATTCTTATTTTCACCTCCAGGACTGAGGAGAGGGCTTAGCAAAGAGTGCTCGAAATGAAATGGAATCTAGTGTTTTGCCTACTTGGACTTCCATTTTTCTGACCTCTGTATGTATAATGAAGTATCATTTTCAAGTTCTCTGTGCTCACGGAAGTCGAGTTTTTAAAATTTGATTTAATAGGATAACAAGGTTGGAAATTAAAAAATGGTTTGCCTAGGTGCGTTCTGTAACTCCCTTAAAGTACACACTGATTGCAATTCCAATCCCGGCCTGGACTGTGTAAACTTTTAACAAACATTTTGTATTCTAATTTCACAGAGAATCTATTTTTATGCCCTTCAAAATAGTTCTGAAATTCAGGTTTAAAAAAAAGAACAAATAATTGACTGTGGCTTTTACTTCTCTAAATCTGTATGCCAAGAAATACTTTTGCTCCTAAGTATTCTACTAATTTAGATACCATATGATACACACTGTCTTAGATAGTGGTCAGTGAGAAACCTGCTTGGATTGCACGTCATTCCCAAGGCATCAAAGTTGGTAAGTGAGAGAACCAGATCAAGCAAGTGACCTTACTACCGCAGATAGTAATGAACGGTTTCAGCCAGAGACCACCCTATGCCACAATGAACCAGAAGAACTATGAATTTGAACATAATTTCATACAAGAATTGACTGATGTTGACCTTAAGAAATTATTACTTGTATACAATGTGCATTAGTTCCTATGACATTAGCTTAAAGCTCAAATATTCTCTTTCTATTTTTGTTGCCGAGCATGCTCCTATGTGGAAGGAAGAAAACATCCGTTACAGCTCTTCCTAAATTATTTCTTGGAGTTAGTTTTTGGCAAAGGCATATGTTAAAACTTATCTTACTTCAAAAGTGAAATGTTCCAACCAGCAGATATAGAATTTATCTGCATATCTGTGATGACCAGTTTTAAAGAGACTCGTCTTTAACTAGAGGCAAGATATTTTACTTGTGTTTAGTAGCAGTTACTAAGCCCTAAAGTAGTAATAACTAATAGTAATTTTAAAACCTTCAGAGGTAATATAGGAAATCCATATATATATATATACACACACACACAATAAAAATACATCAATACTGATTGTGCCTAGCTAAAGAATAGAAAGAAGTACATAATGTGTACATATTATATACATTGAGGTTGACAGTTAGTTAAATTTACGCTTGGCTTTATTCAGTGTTTGGTTGCCAGCTGCTTTTCTTTTGTACATTGTGATTAATTTCATTGTCACTAGATTTGATGTTTCTGAAAGAGTCTTTTTCTGAACCTAGTCAGGAACCAGGAAGGGAATTAGGAATCCAAGTTGTTGGAGCAGTCTCTATTGTAGTCTGATCTACTCACTCAAATTCTATGGTCAGATAAAGACCATGAAAGAAGAATAAAAATAATGACAGCATTTTTTGCTTTTCAAATGAAACTACTTACAATAGTGCTGCAGTTTTTTGAAATATTTTATTTGTTCTGCATTAATATATATTTCTAAGCTCTTAAACTTCTGAGAAAATGAATTAAAAGGGATATGCTCTCTTGATTGGTATGTGAGAAACCCCATGGAATGTGTAATACAAAAAGCTACATAGGCAAAATGTTTTATAAGCATGTTTAAAAGGGGAATCTATCAAGCCATTTCTATATGCTCCTGATTGCTGGCTTGTGTGCTGTGAAGAACAAAACTTCAACTCAAAATGCAAATCATACAGGAATCGTAAAAAGGCACAACCCAACCCTGCTATCACAGTAATTAAGATTTTCAAAGTAAAATTATTTTCTTCCTTTTTCTCTTCTCTCTCTCTCCTTTTTTTTTTTTTTTAAAAAAAAAGGCAATTTAATGGGCTTAACAATTTTGGGATGCTTTTAGTTAAGGATGTTGCAGGTAAAATTTATGCCACATTTGTCAAAAAAAAAAAATCCCTTTTTGGTACGTATTAAGTCCCTCCCTTAATTAAGCCTTCTGGGGTTTCAATGTGTTGATCTCATTTTAAACCAAGCTCAGCACAATTAAACACACTGAGGAGATGGGAGATAAGTGGTGTATATAAAAACATTTCAGACACAAATATTTCATCCTGCAAGGCCCTGATTTTCTCTTTCCATTTTAAAAAATCTGGGCTCAAATAAAGAAAAAAATTGATTATTTTCAGCTTGTCATACATCTCATTTGGAGTGGGTCAGACCTCCCCATTCACAATTACAACTAGTTAATCTTATCATAGAAAAATTCAATTACATTTATCAAGGTTATTCCATAGATTCAAGCTATTGCTTTAAAAAAATGGATTTTAGTGTTAGGAATGTTAGCATTGTGTGTTCCCTCAATTTTAAAATAAAAATAAAAAATAAATAATTAAATCTTGCCTTTACATCTATATTATTAATGTAGAGTTGTAATAAAGTAATATTTGACAGCTTTGTAAAAAGGATTATTAATACATAGATTATGGAAGTTTAGGAGGGAGGCTCATAACTGTTAATAGACTTCAATTCTCAGCCTACACTGACATTTTAAAAAATCTAGTTTCAAATTTGATAACAGATTACCAGCTAGGCTGGAAGCCAACCACCTGATTAAGGCAATTTAAATGCTTGCAAAGTGGTGAGATTAAAATCAAATAAGTGCCGATTTTTTTTCCTGCTTCACTTATCTTTCCCTGGATTCGTTCCTTAACTACCAGGTGGTAGAGGACTCTGGGTAATTTTCCTCTGCGCCAATTACCCCAGGATGGTTTTTAGGGTGAAGCAGAATAATTACTGCACTATCAATCCAAAATGGGCTGCTTAATGTGTTTAAGAGAGATTTTGAGCCTTAGCAGGGAGGCTGCCTGAAGCGTGCTCTGCTCGCGGTGCCAAAGCCCACTCGGCCTACTCGGATAGTTAACCGTTCAGTGAGAAGGCAGCACACACCCAAGGTGAAAGCAAACAAGGAAAACTCCTGGGAAGCTGTGGGAAAGTTAATGAGCTGCTTCCAACGTGTGGCAGGCTGCAGTCGCAGGTGGCTGACAAAGCTAGGCAGGTTAAGAAAATAATATTTATCATCCAGCTGCCAGGACTGTCTTTATCAAAACTCTTTCTAAAATCCATACAAGAAGAAGAAAAACGGGCTTGAAAAAAATTTTTTTGAAGAGAAACAAAAACAAAAAGCCCCTAGCAGCTGTGATTCAAATGCCCTATTCTTGCTGATGGGTTAGAAAGAAAGTGGAAGATAGCGATTGAATCTGACAGCAATTTTTCAACATTTTCCTGCAAACAAAATGGAAAAAGAAAAAAACAACTAAATCAGATTATTTATTTAAAAATTAAAATTAAGCTGCAACTTTGAAATGACACCACTAAATTCTATTTTGTAGCAACCTCAAATTAAGTAACATGTTCCATCTGTTGAGCCTGCTCTGAATTTCCTTAATTATCATTATTTGAATGTAAATTTTGAGTTTTAGCCAGTTTGTCCAAAGAAGCACAATGCTAATTTAAAATAAAAATAAAGAAATCATTATATGTAAGGGGACTGCTGCTGTTTCCTCCATTTAGTTATTTCTTTATATTGGTATTTAAATGATCTCTCTGCCTTCTCTGTGTTCAGTGTGGTAAGGGTTTCTTTTTTTAATTATTTAATCAAAGACTGATTTATGATTTAGCTTAACAGATGGTTTGTGATAATGTGAGTCAAAGTGTTTCATTTCAGAGAAATTCAGCATTTGAAATTTGTGTTTTATGTTCGTGTGTGTGTGTGTGCATGCACACGCATGTGTGTGAAAGCGTTTCTGTTTTTGTGGATCTGCATTCTATCTGTGTACGTATCTGGAAGTCAGAGCTTCTGAGTGCTGACCCCAGTAGGGTACTATTCCATATGAAACTGATTTATCAATGCAATCATTCCTGGCTCCTTACCTTGGTAATCAGTTTCATCTGCAAGGGGGGAAAAACGATAAATGAGAATCAAGGGAAAGGCATGCTGTCCTGTGTTCTAACTACACATTTTAAACTACACGTTGGAAAGAATATCATGAACTTCATAATGGTTAGAAATGAACTCCTATCCATTCTGACAGATGCTCTGGTTTATACAGAAAAGTATTTTGTAAGGCTCACACACAATCCATTTAAGATTATCACATTAAACCATATTTACTTCAGAGGTCTGTAATAATTACATATGCACTTGAAAATCCCCAGGACTTTGGCTGCTGTGTCACAGATTTATACTCAAACATTTTCATTTGATGTGCAAAGTGAGAAGTACTCTTTAGTGGCAAGACAATTATCTGGTTCTACTAATAAATGACTGCACTAGTAGTCATTTTTAATTGAACAATTATAGGATATTGCACTGTCAGTTGATTATAGAAGTCATTTCATAAATGTCAAAAATCTCTTTAAATGAATTATGAAGCTCCAAAATAACTCCGGCAATCAGCCAGCAATAACACAATAATCTGTTTACCCTGTTGTCAGCTGAACTCTTACCATTTTGTTGAGGGGAAGAGGCTAAGAGGAAAAGCGGAGCACAGTGAAGGGAGCCCCTTTTTAAGGATTATGTTTAGCTCCAGCTCAAGCAACCACCTAAGCTTTGATTAGCACAGATTTTGAGTGTTCTCAAGAGCCTGGCTATGTATAAACTGTATTACAAAATCAAAGTCATCCTGTAACGACAAACATTACAGACGTGTATGTGTCTGCCATATGTGAAACATTTCAACATAAGTTGATCCATGAGCCCTGTGTTAGAGACTGTGGGACTGAACCAATGTTTACCAGGATTCTGCCCTTCCATTCACTGGCCCTGGTTCACTCACCACCTAAGTCCTTTCTAATTATACTCGAGTGGAATCTTCTAAATATTTCTTTAGCATCCATCAAATTTTATTTTAAAAACATACCCAGGAGAAATGTCATTCTTTATGTCACATAACAGAATGCTGCCCTGCTGTTTTTAATTTCTCATACTTTGCTTTTGGCATGGAATAAGTGTGGACGCATGTCTGGATATACTAATATTACATTTTCAGCTGGTAAAAGTGAAACCAGAAATAAATTTTCACTTAAAGAGAAGTTGCACTGATAAGAGAATCAAAGTTTCTAAGGTTGAGTGTGTGATTGTATTATAAAATACATATTTATATAACATGGCATATATATCCTTAAAAATACATTCTAACTTTGAAAATCAAATTTTCTTTATTTAATACATAATTTTTGGTAAGCCATCTTTTTATATTTATTGCTTTCCACTTAATAGCACCCTTCAGTATATTAGCTGTGCATTTATTTTTCCATGGTCTTCCAATAATGTGAGTTACAAGCAAAAATGTCAATGTTTGTTTCCGGATAAAAATACCATTTATAAATTTCTTTGTGAAATAAAACTTTGTAAAGTGAGAACTAAAATCATGATGTGCTATTTTATCAGTTTGGGATTATTTAGGTCAAGCTCTTTTGAATGGAATCCACTCACAAATCTTCCCTTAGAACCGTCTGAGCAATCATAATTTTGCTGTCTCTCCCTTCATATATATGGAAGACACAGGATAATGCCTCATTTGTTGTTTTCCCATTGTACATTTTTCAGTGGATGATAACACAGAAGATAAATTTCTTGCTTCCTAAAATATTCTCTTGAGTTGCCTTCCTTAGCAGTTCTTTTATGGAGTGTATATTCCCAAATCTCTAAAGGAGATCAAAAGGATCTATCAAAAAGTAAATTGTAATAGATTAAGAAAACACTAAGAAAAGAGAAAGAAAAATTACTTAAAAACCTATAAAACTTGCCTACAATACTTATGCATAGGATTAGATGACATTCTTATTTCCATCCAGACTAGAAAAGCACCTGTCATCATACAGTTCTTTCATCATGGTTACTGCTGGCAGGGTAAGCAGAGAAAACTCAAAGGAGCAAAGAAAAATCTTGGTAAAGCCTATATGGTGTCATGAGAGAGCTGAAAGAAGAAGAAAAAACAAAAATCACAAAGTGTGCGTGTGTGATAGTTTGAATTGACTCAGAACTGGCTGAATGGCTTTGCTGGTGACTGGGGTGATGACGTTAGATGACATGTTACTCACCTGACCTGTCCCTACATTTTCATCTTACGTTATATAAAATGACTAGTGCCTCAGAAAAATTTTTTGAAATGGGTTCCTTGTATCCTTGTATAGTTCTTGCAAAGTTTACACAAACTTAGATGAAAAACATAATGCCTAAAATACATTCCTGTTTCCCCATAATAAAAGAGGGATATTCTTTTAACTGTTACAATTCCACGTTATTTTCTCTACTTTCAAAGAAATGAAATAAATTAATATAGAATTTTATTGAATCTAAAACGTTTAGAAACACTATTATATATCACTAAGAGGGAAACAAAATGCTGCCATCAACTGTAGCTCACATTCCAAATAAAAGATATTAGAATCTGAAAAAATGTAATCCTTAGCTTCCCTGAAACAAGGCAGCATAAAAATACCATATAAACTTAATGACATAAAAAGCATTGTAGTTTTCAGAAATGCATTGAAGTCAACATTATCACCAAAAAATAAATTAAGCTTTATATATAAAATACATTGTGGCCTTTTATATATATGTGTGTGTATAAATATATATGTATATACATATATACACACTCATTATAAGTAATACTTTACAAGAAAAATACAATGATCTGAATTATGCTTCTGATCTCAAATTATAAACCCTATTTTTTCCTTATTGCCATCAGATGATGTAACATTACAAACACACACAAATGTATGCATATACACTTATATATGCGTGTGTATACAATACAAATATATATGTATATGTACAAAATTATATACTTTGTCACAGATTTTTGAAGGTAAACTTTAATCCAATAAACCAAGTGTTAGTACTTAGTTTAATAAATCCATACTGATAAATAAATTGAATAAATAAAAATATAAAATTACTGGCACATAATAACTTACCAATTAGGAGATAAAATTGAAAAATTTGAATATCTAATCTAAATACTATTTGTCTGCTTTTCTCCTCCACAAGATTTCTTTCTTTTTTTTTTTTTTTGGTATTTGCTCCCTCCATTCCCATCCCCTCTCCATACAGTAGTCTCAAAAAGGAGCCAAATTCATGCTTATTTCTGTCAATATTATATTTCTGAATATGTCAATGAAGAAAACATTTTAAAGCATGGAGGGCAATAATGCACAATTTGTAAATGAATACAATCACATAAAGTGTTTCCTTATAGTTTGAGCATTCAAGTATCAGTTGGTGATTCAGGAAACATCAGACTGGTGCAGTCAAATGGTTACTATCTAACCCTTTCCCTAATCTCTTAAGGGCTGAAGAAAATGCATACACAGAAAAAGTTATTAAGAAAAAATAGCTAGGATAGATGGGATTTTAAAGAATTTGTAAGGAGCTAAAGTGCAATGAATTGTGTATTATAGGCAATGTTTGGAGAGCCTTCTGCATTATTTAAAACTACCATAAAACATTTTCTCCCTAAAAATCCGTTATTAAATATATTACTTATAAAACTGAAAGAATAATTAAGAGGACTGGACTGGTTGGCTTTTAATTTTTGAATGTTTAGAAGCATAAGTGTATCACAGGCTGTCTTTCTAAGGCATTTTAAAAAGGAGCTATGATAAAAACAAAAAGAACACTTGATACATTCAGATAACTCTGGTCCAAACTGGGAAATGACTAGACTTGGCCTTCCTTTACTTTCCTTCTTCATTTTTCTGACCTTCTTCCCAGTTTGTCTGCTCCCTTCCCCTCACCCACTACCATGCTCAGCCTTTCTGTTTTGGTATGCTGTCATATTCATCCTGCCTGGTAGTACTTCATATTTCTGACTTATTTTTTTCTTTATGTACCATACTCTGTGTCCTAGATTCTGTGTTTTTAAAGCCTTCATTAAATATCTAAACTCTGCCAGTAAAAAAATCCAAGATAATCTATGAGTGTGAATTAATTAATATATTACTCTTAAAACGCTTAGCATTTTGACAGTGAATCTATTGAGAATATGCGTGGTTTCTCTCAAAAAATAAATACTTAATGCTAGCGTTTCAGGAACAGGAATGAACTAGTGGTTGGATAAGTTTGTCCCCATACTGATACCATAATATTCCTCAATATTCTTATTTCTACTGTGGGATCCACTCTAGTATTTCCAACTGTCTCCTGGACATTTTCATGTGCTATCTCCATTGTGTTGGCATTTCAAATTGAACATATCCCCAAACAAGCTCATTCTTTTGCCCCCAAAATCTTTTCTGCCTTTTGTGGAAGGTTAATTTCTTAATTAATAACACTATTGCTTGATTTTGCCAGCTGTGTCCCTTACTTACCTTCCTCTTCTGCAGCTGTCACCCACTTTCAACTAAATCTTGTAGATTCATTGCAGAATTGTATCTTGAACCTGGCTCCTTCTACCTGCTCCCGTGGACAATGACTTCATTTAGGCAAGTAACTTCTTTTAATAAATTATTGTAATAATCTTAATTTTGCCTCTGACAATTTTTTTCTTCACTGTGTGATGTGCTGTCGCCCCATAATCTGTCACTATAAATCCTTCTTATAAATGCCAATTCTGTATGTCACCCCATTGGAAATTTAGCCTTCTCATTTATTTTTATTTATTTATTTATTTATTTATTTATTTATTATTATTATTATTTGAGACGGACTCTCGCTCTGTCGCCCAGGCTGGAGTGCAGTGGCACCATCTCAGCTCACTGCAAGCTCCACCCCGGGTTCACGCCATTCTCCTGCCTCAGCCTCCCGAGTAGCTGGGACTACAGGTGCCCGCCACCACGCCTGGCTAATTTTTTTGTATTTTTAGTAGAGACGGGGTTTCACCGTGTTAGCCAGGATCGTCTCAACTTCCTGACCTTGTGATCTGCCTGCCTCGGCCTCCCAAAGTGCTGGGATTACATGCATGAGCCACCGCACCCAACCCTCATTATTTTTTATTATGAATCTAATCATTCAAGCATGGAGGTAAAAACAAAGCAAAACAAAACCTTCATATCCAGGCTTACATTTTCTTTCTAGCCTACCTCTTTGCAAATACCCCAACCAGCCCTTGTGTCAATTTTATAGGATGCTTGCCATTCTCCAAATATGTACAGGTCTTCCTTTCATTCTAGCCTTCATAAGGTTTCTTGATTGCCTAGAATGCATCCCATTTACTGAACTGACAATTCCTTATCTTGTAAGATTTATTTTAGATGCCATTTGCCCTGCAAAGGCTTTCCTGACTCTAACAGATAGTTGGCATCCCTAACTTAGGTGTTAATAGTATTATATTTTCACTGGAAGTATGTTCCACCACAATCAAGTTCCACTCACCAGTGCAGACAGTGAGCTTTCCTTTCTATACCATGATCACAGCTTTGTGGGAATTAATATCTCACTCTATGATTGGGAGTTACAAAAGTCCTGAATCATTGAAACACTGTGGGTATCCACACAGAACAATTTTGATGGGGCTTAGTTCACTCGACTCTTAGATTATTGTGGGGGGCAAGATAAAGAACATGTCCTTTACCTGGAGAAGTGATAAGTAACACACAGCCTATTTTTGATGGAAAGCCTTTGCCTACAGCCATGAGAAGTTCAGTTAAGATCCTCAATTATGACTGTGGTCATAGATATGGAGAGAAGACAAATATGAATGATACTGATCAAGGCTTGGTGATCAATGTATGGTGAGATGAAGGAAAGAGCAAAATCTAGAATGATTTCCAGGTTTCTGTTTTTGCAAAATATAAATACCTAATAAGAGAAAATAAGAGTGGAGAAAGAAAAGCAGTTTTGAAAATCTGGATTTAGCTACTTCCAGTACATTGAAATGTGTATGTCCTTTAAATAACTTGTTATATAAGCCTGAAAACTTCATCTTAAGATGGAGCTAAGATGTTGACTTTTTTTCTGTATAGTGCCAGATAATAATTATTTTCTTCAACTCTGCCTTTGTAGCAAGAAAGCCACCATAAACAAATAGGCATGGCTTGTCCCAATAAATCTTTATTTACAAAAACATGCGGCAAGTGAAATCCAACTGACAAGCCATTGTTTGCTGACCCTGATCTAGATTATTGAACTCCTCAGTATATAATAGGATAAATGTCATTAGAGTGGATGTGATTACTCAAGGAAAACATGCAGAGGAAGATTAGTGTGCCACTGGATCAGATTTGATCATGAATGGTAGAGCTCATGGAGACACCAGGATACAATGGTTTGAGATGCCAGAGATACTGGAAAACAAAAAAATAAGATTTCCATGGAAATAAGGGAGTGAAAATTTTCAAGAATATTCACTAGGTTAAATGGAATAGAAAGCGTTAGTAAATGTGGACAAAAATAAATAAACATTTTTAAAAAGGTCACTGATTTAATTTTGCAGTGAGGTAGCCATTAGTGACCTTAGAGAAAGAATTTTCAATAAAATGTGGAGGCAGATGTCATTATGCAGTGGATTGAGAGGTCAATGAAAATATAAAAGGGAGATCAATGAAAGTTAACTATTTCCCAAGAAACTTGGTTCAAGTAAAAGTCTGTCAGCCTAGTTCAACCCAAAGCCTACATCTTACTGAATGATGAAAATCCAACTTTTCATCTAAGAACTGGAATAAAACAAGAATGCCCACTCTTACTACTCTTATTCAACATAGTGCTAGAAGTACTAACTGGACTAATTAGGCAACAGTAAGAAATAAAGGGCATCCAAATTGGAAAGGAGTAAGTCAAATTGTCCCTTTTTGCAGATGATATGATTTTATATTTAAAAACCTAAGACCCTATCTAAAAACTGTTAGAACTGATAAATGAATTTATTAAAGTGCAGGATACAAAATTAGCATACAAAAATTAGTAGCATTTCTATGCATGAACAATGAACTGGCTGAAAAAGAAATCAAGACAGCAATCCTATTTACAACAGATGCACACACACACACACACACACACACACACACACACACACACAGAGAGAGAGAGAGAGAAAGAGAGAGAGAGAAAGAGAGAAATATATTTAACCAAAGAGGTAAAAGACTTTGACAAAGAAAACTACAAAACATTGATGAAAAAAATGAAAAGAAAATGAAATATGAAGACAACCAATGCTCATGGATTAGAAGGATTAATATTGTTAAGATAATATTACTCAAAGCAATCTACAGATTTGATGCAATTGCTGTCAAAATACAAATGATATTCTTCAGAGAAACAGAAGAAAAATCTTAAAACTTGTATGGAACTACAAAAAACCCCAAATAGCCAAAACAATCCTGAGCAAAAATAATAAAGCTGGAAGCATCACACTATCAAGCCTCAAAATATACTACAAAACTATTGTAACCCAAACAGCATGGTACTGGCATAAAAAAGACATATAGATCAAAGGAATAGAACTGAGGATACAGAAATAAATCCACATATTTACAGCCACATGGCTTTTGACAAAGCTGCCATGAACCCTCACTGGGGAAAGGACAGTCTCTTCGGTAAATGGTGCTGGGAAATGAACATCCATATAAAGAAGAATGAAACTAGACCCTGCCTTTCATTTCACACAAAAATTAAATCAAAATGAATCAAATACCTAAATGTAAGATCTGAAAAAATAAAATTACTAGAGGAAAATATGGGAAATGAGTCAACACATTGGTCTGAGAAAAAATTTTATGAATAAGACCTCAAAAGCACAGGCAACAACAACAACAACAACAAATAAACAAATTGAATTATATCACATTAAATAACTCCTGAACAGCAAAAACAAGAACAAAACAAAACAAGAGAGTGAAAAGAATGGGAGAAAATATTTGAAAAGTACTCATCTGATAGGAGATTAATATCCAGAATATACAAGGAACTGAAACATCTCAACAGCAAAAAATTATAAAATTTAAATTAAGAATGGGCATATAATCTGAACAGACATTTCTCAACAGAAAACATACAAAAAGCCAACAAATATTATATGAAAAATGTTCAACATCACTGATCATCAGGGAAATGCAACTCAAAATTACAATTAAGTATCATCTCACCCGAGTTAGAATGGCCACTATCAGAAAGACAAAAAATAACATGCTGGCAAAGATGCAGAGGAAAGGGAACTCAGACACCGTTAGTGTGAATGTAAACTAATACAACCATTCTGGATAACAATATGGAAGTTCCTCAAAAAACTACAAATATAATTACCATATGATCCAGTAATCTCACTACCAGGCATTTATCCACAGAAAACGAAATCATTATATTAAAGGGACATCTGCACTCCCATATTTATTGCAGCATTATTTACAATAGGCAAGATCAACCTAGGTGTCCAGCAACAGATGAATGGATAAAGAAATATGGTATGTACACACCATGGAATACTACTCAGCCATAAAAAGAATAAAATCCTGTTATTTCTGGTAACATGGATAAAACTGGAGGACATTATGTTAAGTGAAATAAGCCAAGAACAGAAAGTTAAATGCTGCATGTTCTCACTCATATGTGAAAGCTAAAAAAGTTTATCTCATAGAAGTAAAAAGTAGAACAGACGATAACAGAGACTGGAAAAGTAGGGGGAAGAGGCGGGGAATAGGGAGAGATTTGTTAAAGCATACAAAATTACAGCTGCATAGGAGGAATAAGTTCTAGTCTTCTAGCACCGTAGGATCACTATAGTTAACAACACATAGTTTCAAATAACCAGAAGGAGGTTATTGAATGTTCCCAACACAAAGAAATGATAAATGATAAATGTTTGACATGATGAAATAGATGTGTTAATTGTGTTAATTGTCCTGATTTGATCACTACATATTATAAGTATTGAAACATATCTTATGTGCCTCATGAATATCTACAATTATTATCTGTCAATTAAAAATACATTTAAAAAGAAACTGAAAAAGAAAAAAATTGTATGTTAAAACCTGTTGACTGCCTAGTCTTCACTTATATTTTTACATTGCCCTGACTCTGTCATCATTTTTAAGCACACCTAATACCTTTTAAAAATCTTAAAAATCTTTCTCTTTCTATTCTTCCAGAATTGGCATAGCTTCTTCCTTCCATGACATCCTTTTCATGATCTGCATAATTTCTGCTTGATTTGCTTCTCTTTTCAATGTATTTTCTCTAGTTAAGTTAATGAAGATTTATATGGGTGCATATCTGAGATGCTGTTCTTTTTAATTTTGATAGTTAAAAAAGGGACTACACTTATCTAAGAGAGCTGGACCATATACAACTAATCAATATAAATGTGAACTTTTATGTAAAATAATTCCAACATGTATTAGAATTATGTGGAGAAAGATTTAAAATGTTGTAATGACCATGTGAAAATTATTATGTATTAATATGTAATCTTCAACATATACTTGCAAAATGAGTATTCACATCATTTCACCATTGTGCCTTGTCTAAATATGAATTGAGGTCCAGAGAAGATGTGAATTGGGTATAGCAGTGTAGCAGTGTAGTACCAACATTTATCTGTGACTATTTTGTAGAAATATTTTATATATAATTGTGTATATATATATATGTGTAGCTCAGAATATCCTGTGAATTATGTAATATTAGACTCAAGTTACAATGAGGAAACTAAGTTGCAAAAAATGCTGAAGAGCTTGACTGAACTTGACTGGAGGAGCACCTCTAGCACTTGGTGCCAGTTTCAAAACTCACTCTCTCTGAACCTACATTCATCATTAGAAAAAGATGCAATTTTGACTCCAATTTAAAAGAAAGGCCAAATAATGTTTTATGGATGGGAGGAGGAAAATGGCTGCATGTAAAGGCTTAAGGTAAAAATGTGAGAAAATTACTAGAAATGGAGAATATTGACTACAATATTTCAATAGTTGAGAGCTAACCATCAGGGCAGGATTTGGATGCTTTAGAAGCTGAATTTTTTATTCGCTTTTAATATGGGAAAGTGTTGAACAATCACTCATATGATTAGAGAAAATTGTGATGAACACTTATTGAATACTTAACTCTGTGTCAGGCCCTAGTATGAGCATTTAATAGATATTAACTTATTTAATCCTCCTAATAGACCTATAGTGTAGTTACTATTATTATCCCCATTATAGAGATGAAGAAATTAAAGCTCAGAGAGGTATGACGTTGACCCAAGGTGACATGGCCAGAGTGCAATGCAACCAGGATTAGAATCCAAGAAGATGACCCTAGCCTGTTACCTCCTGACAACTAAGACAATGTGGGTAAGTGTGTTAACCTGAGAACAATGGAAATCAATTCCAACTAGAATATTATTGATTCATTTGAGAAAAAAATAATAAAAGGGAATGTAATAAAAATTACATTCCCTTTATAATAATGTAAGACCATATTCCTTACAGTAACAAAGGTCCAGGCTGTTCCATTCCACTTCTCCTGAGTCTCTAAGAATTGTTTAACGGCTGAGTCAGTATTTCTTACCACATTGTTAAAAACTATCAAGGGCTTTCAAAGTTTGTCAATCACACTTGAATCAGAATTCTTGGTAGATAGTACGCATCATGCTCCAGGGCATTGTAACCCCAGTGGGAGTTTTTGGCTTTTCAAACTTCAGAATAAATGGATTCCAATTCAGAAGTATACAGAAAGGGGAAAGGAGTGACCTCACTACAGTCCCCACGGCTATAATCTTCCTTTCCCCATTCCATTCAACTATTCACTTTTCCACAAAAAGTTGTTATTTTTTTAAAATTGTATCATCAGTAACCCAGAAGATTGGAAGGATATTTAAATGAACCTCCAATTAGCAGAGCTCAAGAATGTGAAAGAAGAGACAAAGTATCAAGGTGAATCAGATAAGACCAAATCAATCAAAGTGGGGAGTGAGTTGTAGAAGGATAGAGGGATGGTAGTAGAAGAAACTGGATAGTATTAAAAGGTTAGGGGGACATGCAGAGAGGATGTTTTGAGAATAGAGTTGGGTGCTACCAAAGAGGAAAGGTGTAGAAACAGGAAACTGAAGCAAGAAGGGTAAATAAAGCTGTTGCCTGATGGCTAAATGTCTAGAATAACATACTGCCTGTACACACAGGCATATACAGACATATTGGTATTTGGATACTTTAAAATGGCACATTTTGTTAGAATATTGAAAGCTACTAATGCAAACACTAGCTACAATATGTTGGGGCAGAAAACTCAAACATGCCAAAGATTATCTGAGGTTTTAGGTTTTAAGGACACATGTGAGAATGTAATATTTGATGATCTGGAGCCTGGAGAAGACCTCATGATTTGGCCCAGTGTGCATCTGACAATTTTTCTTCCAATCAAAAGATAGCTTCAAATAACAGTGAATCATTCCATGTGATAGTGATTTGAAAAACAATTTCTCTATAACGAGAGAAAGACAGACAGTCAGGCAGACACACACACGCGCGCGCGCAAGTGCGCGAGACAGAGATTGACTGTACAAGACCAGGAGCACATGGTTAATTGACATATTCCTGAGCAAACTTGTAAATAGTACTATTCTCATAGGAATTAAATCAGTAGCACTGTGGGTAACTTTAGAATTCAAAGGTGCCACAGTTCCTCACTCTGTGTTGATGGAACCGAACGGCATTAACCTTTTCACTTGCACTAACAAAGACAAGTGAAGACAAGATGCGCTATGTCTCGTGCACATCTATGTTTTGTTTTTTGCCCAAGGCCCTCTACAATTATCCCACACTTCAGAACTAATTTCTCTACTCGTTTACCTGCATTGTTTTTGCACTACTCCTGTAACATCACAAGCTCATTAACCATGATTTTTGTCAAAAGGAGGATTTATAAGGGCATAGAAGAAACAATTATTTAGTGATATAATATTGAGCAAATCTTTGTAGTTTCTGCAAATATGTTGGCCCTCTTCCAAAGTAAACATTTTTTCCTGCTTCAGTCTTATTTTATAAATAACACTCTACTGCTTAAAGCAAAGCAACGCTGACAATTGTTCATCTAGTCCTGAATTTAAAAATTAGACTTCTTATTTTTAGGTGATGGCATGTGGGAAAGAAAAACCCAATTGAAATACAGAAATCGATTTTTTTTCAATAATACAAATCTTATCAATTAAATGTTTATTACTTCTTTTTAAATTTAAAAATATATTTGTATATATGTGTGCCCACAAAATACATATACTTATGCATATTATATAAATATATTTTTGTTTTGTTTTACAAGCATAAAGTGGAGCAAACAACCATTTAGCACCAATAATCAGCTATTTCAGATATGGAAACAAGTGCCTATCTTTTTGCAGCTAACAAATAATTTCATCATTACAGAGGCATAGAAAGTTGCATTTCTTCAAGGCCATCTAGAAAATGGAATTATTTTGGCTGTAAGGATAAACAATTACCCATGTAACTTAACTGAAAAAAAAAATTAACTGTGTAAGTGTACGTGTGGAAATTTGTTCGGCTACAGTTGTCATTTTCCTTGATCATAAGCAGGCTTGCTAGCAGCCAGCAATATACTTCTCCAATTAATAACAGAGCCCAAATAAGAATTAATATCAGTGTGCAAATTTCAGAAGGAAGAGTTGAAGAATCATATTTTATCAAATAATACATTTTAAAAGGGGCATTGTCTGAGTCTAACGCTCGCAGGGAAAGAGAGCTGAAATAAGGAAGAATTTGATAACTTCTTTACATGTAGTACATTGTCAGAATGGGGTGTGTTTATCCAGAAGAATCTAGTACTACACATGTAAGCTATCTTCAAATATTTGAAGTGTTGTTGTATAGAAGAGGGAGCAAACAGAACGAGGAAAAATGAGCTGTATGTGGTCTTAATAAATTATTCTATTTATTAAGAATAGACAGGATTCACACAGAATGTATTATCTTGAGATACACTTAAAAGAAAACCTGGATGATCATCTGTCAGAGGTGCTCTTGAATGATTTTTTTGCAGGAAAATTGTACTAGATGACCTCTAGGATCACTTCCAGCTTGAAATCTTATGAGTTTGTTTTCTGCTATTATTCTGGCCATGAGAATTCTACTAAAGAATCTGTAGAACTTTTTCCAAGTCATATTTTGCAGATCATTGGTTCTGGTAGATGTTAATAGGTGCTTTGATTGAAAAATATGACTCTGTAGTCAAATTAGTTTGGGGGGCATTATATACAATATGCTGTTCTTGGAGGATAAAAATGCACATTTGCATAGCAAAAGTTCTGAGCTTTGTGTCAAAAATCCTGTTTAACTTGGAATAACCCAACACTCTCTGAACCTAATTTAGTAGAGAGCACTTTTCCAGTGTACCTATTTGCAACCAGAAGTGTTCCTTGGAATATCAGTTTTTGAAAATAGCAATTATTATACAATAAAAGCAACTCATTAACTCACAATGCATTTTGAACACATTTATAAATGTTAAATATTCAAATATTCATGTAGAGGAAAGATTCTTTTCCTGGAAAGTTACTTATTACAAAGACCCCCCCCCACCCCTGCCACAATGTCTGTCTTGTAAATACAAATCAATCATAGATTTTAAGTATTTTCTGTACATTTAACATTTTTTCCTTATTTCTCATAATTAAATATCCAATTAATGTACCTAATTTCATAGTTTCTGAGTGTAGGTAATTGTTACATTGTTTTCTCTATTAAGTTGTATCTCTTTTATTAAAGTTATCTCAATTTTATCAAAATTGTAAGAATTACTTTCTTTATACTTGTATCATTACTTTCACTTTTCTATTGTAAACTTGTTTTTATGAAATAATAAATATAAAATGTATAAAATACTTAAATAATTACATGAGCACTGTTTAAAGATGAAAATGGTGACTCTATTGACATTGAACTGTTGTCTGGGAGACGGTGCCCCCATGCGATAGCTCAAAATTCCCATTTGTTAACAATGTTAAACATTCAAATTTGTTGTATAATATGTGGATGGAGCTGTCAACACAACAAGTAAATATTAAATACATTAAGTTTTGCCAATATACCATTAGAATTATATTGAGTAATTACCTTAATTACAAACATATAAATTCAAAGCTGATTATATCAGCCACAGATAAATGTACATTAAAATAATTTATTGCTTCATTTATGATTTTTATCTTTTTTTCCCTCTGGTTGTCCTTCTCTGGATACATTCTCAGAGTTTACAAATGTGCTTAAGTCATCTCATTTTAAAAAAATTGTTTCGACAATTCTCTCATAATCTCATAATTCTATATGTATTATTTTTCATCACTTTTGAACTCTAAAGGGATATTTAAACTTATCATTATTGGAAAAGTTAATTCTTTCCTCCATTATGCCCTATAGCATTATCTATGTGCCATTATTCAACCATTTGTGCTGAATTTTAATTATTTTTATCCACTGGCCTTCCTTATTATGAAAATAGAAACTTCCTTATTATGAAAACAGAAACTTATTATGAAAATAGAGAAGGATCATGTTTTATTTGTTTATTGTATTTCCAGTTTAACAAGATAGTAATGTTTGTTGAACGAATGAATGTTCAACTGAAAGGAGAGTCATGTCCTCCTTTTAATTCCCAGGGCCTAGCTAAGACTCGGGTACATTGCTGAGCATTCATGTTTTTTTGATTAATTTTCACAAGGTAAGAATCCACATATGATTCATTTTTATATACCATCTTATCCCCATTACTCTACGCACATAGTATGCATTCAGTCATATTTATTGAATAATAGAATGAAGAAATTATTAGTGTAATCTATATTTGGTGCTTCCATTTTTCATTATTTAACACATGCTGGGACGCTGAAAACTTAGTTCTCTTCACACTCTATTTAAAAACATTTCCTTTCAAAAAGTCACAGTAATCTCAGAGTTCTCCATACCAATCATTTACCATGTATAACACAGCTAATCAACCATTCTTGCAATCCTTCATGGCTTCCATGAAAATGTACTCTTCTGGTTAAATTCCTGCTACCTACATGTACATACATTATGCTGTTTATTTACCTGTCTTGCTTTCTATGCATCTTTGGCAATTTTATCAACCCCTGAATTTAAATGACGGTCCTCTTGTCACCATCCTTCTACATTTCATTCCCATAAAATCACCTACCTCCGTATACCTTCTATAGCAAAAGAGTGTAGAGTTAGCATAAGGTTCAGCATAAGGTTATGGGAGATGGTTTTAAAAGCATGAGACTGACTGAGATTTCCTTTTCTTCTATTGCTTCAACGCTACATCTATACAATCTCTTTTATATGTTTTCATTACTTCTTCATTTTAAATGCCATTATCTTAATCCAAAATCTCACAATCTCTTTACTGAACTTGTACAAAAACTTTAGTCTTTTAGCTCTGATATCCTTCCATCTCCAATCTATCTTACCTATCTTATATTTTCTCAGATTAATCTTTCTAAATCACAGCTCTTATGGCTCACTATTGCCCAAAATGTTCACTGGTTCCTATATTCAGAGGCACATCCAAAAATCTTAATTTTCCATAATCTGTGACCAACCTATTATTTCCTACTTTCTCCCATATACTTAGTTGACCATTAAGCAACATGGATTTAAACTGTATGGGTCTACTTATATGGGAATTTTTTTCAATAAATACATCAGAATAAATTTTGGAGATTTTTGACAACTCGAAAAAATTTGCATACAAACCTTGTAGCCCAGACATATGGAAAAAATTAAGAAAAGTTAGGTATGCATAACATACATGTAGATATTAGTCTATTTTTATTATTTACTGCCATAGAATACACATAAATGTATTATAAGAAGTTAAAATTTATCAAGACTTATATGAACACAAGATCTACATGGTGTTGTTTGCATGCCAGAGAAATATAAACAAATGAACATAAAGATGAAGTATTAAATCCTAACTGCATAAAATTAACTATATTACATACTGTACTACTGTAATAATTTTGCAAACAATTCCTGTTGTTATTGTGGTGAGCTCAAGTGTTGTATTACACGAATCATCTCTGAGTGAGCGATTTGTCTCTCCACTAAATTGTGTATTACAGTAAATAGTGATCTTTCATGGGTCTCATGGATTATGCTGCTTAGTGCAATACCATACACCTTGAATGACACCATAGGACCCATATACAAGGTCCTACTAGTGATGCTGGAGATGCTCCCAAGGGGCGAAATAAGTCTTGACAATGCAAGGAAAAAAAATAAAATTTCTTGATATGTACCATAGATTGAGGTCTGTGGCTATGGTTGCCTGCCATTTCAGAAGGACGATTCATCTTGTAAACAAACAAAAACTTACAGTATCCATAAATACAGTATAGGACTTCAGATGCATTTTCTCTTCCTTACAATTGTCTTAATAACATTTTCTTTTCTCTAGCTTACTTTATTGTAAGAATACATTATATACTACTTGTAACATATAAAATATGTGTTAATCAGCTGTTTATGTTATCTGTAAGGCTTCTGTTCAATGGTAGGCTATGAAGTAGTTAAGTTTTGGAGGAGTCAAAAGTTGCAGGTGGATTTTTGACTAAGTGTGATCGGTGCTCCTAATCCCCACGTTATTCAAGGGCGAACTGTATACATTTTATTCAAGCTAATTTGTTCATCGTTTTGTAAAACTCAGAACATCTGCCCTTAAGTACCTTATTTCTACAGATGCAAATTCTACATGTATACTCTGCTTTCCTGCAAACGTCTTCTAGATAAATCTTTCCTAATATACCCATGAAGTAAATGTCTTCATGTAACCTCCCAAAGTACACTACTTACAGCAATATAAATTGTATTCTTTGTGTTATTCTTAAGTGTGCATGTATGTATGCACCTGTGAATATTTTATCTAATCTAATATATATAATACTCCTTTATTTATGCTTTTACATATATAATATGCCTTTATTTATGCTTTACCTATTTATATCTTATACCCCTTTAAAGAGATACTAATTTGTCGAAGCAAGCCCCAGAGTCTCTAGCATTGTGTCTTGCATATAATGGGTACCCTATAAACATTTTTTGAATGAATGGAGCCTTCAGTTGATTTAGTCGTGAAAGACTTCACAAAGAAAGGGAGCTTGAATCCAGGTTTTTACTACAATGAGGAATATCAAATAGTGGAAAAAGATAAGCCAGGAATTGTAGGTGGGAGGAGCTTCATGTTAAGATTAGTATTTCCATAAATACATACCTAATGTGTGAATGGTATTAGGAGGGTTTGCTTAGGCTGTATAAAGACATACGTCAGGGAGCCTGAGAAATGTGGTTAGGGGTCCACGTTTGAGCTGGCAAAAGAATAGTTCAAAATAGCTGGATTTCAGAAGGTTGATAATAAGAACCCCTTATAGGTACTGCAGAAGTAGCAGAGCCTGATGAAAGTAGAAACTGAGAAAGATATTTTTAAATATTACCTTTACTGATGATTATCACTCATGACCTAAAAGGTCAAAATTTATTGCCTTATTTTATGCCTAAATTCTTACCAGGCACTACTGAAAACACACACATGCTTTTATATAGTAACAAATTCAACGTAATATAATCTCAGTCATAGATAAACTTAAAAATAACGTCATTTGCTCTTATGTGTGTATGGGTTCACGTTCCCAAGACATATGACAGATGATAACAAGGGAAAAATCCATAGTTTGATTTCATGGGGAAGTTAGAACACCAACATATTTGTTACCTTTAACACATAAAGACCCCCGAATATTTTATATTTTTTGAATTACTTTTTTCCACTACTAAAATAACAGTCATCAACCAGAAGAAAGAGAACAGTTGGTTTGTAGAACAGAGCATCTTTATAAGGCAAGGCGTGATGAAAAACTCTATGGAAACCAAATCCTTGTGGGTGATATGGCCTCAAATAAGGACATTTTTGAAACATAGATTTTTTGTGCTGGATTCCTTTTCCCAGAAGCATCCAGCTGAGGAACAGCATAACTCTGAAAGATTCAAAGCATGTATTTTAAGGATATTGAATAACTATGAGGGTAGCAAGCACTTCTCACTTGGATTTGCTCAACTTTTGAATTGATCTAATAGGCTATGAACATTTCTTCATACTTGTCATCTCCTTCCTTTACAGGGTCATAGGCAGGATTAATGAAATAACTTTCTAAAAGAGATTGAGCTCCTTCACAGAAAATGGCTAAATAGAGAACAGTGTTTTTGTTATGATAGATTATGTAAGAATGAGCATGGGACAAGTTTTGCAATTTAACCTATTTTGAAGAAAAATGACAAAGTAGAGTTGATTCTTTTTTAACAAAGATTTATGTTGGTGTGACTCTCTCAAAAAGGATATTGTGCATTTAATTTTCCCATACTCTGAAATAATTTAGTTATTCACTGTATAATTTTAAATCAAGCCATATAGTACAATGTGTTAACAGAGATTGGCACACTGTAGTCCCTGGGCCAAATCTTGCCAGTCCTGAAAAATTTGGCTGTCAGTTTGTGTAAATAAAGTTTTATTGGAACACAGATCCATTTTTACTTATTCTTTATGGTTGCTTTTGCAGTACATTGTGAGTAGTTTAATAGTTATGACAGAGACAACATGACCTACAAAACCTGAGCTATTTACTATTTGGCACGTCAGAGAAAAATTTTGCAGAACCCTGATTTATAGCAGCGTGTTTTCACATGACAGACAAGAATTAAGCATTCACATGTTTCCTGAGTAAAAGTATGATTTTCTGCAAATTTCTTATTATCTCTAAAACTCAATTTATTCATCTGTAATAATATCTGTCTGGTAAGATTTTTGGTAAGGAATAAATTATAGGAGCTTATAGTAACTCTTAACACAGTGTCTGGCAAGTAATAAAAGACTGACATGAAGTAGTTGTTGTTGTTCTGTAATTCCTACTTAATAAGCAGATGGAGCACTGCCATTCCCAGGCATGTACTTTAAAATACTGTTTTGTATGTGCTCAGGTATGGTTTCTTTGAGCTCATTATTTAGTGATCTCAATAACCATGTAGGACTCTAGTTTTAACATGCCACCCTTGAAAAAGAGTCTTCTCACCCAGCCAAGCAAAGATAATGGCAGGTGAGGATTGTGAAACTTGTTAGTGACAGTGACCTTCTATTGATGGTAAGGACAAAGGGTTGTTAAATAATTGGGGTAAAACTGACCAAAAAAAAAAAAAAAACACAAAGCATGGCATCAAGAAATTCTATCTTGTCAGTGCAACTTCAAATAAATAAATGCAAAGATAAAATATTTTGATGAAAGAGTTACTATGAAGTGGGAAGTAAATTTTGAGAGATTCTGCAAACACCCACAAGTGTAAATGGATTAAGTAGTGTATATAGAATGTGTAAGAGACTAGAGTGTTAAAGGCTGAGCATTGAGGCAGTGGCCATAGTGCATGAAATAAACTTCAAAGATACTAGGCATTTATATTTGGGATCTACCTATGAGAATTCTCCCAGAAAAAAAGCAGAGTTGGAAGTGTTTCTGGATATTTTTTTAAGCATTAGAAAGAAGTGAGTTGAACTTTGAAATAACTACATATGCTATACTCTAAGGAACATATGACAGACCTTCAGTGAGTGTGCCTCGAGCATTTTTATTTGAAGAAATAGTGAACTGAGTTCATGTGGGGCTTTGGATCGTTAGAATTTTTGTCTTGCTTACAAAAGAACTAATAGTTATTGCTTAAAAACTATATAACTGGTCCTCTTTGATATATTGAATTTATACTGTTTAAAAATGAGGACGATGCCATCAGTTTGCTCGATTGTTTAATATAGAAATCCATCTATATTCAAATATAGAGTTTATGTCAATAGAAGCTCTCCCTGTTATATTTTCTTTCCACTGCATGAGGGAAAAGACTGCCTTTATTTCATTTATTTCTATATTCCTAGTGCCTAGCACATATGGTGCAATCAACAAATGTCTGGTGAATATGGATGAACGAATGCATGAAATCCTTGAGAACAATCAAGACTCAGAGATGATATGTTAAGAATTCTTGCCAAGAAGGAAGGCACAGCGAAGTACATCATTTGAAAAGATTTTGATGCTTCTGATAACTTTTAGGAGGAGACCTCACAATCCAAATCTATGTCCAGATAACACACCAGACACGTTTGTTTTAGGCAGCAATTAGACAAAAGAAGCCTGAATTTAGGGAGATCCATGACTCATAAGGAGAGTAAACAGAGGACTAAACACACTACCCAACTGACCATGGATTTCCCAGAAACAAGGTATTGGGCCACTAAGACAGACTATCCAAAAATGAAAGGATTAAGTCAAGAAGATGAAATCGAATGCTTACTGACCAATTCAAGCCCACGAATACCTATTTGGCATAGAGCAATACATGATTTTTATTTCTTTTTTGTTGGGAGAGAGATCCTATTATTCTCCCAGGTTGGGTTTTTATTCATCTTAGAATTGATAAGATTGAGCTTATTCTTGGCAAATTTTGGAATATTTCAAAATGCTCATTTTCCTCTCCTGCCAGAAGCATAAGGGGATTTTTCTTTAATATTTATATGAGAACCTGGTTGAGCTCCTAAACCAATAGCTCACAAAATCTCACAAAATCGTGAGGGCTCTCCATGACTGGATGCCCCTGGAATTTTCAGCTGTAAGATTTGTCCACACTGAACCTCCAGTAATTCATCAATTATAGTTCAGCTTTTCTTACCCTGGCATTGGTTCCCACAGTGTTTTCCACTTCTGAGTCTCTACTCAAGTAATTAATTGGTGGCTCCCTGTATTAACCTGTCTACTCTAGGGGTGGAGGAGTGGGCAGCAGTTTGTCCTATGTCCTCCTCCTTCTTTTGAATCTAAATAAGTTGTTGATTTTTTAGTTTGTTCAGTGATTTATTTGTTAGGATGGAGTGGCAACTTCCAAACTCCTTACATGTGGAAACTTCCTGGCAGATTTTGTGTCACCACAACTAAACAGGAACAGGAACATGACACAATTAGAAACTGGGACAGATACGTTATCCTACATGTTTATCTCAATCAAGACTTAAACCTGAATTAGTACAGTCTATTAATGAATATGCAAAAAAGATAGTCACGTTGAAACATGAAGATAATTAGAAATATTTTTGCCATTCCTCTAAAGAAGTAATTGTCCAGACTAGATTTGCTAAATAAATGCTAATTATAATCACTCATAAAAATATTTATTGATTGAGCACTTTTTTTCTGCTGGCTCCTGGGCCTATTATTAAGATGGAAAGATGAGTAAGACCCAATGATGAGGCGTGAGCTAGGATATTGATTCAACCTTCCTGCTGAGGACACCTAGACTGTCTAAATGAAATATAAAAATTTCTTAAAGGCATCAAAGAGCTAATAAAACAGTTAAGAATGATGAGACCAATATTTGAGGAGAAAATAATCCAGGAAGTAAACCTGGTATTGGACCCCTTCTTATCATAGAAGTAGTTACCAAATCTGGAAATGCTAACTGAATTGAAAAGCTGACAAGAAATGCTTGATGGATGTGCCAAACGAGTAAGATTAAACACAATGTACATCAGCATTTGCAGGAAATGAAACATACTTTGAAATGACTCAGTTTATGAAATCAGAATGAAGTTTTCCTGGATTGCTAGTTTCTGTAATTACCTGACTGCAGCAATTTTAGAGCACTCTAAAAGAAGACAACACATCAACATCATCCTAGGACTGTAAGTGTTATGTATTTGTGCGTGTCAGGCGGTGTTTTACAATTCTTATATACCACATCTGATACTCAGTCAACAGTAACCAAGCAAATAAGGAGACAAGATCAGATGAATGAAAGGCAAGAAAAACATTCAACAATAGAAGAATACCCAGATAATGCATTTCAGAGACACATAATTAAAAGTAAATGTTCAGGCTTGGTGTGGTGGCTCATGCCTATAATCCTATAATCCCAGCGCGTTGGAAGGCTGAGGGGGGTGGATCACTTGAGGTCAGGAGTTCAAGACCAGCCTGACCAACATGGCGAAACCCCGTCTCTACTAAAAAACACAAAAATTAGACAGGCGTGATGGTGCATGCCTGTAGTCCCAGCTACTCGGGAGACTGAGGCAGGAGAATTGCTTGAACCTGGGAGGCGGAGGTTGCAGTGAGCGGAGATGGCGTCACTGCACTCCAGCCTGAGTGATAGAGCAAGACTCTGTCTCAAAAAAAAAAAAATGTTCAAATATGTGCAGGGAAATAAAGGATAGAAGTTTGAATTTTGGCAGAGAACTCAATATTAAAATAAGGAACTAAACTGATATTCTGGAGTGTAGACTCCTGAGATGGTGATGTGAGGAAGTCCATAGACCCATCTTTCATTGAAGTTTTACTGGTGAAATTTAAAAAGAAAGCCAACCATTTACAACTACAGAGATTATCTTGAAGGCATACAGTAAATGAAATAGTTACTTAAGAACATGTACTAAATCTCAATATGAGTAGTGACAGTCTGTGACACTTGAGCCCAATATGTTCCCTTCCCCTATCCCCAGCACAATGTGATAGAAATTCTAATCCGGGTGGCTATAGCTAAGAATACAGGGTTTCCTATTCTCTGGCTTAGTATTGTCTTACAGTATTCCCCTACAAAGTTTTCACGAAGGAATAGCTTCTCAGTATTTCTTATCCTTTCCAGCTCTGTGTTGCAGAAGCTCTATTCCAGGCAAGAGTGGCTGGGAATTGTAGCGCTCTCTTCCTCCATCTAGCACCATTAATAGGATAGAATCTCTACCTCAGGCACAGCAGGCCAAGAGTACTGGGTACTGCATTGCCCTGCCCTCCACTTGTTCTTGAAATTTAGGTTTCATACTTGAAAAAGCAAAATGAGAAGACCAAAAGGTAATGTATTTTCAGCACCCAGCTCATAAATCAGGTATGCCTATCTGAGAGAAGTAGGCCACTGTTCATGCCCACAGCTCTGGAGAAACGGCACAGAGGTTTTTCCTAGGAAGAGAGAGCTCCGTAGCTATCCTCAAGGGTATTGACTTTATTTGTAAAAGAGCATAAGTAAGTTCAAACTTAAGCGTGCCGTTGAAAACAATGGAGGTTTTCTTGTCAAGCAATTAAGAAATGTGCAGTAGCCTCATGAGAACAAGTTAGCTAACCCATAGACCAACTAGATATTTCAAAATAAAGTTCATCAAGGGAGATGGCTAAGATGAGCCCTCATGAAGTAAGAACAAGTTCCAACTCTTGTGGCAAAGACGAACCTAAAGGGACAAACATTAAATCGGAACAGACTCAGGAGCAATTTATGCCTCAAGGCATTGTTGAAAACAATAGAGCAATCATCTGGTGTTTAGTGGAAGCTAACATATTGGAAAAAAACCAACAGAGACACGAAGCTTAATAGAGAAATCTCATAAAGAGACAGTCCAAGAGGGCAATGATAAAAGTACTGTCATCACAGGGTGACTGTGCGCATGCTCAAGGCTGTGCCTTCTCTCTGAGAAGAGCTTTACAATTTTTATATACCACATCTGACACTCAGTCAAAAGTAACAAGCAAATGAGGAGACAAGATTACATGAATGAAAGGCAAGAAAAACATCAGAGTCTATACACTGTGGGGCAAATAGACATCACTAAAATCATCCACTCACATCACTAAACAAAGAAAAAAAAACTTGGATGGTAGGAGAGGGGAGGATAAGTATGCAATATTGCTGCAAAATATTATCTAAAATGTTCAGTTTTCAAAAAGAATTACAAGACATGCAGAAATAGTATAGTGTAATGTTTTCACAGGAAAAAAAAAGCAGGCAAAAAAAATGCCTCTGAGAGAATTTAGAGAGAATAGAGATGTGAGGCAAAGACTTTAAAACAGCTGTTACAAACATGTTCACAGAACTAAAGGAAACTATACTTGAAGTAAAAGAATGATGACACTATCTCATCAACTAGATTATAATAATAAAGAGGTAAAGTTTATTTTAAAAAGTAGTGAAAATTCTGAAGTTGAAAATTTAAATAAGTAAAATGAAAAATTTACTAGAAGTGCTCAACAGATTTGTGATGCTAAAGTTAGTCAACTTGAACAAAGATTGATAGAAATTAAATTTTCTGAAGATCAGAAAAAGAATAAAGAAAATAGAAAACAGCCAGGAGTAGTGGCTCACATCTGTAATCCTAGCACTTTGGGAAACTGAAGCAGGCAGAATACCTGAGCTCACAAGTTTGAGACCAGCCTGGGCAACATGGCGAAACCCCATCTCTATCAAAGATACAAAAAATTAGCCAAGTGTGGTGGTCGACGCCTGTAATCCCAGCTAGTCAGGAGGGTGAGGCATAAGAATCGCTTGAGCCCAGGAGGCAGAGGTGGCAGTGAGCCAAGATCGCTCCACTGTACTCTAGCTGGGGTGACAGAGGGAGACTGTGCCTCAAAATAAAATAAAATAAATAAATAAATAAATAATAGAACAAAACTTTGAATAAATATGGAATATGAATAAGCATACAACCATACACATATGGCGGCACCAGAAAGAAAGAAGATCGAGAAAAATACCAGAAAATATATTAAAGAAATAATGTCTGAAAACTCCCCAAATTCAATAAAAAATATTTATCTGTGCATCCAAGAAGCTTAACAAAATCCAAATAGAATAAACACAGAGACCAACACCCAGACATCTCACATATAAATGTTGAGGAATAAAGACAAAGAGATAAATTTTAAAAGCAACCAGAGAAAAACAACTCATTATATAGAAGAAAACTGCAATAAGTATAACATCAGACTTCTCATCTAAAACAATGGAAAAGAGAAGCGAGTCAGGTGGTATATTCGTAGTGCTAAAAGAAAATAAATACTGTCATCAAGAATCGCATATTCAGCAAAATTGCCTTTTAAAAATAAGGATAAAACTGACATTCCTAGAATAACAAAAATGATTTTTTGTTTGTTTGTTTGCCAGCAGGCCAGCCTCATAAGCAATACTAAAAAACTTTCTAGGTTGAAATAAGTAATTCTAGAAAGTAATTGAAATCCACACGAAAAAACAAAAACCATCAACAAAAGGAATTATGTACGTAATTATCTAAGACAGTTTAATTACATATTTCTTCTCTTCTATTATTTAAAAAACAACAGTATAAAACAATGTAAATATAATTGTATACTGTTTCTTTAACATACATAAATGTAATATATTTGACTATAATAGCAAAAAGGAGGCAGGAGGCAAAGTTTTATTGGAGTAAGGAGATGACAGTAGATAACTCCATAGAAACAAATAAAGAAGAGGTAAATAAAAAGATTATTATAATTAACTTTATGAACATAAAGTTGCTCCCCTTTCTCCCAGCTTCTTCAAACAACATACAATTATATAAAGTAACAGCGACAACAAGCTATTTTTTGGCATAGCAAATATACAGATATAACATATATAATAATAGCAGCACAATAAAGGTGAAGAAAAGTGATATTTCCTACCTACCCCTCAGCTTAAAGTATGATAAAAATTAAGAGCAAATGAAACCCCAAATCAGCAGTAGAAAAATAAATAAATAAATATTAAGTGAAAATAAATAAAAAATAAGAAAAAAACAGAAAATTAACAAGATCAAAAGTTAGTTGCCTGGAAACATCAACAAGCTTAACAAATATCTAGATAGATTGACTAGGATGAGAAAAGAGAAGACTCAAATTGCTAAAAGCAGGAATGAAAGAGGAGACATCACTACTAGTATTACAGAAATAAAAAGAATTATAAGAAAATACTATGAACAAGTGTTTACCAAGAAATTAGATATGTAGGGGAAGTGGACAAATTCCTAAGCACAAACTACCAAAATTTTCTTTATAATAAATAGAAAATCTGAATAAACCTATTACAAGAGACAAGATCAGTGACCAAAAATCTCCCTAAAAGGAAAACCCTTGGTTCAAACTGCTTCATTCATGGTTTTTACCAAACATTTAAACTTGATTAATACCAATTACTCACAAACTCTTTCGAAAAAATAGAACAGAGATTTATCAAGTCATTTTATGAGGCTAGTATTAATCTGGCACCAAAACCAAAAAAAGCTATCATAAGAAAAGAAAATATCAGACCAGTTCTCCTTATTATTATAGACACAAAACTCCTCAAGGAAGCCAAATTCAGTAATACAAACAGAAATATACAGTATAATGAAGTAGGATTTACCCCAGGAAAGCAAGGTTAATTTAACATCCAAATGTCAATTAATATAAAACACCCTATCAATATTATAAAGGACATAAGCCACAAGATAATTTCAATAGATGTAGAAAACACATTTGACCAGATTCAACTTTTCATGATAAAAGCACTCAACAAACTAGAAAATTAAGGAAACTTCCTAAACATGTTAAAAGAATTATATGAAAAACCTACAGCCACCATCCTGCTTAATGATGACAGACAATCCTTTACTCTAAAGATCAGAAGTAAAAAAGACAAGGATGCTTGTTGTCAGTTCTATTCAACATTGTACTGATAGTACAATCAAGGCAATTAAGAAAAATAAATAAAATGTGTTTGCATCTGAATGGAAGAAATAACACTTTATTTTCAGATGATATGAACCTGGGTATAAAAAAAATTCTAAGAAATTTACAAAAGATTAGAACCAATTATTACATTTTGAACTAAAAAATTAATTGAGAAATGTTGGAATAGTCAAGGTAAATATCTAAAAATTAAGAAAATTATTTCACTTACAATAACTTCAAAAAGAATAAAATACTTAGATATAAAATTAAGAGAAGTGAGAGATATGAAAACTACAATGTGTTGTTGAAAAAATTAAAAAGACATAAATAAATGGAAAGAAACTATATTTATGGATGGGAACGCAATATTTTTAAGATGGAGATACTCTTCAAGTTGATCTACAGATTCAACACACTCTTTATTGTATATTTCAAAATAGCTAGAAGAGAATATTTTAAATGTTTCCAGTGCAAAGTAATGATAAATAATTGAGGTGATGAATATCCAAAATACCCTCATTTGATCATTACATATTGTATGCGTGCGTCAAAATATTACATGTATCTATAAATGTATACATTATTATGTATTAATTAAAAATACAATAAATAAATATTAAAAATAATATAGAAAAAAGAAAGCAAAACAAAATAAATCCAGGGTTTTTTTCAGAAATTGACGAGAGATACTATAATTAATAAGGAAATGTAAGGGGCCTGGAATGTAAAAAATGATGTCAAATATGAACCATGTTTGAAGACTCATACTTCCTTATTTCAAAATATACTATAAAACTACAGTAATCAAAATAATATGCTAACTGTAATGATAGTGAGACATTGATGAAACAGAATTCAAAGTACAGAAATTAATAATTATATTTACAGTTAATTGATTTTTAAAAAATTTTGTGAGTACACAGTAAGTGTATTTATGGGGTACGTGAGATATTTTGATAAAGATATACAATGTGTAATAATCACATCAGGGTAAATGGGGTATGTATCACCTTGAGCATTTATTATTTCTTCTTTTTTTCTTATCCTTCTAATCAATGGGAGGCATTTATCATTTCTTTGTGTTACAAACATTTAAATAATACCTTTTTGGTTATTTTAAAATGTACAATTATTATTAACTTTAATCATCCTATTGTGCTATAAATTACTAGATCGTATTCATTCAATCTAATGATATTATTGTACCCATTAACCATCCCCTCTTCCTCTACCCCACTACCCTTCCCAGCCTCTGATAACCATCATTCTACCTTCTACCTCCATATGTTTAATTGTTTTAATTTTTAGCTTCCACATGTGAGTGAGAACATGTGAAGTTTGTCTTTCTGTGTCTGGCTTATTTCACTTTACATAATGTCCTCCAGTTCCAGGTATGTTGCTGCAAATGACAGGATCTCATTCTTCTTTATGGCTGGATAGTACTCCATTTGTATATGTACCACATCTTTATCCATTAGTCTGTTGATGAACACTTGGTTGCTTCTGAATTTTGGCTATTGTAAACAGTACTGCAGTAAACATAGGAATGAAGATATCTCTTCAACATACAGATATCCTTTCCTTTGGACATATACCTAGCAGTGGAGTTGCTGGTTCATATGGTAGTTCTATTTTTAGTTTTTTGAGGAATATCCACGCTGTTTTCCATAGTGGCTGTACATTTCTACCAAGAGTGTATGAGGATTTCCCTTTCTCCATATCCTTGTCAGCATTCATTATTGCCAGTCTTTTGGATAAAAGCCATTTTAAATGGAGTAAGATGATATCTCATTGTAGTTTTGATTTGCATTTCTCTAATAATCAATGATGGTGAGCACTTTTTAATATACCCACACTTTTTAATATACCCATTTGCCATTTTTATGTCTTCTTTTAAGAAATGTCTATGAAGATCTTTGGCACATTTATTAATTGGTTTATTTGATTTATTTTTCTATTGAGTTGTTTGAGCTCCTTGTATATTCTGTCAGTTACTTCCTTGTCAGATGGATAGTTTGCAAATATTTTCTCCCATTCTGTGGGTTGTCTCATCACTTCATTGATTCTTTCCTTTGCCATGCAGAAAGTTTTTAACTTGATGTGATCACATTTGTCCTTTCTTGCTTCAGTTTCCTGTGCTCTTGGGGTATTACTCAAGAAATCTTTGCCCAGATTGATTTCCTAGAGAGTTTCCCCAATGTTTTCTTTGTAGTAGTTTCATACTTCCAGGTTGTAGACTTAAGTCTTAAATCTACTTTGATTTGATTTTTTAATGTGAGAGATAGAGGGGTGTAGTTTCATTCTTCTGCATATAGATATCCAACTTTCCCAGAAAAATTGACTGAAGAGACTTGTCCTTTCCCCATTGCATATTCTTGGCAACTTTGTCAAAAATGAGCTCACTGTAGATTTATTTCTGTGTTTTCTATTCTGCTCCATTGGTCTATGTGTCTGTTTTTATGCCAGTATCATGCTGTTTTGGTTACTACAGCTTTGTAATATAATTTGAAGTCAGATAGTGTGATTCCTCCAGTTTTGTTCTTTATTCTTGAGATGGTTTTGGCTATTCTGGGTCTTTTGTGGTTCCATATTAATGTTAGGATGATTTTTTTCTATTTCAATGAAAAATATCATTGGTATTTTGATAGGGATTGCATTGAATCTGTAGATTGCTTTGGGTAATATGAACAATTTAACAATATTGATTTTTCTAATCATTGAACATGGGATATCCTTTCTTTTTTGTGTCCTCTTCAATTTCTTTCATCAATGATTTATAGTTTCCACTGTAGAAATCTTTCACTTCTTTGATGAAGTTCATCCGTTGCTGATATCTTTTTCAGGTTGTTCATTGTTCAAATATAGAAATGTGGCTGATTTTTCTATGTTGATTTTGTATCCTGCAAATTTACTGAATTTGCTTATTAGTTCTAACAGTTTTCTTGTGGAATACTTAGGTTCTTTCAAACATAAGATCATATCATCTACAAACAAGATTAATTTGACTTATTTCTTTCCAATCTGGATTCCCTTTTTTTCTTTGTCTTCTCTGATTGCTCTAGCTAGGACTTCCAGTACTATGTTGAATAACAGTGGTGAAAGTGGGCATCCTTGTCATGTTCCAGACCCTAGAAAAAAGGCTTTTAGTTTTTCCCCTTTCAGTACAATACTAGCTGTAGGTCTGTCACATATGGCTTTTATTGTATTAAGGTATGTTTCTTCTACACCATTTTTAAGAGTTTTATCATGAAGGGATGTTGAATTTTATCAAATGCATTTTTGGCATCAATTGAAGTAATATGGATTTTATTCTTTATTCTGTTGATATGATGTATCACATTGATTGATTTGCATATGTTTAAACATCTTTACATCCTTGGGATAAATTACAGTTGGTGATAATGAAAGATCTTTTTAGTGTGTGGTTGAAATTTGTTTGCTAGTATTTTGTTGAGGATTTTTGCATCAATGTTTATCAGGGATTTTAGACTGTACTTACCTTTTTTAATGTGTCTTTATCTGGTTTTGTTATCAGAGTCATACTGACCTAACAGAATTAGTTTGGAAATAGTCTCTCCTCATCTGTGTTTTGGAATAGTTTGAGTAGAACTGGTATTGAGTTCTTCTTTAAATGTTTGGTAAAATTCAGCAGTGAAGCCATCAGGTCCTGGGCTTTGTTTGCCTGGAGACTTTGAATTATGGCTTCAATTCTTATTGGTCTATCCAGATTCTGTATTTCTTCATGGTTCAATCTTGGTAGGTTGGATGTGTCAAGGAATTTAACAAATTCTTCTAGGCTTTCAAATTCATTGGCATATAGTTGCTCCTAGTAGTCTCTAATGATCCCTTGAATTTCTGTACTATCAGTTACAATGTCTCCTTTTTCACCTTTGATTTTATTTATGAGTATTCTCTGGTTTTATCCTTGCATGGTGTATTAGTCAGGGTTCTCTAGAGGAACAAAACTAATAGTAAAGATGTATATATGATGGGGAATTTATTAAGAAGTATTGACTCACAGAATCACAAGGTAAAGTTGCACAATATGCCATCTGCAAGCTGAGGAGCAAGGAAGCCAGTCCAAGTCCCAACATCTCAAAAGTAGGAAAGCTGACAGTGCAGCCTTCAGACTGTGGTCAAAGGCCCGGGAGTCCCAAAGCTGAAGAACCTGGAGTCTGATGTTCAGGGGCAGGAAGCATCCAGCATGGGAGAAACATGCAGGCAGAAGACTAAGACTAAGCTTAGTCCTTCCACATTCCTCTGCCTGCTTTTATCCTAGCTGCACTGGCAGCTGATTAGATAGTGCCCACTCACATTGAATGTGTGTCTGCCTCTTCCAGTCCACTGACTCAGATGTTAGTCTCCTTTGGCAACACCCTCACAGACACACCCAAGACCAATACTTTGCATTCTTCAATCCCATCAAGTTGACGCCCAAAATTAACCATCTCATCTGGCAAATGGTTTGTTGATTTTCTTTAACTTTTCAAAAAAACCAGGGTTTTGTTTTATTTATCTTTTTATTGTTTTCTTTGTTTCAATTTTATTTATTTCTGTTTTCATCTTTATTATTTTTCTTCTAATAATTTTGTATGTGGTTTTCTATTGCTTTTTAAATTCTTTAAGATGCATCATTAGGTTGTTTATTTGAAGCTTTTCTACTTTTTAGATGTAGTCACTTATTAGCATAAACTTGCCTCTTAATACTGCTTTTACTGTATCCCATAGGTTCTGGTGTGTTCGGTTTTCATTTTCATTTATTTCAAGAAATTTTTAAAATTTCTTCTTTTTTTATTCATCCGCTGGCCATCCAGCAGCATATTGTTTAATTTACATGTATTTGTATAATCTCTAAAATTCCTGTTATTATTGCTTTCTATTTTTACTCCATATGGTCAGAAAAGATATTTTCCATAATTTCAATTTTTATAAATTTTTTAAGACTGATGTTGTGGCCAAATATATGGTCTGTCCTTGAGAATGATCCACGTGCTGAGAAGAATAGAAATCTATTAGGACCATTTGGTCTATAGTGCAGATATGTCAAATGTTTGTTTGTTGACTTTCTGCCTGGGTGATCTGTCCAGTGCTGAAGTGGGGTGTTTAAGTCTCCAGATATTATTGTATTAGGGTCTATTTTTCTGTTTAGCTCTAATAATATTTTCTTTATACATCTGGGTCCTCGAGCATTGGGTGCACATATAATTGTTATATCCTTTTGCTGAATTGACCCATTTACTATTATACACTGATCTCCATGTTTCTTTTTGCAGGTTTTAACTTGAAATCTATTTTTTCTATACAAGTATATATACTCTTGCTTGTTTTTTTGGTTTTGATTTGCATGGAATAACTTTTTCCATCGTTTTTATTTTCAGTCTATGTGTGTCTTTATAGGTGAAGTGTGTTTCATATAGGCAACAGATTATTGGGTTTTGTTTTTCTATCCATTCAGCCACTCTTTGTCTTTTGATTACAGTTTAGTTCATTTAAATTTGATTTTATTATTAATCAGTAGGAACTTATTCCTGCCATTTTCTTATTTGTTTTCTGGTCCTCTCTTCCCTTCTTTATTCCTGTCTCCCTTTTTGTGAAGGTAATTTTTTTCCTGCTGGTATGTTTAAATTTCTTGCTCTTTGTATTTTATGTGTCTGTTGTAGGTTTTCTGATTTGAGGATACCATGAGGCTTGTAGATGTATTACATGTAATTATTTTCAATTCATGACCACTTAACATTGATTGTAAAAGGAAACACACAGACTAACAAATAAGCAAAGAGAAAACCAATAAAAACTCTACACTTTAACTTCACATCCCTGTTTTTTAACATCTTGTTGTTAATAGTCATATGTTATTATACTGCCTTAAAAAGTTGTTTTAGTTATTATTTTTGATAAATTAATCTTTTAGTCTTTCTCCTCAAAATGTAAGAGTTTAAAACCTACAATTACAATGTTATAATATTCTGTGCTTGTCTGTGTACTTACTATTACAAATGAGTTTTGTACTTTCAGGTGATTTCTTATTGCCTGTTAATGTATTTTTCTTCCAAATTGAAAAACTTTCTTTAACATTTTTGTAGAACAGTGCTTGTATTGATAATATCCCTTAGCTTCTATAAGTCTGGGAAAGTCTTCATCTCTCCTCCATGTTTGAAGGACGTTTTCACTGGATACACTATTCTAAGATAAAAATGTTTTTTCTTCAGCACTTTAAATATATTATTCCACTCTCTCCTGGCCCATAATGTTTCTACTGAGAAGTCTGTTGCCAGGCATATTGAAGTTCTTTTGTATATTACTTGTTTTTTTCTCTTATTGATTTTAGGATCTTTCTTTTTCCTTTGACTTTTGGGAGTTTGATTATTAAATGTCTTGTAGTGGTGCTATATGCGTTAAATCTGCTTGGTGATCTATAACCTTCATATATTTGAATATTCATGTCTTTCTCTAGATTTGGAAAGTTCTCTGTTATTTTCCCTTTGAATAAAGTTTCTACCCCAATATGTCTCTCTATGTCCTTTTTAAGGCCAACAACTCTTAGATTTGACCATTTTGAGGTTATTTTCTACAGGTTGTAGGCATGCTTTATTCCTTTTTTTCTTTTATCTCCTCTGTGTATTTTCAAACAGTCTGCCTTCAAGCTCACTAATTGTTTATTTTGCCTGATCAATACACTGTTGAGAGACTGATGCATTCTTCATTGTGTCAATCAAATTTTTTAGCTCTAGAATTTCTGCTACATTTTTAAAAATTATTTCAATCTCTGTTAAATTTATCTAGTAGAATTCTGAATTCCTTCTCTCTGTTGCCTTGAATATTACTAATCTTCCTGCAAGCGTGTCTTTTGAATTTTCTGTTTGAAAGATCACTTATCTGTTATTCTGGGATTTGTCACTGTTGCCTAAATTTGTTTATTTGGTGAGGTCATATTTTTCAGATGGTCTTGATGCTTGTAGATGTTCATTAATGTCTGTGTATTCAAGAGTAAGATATTAATTGTAGTCTTCACAGTCTGGGATTTGCACTCATCTTTCTTGATAAAGCTTTCCATGTATTCACAGAAAATTGAGTGATGTGATCTAAGTCCTTAGTCACTGTAGCTGTATGTGCATTAGAGGACACCCCAAGCCCAGTAAAACTATGACTCTTGAAGGCTTGTAGATGTTCCACCTTGGTGGTCTTGGGTAAGATCTGAGAGAATTCCCTAGGCTACCAGACAGAGACTCTTGTTCTCTTCCCTTACTTTACCCCAGACAAATGGAATATGTGTCTCCATGCTGAGTTGCCTGAAGCTGGGAAAGGACTGACACAAGCCCACCTGTAGCCACCACAACTAGGACTTTGCTGAGTCAGAACTGAAGCCAACAGAGCAGTGAGTCTTGGCCAAGGTCTGTGGCAACCACTGCCTGACTACTACCAATTTCACTCAAGGCCCAAAGGCTCTTCAGTCAGAAGGTGGTGAATCCAGCCAGACTTGTGTCTTTCCATTCAGGGTGGTGCACTCCCCTGCAGCCCAAGGCAGGTCCAGAAATGTCATGCAGGAGCCAGGGCCTGGAGTCAGAAACCTTAGGAATCTACTTGGTGCTCTATTCTACTGTGGCTGAACTGGCCCTCAAGCCATGAGACAATGACCTTTACACTCTTCTTTCTCCTTTCCTCAAGCAGAAGGAGTCTCTCCCCATGGCCTCCCCAACCCCAGGCCCATGGCAAGTGCTACCTGGCTACCACCAATGACAACTCAAAGCCCAAGATTTCTTCAGTCTGCTTATGGTTAACATGGCCAGGCCTCGGACTCTCCCTTTAGGGCAGTGATTGCCCCTCTGGCCGTGGGTAAGTCCAGAAATACCATCCAGGAACCAAGTCCTAGAATTGGGGACTCTAAGAATTCACATATTACTCTACCCCACTGTTACTGAGCTGGTACACAGGCTGCAAGATGAAGTCTCCTTTACTTTTCCGTCTTCTTTTCTCAAGCAAAAGGAGTCTTCTCCCATGACTACAACAGCTGGGAATGTGTTGAGTTACACCTGCAGCCATCACAGCAATGGGTCTCACCCAAGGCCCACAGCAAGTACTGCCTGGCTACCACTGGTGTTGATTCAAGGCCCAAGCTCTCTTTAATTAGCAGGTGATGAATCTTTCCAGAATTGGGTGCTGCCCTTCAAGGCACCATGTTCTGTTCAGATTCAGGGTGTGTTTAGAAATGTCATCCAGGAGCTAGGGCCTGGAATACGAGTTTCAGGACTCTGCCTCATGCTGTATGCTACTGTGGCTGAGCTGGTGTCTAAATTGCAAGACAAAGTCCTTTTTACACTCTACTTTCCTCTCCTTAAGCAGAAAGAAAGAGTCTCTTCTGGAACTGTGAGCTCCACTGCCTGGGATTGGGGGAGGGGTGACTCAAGCACTCCCTTGGCTGTCCCAGGTTGTGTATCTCACTAATTTTTATGCACCCCAATTTCACTGGTCTTGAGCCCAGTAGAGCACAAAGACTTTCCCCAAAATTGCAGTCTTTATGCCCTAGACTGCCTTTTGCATTTATTTAGAACCCCGGGGAACTTTAGCTCATAGTGGTGGAGCTAGCTGGAGCTCAAGTTCTGAACACTGGGATGAATGATTCCCCTGTAACTAGGGCTGGTGTAAATGGTCCCTTTAGAGGGCTGGCCAAATTCTGCCCTGTGTTGCTTTCCACTGTGACAGGTAGCACTAATTTCCAAGTCACAGTCCCATAATAACTGCTTTCTGTCTCCTGGAAGCAAACAGATTCTATCTCTGTGCCACACAGCTACTGCTGGAGTATGGGAGAAGGGTGGTGTTGGCAATTCAAGAATGTCTTTCTTACCCTCTTTGGTGCCTTTCCTTGCTTTAATGTTAAAACCAGGTACTGTGATCACTCACCTGATTTTTGGTTCTTATGAAGGTGCTTTCTTGTGTGAATAGTTGTTCAATTTGGTGTTCCTGTGGGAACAATTGCTGCAAAATTCTTTAGCCATCTTGCTCCACCTCTGTCTATTAAATGATTTTTAATAAGGTGTTAAGTCAACCTAATGGGTAAAGAATAGTCTTTTAAACAAATGATTCTGGTACAACTAAATATCTTGATCAAAAAGAAAGAATTTGGAGCCTCCACCTCTTACCATACATATAAATTAACTCAAAATGAATAAATAACCTAACCTGCATGTAAAAGCTCAAACTGTAACAATCTTAGAATAAAACATAAGCATATATCTTCTTGACCTTATATTAGTAAATGGTTTCTCATAAATGACACCAAAAGCTTAAGGAAACAAAATAAAAAACAAATAAATTGGACTTCATCAAAATAAAAAAAAACTTTTGTGCTTCAGCATATACCATCAATAAGTTAAACAGACTGTTCACTGATTGAGAGAAAATATTTGCAAATTATATATCTGATAAATGACTTTTACCCAGAATGTGTGTGTGTTTGTGTGTGTGTGCGCGTGCATGTGTGTGTGTGTGTATTTAAAGCTCTTAAAACTCTACATTAGGAAGATGAAATTCCCAATTGAAAAATGAACAAAGGATTTAAACAGACCTTTCTCCAAAAAAGATATAGAAATAGTAAGCACATGAAACTATGTTCAACATTATTATTTATTAGAGAAACAAAAATCAAAATCTCAATGAGATACCACTTCACATGCCCTAGGAGGGCAATAATGACAATATCAAATGATAGCAAGTTTTGTCAAAGATGCAAAGAAATTGGAGCCTCATATGCTGCTGGTGTAAATGTAAAATAGTGCAGCCATTTTGGAAAACAGTCTGGCAGTTTCTCCAAAATATCCAGTTACCATATGGCCAAGCAATTCTATGACTAATTATATACTCAAAGGAAATTAAGACTTATGTTCACATAAAAACTTTTGTACAAAAATGTTCATAGAAACATTATTCATAATAACCAAAAATAAAAACAACCAAATTTACATCAACTGATGAATGAATAAGGAAATGAGATATATCCATACAACGAACTATTATAGAGCAATAAAAAACAATAAAGTACTGATGCATTTTACAACATGAATAAACCTTGAAAATATGTGAAGTGAAGAAGGCCATCACGAAAGACTACATATTGTATAATTCCCTGTGTAGAAAATATCCAGAAAAGGCAAATCTATAGAGGCATAAAATAGATTGAGTGATTACCAGGGCTGCATGAGTTAGAGGAAAATGAAGAGTGATTGCTAATGGGTACTAGATTTCTTTTTGTGGTGCTGAAAATGTCCCAAAGTTGATTGTGGTGGTGGTTGCACAATTCTAAATATACTAAAAATTAGAAAGTTCTACACTTTAGAAGGGTGAATTGTATGAATTCTATCTTAAATCTGTTTCTAAAAAATAAAATAAATAAAATTTTAGAACTAAAAACATAATAACCAAAATTAAGAATATACATTTAGGAGTATATTAGCCATGGCTGGATAAATAATTACTGATTTAAAAGGTCACAGTCATTGAAAGATTTCAACATCGTAAGTTCAATGATCACTAAAAATCTTAAGCAGCAGTAATTAAATGAAATCAACACCTAGCATAACATATAAAACCATTGGAAAACCAAAGATAAAGAAAACAAAAATTGCAAGAGCTCCAGGAATGGGGGAAGGAGAAGAAGATTACTTCCAGAAGGTCAGTAATAAGAGGGACATCAGACTGCTCAACAGAAACAATGGATGCAGATGACTATGGAATGCTATTTTCAAGGAGCTAAAAGAAAATAACCACCAACCTCAAATTCTGTACTTAATAAAATCTCCCTCAAATAATTAGACTCAAACTGTCCTTTTGTTGATTTCATAGTTTAGAATAATAAACGTTTAAATACAATAGAGTCAGTTGAAGTGAATTTACCTGTAGGAGCTCTAAGAATGGAATAGTAAATTATGTATGGAAGTGTAAATGACAGCCTCACAATAATAGCGGCATATAAGTAGAATATAACAAAGGCCGGTATATTCAAAAAGGCCCCAACATATCAGAAATATTTGTGTGGGGGTGTGTGTATATTTGTATGTGTGTGTGAGAGAGAACAGAGCATGCCTCTGCATGCATTGGTATATGAAACTGACTGAGGGAGAATGAAGACCATTTCCAATGAATTGAAGTATAAAACAACTTTATATATTTAGATAAATATACATTGATGAATGAAAATAACATCAAATGTAGGAGTTGGAAGAGATGAAAATTAAAATAGTAAGCAAGGTCAAATTCTAAAGGACATCTTATCATAATTATTCACAGGGTGTGTGTGTGTGTGTGTGTGTGTGCACGCGTGTGTGTGTGTGTGTATGTTGGTATATATTAGTAATAACTGGGACTTATTTTCAAAATATATTTGTGTTCTCCACCAACATCCTCAAAGAAATGCTGATAATTTGTGGGTATATACATTTTGAAAAAAGCTTCTCAAGTAACTCTGATAATATTATTGTTAAAATGATAACTATGTATGATTAACAGAGGTTGGCATATATAATTTTTATTTCAATTAACACTGAGTGTTTACTAGGTGTCAGTGCAATAGATGCTGTCATGTGTTTTGTTCAGATCTCTCATTACCCAGATGCTATCAGGATTTGTTGATAATGACTCATATTTCCTTTCTTCTCTTGAGAATTGCTCTCTGCTGATAAAAGCTTCATCACCAGTGAGGATCCCTGAGTAATGACTGACAGATATAGTGATAGAGTTGTCCCCTTTTTTCTCAAAGAGGAATAATTGTGTAATATGACTTATGCTCCAGGGTACCTTGTGAAGCAAGAAAAGATCAGATGTTATTTGATGTTACTTGAGACCTCATTCTTACTTTTTTTTCTTATTTTTCACTTCTTTGCAGGTTTTCCTGAAAAGTATTTCTTCAATTCATGTGCATATAAGTCCTTGTCACATCTTTTCTTCTAGAGAATACAGCCTTAGATATTTGGTACCAGAAGTAATCCTAATAAGTAGACTGTAAAAATGGAATTCTGGAGTTGGAACACCCAGTAGTATCTGAGAGTTATGACTCCATTACTGATGGAAAGTAGAGCTGTACGAATGCAATTGTAAAGGATTTCAACTGTGGTAAACTTGGGTGAGATAAAGCAGGAGATAGACTGACTTGTACAATCTTTGTGGTGGTAATAGGTATGTGAGTGATTAGAAATCCTATGAAATTCAGTTGCTTTGGGTGAGTATATTTGATAATTTGAAGAAAGAAAATAATGGGCTTAGAATTATTAATCACAAATATAAAGTAAAATGTCAATCAGACAGTGTACTTGGCAGAATTTAAAGTGACATTTATCTACTATAACTGGACAGTAGAAAGAATAAAAGTTTGACTTCTGGATTTTTTTTTGTAAGATTGGAATAAAAGGTAGAATTCTCAGCCCCAGCATGTCTACAATGACAAATTTATTCTTCTAATATAAAATGAGTTAGACCCTGGTAAAGACTACTAAAGAACCTTGAAGTGAACCAAAGCTATCCGGAACTCTTGGAGCTTGGAGAACTGGCATGTTCTCCCTTGTTGGAAGATGGACATCCTCTTTTTTTAAAGATTATGTAGAAGCACCATAGGGTTAGGTGCCTTAAGAAATGATGAGTTCTCTCCTCAGTATCTTCCCTTGACTCTCTATGGTTACCAGATCTGTAACAAAGGTGATCAGCATGATTAAAATATAGAAGTGCTGGACCTAGTAAAGAAATATAAGGGGTGTATGCTAAGGAATTATAGTAGTTGGCTAACATATAGTGTGAAATATAAGAGAAGTATTCCTGGTTGTGGATCCTGAGGGAACCAGATTCAGGAATATTGGCCCTAGAGTAGGATAAGAAAAACATTGTTGATATGGGGATCATCTTTTTTGGCCACTTTTAGAAGAGTTGCTTCCAATATAAATTTTGAGATGATTTGTGGGAAACATGATCTTAAATAAAATAGAAGTGCCAAAAATGTCATGTAAGACTATGAAAAAGGATCAAAAGACTCAGAGAAGTGGACATGGTCCAGTGGGTCTCCTAAAGAAACCAAATGAAGCTCTCAAATGAGTATGTTTTCAGAGGCACAGAGGCCAACAGAGCCCATTGTATATTTGGGGGCCGCTAAGGAGTATGCTGTTGAGGAGAAGACCAGCATTTTTGAGAAACTTCATAATGCACATCCTCTATGGGTAAACAAAAAAGATGATATTATAGGACTTACCTTCATAATAGCAATAGGGCATGATAGGATTATAGAATAACAAGGAGACACTTAACCATCAGAAGCAAGATGGGCATAATCACTGTAATGAGCAGCAAGGTTTGAATGGCTGCTAGGCATCTTCACTTGCAGGGAGATAATATTACTAAGAGTTCCTAGGCAAGATATTCCAGCAGCTAACACGGGTGTCACAATCACTTACACACTTTCTGGATCTAGCAAGTTCTCAGACACATTACCTATCACCTGAAGGAGAAATTATATCCCTTTAAGAAAAAAACTTTTCTTTTAAGTAAAACAATACTAAAAAAATGTATGCAGCAATGATCTCATCAGTGTATCCTCACAGGGATCTATAGCCATAAACTGGGGAAAATTAAATTATCAGATGTTTTAAGGACTATTGAAGATAGAGCCTGAGTTGACACTGATAATCAGGGACTCAAATACCATAATGGCCTCTGTTAGAGGAGGGACATATTGGGGTAAGATAATAAATGATTTAACATCCAGGTTCATCTTGCACTGGGCCCTTCAAGTCCTCAAACCCATCAAATGCTGATATCCCTAGTTTCCAAAAGTAAAATGGTAATGAGCATATTAAGCAGTAGGAAAATCCCTCACATCTATTCCTTACTATGTGTTCTAAAAGCTATGTTAGAAAGAAAGACCAAGGGGAATCTCTTGAGATTGTTCCCTTTTGTAAAAGATACATTAAAAATGATACTGTGTTTCAAGGAAAATGGTAAAATTAGTACCACCTTCAAAGATGTAATGACATTCATTATGTATCCTCATTTAATTTAGCCATCTAGCCCATGAAAATCCTAGTTAGATTATAGAAGATGACTTATAGAACACCATAAATTTAAGTAAGTTGTAGCCCTGATAATAATTGTTGTGCTGGATGTAACATATTTTCTTGAGCAGATTTGGCACAGCCTTCAGAAACATTATATGCGGCTTTTAATCTTATATATGTGTTGTTTTCCGTACCCATCAGGAGAAAGATCAAAGCTATTTGCATTTACATAGGATATATAAGAACATGTATCCACGGTGTTGCTCTAGGCTTTTGTTAATTTTATTGCTGTCTATCACAATAGAAAAAAATTGAAAAAGTAGTCATCTCCAGTAGCTTCTCTGTTTGGATCTTAGAGTCTAATTTTAGTCCTAGTTACAAAGTTGCTATCATAGCTACACCCCCCACAATCCCCCAAAAACCAGTGGAATTTCTATTGATGTCTCTACCTCATTTTTACATGAACAACAGACACACACATATATATGCACATCCACACTACACACATGTACTCCCACACCACACACCCTGCCATATATTTATTTATATTTTACAGTATTTAAATTTTTAAGCAATTCCATGTATTTCCTCCTTGTGGACGACTTTGATGATTAGATGCTTTCATTCATTGTGTATATTTAGAGAATAAGTCTTAGTAAAGTAAACTTGCTAAGGTTACATAAATATGAAACCATTACTTTTGTATAACTACATTGATGCCAAAATCTATGCTCTTTTTATCATGTTAACCTAGACCCCAAGGGACCTTCAGGTGGTCACTGAATCTTGTCTTAAAGGTTCCAGATATAGAACTATGTCTGGGTAACTTTAGGCCTGTATATAGCCATAATATAAGAGCAAGATATAGATTATACTGGAAAAGTAAAATAAGGGGGAAAATCCATACTGATTCATATATCTGCAATATAAAAAAGAAAGGCTATATTATTTAAAAACATAAAATAACAACAACAACAAAATGCAAACCAGAGTGATTGTATAGTCATGGGCATGAATTACAGTAGAATAAAGGAACAGCCTTGTTTGAAGAATTGGAAGCAGCAAAAGCATGAAAGGATATCTATTTGAAGTATTCTAAAACATTGTTCATTAATTTTTCTTCTCAGACCACATTTCTTCTTAATTTACATGAAGCCAAACAAATAAGTTAGGTGCTCTAAGTGAGCAGTCTCCAAGCTTTTTGGCACCAGGGACCAGTTTTGTGGAAGACAATTTTTCCATGGATGGGGCGGGGTGGGAGGGTGGTGATGGTAGTGGACGGTTTCGTGGTGAAACTGTTCCACCTCAGATTATCAGGCTTTAGAGTCTAATAAGGATCATGGAACCTAGATCCCTCACATGTGCAGTTCACAATATGGTTCACGCTCTTATAAGAATCTCATGCCACCACTGATCAGACAGGAGGTGAAGCTTAGGTGGTGATGTGCTCTCACCTGATGCTCACCTCCCTCTTGTGGCCCAGTTCTTAATAGGGTGCTCAGTACTGGTCCACAGCCTAAGAGTTAGGGACCCCCAGCTCTACATACTGTCCCAGAAAAAGATCAATTTCCATTTATAATTCCTGACCCCACTCCCTTCTTCCAGTCAATGAAGTTGTTACTAACACCTTTAAAAGTGTACTTCTCTAACCAAGGGATTTTGAATTGCACAGTTTTGAACTGTAATGATGGGCATTCTCAGCCAATACTGCATTTTAATGTTCAGGAAAAACAGAATGAGAATATGAAATCTTTCTTACTCGTATTGATCTTCCACTTTGTTTCTGGTAACATTTGATTTCCCTGAACTCTTCAGTTCAGTTGTTTCCTATCTATATGCCTCTGTTTTTTTTTTTACAATTAGAAGTAGAATATGAATTCTTCCAACTCATGAACATAGACTATCTTTCCATTTATTTCTATCATCTTCAATTTCTTTTATCAATGTTTTACAGTTTATAGTATCTTTCACATTCTTTGTTAAGTATTTTATTTTTTGATGCTATTGTAAATGGTGTTATTAATGTCTTTTGTGGATAGTTTGTTGTTAGTGTATAGAAATTGATGTTATAAAAGTGTTGTTACTATCCCAAGTAATCTACATATTCAATGCAATCCCTATCAAAATTCCTATGGCATATTTTCATTGAAATAGAAAAAATAATTTTAAAATTTGTATAGAACCACAAAAAAAACTCCAAATAGCCAAATGAATCTTGAGGAAAAAAGGCTGGAGACGTCACTCTACATGATTTCAAAATTTACAAAGCTATAGTAATCAAAACAGCATGGTGCTTGAATAAAAATAGACATATTAAACAATGTATTAGGATAGAAAGCCCAGAAATAAACCCACATATTTGTGGTCAATTAATTTTGTGTTATTCTTTTGTTTCGTTCTTTCTCTTTTACTGTCTGCCTTTGTAATTTAATGATTTTTTGTAGTGGTAAGCTTTGATTCCCTTCTATATTTTATGCACCTACTGCAGGTTCTTTCATTGAGGTTACTATGAGACTTACGTAAAATATTTTATATTTATAGCAGTCTATTTTAAGCTGATAGCAATTTGATTTTGATATTATTTTAGTTTTGCATACAAAAACTCTATACTTTATATTCTTCTCTTCCCATATTTTATGTTATTGATGCCACAATTTACATATTTTATATAGCATAGATCATTTAACAAATTATTGTAGCTTATTTTTGATACTTTTTCTACTTTTTTATTAGAGTTAAAAGTGATTTATGCATTATCAATACAGTATTTGAGTGTTCTGAATTTGACTATATTCTTACTTTTATAGTGTGTTTTACACTTTTAGCATTTTTATAAAGCAGTTCTATTGATAATAAACTTCTTTGGAATTTGTTTTTGTCTGAAAAAGTCCTCATCTCTTTTCTGAAAGACAGCCTTACTATTTATAGTGTTCTTGCTTTGCATTATTTTCCTTCAGTGTGTTAAATATATTATACTACTATCCCTGGCCTGCAAGGTTTCTGTTGAGAAATCTACTGATAGTCTTATAAGTGTTCCCTTGTATGTGGTGAGCTGCTTTTCTCTTGCTGTTTTCAAAATTCTCTCACTGCATTTGATTTCTGAGGAATTGATTATAAAACGTCTTGGTGAAGATCTCTTTATATCCATTTTATTTGGGGTTTGGGAACATCATGGATTTTGATGTTTATCTCCATACTTGAAGAGTTTTCTGTAATTATTTATTTAAGTAAGCTTTCTGTCTCTTTCTCTCTCTAATCCTTTATGTAATTTCCATAATGCATATATGCATTTCCTTGATGTTGCCTTGTAGGTCCTGTAAGCTTTCTTCACTCTTTTTCTTTTCTTTTTAGTTTTTGTTCCTTTAACTGTGTCATTTCAAATGTTCTGTCTCTGGATTCACTCACTTTTTCCTCTGCCTGATCAAGTCTGCTGTTCAAGCTCTCTGTGAAACTTTTTGACTCAGCCCCCATATTCTTTAACTCCAGAATTTCTGTTTTATTAATTTTTATAGCTTCTATCTTTGTTAAACTTCCGTTTTTGTTAATAAATATTTTTCTTTTTGTTCTTTTTAGTTGCGTTTCTTATACCGCACTGAGTTTCTTCTAGATGACTATTTTGAATTCTTTATCCAGTAGTTCATAGATCTTCATTTCTTTAGGGTCTATTTCTGTTGCATTATATTGCTCCTTTGGTAGTGTCATGTTTCCCTTATTATTATTGATTCTTGTGGCTTTACACTGGTGTTTGAGCTTTTGAAGAAGTGGGTACCTATTCTAATCTTTACAGACTGGCTTTGGTGAGAAAGCTCTTCACCACTCAGCCTGTCATAGATTCTTAGTGGGCCATGTGGTGAGGTATGCAGGCAGACCTGCTGCTGTAATATGAAAACAGGGTGTCTTGGTTTGGTTTCTGGGTCAGTGGGTAGGCAGGACTGGCACCTACATCCACAGGCATCAACTAGGTGCTTGGGAATGTGGAGTCAGGCCTGGAACCTGGCTCCCCCAGGGCAAGCCTGGAGATTGGGTCCCCTAGGATAGGCATGAATCCTGGTCCCATATAATCTGGCCTGGTTTCATTAGGTCCTAAAGGTAGGAGCCTGTCAACGGGATCCATAAGGGCCAACCTGCAGCTGTGTTTGTTGAGACCAGCTTAAAGTCTGGGTCCACAGTAACTGGCTTTCTGCTGGTGTTGGCTTTGAGCCTGAGTCTGCAAAGATCAGCCTGACTCTGGGGTGAACATGGTGTCTGCGTCCACAGGGGCATGCCTGAAATTTAAGTATAAGAAATTAAACATTTTTTAAAGTTATGGAATCTGATCAAGATGTTATTAAGTGACCTACTACCCAGTGAGAGAGAGGATTAGGCATAACTTATTTGGGGTGGCAGTTATTGTTAAATAATAAAACCAATCCATATTTATTCCCTAGTGAATTTAAATTCCACAATAAACTAGTTTAAGAATTCATCACAAAGTAATTTTGTATCTTACTGAATTGATAAAAGGCTAGAGAACTACATATAGAGTTAGGACAGGAAAAAACTAGAACACCAAAACTCTTGTGCCACTATCACAAAAATAAATGTTCTCCAATTATTTTTTACCTTCATACGTGATTTAGCTCAAGATTCAATTACTGAGAGTAGTTTATTTAGCTAAAATTAGGTCACAGACCTACTCCTTGGCCATATGACTAATAAAAGTCTGAAAGAAAGACTTTATTAGAACCTTCGAAGGCCATTTGTTTTTACAACAGAAAAACATCGTGTTTGAATTTACTCTCCTACCAGTACTGTCCCCAGTGGTACAGGGTGAATTTTCTAAAATGAAATCCGGTTGCTGTCAGAAAGGGAAAAGTAAAAAAACAAAAAACAAAAAGCACACATATGCACAATCTTGTGTTAGAACTGGACACAAAAAAAGGACCAAGCATTAGCAATAAGTCAAAAGGCTATTTATTAGATGACTAGCTCCTCAATGTATGATGATGTTATTTTATATAGAGAATACTGAGTCTAGTGTGTTTATAGTTCACGGTGTGGTAACCTTAGGGGAGAGTAAATAGGACTGAGAGGGTGGAAAGTCAAACAGGGCATGCAAAAAGACACTGTGACCAAACTCTAGGTGGTAACTAACCTATGTTCATACTTCAGTTTATTTTCTCATGTAGTCTAAACCTGCTCCCTGTCCTCAGGTTTACATTTAAATTCTTTTAACTTCATTTTCACATAATCTTGGACAAATAAATAAGAATTGATTTTAGTATAATATCAATTATGGGCCAAATTTCTAATGCATTCTGTTTAATGAAACTTAGTTCTCTTTGAAAGTTTTATTATGTGGATATAGCTCCTGGGATTCTTTTGTAACTGAAAGATAAAAATGCTTGCTCACCTAAATATATATTTTCAGGGAATATTCATGCATAATTAAACTTTTGCCAAAAAGTAAGTGGATTAAGAAAACTACAAGTAGTTAACTCTAAAAGGCATTTGCTTCCTATATTGACCAATTAACTTTTACATTGTCAGGGACTTTCAGAATTTCCAAACCTTATGTTGTATAGACCAATTTCGAAGAGACTTTTAGTAATTTATGTTACCTTTTAGCTCACAGGACATTTCCTGGCATTATGATGTTATGTGTATTTCATATATTGATTCTGTGTGTGGCTGCCTATGGTTTGTTCTATGAATTAGCTCATGTAAACTTAGGCAGGCCGTTGGGTGATTGGAAAAGGTATTCTGTTGGCTTTGATAATAAATGAGGAACTGTATTAGTCTGGGTTCTTCACAGAAAGAGAAACAATAGATCTATATCTACTTATCTATCCATCATTTATCTGATTTATTTTAAGAAAATAAAGGAACTGACTCGTGCAATTGTGGAGATTAGCAAGTCCAACTTCTGCAGGATAGGCCAGCAGACGAGACCAAGGGTAGAGTTGATGTTGTAGCTCAAGTCCAAGGCAGACTGCAGGGAAAATCTCCTCTTCTTTGGGTGAGTCGGTCTTTTTTTCTTAAGGCCTTCAACTTATTGGATGAAGCCCACCAACATTGTAGAGGGTAGCATGTTTTATTCAAAACTCCTGATTTAAATGTGAATGTTATCTAAAACAATACATTTGTAACAGCATTGAGACTAACGTGTGACCAAATATCTGGGTATTGTGGCCTAGCCAAATTGACACACAAAATTAACCATCACAGGAACTCTTTTCCACCAAAGAAACTCGTCCACATAGATCTTCTCTGATACCTCTGTAGGACATTGTCATGTCAGAACTAGGAGAAGCTTCATTCAGAATTCCAGCTTTTGTATATTCTTTGATTATCTTAGTAAGTTTCTCTTCCAACTCTCCATTTCTTCATATGTAAATTGTATAAGAATACATCCTTTTAGAAATTTTATAAAGATTATATGCAATGTATCACATTTAAAAATATTTAGTGTCCACTGATTTGAACACATTGCTTTCTTCACATCCCAGTCAAAATCATTTACCAAAGTAATCTGAATAACAAAAACAAAATGATCTATTTAAGAAAATTTAGTTCATATAGTCTACTCTCAACACCTTCGAAATTATCACTAAAATATTTTGAATAAAATAAACTATTTATTAAGAATATCTCACTTTGCAATTAAACTCTCTTACAGAAAGTGGGTAAGTGGAGAATTTTTTTAAAAGACTAATAAACTATACTGTTTGCAAAACACCTTCATTGTACTATATGGCTAAAGAAAATATTTTATAAAGTGATTGCATTGATCATATGGTCTGAATTTGTTCTTTCAAAAGAGCATATTATACCACATTTGTATGTAACCAAACATGTCAGTGATATTTAGATAACAATTTGGTTACTTCTTTAAATGCATTAAAAAGCATTTTACCCACATAAATTATATCTCTTTTAACAAGTGCTGAAAGCCTACTATACATCTGTTATCCATGCCTTACAATCCTGGCATTTTATCATTTCAACACCTAGTTTCAACATTGGTCATGAGCGTGTTTTACAATCCATTCTTGTTGTCATTCATTGCTGGAATCCATGATTTTTCGACTTTGAAAATGCATGAGATAGGTGAAATTTGACTGGTGAAAGACTTGCTGCATTTGAGAGAAAACTACAAATCTGCCCCAGGGGACTGCTGTAAATCTGAGGAGTAAGTTTGTGATTTCCCAAGAGGCACTTCGAGATGTTTTTTATAACCTTAGCATTACCTATTCCCAATTGAAAAACATCTTGATGAATATGAGACTTTGTGGCACTGTAAAAGGAACACTGGTAAAAATCCAGAGTTTTGGCTTCCTGGTTAGGCTCTGTCACTCTGTGAGTTTAGGTAAGTTAATGCGCACTTATAAATTTTCATTGTATAATCTGTAAAAGGAATAGGTGGAAATGGTGGTGGTGTTTGAAAGAACCACGTCTAAGTGGTCTCCCTGTTAAAGGATTATATTACTTTCCATTATAGTATCAAGCATTTCTGGTTTTGCTTGCCATGTGAAAACTTTGACATCAGTGTCTATGTTTGGGACATCTTGCATTTATGAAAGATATTTTGTTATTAGCATTTTAATACAAATGTAGCTGCATTGGTATTTTGGGAAGCTATTTTTCCCCATATGAAATTTTAGCCCTCTGTAGTATTACAATGCTAGAAATTTTGGCCGTAAGTGAAACACAAAAAGAGTAAATTCAATGTCTTTTATTCTACTTCTTTTGAACATACTCAGGGAACTTGCTTGAATCTGTTTGTTCTGTCAATAACATTGTTTTTCACCGAAAACCTCTCTTTAGCACTCTCTCATACACAATTGCATGTACATTCACAAATTCTTAGTTTATATAACTCCAGTTTATGACCACCTCAAAGCTACAAATACTTATTACCTTTTTTTTTTTTTTTTTTTGAGATAGAGTCTTGCTGTATCACCCAGGCTACAGTACAGTGCCATGATCTCTGCTCACCACAGTCTCCACCTCCCGGGCTCAAGGCATTCTCATGCCTCCGCTTCTCGGGTAGCTGGGACTACAGGTGCAAGCCACCACGCCTGGCTAATTTTTGTATTTTTAGTAGAGATGGGGTTTCGCCATGTTGGTCAGGCTGGTCTCAAACTCCTGACCTCAAGTGATCCACCCGCCTTGGCCTCCCAAAGTGCTGGAATTACAGGTGTGAGCCAGCGTGCCCGGCCACTTATTGTCTTTTAATTGTGAAACAATCAGTATTGTTCCTACTCATTTGCATATTCTAAATTTTTATTCATTGTTACATTCATTTGTTCACTCATTTATTAAATTATTTAACCAGGATCATATAGTTTTAGAAAGCATTATATTAGATTTACCTTCTTGAATCACTGCCACAGCATTCTTAAATCATGTATCAAAGTAGATATGACCATCAATTTTAAGACTGAATCTTGAATAGGGAAAAAATTGGTTTTCCTGTACAAAATTTTAATTGTTTTTTATGAGAGCTATCAATATAGTACAAATGTACCTACTTTATATGTTCTACTCGATAAATTTTGACAAATCAACAAAATCATAATATATACCATTACTATATCCTCAAAGACTCACTCATGTTGCTGGGTAATCAATCCTATGCTTTCAATCCTGGTGTCTCACAATCAGTGATATAATTTCTGTCACTATAATTTTTCCTTTTCTAGAACTTTATATAAATGGAATAATGATATCTATTCTTTTATATCTAGCTTTTTCTAGCTTTTTCAATTAGCATAACATATTGAGATTCGTCTGTGGTTCATGGATCAGTTATTTTTAAGTAATCTGGGTGCCCTAAGTTTTCACATAAATTATAGAATCAGTTTGCCAATTTAAAAAAAAAAACATACTAAGAGTTGATTGTACTTAATTGAACTTAAATATCAAATAGGAGATAATTGACATGTTAAGATAATTATATTCCAATGTGTGAGCATAGAATTTCTCTCCATTTATTTGGTTCTCTTAATATATATCAGCAATATATACTATTCTTCAGTATATTTGTCTTGCACATGTTTTACTAAAATTTATCTCTAAGGATTTCATAATTTTTTAATCCCACTGAATGTGGTATATTTTAATTTATTTTTTGAAGGAATTTTTATTTTGAGGTTTAGTACAATTTTCCAGCTTTATTGAGATATAATTGATGTACAGCTAATTGTCCATAGTTAAAGTACACAATATTGTGAATTTGGACATATGTATTCACTTGTATTACTGTCAGCACAATCCAATCAATAAACATAGACATCACCTCCAAAAGATTCCTTGTGTCCCATTGCTCCTTGTGTGTGGGGGTCGGGTTGCGGGGTAAGGACACTTTAACATAAGATCTACAATTTTGAAAAGTGTTTAAGTACAAAATACTTTTTCGTTCACTGTAGGCACCATGTGGTACAGCAGATCTCTGGAACTTTCTCATTTTTTGTAACTGTAACTTTATACTTATTGAGCAACATGTCCATCCCTGTTAACCACCATTTTATTGTCTACTTCTATACATATGATGATACCTTTATATTTTTGCCTCATTTAAGAGGAATCATGCACCATTCGTTCTTCTGTGACTGACTTATTTCACTTAGCATAATGTATTCCAGGTCCATCCATGTTGTTGCAAGTGATGGGATTTCCTTCATTTTTAAAGTGAGGAATAATATTCCGTTGATTACATATACCATAATTTCTTTATCCATTCAGTTGTCAATGGATATTTGTGTTGTTTACATATCTTGGCTATTGTAAATGATACTACAGTGAACATAGGAGTACAGATATCTTTTTTGAGGTGGTGATTTCAATACTTTTGGACATATACTCAGAAGTGGGATTACTGAATCATATAGTAGTTCCATTGTTAATTTCTGAGGAATTTTATCTTTTTGATAAAATGATTTCCTTTAGGTAGATACCTAGTAGTGGGATTGCTGGGTTGAATGGCAGATTTATTTTTAGTTCTTTGCGAACTCTCCATACTGTTTTCCATAGAGGATGAATTAATTTACACTCACCCCAACAGTGTATAAGTGTTCCATTTTCTCCACATCCTCACTGTACATCTTTATTTTTTGACTTTTTAATAATAGCCATTCTGGCTGGTGTGGGATAATATCTCATTGTGGTTTTAATTTTTATTTCTCTGATGATTAGTGATGAGAAGTTTTTCATATGTTTCTTGGCCATTTGTGTATCATCTTTGAGAATTGTCAGTTCATGTCTTTTGCCCACTTTTTAATGGAGTTATTTGTTTTTTCCTTGTTGGTTCTTTGCCTTACAGATCCTGGATGTTAGATCTTTGTTAGATGCATAGCTTGCAAATATTTTGTACCATTCTGTAGTCTGTCTGTTTACTTTGCTGATGGTTCCTTATGCTTTGCAGCAGCTCTTCAGTTTAATAAGTCTCTTTTGTCTATTTTTATTTTTCTTGTATTTGCTTTTGAGGTCTTAGTCATAAATTATTTGACAAGGCCAATGCCCAGAAAAATTTATTCTAGGTTTTCTTGTATAATTTGTATAGTTTCAGTTCTTATATTTAAATCTTTAATCCGTCTTGAGTTAATGTTTGGGTAAGGTTTGTACATTAAAAGTGAGCATTATACTAAGTGAAATAAGTCAGTCACAGAAGCATAAATACTGAATGATTCCTTTTAAATGAGGCATCTTGTAAAGGAACAGTCATAGGTATAGAAGTAAACAATAAAGTGGTGGTTACCAGGGATGGAATGGGATATGAGGACATGTTGCTTAACGGGTATAAGGTTGTATAGTTTGAGGTCTTGCATCTGAGCCTTTAAACCATCTTGCATTAATTTTTGTACATAGTGAGAAATAGGAGTCCAGTTTCACTCTTTTGATAGCCAGTTTTCCCAGCACCATCTACTGAATAGGGTGTTCTTTCCCCATTGCTTATTTTTGTCAGCTCTGACAAACACCAGTTGCTTGTAGGTGTGTGGCCTTATTCCTGGGTTCTCTTTTCTGTTCCATTGACCTATGTGTCTATTTTTGTACCAGTACCCTCCGATTTTGGTTACTATAGCCTTGCAATATAGTTTAAAGTTGAGTAATTTGATGCCTCTGACTTTGTTGTTGTTGTTGTTTATTGTTTTCACTATTTAGGCTCTTTTTTTAGTCCATATACATTTTATAATTTTTTTTCTACTTCTGTGAAAAATGACATTGATATTTTGATAGGAATTATTTTGAAGCTGTGGACTGCTTTGGGCAGTACAGTCATTTTAATGATATTAATTCTTCCTGTCCATGAGCATGGGATATTCTTGCATTTGTTTCTGTCGTCTATGATATTTTCAGCAATACTTTATAGTTCTCTTTGTAGAAGTCTTTCACCTCCTTAGTTAAATGTATTCCTAGATATTTTATTCTTTTTGTGGCTATTTTAAGTGTGATTGAGTTCCTGATTTGACTCTCAGCTTGAGCATTGTTGGTATAAAGAAATGCAAATGATCTTTGTGCATTAATTTTGTATCTTGAAACATTACTAAAGTCACTTATCAGGTCTAGGAGTCTTTGGAAGGGATCTTTAGGGTTTTCTTGGTATAAGATTGTGTAATCAGTGAACAGAGATAATCTGACTTCCTCTTTTCCTATTTGGATTCATTAATTTTTTTCTCTTACCCAATTACTCCGGCTAGGACTTCCAATACCATGTTGAACAGGAGTGAAGTGCATGGATCTCCTTGTCTTATTCTAATTGTTACAGAAAATGCTTTCGTCTTTTCCCCATATTCAGTATGATGTTGGCCGTGGGTCTGTCATAGTTGGCTCCTGTTATTTTGAGGTATGTTCCTTTGATGCCTAATTTGTTGAGGGTTTTTATCATGAAGAGATATTGGATTTCATTGAATTATTTTCTTGTATCTTTTGAGATAATCATATAGTTTTTATTTTATTTATTTACCTTTTTTTTTTTTTTTGAGATGAAGTCTTGCTCTGTCACCAGGCTGGAGTGCAGTAGAGTGATCTCGGCTCACTGCAGCCTCCACCTCCCGCTCCCAGGTTCAAGCGATTCTCCTGCCTCAGCTTCCCGAGTAGCTGGGACTTGCGCCACCATGCCCAGCTAATTTTTTGTATTTTTAGTAGAGACGGGGTTTCACCATGTTGGCCAGGGCAGTCTAAATCTCTTGACCTCGTGATCCACCCACCTTAGCCTCCCAAAATGCTAGGATTACAGGCGTGAGCCACCATGTCTGTCTGGTTTTTATTTTTAAGTCTGTTTGGGTGGTGACACATTTGTTGATTTGCATGTGTTGAATCATCTTTGCATCCCTGGAATAAAACACATTTGACCATGATGAATTATTTCTTTGATGTGCTGCTAAATTTTGTTAGTATTTTATTGAAAACTTTTGCATCTATGTCCATCAGAGATATTGGCTTGTAGTATTTTTTGTTGTTATGTTCTTGTCAGATTTTGGTATCAGGATGATACTGATTTCATAAAATGCGTATCTGTCCTCCTTGATTTTTTGGAATTGGTTCAGTAAGATTCGTAGTATGTATAGTAGATTTGACTGTGAATCCATCTGGTCTTAGATTTTTTGGTTGATAGGTTTTTTTATTGCTGATTTAATTTCATAAATCTTAATTCAGTCCATTTGGTATTTCAGTGTACTCCTGGTTCAACAAGGAGCAATTACATGTTTCCAAGAATGTATCTATTTCCTCTAAGTTTTCTAGCTTGTGCTTATAGAGATGTTCATAGTAGTCTCTGAAGATCTTTTGTATTTTTGTGGTATCATTTGTCACATTACCTTTATCATTTCTGATTGTGCTTATTTGAATTCTCTTTTTTTGTTGTTGTTTGTTTTTTTTTTTGAGACATGTCTCACTTTGTCACCCAGGCTTGAGTGCAGTGGTGTGATCTCAGGTCATTGCAGCCTTGACCTCCTGAGTTTAAGCAATCCTCCTGTCTCACCTGCCCAAGTAGCTGAGGTTACAGGCATGCACTACTGGGACTGGCTATTTTTTTTCTTGTATTTTTTATAGAGATGGGGTTTCAACATGTTGCCCAGGCTGGGCTTAAACTCCTGAGCTCAAATGATCTTCCTGCCTCAGTCTCCCAAAGTGCTAGGGTTACAGGAATGAGCCATTGCATCCAACCAGTCTCTAATTTTCTTGGTTCATCTAGCTAGCAGATCATCAATTTTATTTATTCTTTCAAATAACCTACTTTTTGTTTCATCAATCCTTTGCATGATGCTTTTGTCTCAATTTCATTTAGTTTAGCTCTGATCTCTGTTATCTCATTTCTTTTGCTAGCTTTTGGTTTGGTTTGTTTTTGTTTTCACAGCTCTTTAAAGTGCAACATTAAGTTGTTAATAAGAGGCCTTTCTGGTTTTCATATAGGCATTTAGCACTGTAAGCTTTCCTCTTAACACTATTTGTGCTGTATCCCAGAAGTTTTGGTGTGCTGTGCCTCTAACGTTCATTTATTTCAAAATTTGTTTTTGATTTCTGCGTTAATTTTGTCGTTTACCCAAAGTCATTCAGGGGCAGGTTGTTTAGTTTCCACGTATTTGTGTGGTTTTGAGAGCGCCTCTTTGGGTTGATTTCTAATTTTATTCCACTGCGGTCTGAGAAGATGCTTGGTATGATTTTGATTTTGGAATTTATTGAGACTTTGTTAATGATCAAGCATATGGTCAATTTTGGAGAATGCTCCATGTACAGATGTAAAGAACGTGTATTCTGCCATCATTGGGTGAAATGTGCTGTAGATGCCTAAGGTCCATTTGGTCAAAAGTCCAATTTGAACCCAAAGTTTCTTTGTTAGTTTTCTGCCTCAATCATCTGTCTAGTGCTGTCAGTGGGGTGTTGAAATCTCCCATTATTATTGTATAGCTGCCTGTCTCTTTCCTTAGGTCTAGCAGTAACTGTTTTATAAATCTGAGTGCTCTGGTGTTGAGTGTGTATGTATTTAGAATAGTTAAATCTTGTTGAATTGAAGTCTTTATCATAATATAATGCCCTTTTTGTCTTTTTTTAAAACTGTTGTTGGTTTAATGACTGTTTTATCTGATACAAGAATAGCAACCCCTGCTGTTTTTTGGTTTCCATTTGTGTGACATATTTTTCTCTGTCTCTTTAAGTATGTGAGTATCATTTCAGGTTAGGTGAGTCTCTTAAGAGCAATAGATGATTGGGTCATATATACATATATATAATTGCTATTATTTTTGAGATAGAGTCTCACTCTGTCACCCAGGATGGAGTGCAGTGGCGCGATCTCAGCTCACCTCAACCTCCGCCTCCTGGGTTCGAGCAATTCTCCTGCCTCAGTCTCCTGAGTAGCTGGGACTACAGATGCACGTCACCACGCCCGGCTAATTTTTGTATTTTTAGTAGAGATGGGGTTTCACCACGTTGGCCAGGCTGGTCTGGAACTCCTGATTGGGTCTTATATATTAAATCCAATTTGCCATACTATATTCTTTAAATGGAGTGTTTTGTCCATTTACATTCAAAGTTCATATTGACGTGAGGTTCTGTTCCTGTCCTAGTGCTGTTAGCTAGTTGCTTTGCAGTTTCAATTGCATAATTGCTTTATAGAATCTGTTAAATTTTTACTTACATGTGCTTACATATGCTTTTTATGGTAACAGAAGTATTGTGCTTTCATTTCCTTTAGGTTTTTTTTTTTCTGGGAAAGATTTTATTTCTCCTTTATTTATGAAGCTTAGTTTTGCAGGATGCAAAATTCTTGTCTGGCAATTTTTTTTAAAGAAGGCTAAAAATAGGCCCCCAATCTCTTCTGTCTTGTAAATTTTCTGCTGAGAAGTTTACTATTAGTCTGATGGGATTACCTTCCTCAGTGATTTGGTCTTTTTCCTTAGGTGCCTTTAGGATTTTTTCTTTAGCATTGAACTTAAGATAATCTGATAACTATATGCCTTGGTGATGCTCATTTTGTATAGTATCTTACAGGTGTTCTCCAAATTTCTTATATCTGAATGTCTACCTCTCTAGCAAGATTAGGGACATTTTCTAAATTATTTTCCCAAATATCTTTTCCAAATTGCTTACATTTCCTTCTTCTTTCTCAGAAATGCCAGTAAGTTATAAGTTTGATCCATTAGCATAATCTCAAAATTTTTCAAAAGCTTTGCTCATTTAAAAAATTTCTTTGTCTTCATTTTTGTATGACTGGGTTAACTTTAAATTCCGGGCTAAAACCTTTGAAATTCTTTCCTCTGCTTGGTCTAGTCTGTTGTTAAAGCTTTCAACTGTGTTTGAAATTTCTTCAGTGAATTTTTTATTTTTAAAAGTTCTGTTTGGTCTATTTTTTAATATAGCTATCTCATCTTTCATCTCCTGAGTTACTTTTCGGATTTCTTTGCGACGATTTGCAACTTTCTCTTGGTTCTCTTTGAGCTCCTTACAATCCATCCATATTTTCAATTCTTTATGTGCCATTTCAAAGTTTTCATTTTGGTTATCATCCATTAATAGAGAACTAGTGTGGTTGTCTGTGCGTGTCACAACATTTTGTTTCTTCATGGTGCTGGAATTCTTGTGCTGGTCTCTTCTCACCTGTGGAAACCATCACTTCTTATTTTTGAATTTATTTTTGTTTGAGTGAGATTCACTTCCCCAACCCTAGAGGATGTAACTATTGTGTATGTTGCAAAGGGTCTTTTGGCTTTGCTTCTAGGAATTCCTACAGACCCTTATCCTCTAGAAGGGTCTGTTGGAATTCCTTGGTTATAGAGAGCTATAGTGTAGTGGCTTTCTTAAATGTTAATTGTTTGTGGCTGTAGTAGTGGTGGGGTGCACTAGTGGTCAGGCTCACTGTCTTTTACAGGAAAAAGGTGGTGGAGGTCTCTGGAGGCTTGTGTCTTTTCCCAGTGACAGATACAAATCTGTCAGCAAAAATTGTATTTGGTTGTGCAGTACATGCTACTGGACAGTAGGTGGCAATTGTGGGTGAGAGCTGGCTGAGTGCTGTACAAATACGTCAGAAGTTGTGACAGACTCTGCAGGTTAACGTCTCAGCCAGAAGGTGGTGCTTGCAGGCAAGAGGCAATTGCAATATTGGCATTGGAATATTTACTTGGCCTTTGTTGAGCAGGGGAAGTACCTGGGTGTTTCTGGCAATGGGTAGGACACGAGGATCCCAGGGTTACTGTTTCACACTCTGCCACCATGGTGACTGAATGGGGCCAAATTGGGTGGGGCTGGGTTGGACAAGCTCATAACTAGGCTCTCCAAGGCTAGTGAAAGCACTGATCTTGCTGGGAGTTTAGCGGCAGCTTTCAGGTGACTGGAACAACCCTCCTAGGAGAGGCAAAGTTGCTCTTCCTTTGCCACATATCTAACTTAGTGGAGGGGTGGCAACCTGGGGATTTTTAACCTAAATGGTGACCATGAAGTGTGATAAGCTCAGTTCCTGTACCCAGGGGTCTCTCTCCAAGTCTCTGGCCCCAGCAACAGGCCCAACCAGCTAGGCTTGTCCCAAACTGTCTACACCCAGATCACTAAGCCACTTCAGGCATTCTGGACCATGGGACTCCCTGGGGGAGAAACAAGGACTATCAAGCCACATCATCCCCAGTCTGATCTCACTAATGGAAAGGCGCCCAGCTCCTATGCCACCACACAAACCCATGTCACACTATTCTCTGTGTCCTAACAGTGGGAACTCCTTCCTCGCTGAAGATTAGGCCACAAATCTCATCTCTCTACCCCTGGATGGTGTGCTCCAGTCCTAAGGAAGTGGGACCTGCCAGCGATTTTGTCCTCTTGTCCATCAGGGTCAAGCACCAGCTTTGATGGGGGAAGCTGCTCCCAGGCCATTCAGATGGGACAATGAAGGGAATTCGGTGCCCCCACCCCCATGGGAACAGCCAGGCAGGCATCCTTGGTAGGGGTTGGCAGGGAAAGGTGTGCCTGGTTCATATGAACCTTGGTCCCACGGCAATGGCTGTAGATCCTGTCTGGGGAATCTGAGCATGCCTGGACCCTCTCTTTTCTGGCAAGGAAAACAGCAGGGGCTGCAACCACTCAGTGCAAGATGTAGGGCCTTGGGGGATGAGTGCCCAGAGTCATCTTTTGTTGCAGCTGCCTCTCACAGCCAAGCCTTCTAGACTCCACCAAGTTCAAGCAGTACCTCTGCATGTTCTCCAGGCAGCTCCTCTTGCCAGTCCAGAGGTCTGCAGGGGTCATGGGAACTCCTGTAGCTATGATCTCAGAGGTCCACGGTGGAAACGTAGTTCCCTGGATTTCTTCATTTATCAGTTCCTTGGGTGCAGTTCTGGTCTGGGGGCCAGTCCTGGCACCTGAAGACTCCAAACAGGCTGCCCTGCTCCCTCCCTTTTCAACCACAGTGTCTTTCTTTCTTTTTTTTTTTTTTAATACTTTAAGTTCTAGGGTACATGTGCACAACTTGCAGTTTTGTTACATACGTATACATGTGCTGCACCCATTAACTCGTCATTTACATTAGGTATATCTCCAGTGTCTTTCATTACATATCAGATTTCAATGTTTTTGCTCAAAGATCTGTTCAAAGTGTAAAGTATACTTGATATTTTGGTTGCTCTCCCTGGAAGAGATTATTGTGGCTACATCTAGTCAGTCATTTGAATCAAGATATTTTATGAGCCCTCTTAGCGCAGCCAGCAGCGCGTCAGTCTCATAATCTGAATCAAGATATTTTATTTCCTTCTTATAGTTTTTTTTTTTTTTTTTTTTTTTCTTTTATTATTATTATTATTATTATACTTTAGGTTTTATGGTACATGTGCACAATGTGCAGGTAAGTTACATATGTATACATGTGCCATGCTGGTGCGCTGCACCCACCAACTCGTCATCTAGCATTAGGTATATCTCCCAATGCTATCCCTCCCCCCTCCCCCCACCCCACAACAGTCCCCAGAGTGTGATGTTCCCCTTCCTGTGTCCATGTGTTCTCATTGTTCAATTCCCACCTATGAGTGAGAATATGCGGTGTTTGGTTTTTTGTTCTTGCGATAGTTTACTGAGAATGATGATTTCCAATTTCATCCATGTCCCTACAAAGGACGTGAACTCATCATTTTTTATGGCTGCATAGTATTCCATGGTGTATATGTGCCACATTTTCTTAATCCAGTCTATCATTGTTGGACATTTGGGTTGGTTCCAAGTCTTTGCTATTGTGAATAATGCAGCAATAAACATACGTGTGCATGTGTCTTTATAGCAGCATGATTTATAGTCCTTTGGGTATATACCCAGTAATGGGATGGCTGGGTCGAATGGAATTTCTAGTTCTAGATCCCTGAGGAATCGCCACACTGACTTCCACAAGGGTTGAACTAGTTTACAGTCCCACCAACAGTGTAAAAGTGTTCCTATTTCTCCACATCCTCTCCAGCACCTGTTGTTTCCTGACTTTTTAATGATTGCCATTCTAACTGGTGTGAGATGGTATCTCATTGTGGTTTTGATTTGCATTTCTCTGATGGCCAGTGACGGTGAGCATTTTTTCATGTGTTTTTTGGCTGCATAAATGTCTTCTTTTGAGAAGTGTCTGTTCATGTCCTTCGCCCACTTTTTGATGGGGTTGTTTGTTTTTTTCTTGTAAATTTGTTTGAGTTCATTGTAGATTCTGGATATTAGCCCTTTGTCAGATGAGTAGGTTGCGAAAATTTTCTCCCATTCTGTAGGTTGCCTGTTCACTCTGATGGTAGTTTCTTTTGCTGTGCAGAAGCTCTTGAGTTTAATTAGATCCCATTTGTCAATTTTGGCTTTTGTTGCCATTGCTTTTGGTGTTTTAGACATGAAGTCCTTGCCCATGCCTATGTCCTGAATGGTAATGCCTAGGTTTTCTTCTAGGGTTTTTATGGTTTTAGGTCTAACATTTAAGTCTTTAATCCATCTTGAATTGATTTTTGTATAAGGTGTAAGGAAGGGATCCAGTTTCAGCTTTCTACATATGGCTAGCCAGTTTTCCCAGCACCATTTATTAAATAGGGAATCCTTTCCCCATTTCTTGTTTTTGTCAGGTTTGTCAAAGATCAGATACTTGTAGATATGTGGCATTATTTCTGACGGCTCTGTTCTGTTCCATTGATCTATATCTCTGTTTTGGTACCAGTACCATGCTGTTTTGGTTACTGTAGCCTTGTAGTATAGTTTGAAGTCAGGTAGTGTGATGCCTCCAGCTTTGTTCTTTTGGCTTAGGATTGACTTGGCGATGCGGGCTCTTTTTTGGTTCCATATGAACTTTAAAGTAGTTTTTTCCAATTCTGTGAAGAAAGTCATTGGTAGCTTGATGGGGATGGCATTGAATCTGTAAATTACCTTGGGAAGGATGGCCATATTCATGATATTGATTCTTCCTACCCATGAGCATGGAATGTTCTTCCATTTGTTTGTATCCTCTTTTATTTCCTTGAGCAGTGGTTTGTAGTTCTCCTTGAAGAGGTCTTTCACATCCCTTGTAAGTTGGATTCCTAGGTATTTTATTCTCTTTGAAGCAATTGTGAATGGGAGTTCACTCATGATTTGGCTCTCTGTTTGTCTGTTATTGATGTATAAGAATGCTTGTGATTTTTGCACATTGATTTTGTATCCTGAGACTTTGCTGAAGTTGCTTATCAGCTTAAGGAGATTTTGGGCTGAGACAATGGGGTTTTCTAGATATACTATCATGTCATCTGCAAACAGGGACAATTTGACTTCCTCTTTTCCTAATTGAATACCCTTGATTTCCTTCTCCTGCCTAATTGCCCTGGCCAGAACTTCCAACACTATGTTGAATAGAAGTGGTGAGAGAGGGCATCCCTGTCTTGTGCCAGTTTTCAAAGGGAATGCTCCTTCTTATAGTTTTACTTTTTTCTTCTCTTATTTTTCTAATGAGGATTTCCACTAAAATATTTTCTAGAAGTGGGAATAATGGATATTATTGTGCTGTATTTAAGATCTTAGGGAAAAATAATTAGTCATTCACCTGAACATGTGATGAAAGTTATAGAGTTGTGCTTTATGTAGTTGGATAAGAAATGTTTTCTTTTTCAAAAATACGTGTGTTGAATTTTGATAATTGCCATTTACAAATCTATTCTGAATCTATTGTGATGCTTATACTTTTTTATATTTTAGTCTCTTACTAGAGTGAATTACAATGATTGATTTATGAATGTTAAACCATCCTTGTATTCCCAGGACAAATTCAACCTGGTTATGATGTGTTACCTTTTTATGTGGCTAACTTCAATAAGCTAAATTTGAGATATTATTTTTGAATCCATGTTTAGAGATATTTGTAATTTATTTGTAATTTTGTTGCAATAACCATTCTAAGCACCCTATTAATACTCCATCATACAAGGAGTGGAGATGTGTACCCTCTTGTTTTATTTTCCAGAAGAGCCTGTCTAGACTTGTATTTTTTTAAGTGTTTGCTAGAATTTACCACCACAATCTTATAGGCTTAGAGTTTCTTTGTGAAAAGTTTTGCTGCAAATGTAATTACTTTTAAATATAGGAATATTTAGTTTTTTTTGTTGCTTTTCAATGAGTGAGCTTTGGTGGTTTGGTTAATTTGAGTAAATCGCTCATAATATTATCTCATCATTTAAATATCGTGGGTTCTGCAGTGTTGTTTTGTTTTAAAATTCTGATTGGTCATCTGTGTCTTCCCTTTATTTCTTCTCAACAGTTTAGCTGTTTCTTCATGGTAGATATTGATGGTTTGTTCAGAAAGTACTCCTGATAAGTGTGGACATACTGGCATCTGCAAGTTTGAACAGCATGTATATGAAGGGGGCCATCCTAGTTGATATTTACCAATTTTATTGAACTTTAAAAAGAGCAATTTTGAGCTTCCTGGGCTTATTTTTCTGTTTTCCATTTGATTTATTTTCACCATTTTAATTGTTTTTTTTTTTATTAATTATTCTTTTTCTCTAGTTTTTTTTTTTTTTTTTTTTTTATTTATTGAAATGGAGTCTTGCTCTGTCACCCAGGCTGGGTGCAGTAGCACAATCTCAGCTCATTACAATTTCTGCCTCCCGGGTTCAAGCAATTCTCTGCTTCAGCCTGCTAAGTAGCTGGGATTACAGGTACCCTCCACCACGCCTTGCTAATTTTTGTATTTTTAGTAGAGACGGGGTTTCACCATCTTGGCCAGGCTGGTCTTGAACTCTTGACCTTGTGATCCACCTGCCTCCGCCTCCCAGAGTGTTGGGATTACAGGCGTGAGCCACTGCACCCAGCCTTTTTCTGTAGTCTTTAAAAGTCAAATCATACAGCAATAATTTGAGAACTTTTTTGCTTTGTCTGCTATAAATTACCCTTTCAAATTGCTGTACCTTCATCTCACAGTAATTAGTATGTTATGCACTCATTTGTATTCAATTGTATTGTCTCATTTCCCTTGTGATTTTGTTATTGACCTGTGGATTATTTAGAAATACATCGTTTAATTTCTAAATATTTGATTTTCAGACATTGTTTGCTATTGATTCTAGTTTAATTTTACTGGGGTCAGCTAATATACTTTGCATAGTTTTTTTTCTTTCTTTTAAATTTGTGGGTACTTTCATTGCTTAGACTAGGTGTATGTTGCATTTGCACTTGAATGTAACCCATACCTGCTGCTAATTGCTGTAGTGTTCCATAAATATCAATTAATTTGGTCAAGAATATTGTGTTATTGGATTCTATTATACCTTACTGATTTTCTAATTGCTCTTTGAATTGCTCAGAAAGTAGTATTGAAAATTGAATTTTAAAAATTAGCGTTATTGAAGTATAACTGACAAATTGTATGGTTTTAAGGGGAATATGATAATTTAATATATGCATATATTTTGTGAAATGATTACCACTATGAAGTTAGTTAAAATATCTGTCACCTCACCTAGTACCCTTTTTGTTTTGTTTTAGATTGAGAACATTTAAGGAAATTTTAACTATGCAATTTAATAGAACATTTGATTTTTTACTGGATGAGTACAATGTGTATTTTATATTGCAGGGTGATAGATTTTGTTGTATTCCTTTAAACATTGTTTGATTTGGTCATGGAATGAGAAATCTAATACATTCTTTAGAGCCTTGCCCTTAAGGTTTTTTATGAAAAATGCAGAGCACCCTTTAATCTAGGACTATTTTAGCCCCACTGCTTATGCATTACGTTTTAAAAATCTCTACTCCTGCTGCTTGTATTATAGGTCTTTTCTCTCTGGCTGGTGAGCAAATATATAGTCTTCTGTGAACTCTAATAATTGTTCAGCCCCCTTTTTCCAGTAGTTTTCTTTTGCAACTTTAGGTAAATTCATGATTTTTCTAATAAATGTCCAGGGAAGGATTAACTGAACCTTTCTGGACATTCTCTCTTTCTCTCTCTCTCTCTCTCTCTCAGTACATATTCTTCATTATTGTTACAAATTACAGCCACTTTGGTCTTCCCAAATTCCATTTTATCTCAACAACACAAAGGGTCCCGGGCTGTTTGGAATCTCCTTCCCTACCCCTTAGATTGGAAATCGCTTTCAGGCAATACACTGGCACAGTACGAAGGCTCAACTCATTTGTTTTTCTTCTCTCAATCTCATTCTATTTCCGGCGTTTGAAAATTATCATTTGATATATTTTATTTTATTTTCTAGCTGTCGAAGATGGGAAAATAAATTGAGTCTGTTACTCTATCAGATTTAGAAGCTGAAGCCACAAATAATTTTGAACGTATTTTTTTGTAATTATATTTTTCAGGTTTATTTTTCCTGTACATTACTCACAATAATAAGAATAAATGATTGTAATATTTATATTAGATGCAACATTCTTAGGTTATATTAGCACTGCCAGATTTATCTAGGGAGTGTAGCACTTATGTAAATAACTACAAATAACTTGATTTTGCAACTTACGGTCACAAGTTATTTGGATTGTCTTGTGCAGTACATTTTCTAATGATTTAAAAACCTAATTTATGTAATCAATAAATTGTGAAGAGTCTCTTAAAGTTGTAGTTTGATACTTTAAAAGTTCTCTGGTCAGTAAATATTCTCGCCCTGATTTTAAAAAGTATTAGTGTAGATACAGGGATCATCACATTAGAATTTTTAAATTATGAAATATGTAATGTTATAGGAAATAATATATTTAGCATTCAATAGTAATTTGTTTTTTCACAAAAATGTCTTTTATAAACAGATGTATTTTTATTCACATTCATTGACTTACATATTCATTTTTCCAACTACTATTTTTGTATATAGTCCTAGAGAAAAATGTAAGAACAATATAATATGAATTTAAATTATATCACATCTTTTTTTCACTTTAAATTGGTTAGTATCTTAAATGATCATTGTGGCCTCCATAATTTGAAAATAGTGAAAAGAATGTAAAGGTCTATTTCTCTCACTTCTATCTACATGGATAAATCTGATTTCTGCCTTCATCAGCTTCAGAGAATGTTGAAAAATTTAGGGGTGATATGGCCTTCCAGTTACCTTAATTTCCTTAAACTTCCTTATTTCTAACCATGAATTTGTAGTGGTCAGAAGTAGTGTCGAGATTGAGTTATGGTAGTGGAAATGTCAACAAGCACTGTCTATGTTACAGACTCAATGGGCTGCTCCTTTATGATAGATACTGATGGTTTGTGCAGAGAGTACTTCTGATAAGTGTGGACATTCTGACATCAGCAGGTTTGAACAGCACATATATGGAGGGGGCCATCTCAATTGAATTCTTTAACCACTGTTTCCTAATCCAAGGACATAGGATGTAGAAATTAATGAGCTACTTGCCTGTTGTTAGTATTTCATATCTCCTAGTGGTTCTCCAAAGTTGTTTCTTCCACCTCTAAGAGGGTCTTTGCTCAGCAAACAGTGCTGCCTCTGTCCTTAGCACCGTCTTTTCTAGTCTCTGTCATTCTCTCTGACCAGGACTCTTTAATTTTCCTCCCCTACTCTTTGTAAAACGATGGAGTAATCTCTTGATCTGGGTTACATCTGGGATTTTGCTGTATTTCTAAACCCTGTTATATATAATTTTGTCTACCTGAGGCCTAGTTCAGCAACAGGATAATATATATTTTCATCCAGTGTATGGTAAATATATGTGCTTATTATCCACATAATTGTGTCTTTGCTTGAGTGATAATTTCCTGTTAGAAGTCAGATAAGACATATATGGAATTTCTACCTAAAAGCCCTGACTTAACCACTATGAAATCTATACATGTAACAAAATTGCACATGTATCCTATAAATTTGTACAAAAAAAAGGAAAAAAAAATACAGAATTTTAGTTTTTTAAGTACAATTTTTGTGCTATTACTTAACAGTACCCAAAATTTAAATCAATAACTTAATACATTTGCTGTGTGCCTACTATATGTCAGGGATTATGCTAACTGCTGGTAATATAATAATGAAGAAATTACATACAATTAGGCATATAGAAAAGGCTCACTTAATAGATGTTGAATGGAAAAAAGAAATAAATGAATAACTCAATGCAAACTTTAGAATATTTGATAATGGTATTTGTGGAATAAAACAAGTTTCTGTTCTGCTCCAAATAAGCACACTTAAATAATCATACTTAGAAGAAAAACCATATAGAATATCTAAATTTGAAAATAGTGTCTCTCTAAGGAGCCTCTATAGTTTAGCTGATGTGTAGTATTTGTGAAAGTCAGAATAATTTTTCCATGTAAATCAATATACAGTTGACAAAGTTTCCAAAGTAAAAAAGTGTAATATTAAACCTTTAAACAAAAGTTAAATTGGGCATAAAAAAGATTATTTGCCTGGGCTTAGTAGGATCAATGATGTGGTTGAAGAAGTACCTTGCTGTACCTCTAGTTAAGTGCAGGGCTGTAAAGGTCCCTGGAAAAAATTGATGTATCTGAGATGTTATCCAGGATGTACTCTCATGCTATTTTTGCAAGCTGCTTTCATCATACTCAGAAGGATTTGTCAAGATGCTTACCTGTTGTGAAATTCAACATGATTTCTTGAGGGTGCAATCTAAAGCTGAGTTATGTCATCTCTTCTTAGCACTGCTATATCAGTGCCTATGAGATTGTAATTCTTCCTGGGCTACTCTTTATTCAGTGGTTGCTGCACAAAATGGGGGACAAAATAAATGTATGTCATGCTCTAAGACTACTGTATGTCATATGTATTTACCAAGAGTTAAAAAAAGAAAATGTACAGCATGTCTCTTTATGTATAATTCCTAAATGCAATTTTCATTTTTGGCTGGTTTAAATTAGGGCAAATAAATTCACTCCTATTATTTTTTATACATACTTGCTGATTTAGCTTAAGGAATTGAAATTAATGAAGTTAATGCCTTCTTATTAATATTAAACATTTTAAAATGGAAAATCATCTCGTTTCCACAATAAATCATTTACAAATCACCTGTGTACTATTCTTTTCTAGCATTCTTTTATATGTATGCTTTTGGCGTAAAAATACATGCCAGGGAATAAATATTACAAAAAAAATCTCAGATGTAGTTACGTCTTAACTATACACAAATTATTAGTCAGGAAAAGAGGGATTGCATTTAAAAAAGAATCTAGCCATCATAGAGGTGCTGAAATTTTGCCTGTATTTTCATTTTGTGGAATAGCCACACCTTAATCAGCAAACCAACTGCAAAACTCTTATTCTAGGTTTATATAGGATTAGACTATAAGCGACTCTCCTAAATATTTGAGAATTTTGATTGCCTGTTTTCAAGGAAGTTTTGAGTTTCCAAAAGTAATTTTCCTTGAATAAAGTAGATTTTATATCTAAGAAAGTGATGAGAAAGCTGTGACATGCGAGCATTTACAAATACTCAATGCATAAAATTTGATATCATAACTATGTGCATTTCAATTTTATTGATAAAATGTAAGGCATTTTGTTTTTCACATGTAAGCAAATACTGACTAGCATTAACACATTGATATATGATTTTCAGAGTAAAGTGTTCACATTTTTGGGTGGTAATTAGGCTAGTATTTTTTAAAAAATAAAGAGTTAGGTAATGTAAAACATGTTAAATACATTATCCCCATCCCCACTCTCCTTTCTCTCAAGTGTATTTTGCTGCTTTCATCCTCTTTATTCTTTCATTTCCCATCCCTACTGGCTCTCTTTACTTTTTTCTTCCCTTATCTCCCCCACTCTTTCCCTCTGCATTGAAGTATACTACTTTGAAACATATCTTGTTCTTATCTTATATTTTATCTTTTCTTTCTCACAGCCCTTTTCTATTGCATTTTGACTAAGTTTCATGGGAATCTTTATTTGTTGCCGAACTCTAAATATACCTGTTTATGGTATCCAGTCTCTCCGTATCAGCATATACAGAGAAGATATCAGTACCCAGTCCAGGAGTGCAGAGTGGGATTGGTAAAAGTAAAGATATTGGTCAGTAGTTTTGTGAGCTAGCAGATATAAACTTTGTTCACAAGGAGTTTTCTTCATATGGGATAAATTTATTGCAATGGTTTTCTCCTGTCGCAATCTATTTAAAACACCCACCTCAATGTGGGATGACTGTCTATTCCATTGCTTTCTTTTTCTTAAGCATGGCTACATACTTTTTTATTCATCTGTGCCTGAGGTCAATGACCCAGATATTCTTCTTCTTGCTTCTGGCTATGTGTACTTTTTCATGTATACTGTTACCAATTTTATTCTCTTATTGTTTTCCCTCTCCATTGTGACATTAGCATTTTATAAGAATGACTATATTAATCATACCGCTAAAAATTTAGTATCTTATACTGTGGCCCAAATATATTAATTTAGCCTCTATGTTCACTCCTGACTTCCATACCAGGAACCAACATTATGATCTAAAAGTGGAATAGAAAATGTGAAAGTACAAAACTATTAACTTTTTGATACCAACCATCTCATTATTTATTGCCATTTATTTTGCAATAATTACTTAAGAAAAAAATATCTATTATTGCTCCATACTGCTTTAACTGCAGTCACGGATTTAAAGATGAATTCAGACTTCAGCCTTTCCCTGAGGCTGATGGACTTCTCCTTTCAAAGTAGGACACTTCTATCTGATGGCATTAACCATAAAATCCCCCATTTCAAGTCTATGATATCCTGAAGGACAACGGCTCATTTCATTTCTTATCAAGAAATCGGGCAGATCAGTCATATTTCCCGAATCAAATGACATTTCAGAAAATTCATTTGAACCAAAAATGAGGTTTCATTTCTGCAGACTCCAATTAGTTTAAAAGTGGTTTCTGATGAAAATTTTCAAAATAACTGAGCAGTTCATGAAAAACAACTTTATATTTTTAAGTATTTGACTATATCAACTCATATTTCATATATACATGCCCCTATACATGCACTTACATACACACACACACACACACACACACACACACACGAACAGGCTTCCTAATAGCTACAGCTAGCTACCCTGTCATGTGGTATAAATCTTTAATTTTAGTGATCAGTGTTAATAGTAAAGTACTTAAGATCTTTCCTCCTTTCTCTTTTTTTTTTTTTAATCCTGTTACCCTAGGTATTCCAGTGGGAGTGTGCCCGCTCGTTTGCTCCCTAAGTACACAAAATTAGCTGCTTATCAGTTGATCTTCTTACATGATCCTTTAAAAACCCTTTGTGTGTGTATACAGGCACCTATGCAGCGTCCAAGGCTGCTTCTGCCTTTAGAGGAAGCCTAGACAAGCTACCCCCAGCCTTTTCTTACCCACTCACATGGGGCTCAGGCCTAATTAAATTGCTCTCAAAGACAAGAAGGGATGAATTTTCTTCTTTCCATCTCCCTTGTCACCCATTTAACTCAGCTGACATTCACTGACTCCTTTTTACTTATGTTCAAAAAAAGAAAAAAAAAAACCGTATGCACACACACAAAAGCCCCATAAAGACAGGGTTTAGAGAGCTGGGAGAAGTAGGGAGGGACAGTGTTCGTGGATAAACTCTTAATCTGGTTACTCCGTGTGATTTATAATTTCAGAAACAAACAACGGAAACAAGATAGAGAGAAAGTGCCAGAGGAGAGGTTTGATTTCTCTTGCTGGCTTTGATTTTATTCCATTAAACTAAGACTGAAGAAGACCGAAAACAAACACACATACACACACAAACACATACGTCTGTGCTTGTGGTCAATCTGTACCCCTCTGTTGTTTTTGGTTGTTGTTGTATTTTTCTTGGGCTCAGATTAATGAGGGAGGTTTTGTAAACTAGGATGAGCAAAGCCTATTAATGTAGCTCTGTCCAAGAGGGGCAGAGGGGAGCCGCAGCCACTTTGGCTGGCCTGCTATTGATTGGACTGGAGGTCACGGGGGAGTACTGCTGCATTTCTGAAGCTGGGGTTCAGGGAGGGGGCTGGAGAGCTTTGGCTAAACCAGACAACAGGAGCCCTGTGCAAGTCTAGCTCCAATAAGGGCCTAGGAAGAGCCAGGCAATTAGCCTTTGAAGGTCATGGTAAGTTCCCTCCCCCTTCTCTCTTTTCACCACAGTATCCAGCCTTCCTTCCCTCCTCCTCCTTTCTTCATCACCCATACTCCAAACACATCTGAGGAATCCATTCAATTAAATCTCTCTCGGCTCCAGCTGGCTCTGGAGTGAAAGGTCAGTAGAGTCCAGGAGGGAGAAAAAGACACCAGGAGGAGCTAGAGCTTGCTGCTGCCTCCGACCCTGCCTTTCGTCTCCCTTCCCCCATCTCCCCACTCTCCTCTCCCCACTTCCTTTCTACCTACCATCTTTAACGATACCTGATGGTCAATCACTCCCCAGCAGTGAGAGACATGCCCTGAAGCATCATTGCGGTAGGGAGGGACCGATCAGGTTTTTTTCAAAAAAAAAAAAAAAAATGATGATAATGATAATGATAACCCGCGGATATAATGTTAGTTTGTTTGCTGTGCTTCTTGGAGGCCTATCACTGTTTGCCTGTGCCAGCCCAGCTGCTTGGAGGGTCTGTGCAGTTCCTTGGTATTCACCCTTCCCACAGTTTGCATTTTGTCTTGCCTTAAAGAGACCTAATTAGACTGAGGGGTAGTTTGCTGGCCTGCTTGGCTCCATAAATAGAAGAGAAAAAGTAAAGATTTCTGATCCTATTTTTGAAAGCATATGCTTCAAGTTCACCAAGAAACAGTATACTTAACTATCTGTGCTAATATAAGAAAATACGTTAAATTTTGTTTGAAGGATTCAGCTAGGGATGTCTACATTGTTTAAACAATCATGTTATAACTATGTGGTTTCAATGATAAACACTAACAAAATAATTTAGGGACAGGATTTATTAGATGAAAGTTCAGAATCAGAAACTTTGCAGAAATTTTAGATACATGTATGCATACATATGTTTTCACACACGTGAAGATACATTTTTCTTATTTTTTTTTTGAGGAAGGCAGTGACCTTAGATTGGTTATTTCCTCTCCTTATGCACCAAATTTTTCCTTAAAATCATGTAGAAATTAATATGAACACAAAATTTCGCAAAGTGATATCATAAACACCAATGTGAACAAGGTATAGTCTTTTCTTCACATGACCTAGAATATGTCACATTAAACATTTCGCCATTAATACTTTATGTTTCCATTGTATTTTAAAAAAAAACTTGATGATTTCACTGTGTTCCTGCACTTCTAGTCTATATTCTAATCTATATTCTCAATATATAATATATATTCTCATGGCCCAGTATTTTCTTTTTTTTAGCAAGTGTGGAGATACAGATTCTAGTACAACTAATATCTTACTTGCAATCAGATTTTTTTGTTGTTATATTATTTTCTGCATCATTTGATGAACCAAACTACATTTGCCTATTCCTATTAAACTATTTGATGATGCTTTTTATTTTGTTGTATAATTGGGTGAGCAATCATGTGATAAACATAAGTTTGGTATGAAATCAAAGAAGCAATGCTAAAAACAATGAGTATATTTTCAGGAAAGTTTTAAAGATGTTAAATCTTTTAGAAAATAAGATTGTAGAAACAGTATTACTTCTTTGTGGTTTTTATGAACACAATGATAAAACTCTAAAAGACATCTAGTATAGTTAATGTATGATAGTTTTCTTTTATAACCTAACATTATGCTTTTTGAAATGTGTGTTAGAGGTAGAAGTTTGTGTGTTTGCTAAATTAAAAATGAGTGTGATCTGAATTGAGTTGTTGTTGTTTTTGTTGGGAAAGATTGTGGAAGTAAGACACATGGGAAGAAGTGACATATGTAATATCATACTTTTAAATGCTTCAAATTTAGGGTTTTCTTTATAAAATTACACAAGACAATACTTAGTGCCATTTGGTATTTTATAAACCATCTGTCTAGAACTCTTCCATTTATATGTATATAAAATAGAACGCAGCCTATCTGATGGCTGTAGATATTTGTGTACATGTGCATACATGCCCCCACCTATACAGAATTATCTGATCCTGCCAACAAAGGAATACAATTATTTATTCTAATTGTACCTGTCCAATTTAGGTATCTCTCAGAAAATCCTTCAATGGTTGATAGTTGAAGGAATTCTTAACTTATTAATTGAACAAATATTTATAAGGCACCTATTATATGTCAGATATTATGTCACTTGCTGAGACCACAAAGATGAAAAAGAAAACACACATACGTGTTTCCTGCTCTCATGGACTCAGAGTCTAACGAAAAAGAAAGCCATTGCAGCCAGGCGCAGTGTCTCATGCCTGTAATCCCAGCACTTTGGGAGGCCAAAGCGGGAAGATCAGGAGGTCAGGAGATTGAGACCATCCTGACCAACATGGCCGCGTCTCTACTAAAATACAAAAAATTAGCTGGGCCTGGTGGTGCGCGCCTATAATCCCAGCTACTCAGAAGACTGAAGCAGGGGAATCGGTTGAACCCGGGAGGCAGAGGTTGCAGTGAGCTGAGATGGTGGCACTGCACTCCAGCCTGGGCAACAGAGTGAGACTCCATCAAAAAAAAAAAAAGGAAAGAAAAGAAAAAAGAAAGCCACTGCACAAATATTTGTGACAGTACTGTCAAAAGAGAACTCTGAGGTATTATGGAATCATATAAGAGGTCAACTAAATCTAGTGAAAATATCATATTTCTGTATAACCCAGCATTGACTATAGGCCCAGAATTATTCCAGGTAACTCTAAATTTCAGGCAAAATAGCTTTAGTAGTCCAAGGACAGTTCTCTTAAGAATTGGGGTGTGGGCTATTGGACACAAAAGTACAAAGATGCTGGAAGGGGACGCAAAGAAACAAAGCCAGAAAACTAATTTAAAGATCTCAGCAGAGCACTGACAATGTCTGCTACAGAGAGCAAACAGGATTTTTAGGGTTTTTTTTAATATGCATTATATAAGTGGGTGGTTATTTATCTTGCTGAATCAGGAAATAAATAGGAAAAAGGTTGTGTTGGGCAAAAATATGTGGGTGAGATATAATTATATCTTAGATTGGTTAAGTTTGAAGTCTTTGTATAATACCATTCAAAACATTCAGTAAGCAGTTAGTTATATATGTAAGTCTAAATCTCAAAAGAGGAAATCTGAATGAGTAATTATAGCAAGGTTGTAGGATACAAAGTTAATACACAAAAGCCAGTTGCTTTTTGATATATCAAAAATGAACAAGAGGGATTTGAAATTAAAACTACAATACCAGCAAGTTATTTTGTAAATAGCAACAAAATGATCCTAAAGTTTGTATGGAGAAGCAAAACATACAGAATAGCCAACACAATATTGAAAAATTAGGACGAAGTTGGAGGAATGACACTACCAGATTTCGAAATTTACAGTAAAGTCATAGCAGTCAAGGTAGTGTGGTGTTAGTAAAAGAATGGAAAAATAGATAATTGGAATAAAATACAGAGCCCAGAAACAGATCCACATAAATATAATCACCTGACCTTTGACAAAGAAGGCAATACAATGGAGAAAAGACAGATTTTTCAACAAATGGTGCTGGAACAACTGGACGTCCACATTAAGAAAATGAATATAAACACAGACCTTACCTCCTTCACAAAAATTAACTCAAAGTGTATTACAGACCTAAATACGTAAATAAATAAACCTGTAAAACTCCCAGAAGATCACATAAGAGAAAAACCTGGATGATCTTGGGTTTGGTGGTGACTTTTTAGATGTGACACCAAAGGTATTAATACAAGCTCATCCAACCTGTGGCCCATGGGCCACAGGCAGCCCAGGAGAGCTTTGAATGCAGCCCAGCACAAATTTGTAAACTTTTTAAAAACATCGATTTTTTGTGTGATTTTTTTTTTTTGGTTGTCAGCTATTGTTAGTGTATTTTATGTGTGGTCCAAGACAGTTCTTCTTCCCATGTGACCCAGGGAAGCCAAAAGATTGGACATCCTTGCATTAATCCGTGATCCCAAAAAATGAGAAGTTGGACTTTATTAAAATTAAAATTTTCTGCTCTGTGAAAGACACTGCCAAAATAATAAAGACAAGCCACACTCTGACAGAAAATATTTACAAAAGACCTATCTGATTAAGGACTAGTATTCGAAATATAGAAAACATTCTTAAAACTCAACAGTAAGAAAAGAACTCGATTAAAATGTAGGCCAAACACCTTAATAGATACCTCACCGAAGAAGACGTAAAGATGGCAAATAGGCATATGAAAAGATACTCCAGATCATATGTCATCAGGAAAATGTAAATGAAAACAAAAACGAGATACTACCATATACTTATTAGAATGGCCAAAATCAGAACACTTACAACACGAAATGCTAGTGAGGATGTGCAGAAACAGGTACTTTGATTCACAGCTTATGGAAAAACAAAATGGTACAACCAATTTTGTGTCCAACAGGACAGTTTGGCAGTTTCTTACAAAAGTAAATGTACTTTTACCGTAACATCCGGCAATGGTGCTCCTTGGTATTTACCTCCAAAAGTTGAAAACTTATGCCCACACAAAAACCTGCACACAATGTTTATAGTGTTATTTATAATTGCCAAAACATAAAAGCAACCTAGATGTTCTTCAGTAAGAGAATGCATAAATAAACTGTGGTACATGCAGACAACGGCATGTTATTCAGTGCTATAAAGAAATGATCTATCAAGGCAGGAAAACACATAAAGGAAACGTAAATGCATATTACTAATTTAAAGAGGGCAAACTGTAAAGGGTACACACTACATGATTCCAACTATATGGCAACTTGGGAAAAGCAAATCTATGGCGACAGTAAAAAGATCAGTGAGTGCCAAGTGTTAGTAGGAAGTATGGGAAGGATGGATAGGTTGAGCACAGAGAAATTTTAGGGCAGTGGAACTACTTTGTATGATACTATAGTGGTGAATATATGTCATTACACATTTCCACAAACCTATAAAATGTACAATATCAAGAGCGATCCCTGTTTTAAACTCTGGACTCTGGATGATGATATGTCATTGTAGGTTCATGAATTGTAACAAATGTACCACTTTGGTGGAGGCTATTAATCATTGAGGAGCTATGTATGTTTCAGAGTTGATCTATAAAGATGGTGACTGAAAACTACAGGGTGAATAAGATTGTCTAGGGAGGGTGAGTCACATGAAGAAGTGTCGAGTAATTCCAACGTTAAGTGACTAGGTAAGGATAAAATAAATTACAAAGGAGACTGAAAAAGAGCACTAGAGAGTAGGAAAACCACAGGAGACTGGTCCCTGAGAAAGCAGGCAGAACCTAAATGATGCAGGACTCCAAATAAAATATGGACTTAAAATTACTTATCGGATTTAGTAACAGTATATTGTTTTGGACCATTTTGAGCATAGTTTTAGTGAGGAAGTGCTGATATATAGAAGAAAATAAGTAGAGAAGAAAATGTCATAATCAGAGTGAGTTCAGTAGTAAATGAGAGTTAAGAAAATTTAAAAAAAAAATGAAACCCATATTCTGAAATAAATGATACCAAGTTTAAAAATATGTACTTTAAGGACAAATAGTTGCATCATATGGAATAAAATCTATAGGCCCTCTTTAATTAGGAATAACTATGATAGAGTTCCTGAATTCATCCTAATCTAAGCCCAGATATCATCTTTCTTTTGTTATCTCATTTTCATATTACTAAACATAGTTCATGTTTCTGCAGTCCCCATTTTCTGGAATCACCAAAGGTAAGGCTAATTTAACTGGTTCTTTGCTTTTCTGATTATAGTTTTCATTACTTCACCACTAGACTTTCTACCTCTACCTCACTGCGTTGTTAGCATATACTTTTCTCTTGTTCTCATGTTTACCCAAATTCCTAAACACTAATGCACAAATCCAAGCAAGCAGGAACTGAAAATGAAATATGCTCTTTACGATATGGTTTCTTTTAAGTACAAACACTCTCCCACATGGAAAAGGGAAGAGGTAGATGGAGAAGGATACTGCAGATTTCTGGAGACTCAAATGAGAAAAAATAATCTTCTGGTTAGAGTACAATTAAAAAAAATTCTTTATTCCAAAACCCAAATGCATTTATTGCATTTTGCTGAATTATATCACAAATGTTTTTTCTGAAAAGTAATAGTCCGTGCTCAAGAATGAGATTTGTCTGAAAACCTTGAATCTTTGCTTTTAAACTGCATTATGTCCATTAATGTAAATTGCATTTACGAGCTTACATTCATTTAGTGATTTGCTAGCCATTTTGTGATTAGCATTTTCAACAAACAGGAAAAGAGGCACTGCTTGCAGGTAGGCAGGTAGCAACCCTGGGATACGATGGCTCAATTTCAAACCAGTGTCATGCTTACCAAAAGTAGGGATAGAGAACCATAGTCAGAAGTAATTCCAATAATAAGATAACAAATAGAAATAAAACACAATGTTATTTCATGCCAGACTTTTTTAAACCACTATTTCATACACGGGAAATTATACTATGAGACATTCTTTAGTTATAAAAAAAATGACACTTTTAAAATCATCATAATTATGAAGGGCTTTGTACCTTTACTCCCCTAGTACTATATGTAGTTGAGCAGCCCACTCTTTCCTTCCTTCCTTTTTCACTTCCTTCATTTCTTTCTTTCCTTCTTTCTTCCTGTTTCTTTTTTTCTTTCTTTTTTTTTTTTTGAGACAGAGTCTAGCTCTGTTGCTAAGGCTGGAGTGCAGTGGCACAGTCTCAGCTCACTGCAGCCTCCACCTTCCAGGTTCAAGCTCTTCTGCCTCAGCCGTCTGAGTAGCTGGGACTATAGGCATGTGCCACCACGCCCAGCTAATTTTTGTATTTTTTGAAGAGATGAGGCTTCACTACATTGACCAGGCTGGTCTCGAACTCCTGACCTTGTGATCTGCCTGCCTCGGCTACCTAAAGTGCTGGGATTACATACGTAAGCCACCATGCCCAGCCTCCTTTTTCTTTATTTATCTGCTTCTATCTTTCCCACTTCTTTCCTTCTCTCATATCTCCCTCCTTTTTTTTCTTTCTTTCCATTTTTCTTCCCCTTTCCTTCCTCTTGCCTGTCTGCCCTCCCTCCCTTCCTTCCTTTCTTCCTTGTTTCCTTTTTTCAACATTATCTTTTTTCATTATTGAAGTCTGCTAATTTCTGAATACCTACTATGGACTGGATGTTTGTATTCCCCCAAATTTTGTAGTTGAAGTCCTCATACCCAGTGTGATTTGGAAGTGACGCCTTCGGGAGATAAATAGGATTAGATTAGATTATGAGAGTGAAGCCCTTATGACTAGATTAATGCCCTTATCAAAAGAAGAAGAAATCTGAGATCTCTCTCTTTCTATCTACATGGACCAAGGAAAGGCCATGCCCCTGAGTACACAGTAAGAAGATGGCTGTCTATAAGTCAGAAGGGCCTTCATTAGAACCCAAATTTTTCTAGCAACTTGATCTTGGACCTCCCAGCCTCCGGAACTGTGAGAAATACATGTCAGTAATTTACCCAGTTATTAATATCCAGTCTATGGTATTAATATTTTATTATAGCAGCACAAGCAGACAAAGACAACATTTTCATAATATTGAAGGTTACTAAATTAAATATGTGACCAGGACAAGTATGAACCACTTCATAGACGGGTAAAGTTTTTTTTCTTAAAATAGAATATAGGCAATAGCAATGATAAATATAATACAAATATTATAGGGGTAATATTTTTATTATTAGCATGAGAAATTGAGATTGTTAAACTACTATTATAGTATTGACTTTCAGACTATTGAGTAGATGTCATGTTGATGGCAATCAAAAACTTCATTGACAACTGTCTACTCCTTCAGGTAGAACAGCAAAAGGGTCTCCCTTTGGTGTAATGTATTAAATATTTTGGGCCAGTAGATTGCACTGATAATTTTCTCTGTAAGTTTAAACAAGCTATATTCCCCTTTCTAGAAATAATATTTGTCACATAGTAATAATACTATATATTAACATGGACATCAATTATTCATCATCTTCTATGTAACAATAATTATTCTGAGAGTTTCCATATATTCTAAAAATAAGCAGACATATCTCACAAACGTTTATGCAAAGGGTTTTTTTTTTGAAATTACAAGCATATATAGTACAATTTCTTCTAAGTGGAGAGTGAATATGTTTACAGATTTCTAGTATCTGTAATCATTACATAAGAGAAACTTAAAAGAAAATCAAATTCCCTTGATCAGGTTCAAGGTCTTATTTACTTATTTCAAAAATGTCAGTATAACTCTACTCAGCTTTCACTGTGGTAGGCTCTAAAGCTAATTAAAGCATCAGATGTTTGTATAAAGTGCTCACTTATTTAATATAACAGAGTAAATAGGGTCTTTTGCTTTGGTAGCAGGGACAGATTCATGAACTCTGTTCTCGAATTGATCTCCGAAGCTCCATGTAACCCATGATACCTTGATAGACCCATTAAAAGTTCAAAAATATTTTATCGATGAGTTTCACAGAATGCTTTTAGGAATGAACACAAAGATCAGCTAAACACTGATGTAGCTAAATACAGCCGTGTGTTGGTTGGATAATACATAGCTGCAAAATTATTTCTATCAGGCATATGGAAGTATAATCCTAGGAAAATGGAATAAAATAAAATAAACTTCATTTTTTAGTGTTTTGGCATAAAATATTCCCATGTTTTTTTTAATAGATTGAACATTTAGCATTTCACGTTTTCTCTTAAAAATTGAATCAATAATTTTTTTCCAAGAAACATTGCCAGTGACCACTATAGCAATAATAAAATAAAGTTTTAGAAACATAGAGTTAATTTCAAATATAACCCAGGAAAGGCAGAATTTACAAACTACAGATTGGACATATTAGACTGGATGTCTAGTATTTGCTGATTTGGCTTCTGTATTCATTTCCACTAGTTCTAAAAATAGAGCAAAATTTTCTTTGGGACATCATTCATCCTTATTCTTAGCCATGCTGTTTGGACACAATTTATTCACTCATTTAAGAATTACTGAGCGATTTACAGGTGCCAGGCAGTGTTATACAATCAGAAGATATAGAAATGAATGGCAGACGAAAAAAAGCCCTATCTCTTTCCCCATGGGTGATAAGAGCTTGCAAGGTAAAAGGTGATGTTTGATGGAGTATATGAGTAAGAGAGATTCTTCCACTGGATTTTAAAGTGTTGAGATGTGAACACTGGAACTTTATCAGCCATCTTACAATCATGTAAGGAGCTAGCCCAGTAATAAGGAAAATATGGAAGAAGACAGAACTAAAAAATTCAGGTGAAAACAGACAAACCAAAAAAGAAAAACTTACAGCATTTTCTGATATTCTAAATTAAGCTGTGGCTAAAGCTGGAATTATTCTTGAAGATATGTGAGTCAGGAAATTTCATTTTAAGGCTATTAAAAACTAGGTTTTCTAACACTTGTAAGTGAAAGAATCTTAATTTCTGCGGAAATATTTTTTAAATTTTAAGATACAGATGAAAATGTTGATCAACATCTTGTTGATGTCTGAGTTTATGAGAAAAGTTCATCTATATTATTTGTGTTAATATCTATAATAATAATATAAAAATAACATTATTCATGGAATAAGAATATATTTAGAAATCAACTATATTTTATTTTCATTTTCACATGTGAAAATTGAGTGAAAAGCATTGGAAATTTCTTTCGACTATTTATAAGCAAGAGGAATAATTTGTCAAACTAGAATTTAACCACTCAAAATTATAATAAACTTCAGTGTTTAAATTCCTGTTGCGCTGTACAATTTCTGATTATTTATTCTAAATCTGTGGTTTGTGTTGGCAGAATTAAAGCTCTTAAAAATTTAAAAGTCATCCACCTTTCCATATCTTTGCACCTAGAATAAAATAGTGAGATTAAAATTACACCTGTAAAATATTGTCGCCTAAATTAACTACTTTTAGATACATATACATTGTTAAAACTTTGATTTAATATTAAGTTCTACAATTCTCTGACCTGTCTATAGTCTAAAGCTCACCTGTATGGTAGTGCCTCATTAAATCCCTTGCAGATCCAAACAAAAGCTGACCACATATTCAAGAATGTATTTTGTCTGCCATACCTAATACGTCTACTATGAGCTACTTAAAATTGTACACTCAGACTCTCAGAATATTTTTTACTATTTATGGCCCTCCTCCAAAATTGGATCATGTATTACTGTATATTTAAAACTCTGTTGACCTTTATATCTTGAATTGAAAATTGTAGAATTCAGAAACATTGAATTACACATAAAATGGGACCAGTGGTGAAATTGTGATTACAAAATTTTCCGACATACTGTTGTTTCCATTTACAACATAAGGTTCATTGAATAAATGTTCTGAATGCTTACCATAATATTTGCATCTTGCTTATAACAAATTGCTAACCGGTAAGTTTATGGGGTAACATATGGGTCTCAGTTCTTTAGTTGGCGGCAGTTAAACAAATCCTACATTTTTACACATAAATAAATGCTTGAGAGAGAAACTACCCATTTTATGAAATCATATGTCCAGTTGGATGTAGGTCAGGAAGGACTTGCTAGTGTGTTAGTAGCCATAAAAACCTGCCCCATGCTAATTACTATTTAGTTGCAGGGGTTGGTTCAGCTAGCTATGCATACGTTATAGCCCATATGTACAAACCTTCCCATTTGTAGGAAGGCCAGATGGCCCCTCCCTAAGCACGAACCTTTCCTGCTACGTGGATTAACTATGAAAGATTTAAATTGCTTTCTTTTTAAAAAAAATAATTGACTTTAGTGCCAATATTTTTTATAGTTATCAGAGACTTTTAATTCAGAAAGAGCAGCAAATGCTATTTGTTCATGCAGAATTTTTGCTAGTGATTCATTCTTTTCACTTTGAAATACATATGAAACCATTATTCTTACTATTTCACAGAATTTTTTCATATATTATAGATTAACTTGTTTGAACTGGGTACTATGAAAGGGGGTTATATATACTGATGATTAATGTTTACTATATTAAACAGTTTACTATAGATATATATATTCATGTCTCCCAAAACATAATTTGAAATTACAGTTAAATTCTGTGGAAGAGTAAAATATCAAAATTTCTCTAAAAACAGGATTTATAAAATCATTATTGTTAGAAATAATATATCTGGAAAAATAGGTACAAAAGTAGATAAATAAAATACATATCAATTTTTGAAGCAAAAATTATACTCACTATATCATTCTATGGCAAAATCAACATGAAATAAACATATTATTGGCTTACTTCTTGCCATTAAATTTGAATATAACAAAATATTATTCATACAAAATATGAATTTTTATGAACAAAATGTTATTCATATAAAATAATCTGAATTAGTTTTTCAAAGTCTTGTGTCAAGAGGTATTCATCTTAATTAGTATATAGTTAATTATAAATTTGATGTTTTTATGGTCAAATGACTTATTATTAACTAAATCTGAAAGCCTATAATTAAAGTATATCTACAAGGATGTCCTATAATATATAATTACTGAAATGTCAGCATCTTCAGAATCTTTCACATTGAATACTCAAATTTAATTACAAACAAAAATAATCCTTTAAAATTTCTATGGGGAAGGCAGTCACACAATTCAATTATCCTATCCAAAGTTGGTCACCAAGCTAAAGAAAATAAAATTCTAAAGGTAAAATTCTAGTTAAAATTTGTATGTTTACCAAAATTCTATCTATTCCATCACTAAGATTTTAAATTATTAGATATGATAGTCCACTATTACTCATTAAATATTTTTCTATATAGTTCAGGAAACACATGACGAGTTGACAGGAGAAGGTTTCAGACGATCGGTAATAGTTCAGGAAATACAAATAAAAATTAATTCTGATAGCTACAAAGAGCTTTGTTGATGGGCTTGGAATATAAAATTTATAGATTTCAAAGAGGTGTATGAAAATATGAGCATTAGAGGAATAAAAGAAGATGGAGGAAAGACATCTCCCAAATTTACAAATAAGACACATCTAGAAACTTGTAGTAATTATGTAATAATCTGTTATGAGAGTTTTAAGTACCTCATGAACTTTAATGAACCATTTACTTTTGTGACATTATTTTCTGTCCTTTAATCAGCAAGGTTTCTATTTCTTGAGTATCATTTTAGAGAATAGGCTAATGAAATACTACAACCTTCTATAACTGAATGATTTTGTTGTAAAAATAATACAAAAGCAACAATATGTTCATGAATCAGGTACTGAAAATACTACGTATAAAAAAGAACCCCTATGTTTTTTGTAATATTATTAAAATTTATTTACTGAGAATTGTGTCCCTAAGTTAATTAAAGCAGATAATGAAGTTGTCATTGTAAATGTAAATATTTCTTTATCTTTTTGATGAAGAAAATATTGTTGTTTCATAATATAGAATTATAATTTGATTCATAAATTTAATCAGTATTTTAATACCTTCTCATTAAACCTAGGAAAACAATTAAGTTTTTGAAATAATTTTGTCTACTCATATATCACAGGAGGACCATTTTACACCAACAAGTTTTACATCATAACATGTCTTATGTTAGAAATAATAACAACCAGAATTCACTTGTTTTTCATCAGCAGCACTATTGACATTTTGGGTGATAACTTGTTGTGAGGAGTGCTCCTGTACATTATAAAATGTTTAGTAGCATTCATAACCTTTAACCACTAGAAGCCAGTATAGCACTTTGCCAGTTGTGACAACCAAAAGTGTCTTGACATTGCCAAATGTCCCCTGAAAGACAAAATTAATCCCACTTGAGCACTGTGCTAACCATAAGTGATAAACAAAATTTTGTATATTTCATGTTAAAAGAAAGAAGCCAATAATATAATAAAATATGTAAAAAAATAAATTATGAGGTTTTTTTTTCTTGTAAATTTGTTTAAGTTCCTTATAGATTCTGGATATTAGACCTTGGTCAGATGCATAGTTTGCAAAAATTTTCTCCCATCTATAGGTTGTCCGTTTATTCTGTTGATAGTTTCTTTTGATGTGCAAAAACTGTTTAGTTTAATTAGATCCCACTCATCAATTTTTGCTTTTGTTTCAATTACTTTTGCTATCTTCATCATGAAATCTTTGCACATGCCTATGTCCTAAATGGTACTGCCTAGGTTGTCTTCCAGGGTTTTCATAGTTTGGGGTTTACATTTAAGTCTTTAATCCATCCTGAGTTAATTTTTGTATATAGTGTAAGGAAGGGGTCCAGTTTCAATCTTCTGCATATGGCTAGCCAGTTATCTCAGTGCCACTTATTGAGTAGGGAATCCTTTATCCATTGCTTGTTTTTGTCAGGTTTTGATCTTTGTTAAAGATCAGATAGTTGTAGGGTGTATGGTATTATTTCTGTGTTCTCTACTCTATTCCATTGGTGTATGTACCTATTTTTGTACTAGTACCATGTTGTTTTGGTTACTGTAGCCCTGTAGTATAGTTTGAAGTCGGGTAGCATTACGCCTCCAGCTTTGTTCTTTTGGCTTAGGATAGCCTTGGATATTCAGGCTTATTTTTGGTTCCATATAAATTTTAAAATCTTTTTATTGTTTTTAGTTCTGTGATGAAAGTCAGTGGTAGTTTAATGGGACTAGCATTGCATCTATACATTGCTTTGGGTGGTATGGCCATTTGAATGATATTCTTCCTATCCATGAGAATGAAATGTTTTTTCCATTTGTTTGTGTCATCTCTGATTTCTTTGAGCAGTGGTTTGTAGCTCTCCTTGTAGAGATCTTTGCCTCCCCATTTAGCTGTATTCCTAGGTATTTTATTCTTCTGCGGCACTTGTGAATGGGAGTTTATTCATGATTTGGCTCTCCCTTTGCCTGTTGTTGGCGCATAGGTATGCTTGTGATTTTTCCACATCGATTTTGTATCCTGAGACTTTGATGAAGTTACTTATCAGCTTACGAAGCTCAGACAATGGGGTTTTCTAGATATAACATAATGTCACCTGCAAACAGGGATAGTTTGGCTTGCTTTCTTCCTATTTGTATGCCCTTTATTTCTTTCTTTTGCCTGATTGCCCTGGCCAGAACTTCCAATACTAAAGGAATAGGAGTGATGAGAGAGGGCATCCTTGTCTTGTGCTGGTTTTCAGGGGGAATTCTTGAACAGACACTTTTCAAAAGAAGACATAAATGTGGCCAACAATCATGTGAAAAAAAGCCTGACATCACTGATCACTAGAGAAATGCAAATCAAAATCACAATGAGATACTATCTAACACCAGTCAGAATGGCTACTATTAAAAAGTAAACAAATAACAATTACTGGCAAGGTTGTGGAGAAAAAAGAATGCTTTCACACTGTTGGTGGGAGGGTAAATTGGTTCAACCATTGTGGAAGACAGTGTGCCAATTCCTCAAAGACCTAAAGTCAGAAATACCATTTGGTCCAGCAATCCCATTACTGGTTATGTACCCAAAGGAATATAAACCATTCTATTCCAAAGTTCCATGCACGTGCATGTTCACTGCAGCACTATTCACAATAGCAAAGGCATGGAATCAACTTAAATACCCATCAATGATAGACTGGATAAAAAAAAAAAATGTGGTATGTATACACCAGAGAATACTAGGCAGCCATGAAAAAACGAGATTATGTCCTTTGCAGGGACACGGATGGAGTTGGAGTCCATGATCCTTCGTAAAGTAACACAGACACAGAAAAGTAAATACCGCATGTTCTCACTTATAAGTGGGAGCTAAATGATGAGAAAACATGGACACATAGAGGGGAACAACACACAGTGGGGTTTTTCAGAGGGTAGACGGTGGGAGGAGGGAGAAGATCAGGAAAAACACCTAATGGGTTTTTACCTATTAGGTAAATACCTATTAGTATTTTACCTACTAGGTTTAATATCTGAATGATGAAATAATCTGTACAACAAACCCCCATGACACAAGTTTACCTATGTAACAAATCTGCACTTGTACCCCTAAACTTAAAATAAAAGTTAAAAAAATTAAAACTTTATAAAATAGAGAAATCTAGTATATTTCTCTTTGTATAATAAAGCAGGATATAAGCATTTTTGTTTACAATATGTTCTCAGAACACAAAGTTGTTAAATCATAAAAAGGCACATTTATTACACTACATTAATTAAGACAGAAAAGAGAAATTTCAAAAATTGCTTACACACAATTTGACTACTAGTAGAAACTAAAATTGTATTTTGGTTCATGGCACTAATATTCAAGTCGTAATGTACAATGGCTCTTTTATCTTAATATTTTAGTATTTTGCATTTTAAATGTCATAAGCACACCCTATGGAATCAATAATGGGACACAGATGATGGAAATCAAACAAAAAAAAATACGACAAAATCACCCTGCACCAGGTTGTTTCACTTTTTTAAGATTCCTAACTCTGAGCCAGTTTTATTTAGTTGCAGAAGGTGGAAAACACAATTATCAGAGAAGTTTTCTGTATGATCTGGTGTGCATGTGTGTGCTACTTTAATGCTAATAAAATACAACTTAACTAAAATAAATTTACATAGAATATCTTTCTTATTCTTTTCTACTACCAAGTGTTATTGAAATGAAATTACAGCAGCCCAATCCTGTTCTTCATCCTTATTCACTCGGGATTGTTGCTAGAAAACCCCACAGATACAAATATCTGCAAATGCTCAAGTCTCTTATATAAAATGGCACAGTAATTGCACATAACCTATGCACATCTTCCCATATGTTTTGTGGTCTCTAAATTACTTATAGTACCTAATACAATGTAAATGCTATGTAAATAGTTGTTTCATTGTATTCTTTAGGGAATAGTGATAAGAAAAATGTCTGCGCATGTTTAGTACAGATGCAACCCCGCATTTAAAAAAAAGTTTTCAATCTGCAGTTGGTTGAATCTGTGGGTGCAACACCCACAGATGTGGAGAGCTGAACGTATTTGATTTAGGCACAGTAACATGAAATATAAAAGAGGAAGATATATTTTCTTATTTTTTCTTTTAGATTCTCATTCTGTTGCCCAGACTAGAGTGCAGTGGCGTGGTCTTGGCTCACTGCAATCTCGCCTCCCAGGTTCAAGTGATTCTCCTTTCTCAGCCTCCCAAGTAGCTGGGATTACAGGTGCATGCCACCACGCCAGGCTAATTTTTGTATTTTTAGTAGAGATGGAGTTTCACGGTGTTGGCCAGGCTGGTCTTGAACTCCTGACCTCAGTGATCTATCGCCTTGGCCTCCCAAAGTGCTGGGATTACAGGCATGAGCCACTGCACCTGGCCCTATATTTTCTAAATTTTAATCTATCTTTGATCCTTCCCGATCTTTCCAATAATTAATAGAAAACTTTCTATAATAAATGTATAGTACCTTTAAGACAGACACCAGGCCGGGCCAGGTGGCTCACGCCTGTAATCCCAGCACTTTGGGAGGCCGAGGCAGGTGGATCACGAGGTCAGGAGATTGAGACCATCCTGGCTAACACGATGAAACCCCGTCTCTACTAAAAATACAAAAAATTAGCTAGGCATGGTGGCAGGTGCCTGCAGTCCCAGCTACTCAGGAGGCTGAGGCAGGAGAATGGCGTGAACCAGGAAGGAGGAGCTTGCAGTGAGCTGAGATTGCACCACTGCACTCCAGCCTGGGCAATAGAGCAAGACTCCGTCTCAAAAAAATAAATAAAATGAAATAAAAAACAAATACAGGCACCAAAGTTCAATAATAACCTATATTATTTAGTATATTTGGATTAGTGACCTGAAGTTTATAATATGAAAAACATATGAATGACTTTCTATTAATATTTTAGATTTAAAACTTTTCATATTTTTGATGTTTAGTTTTCACTATCTACAAGATTATTTTCTTTAAAAATCTCTCATAACTTCCACTCGATGTAATAATTTCCATTCAATGTACAGACCTTTTAAGATGACCACCTGCAGAGAACAATCATAAAATTGAAACAGCAAAGAAAGGTAACTTTCAGAATCACCAGAAATAAATTAGAAATCAGTAACAATAATATAACCATAAATCCCAAAATATTTGAAAATTAAACATCACACTTCTAAAAATCTAGTAGCTGAAAATGGAATGATATGAAAATTTTAAAAGATGGGAACAAAATAGTAATGAAGATACAGCATACAGGAATTTTTGAGACACAGCTAAAGAAGTACCTAGAGGGCAAGACATACTGTTAAATGAAATAAAAACAATTTAAAATCAATCATTGAAACTCTTCTTTAAGAAATTAGAAAAAAATCAAAGTTTAAAGTAAGTAGAAGAAAGAAAATAATAAAGATGAGTATAATTCAATGAGATTTAAAAAGTTAAAAATAAAGAAAATCAATGAACCCTAAAGCAGGCTCTTAGAAAAGATTAATAAAATGTATATGCCTGTAGGTAGATTGCCAAGAATACAGGGGGAAGTATAAATCACTAATATCAGGACAAAATGAGTGGTCATATTACAGATTCTACAGACTTTAATATCAAAACAAAGACATATAAACCAACTTTATTCCAATGAATTAGATGGCAAAATTAAAATTGATAAATTTCTTGAAACACACAGATTACCAAATATGACCAACGAAAAAATTTAAAACTTGAAAACTCCTTTCCCTATTAAGGAAATTGAAATTATAGCTTTCATAAAGAAAATGCTATATAGATTAACAGGTAAATCCTATCAAACTTTTAAGAGAGAGCATTACCAATACAAACACCTCCTCCCTCAAAAAAAAAGAAACTATGATTAGGAAACATGTTTCAACTATATTTACAAGGCTGGTATTTCCTTATACTAAAATGAGGTAATTAACAAGAGAAAAGAATTATAAATCCGTCATAATCATAGATGTGAAAATCACTTTAAAATTTAAGCCAATTTAAGTCAATGATATATGTAAAAGGTAATACATAATAAACAAGTGGATTTATTCTATCAATGCAAGGCTGGTTTAAAGTCCAAGATATCAAACCATGTGATTCATCACATAATAAAATAAAAGAGAAAAGAGAAAAACCCTAAGAGGACTTTAAAAGATCCAAATAAATATTTTAATAAAAGTCTCCACCCATTCACATTTTAAAAAGGAAAGTAAGGATAATAAAATAACCTCTCAGCAAAATAGGAATATGGGGATAGAAGGAAAACATCTTAATCTGACTAAGGATGTTGTTAGAAAGGAAAAATCCCACAAAACCATAGAAAAAATTATACTTTTATCTTAGTGGTCTAAGACCAGAGAGAAAACAACAATAATGGTGTATTACCTCTCCTCAACATTATACTAGTGATCCTAGCCAGTGAAAGAAGGCAAGCAAAAGAAATAAGAGGTACAAAGTTTATAGTGCAAAGAGTATAACTGTTCATATTTTCAGGCAACATGATTATGTACATACAAACACTAAGAAATCTACATAAAATCTTCTTGGATGAGTCAATTTAGTAACTCACGGAATATAAGTTCAGTATGCAAAAATTAGTTCTATGTTAATATTAGTAATGAACAATTAGAAAAAAATTTACCAATCCCATTAAAAATGAAAATAAAATACGTAGAAACAAATGTACCCAAAGTTGTGTAAGATGTGTATATTGAAAACTATAAAACATCATAAAGTAAAATAGAAGACTAAATAGATAGATGTTTACGGCCCTTAAAACTAATTTGTATTATGCATTTATTTTCTAGATCAATTGTTGTTTGACAATGGTATTTTTTTTTTTTTTTTGAGATGGAGTCTTGCTCTGTTGCCCAGGCTGGAGTGCAGTGGCTCGATCTCAGCTCACTGCAAGCTCTGCCTCCCAGGTTCATGCCATTCTCCTGCCTCAGTTTCCTGAGTAGCTGAGACTACAGGTGCCCACCACCATGCCTGGCTAATTTTTTGTATTTTTAGTAGAGACGGGGTTTCACCGTGTTAGCCAGATGGTCTCCATCTCCTGACCTCATGATCCACCTGCCTCGGCCTCCCAAAGTGCTGGGATTACAGGTGTGAGCCACTGCGCCCGGCTGACAATGGTGTTTTTTTCAGAGATATCTACAATGACCTGATAGTTAAGATATTTAATGGATCTTTCACACTTCATACCATCAACATGAATCTGATATTGGGAAGCACTGAAATAACCTTCTAACCTATTAGAATAAAAAAAATCTGTCTCTACCTCCTTCAACTAATCCTATTTGATATATCTCAGTAATGTATTTGGGTCACTTAATGTGCATGTTTCCAGAAAGGGATCATCTCCTCTCAGCTGCTTTCTGTGATAGCATCAAGAAAAAGAGGGAAGAAAGTTATATGTATTTATTTTTAAAATTAGTAATTTCACCCTGTTATTTTCTGGGAATGATGAATCTTTTTTCTCCTAACACTAACTCTAGGCCAGCCGAGTGGGTTACATGCTATGGGTGGAATTCCAGCAAAAAGTGGATTGGATTAAAATTTGCTCTTATTGGATTATGGTCCTACATCATAAGGACAATGACCACTTGGTTGAGAGCACTATTCTCTGAATCCTTCTACAGTGACACTTGTGGACCAAAGTTGGGGACAAAATGGAACTCTCTAAGTTACATAAAAATGCCTTTCTCTCTCTTGAATCAGGACCTTTTGGATGAAAATTCTAAGTGTAAATAGGAGACGATTAGAAAAAAGGTAAAATTATAAATATCAAAATGGAATACATCAACTTTATATAGGTACAGGAAGATCAACAACCTAGGTACCTGGAGAGGAGAATCTGGCATTAATAATCTTGGTCATTCAGAACCATCAGTAGCCTTTCTCATGAAGGAAAATAACCTTGTGCAGCACTCCAAACTGTTACAAGCTGAAATTTAACTGACACCTGGATTGGCTATCCATCTACAGAGAGATCTGTCTAAAATCTGATCCTCATTCCCCTTAAAATTACAGAGGAGTCTATTGGGAACAACACAAAATGGCCCCATTCTTACAAAACATCTTTTCTCACAAACATCTATCCCATACTTCTGGATATCTTCCTTACCTATATTCTCAATTATTTTTTTGAGGAAAATGAAAGCCATCTTGCTGGTGGTGTGGACAAGCAGGACAGATTGGAGTGACTCCAGAAACTATGACTAGACAATTATTTGAACTGAACTGGCAATTTGAATACATACCAGCCATCCAGGAGGCCATGTTACAGGCAGTCATCCTATGCCCTCCAAATGAGGTAAGTACCACTTAGGAGCACTCATCAATACTTTCTTCTGCCACTGAGATTAAATGTCTTGCATTGAATCTAGGCATAAACTTGCATCCCTCCTGAAAACACCTTAGGAATGTTCATAAAATAGCTCTATGTATTTAAGGAAACATCATGATTGGATTATGCACTCAGATGACTGTGCAGATAACTCCAAAATGAGGCCAGCCTTGGTTACTCAGGATAGTGCTGGAGCAAAGGAGCCACTCAGAAGATAACACACTGCTTATTTATGCATGTACTTTTGGGAGTTTTCCCTACTATAGGAATTATACAATTAGAAAAGATAGTATAAAATTTGTTCCTGATTTTAGTTGAAGTGATTAATGATACTACTGTAGTTATGGAGGCCATTTAAGTCACATTATCTTACTGGCAGTGGTTGTTATAGGCAATAGAATTTGCCCATCTTCCTATTTTCAGGCCAAGGCAGTGTTTCTGTAATTGTTAACACACCTTGCTATACTAGGATAAATGCCTCAAGCCAAGTGGAAAGGTTGATACAGAAACATAAGCATAAAGCCACTTGGTTTTCTAAGGTAGAGTCAAAGTGTTATGGAATTTGGGTTGGGTCCAGAAACCTAAGATCTGCGATTGTATTACAGTCCTATAGGCTGGCCTCATCCTGTTTATGAGCCTTAACAGGCTTGTACTTTGCTTAACAGTACCCATACTGAAATAAAAATAATATAGTGATTAAATAGCCTTGACCCAGCTGCAGTCTGTCCAGCGAAATTTTTCAGAAGCTGAAATGGTATGGAAATGATAGCTAAATATTATTAGTAGAAAATTCTTCACATGTATCTCTTGTTTCTGCACATTTTGTGAGCAGAGGTACTGACAGATTTTATTCTTTTAAAAAATGTGTGTATAATGAATAAGTTTGAAAGATCTAGATAGTATCTCCTAAGCAGAGAGCAGGTTTACTTACTGATACGGTTTTGCGGTGTCCCCACCCAAATCTCATCTTAAATTGTAATCTCTATAATCCCCACATGATGACAGACGGACCTGGTGGGAGGTGATTGAATCATGTAGGCAGTCCCCCCATGCTGTTCTCATGATAGTGAGTGCATTCTCACGAGATCTGATGGTTTATAAGTATTTGGAAGGTCCCCTCTCTCATGCTCTCTCTCACCTGCCACCATGTAAGACATGCCTGCTTCCCCTTCTGCCATGATTGTAAGTTTCCTGAGGCCTCCCCAGCCATGCAGAGCTGTGAGTCAATTAAACCTCTTTCTTCATCAATGAAGCCATCCAGTACTGGGTTTTTCTTTGTTGGGGGACTTTTTATTATTGTTTCAATCTCAATACTCATTAGACAACTTGATTTGTGGCCTAACTCATTTTTTGTTTTGTTTAGAGTTTCTATTTTCCTGAAATAGAAAAACAAAACAAACCAAAAGTGAATTCAATCTTAGTAGGTTTTTATGTGTCCAGGAACTTACCCATTTCCTCTAGGTTTTTCAATTTGGTTGTATATAATTGTTTATAGCAGTCTCTAATAATTCTTTCTATTACTGTGGTATCAAATGTAATGCTTCCTTTTTCATTTCTAACTTTGAGTATTTTCCTTTTCTTAGTCTAGCCAAGGCTTTTATTTTGTTTTTTCAATAAACCAACTTTTGTTTCATTGATTTTTTTTGTTTTTTGTATAAATTTTATTTCTGCTCTCATCAGTATTACTTCTTTTCTTCTACTAATTTTGTGTTTAATTTGTTTTTTATTTCCTAGTTTCCTTGGGGTGAATTGTTAGGTTGTTTATTTGAAATCTTTCTACTTTTTTATGTACGCATTTATCTCTTTTAACTTCTCTCATAATACTTCTTTTGCTGTGTCTCATAGGTTTTGGTGTGCTGTGTTTCTCTTTTCAGTTCTTCAAAAAATATTTAATTTCCTTCTTGATTTCTTCTTTGACCCATTGGTCATTCAGAGTATTTGGTTTAATTTCCATGTGTTTGTAAAGTTTCCAAAGTTTCTCTTGGTTATTGATTTTTAGTCTTACTCCATTGTGGTCAGAAAAAAAATACTAGATATGATTTTTAATTTTTAAAATTTGTTGAGACTTGATTTGTGGCTGAATATAGGGTCTATCCTGAATAACGTTTAATTTGCTGATGAGAAGAATGTGTATTCTAGAGCAGTTGGGTGAAGTATTTTGTTAATGTTTTTTGGGTCCATTTGGTCTATATTGCAATTTAAATATAATATTTCTTTGTTGATTTCTTGTTTATATGATCTGGCCAATGCTGAGAGTGGGGTGTTTAAGTTCTTAGCTGTTATTGTATTGGAATCTATCTCTTTGTTTTAATTGAATATTATTTGCTTTATATATCTGGGTGTTCCAGTGCTTGGTGTATATATATATGTATATTTATAATTATTATATACTTTTGCTAAATTGATCCATTTATTATTATATAATGATGCTCCTTGTTTCTTTTTACAGTTTTTGACTTGAAGTCTATTTTATCTCATGTAAATATAACTAATCCTGCTCATTTTAAATTTATGTTTGTGTGGAATAGCTTTTTCCATTTTGTCTCTTTAAATCTATGTTTTTCTTTCCAGGTAAAGTGAGTTTCTTGTAGGCATATAGTTGGATCTAGTTTTTTAATTCATTCAGTAAGCCTAACTGTTAAACAAGGAAAATAATTCATGCACATTCAAGGTTATTATTAATAGGTGAGGATTTACTGCTATAATTTCAACAAAATGTCTTCTTGTTTTTATCTTTCCTCCTTTTATTGCTTATCTTTGTGGTTTGGTGGTTTTCTGTCATAATTATGTTTGCATCATTTCTCATTCTCATTTGTGTATTTGCTCTACTAGTGAGTTTTATATTTTCACATGTTTAAATTGTGATAGTTATCTTTCATTTGCTTTCAGATCTAAGACTCCCTTAAGCATTTATTGTAAGATTAATCTAGTGGTGATGAATACCCTCAGATTTTGCTTGTGTGGAAAAGACTATTTCTCCTTCATTTCTGAAGTGTAGTTTTGCTGAGACTAGTAATCTTGGTAGGCTGGTTTTTATTTTTTCTTTTTCTTTTTCTTTTTTTAATCCTTTCAGCTCTTTTAATATGTTTTCCCTTTCTCTCCTGGACAGTAAGGTTTCTGCTAAGGAATGTACTGTCAATCTAGTGGGTATTTCCTTATGTGCTAGTTGATGCTTTTCTCATGCTATTTTTAGAATTCTGTCTTTTTCCTTGACTTTTGACAGTTTGACTATAATGTGCATTGGAAAGGACCTTTTTCTGTTGAATCTATTTGGGATCTTTGAGATTTCTGGATCTAGGTGTCTATATTTCTCCCAAGACTTTGGAATTTTTCAGCTATTATCTCATTAAATACATTTTTTATGCTTTTTCCATCTTTTATTTTTCTGAACCTTTCATAAAGCTAGTGTTTGCTGGCTTAATGATGTCCCATAAGCCCTGAACACTTTTCTTTTATTCATTTTTTGTTTTTTTTTTTGTTTGTTTTTTGGCTACTGGAGTATTTCAGAATACTTGCCTTCAAGGTCAGAAATTTTTCTTCTTGATCTAGACTATTGTTGAAGATCACTATTACATTTTAAAATTTCATTCATTGAATTATTCAGCTCCAAGATTTCTGTTTGGTTCCTTTTTATGTCTATCTCTGTTGAATCTCATTCAGATAATGAATTGTGTTCCTGATTTCAGTGAATTATCTATACTGTCTTATATTTTGCTGAGTTTTATTAATATTATTATTTTGAATTTCTTTCAAGCATTTCATAATTATTTTCTTTAGGGTCTACTACTGAGGAATTATTGTGTTCTTTTGGGGTGTTGTTTCCTTGCTTTTTCACGTTTCTTGTGTCACAACATTAAAATCTGTGCATCTGGTGAAACAGTTGCTTCTTTCAATTTTATGAAGCAGCCTTTGTAGGGAAATACTTTTTCCTATATGTGACCTATAGTGTTAGTTGGGTGGGTTCCTTAAGATTTGATTCTATGTGGATTCAGTAGTGTAATCTTTGTGTAATTTTTTCATCTGTAATCAGTGTCAGTGATATTTGCAAGTACTTTAGTGGACTAGACTGAAGGTGTTTATGGAGGCAGTGGCGTGACTTTTCTGGAGGTGAAGTCACTGACAGTAGGTGCCTGACAGGCCAGTTCTTGAGCCCTAGGTGGTGTGTGCATGTTGCTAAATGGCTCCACTAGCTAATCATGTAGGTTAGCTGGTGGTGGTAGATGCCAGGAAGCCAGCTCCGAGGTCTTAGAAAGCACACATTTCGGTTTTTATGGTTTTGGAGGCAGTTCTCTGCTATGTTAGATCACCTGGTTTGGGGGACACAGCATGTTGCACAGGCTGAGGTACAAGGAATATAGCTACACTGCTGGATCCAGCTGGAGTCATGGTGTTGCAGCTTATTGTGTGCACATGGTGGGATGATGGCTGGGCCCCACAGATATAGACATGCAGGGGCTACTAGCCCCCAGGACAGCACGCTTTTCAGCAGTGGCTCCATTCTCCAAATGATACCATGCTACAGCAGCTTGGGTCCTGGGGAGTAGGGGGAACCAGCTGTTTTGTGTCTGGAGCGATTCATCATATGGGCCCCAGGTGGCCCCCTGTATAGTAAGCTCAGGGCCCGTGAAAATTGTATGACTCTTCTGTAGTTAGAATTGCAGGCATCTGTGGTGGTATTAATAACTAGTCATGGGGACTGCTGGAGATCTCCCACTTACCTATTTACCACAATGCAGAGTCCCTAATGGCTCTGGGCCAATCCCTGCTGAGTGCTTTGCTTTCCTCTCTATGATGCCACCCTATGTTTCCATGTTTCAGAGAGTCTTTGTCACTTCTTTGCAAAATTCCAGTGTTCTCTCTTAAACACTCCATTCAAAATGAAATTATCTATTTGTTGTTTTGTTTTATCTTTGTGAAGAAGAGCATTGAACACTTCTAATTAGCCATCTTGATGATAACTATTCTGGTCATTATGCTTTGAGGAATAAAGTTCTTTGTCTCTGACCCAGAGTCTCATATCTTTTGCCATCGTCAATAAAATTGTAGAAGCTAATTAGCTTTCAAGTGGAGTAAAATATTTGACCCTTCAGTTTTTGATACAATGTTGAAAAAAAAGTGCTTAGGGTAGACATTTTTCTTGTTCCTGATATTAGGGAAAACAGATTTAGTATTTTATTATTAGTTATGATAATATCTACAGTATTTTTTCATAGATGACCTTTTTATCAAGTTGAGAAAACTTCTTTTCATACCTGCTTTGCTGGATTTTTATGATAAATGTCTTATGGATTTTGTCAAATGCTTTTGTTATGTCTATGAAGATGATTGCCATTTTTTAGTCTTTTAGTAGGAAGAATTTCACTGATTGATTTTTAAATGCTATCACCCATGCATTAATGAGATAATCTCCCACTTATTTATATTTTATCCTTTTTTTTTTTTTCGAGACGGAGTTTTTCTCTTGTTGCCCAGGCTGGAGTGCAATGGCGCGATCTCAGCTCAGCTCAACCTCCACCTCCCAGGTTCAAGCAATTCTCTTGCCTGAGCCTGCCGAGTAGCTAGAATTACAGGCATGAGCCACAATGCCAGGCTAATTTTGTATTTTTAGTAGAGAAAGGGTTTCTCCATGTTGCTCATGGTGGTCTCAAACTCCCAACCTCAGGTGATCCGCTCACCTCGGCCTCCCAAAGTGCTGGGATTATAGGCATGAGCCACCACGCCTGGCCTTTATCCTTTTTGTGTATTATTGAGTTTAATTTGGTAAATCATTGTCAAGGTTATTTTACATCTAGGTTTAGAAGGGATTTTTTTTTTTTTATTTTAGTACTGTTGGTTTTTGGCATCAGAATAATTAGGACCTTATAGAATAATTTGGGAAATATCCCCTCCAATTTAACCTGGAAGAATTTGTGTATAATTGGTATTATTTCTTCTTTAATTGTTTGGTAGACAATTCATTAAATCTCTTTTTTCCCATATAATCATTTAAAGCCATATTTTTTTTCTAAACTTTAGGTGCATTCTTCAATTAGAGATACATTGTGTTTTCTTTATCAGTCAATAAAAAGTATTTTCTTATCCTCTTGGGGCTTTCACCATGGACTATTTAGAAGACTGTTCTGTAAATCTGGGATTTTTCAAACATTTTCCCTTACTGTTTTTTTTTTTTAATTTCATTATGATAAGTGAATATACTTTATATATTTTCAATTTTTCTATATTGTTTGAGACTTATTTTATGTACTGTTATGTAATATATCTTAGTAAATGCTTCATGTAAACTTGGAAAACATGAGTATTCTCTTACTTTTGGGTACAGTATTTTGAATATGTCAATTAGATCAAGTTGTATTATAATGCTATCTAGATTTTTATAATCTTAGTAATTTTCTTTCTACTGAAAAAAAAAAATCCAGAGAGAAAGAGAGATGTTTTAATTCTCCAAATCTGATTGTGATTTATCTATTTCTCTTTTAATTTCTATTTATTTTTGCACTATTTTTTGAGCTCAGTTGTTTAATATATACACTTTTAGAATTATCTCTTTCAAAGCATTGACTCCCTATCATGAAATTTTCCTCCTTATCTTTGGTAATATCTCTTTTTCTGAAGTTTATTTAGATGTCAGTATAATTATTCCACATTTCTTGTGAGCAAATATTGCATAATAAAATATTTTTATTCTTTTTCTCTTAATTTATTTTTGTCAGTAGTCAAGCCAAGTTTCTTGTAGACAGCATGTAATTGGGCCTTGCTTTCTATTCAGTTTAACAATTTATTTCTTTTAATTTTTTTGTTTGGACTCTATTTAATATAATATCAATCCTTTTTATTAAAATATCTCATCTTGCTGTTTCTCATCTGTTTTTGTAAATTTTCCCCTTTTAAAATTATTAATATTTTTATGCATTTTATTTTATCTCCTTTATTTGCTTATTTGCTAATTCTCCTTGTTCTTATTTTCTTTGCTTGTTTTGTTTAATGGATACTGTTGGGATTATAACATATACCTTTAATTTATGAGAGCACATCTTTAAATAGCATTATATAAGTTCACATTATCACCTTACATTATACTGAAATTTCCCCATCTCATCATTTATGCTGTCATTTTAATGCCTTGTATTGTTTCATTCTTTATAAATCCTGCAAAATGTTACCACTGTGTTTTGCTTTGCACAGTTAATTATCCTTTAAATAATTAAAAAATGATTTTAAATATGCCACATTAACCCCATTTTCACCATTTCCAGGACTTTTCTTTCTTTGTGTAAATTCGATTTTTCACTAGTATCACTACTTCCACTTCTTTTAGCATGTCTTATAATGTAAGACTGCATCATTAATTATTCCAGCCTTCCTTTTAAAAAGTTTTCATTTTCCTTTATTTTTGAAAGATATTTTGGCTAGATATGCAATTGTAGATTTACAGTATTTTTTCAGCACTGTTGATATGATTTGTCTTCTTGTTTGCATAATTTCTGTTGAGAAAATTGCTGCAATTCATAAATATATATTTTCTTTGTGTGTGCTTATACTTTTTCAATTAAATATTGGTTTTCAGCAATTTCATTATAATATATTTTGGTATTGTTGTTGTTGTTTTATTCTGCTTGGGGTTTGCTGAGCTTCTTAGGAATATGGGTTTTCAAACAATTTGGCAATTGTATCATCAAATATATGATCCTTAGCCCTTTTCTAGAATACATATTACACATTGGTGCAACTGCCCAAATTGTTCACAGATCACAGAGACCTTTTTCCTAGTCTTTTTGCTCTGTTCTTTATTTAAAACAGTTTCTAACATTAATTCTTTAACTTCATTCATCTTTATTTCTGCAATATCTAATCTATCCTTGTCTGTCTAGTGAACTGATCACTTCAGATTTTGTGTTTTTTAATCTCTTGAAGTTTAAATTTTTGGTCTTTAATTTTTCATCACGTATTTTGTTTTCTTTACGTTATTGAAGGTCTTTAAAATTGTTATTTTAATGTTTATTATTTAGTGTTTATAATTTCATCATCTGTTATTTCTAAGCCATTATACCTTCCAATTAACAGTGCACAAGAGTTCCAATTTCTCCACATCCACACCAATATTTATTATTTTCTGTTTCTTTTTTTTAATACTAGCTTTTCTGATAACTGTGAGATGGTATCTTGTGGTATTGATTTGTATTTCCCTAATGATTAGTGATATTGAGCATATTTTCTTGTGTCAAAAAGACTATATGTATATCCCCTTTGGTGCTTGCTTCGGCAGCACATATACTAAAATTGTGTATCACTTTTGGAGAAATGTCAGTCAAGTCCTTTGTTCTTTTCTTAATTGAGTTGTTTCATTTTTCGTTGTTGAATTGTAGAAATTCTCTAAATATTCTAGATAGTGTTTCCTTATTGGATACATGGTTTGCAAATATTTTCTCCCATTCTCTAGGCTGCCTTTTCAGTCTGTTGATAGACGTGTTCTTTGATACACAAAACTAGCTTTTTAAACTTTTTTTTTCTTTTGTTGCCTGTGCCTTGGGTGTCGTAATCAAGAAATCACTGCCACATCTAGTATCATGAATATTTTTTCTGTTTGTTTTTTGCTAGGATTTTTAGTTTTAGCTTTTACGTTTAAATGTTTAATACATTTCTAGTTAATTTTGTATATGGTTGCAGGTAAGGATCCAACCTTATTTTTTTGCAGATAATATTCAATTTTATAGCACCATTAGCTGAAAAAAACTGGCCTTTCCCCCATTGAATGGTCTTAGCATTCTCGTTAAAAATCCTTTGACCATATTATATGAGGACTTATTTCTGGGCTCTTTATTCTAATCCATTAGTCCATCTGTCTGTCTGTAATGCTGGTATCACTGTTTTAATTAAGTTTTGAACTAAAGAACATTGTTGGGATATTAATAGGGATTTCATTGTATCTGTAGATAATTGGGCAGTATGGGCATCTTAACAATATTAAGCCTTACAATCTATGAAAAAGTGCTATATTTCCAGTTTTTATTTTTAAAAATTTTTTCAACAGTGTTTTTTAGTTTTATTATACAAGTCTTTCAAGTCCTTGGTTATTTCTAAGTATTGCCTTCTATTTAAGGTGATTATGAATTAAATTGTTTTCATAATTTTCTGTTTAGATTTTTAATTGTTAGTGTATAGAAATGCCATTGATTTGAGCTCTGTACTCTGCTACTTTGCTGAATTCATTTATTAGTTCTAACAATTTTTTGTGCAATATTTAGGGTTTCTACATATTATATTATCTGTGAATAAAAATAATTTTACTTCTTTATTTCTAATTTGTATGACTTTTATTTCTTTTCCTTGTATTATTGCTCTAGCTTAGGCCTTTCAGTATCTGTTAAATAGAAATGATGAAAGCAGGTATCCTTGCCTTGCTCTTGATTTTAAATAAAATGATTTTGTCTTCAATCATTGAGTATGAGGATCACTGTGGGTTGTTTATACATGGATTTTATTATATGGATGAAACTTCCTTCTGTTCCTAGATTGTTGAGAGGTTTTATGATGACAGCATTTTGAATTTTTTCCTGCATAAATTAAGAAAACCATGTGTTTTTCCCATTCATCCTGTTAATGTGATATATTAGAATAATTGATTTTTTGATGTTGAATCATCTAGCATTCCAGGAATAAATCATACTTGGCTATAGTGTATAATTGCTTTAATATGCTGCTGAATTTCGTTTGCTAGTATCTTATTGAGGAATTTTGCATCAATGTTAATGTGGTATATTGGTCTGTTTTTGTGTTTGTTTCTTTCTTTCTATTCTTGCAGTGTTCTTATCTGGCTCTCATATGTAAACAGTGTTGGTCTCATGGAATGAATTACTAAGTATTTCCTTCTTCTTAATTTTTAAATATTTGATAGGATTCATGAGTGAAATTATCAGAACTGTTCATTTTTTTTAAATTACAGATTCAATCTCCCTGTTAGGTATGTCTATTTAGGTTTTCCATTTCTTCATGGTTCAGTTTTTGTAGGTTTCGCATGTGTAGAAGTTTGTCCAATTTGTCTAAGTTATCCAACATTTTATCATAAGTTGTTTATGGTACTCTTTCACAATACTTTTTTATTTCAGTAGAATTTGTAGTGATTTTTACAATTTTAGTATTTTATTTTACATACTTTTATTTCTGATTTTAGTAATTGACTGCCTTCAATTTTTTCTATCTTCTATTTAATTTATGTTTTTTCTAATCATTATCTCATTTTTTTTTTTGCTAGCTTTGGATTATTTTGTTATTTTCCTAGTTCCTTAAGTTGTAACATTAGGTTGTTTGTTGGCAGTCGTTCTCTTTTTTAAATGTAAGCATGTATAGCTATAAATTTTCCCCTTAGCACAGCTTGTGTTGCATCTCATAAGTTTTGGTATGTTATGTTTTCATTATCATTCATCTAAACATTTTCTCATTTCTCTTGTTATTTATTTTATCCATTGATTGTTTAAAAATTTACGGTTTAATTTCCCTAAACATGTAGATTTTCCATTCTTTTCTTCCATTATTCAGTTCTGATTTCATCCTGTAGTTGTCAAAGTAGGTAGTTCATACAACATTAACCTTTTAAAATCTATAGAGGCCAAGTGCGGTGGCTCACGCCTGTAATTCCAACCCTTTGGGAGGCTGAGGCAGGTGGATCATTTGAGGTCAGGAGTTTGAAACCAGCCTGGGCAATATGGCAAAACACTGTCTCTACTAAAAATACAAAAATTGGATGGATGTGGTGGCTCAAGCCTGTAATCCCAGCTACTACACTGACTGAGGCAGGAGGATCACTACAACCATGAGGCAGAGGTTGCAGTGAGCCGAGATCATGCCACTGCACTCTAGCTTGAGTGATAGACTCTTTTTTGAGATTCTGTCTCAAGTAAATAAATAAATAAATAAAATCCATACAGACTGAATTTGTGGCCTAATATCCAATCAGAAAATATACCTTATGCACCTGAAAAGAATGTGTTTTCTGTTGCTGTTTGGTAGAGTGTTTGTATATGTCTCTACATCTTAGGTATAGTTCATTTATTGAGTTATTCATCTGTATTATTATTCTGTCCATGATAGAGGGTGAGTATTGAAGTCTTTGACTATTATTACTAGAACTATTTATTAGAATGGTTTATTTCTCCTTTCAATTTTTTTTCAATTATTCTTCATATATTTTGATGGTCTGTTATTAGTTATATATGTGTGTATAATTTTTGTATTTTCCTGCTGTATCAAATCTTTTATTAATATATAATATCCTTTTCTGTCTCTTGTAACTTTTTAAATTTAAAGCCTATTCTGTGTGATATTAGCATGACCACCTCTGCTCACCTTTAGTTCCTATTGGCATGAAATAACTTTTTACATCCTTCCACTTTAATTGTGGCCTTTGGATCTAAAATGAATCACTTATAGACACCATATGCAGTAGCATCTAGTGATTATGTTTTTAAAAAATCAATTCTATCAACTTTCTTTTGATTGGAGAGTTGAATCTATTTCTATTCAAAGTAATTACTGATAAGAAAGGTCTTACTGCTGTTATTGTGCTGTTTGTTTCTTGCAGGCCATATAGCTTTTTGTCCTGCATCTTCTGCATTACTATCTTCTTTTCTGTTTGCTTGATTGATTTTTCATAGCAAAAGATTTTAATTTCCTTCTCATTGCCTTTTGTGTATGTTATATACAGATTTATTTTTGTGGTTGCCCTGGAGACAACATTTATTATCATAAAGCACTCTAATTTACCAATTTGACTTCAATAACATACAAATTTTGCTCTGCTTCACAGCCCTTTCCTCACTCCTTTGAGTTATTAATGTCACAATATTACATCCTCAAATACTGTGTGTCCAGAAATAGAAACTGCCATTTTTAGTGCATTAGTCTCTTAAATTATGTGGAAAACAAAATGTGGTATTAAAAACCAAAGGTAAAATAATACTAGCTTTTAGAATAATAATTTTTAAAAAGTATTAGTCTCCTAAATCACATACCAAAAAGATTGAGTTATAAACCATTGTTAAAATAATATTAGATTTTATAGTTTCCTGTGCATTTACCTTTACTGAAATCTTTATTTCTTCACATGACTTTGAGTTACTGTTTAGCATTATTTTTATTTCAACCTTCAGTAATCCCTTTAGCATTTCTCACAGGACACATCAAGTGGTAACAAACTTCTTTAGCTAACTTCTATAGCTGTTTTCTTTAGCAAACTTCCTTAGTGTTTTTTTTTTTTGTCAATTTTGAAAGATAGTTTTTCTGGATATAAGATTCTTTGTCCACAGGGTTTTCTTTTGTTTCAGCACTTTGAAAATATTAGCCCACTCCCTTTCATCCTCCAAAATTTCTGGTGATAAATCTGCTGATGATCTCATTGAAAATCCTTTGTTTGTTATTAAGTCATTCATCTTCTTGCTTTCAAGGCTCTCTCTTTTTTTGTCTTTCAACAGTTTGATTGTAATGTTTCTCAGTGTGGTTCTCTGTATTCATTCTACCTAGAGTTCATTAAGTTTCTTGAATGTTTATATTCATGTCTTTCATCAAACTTGCAAAGTTTTTAACCATTATTTTGTTAAATAACCTCGACACTACTTCTCTCTCTTTTTCTCTTTTCTGCAAGTACTATGTTGTGGCTGTTTGTCCATTTCATGATGTCCTCAGCTAGCTTAGGCTTTCTTCACTTTTATTCAATTATTTTGCTTTCTGTTCTTAAAACTATATTTCCAATTGTCCTATCTTCAAATTCACTGATTCTTTCTTCCGCTCATATATGCCCTTGAATCCCTCTAGTGAAATTTTCATTTCAGTACTTGTATATTTTAGCTCTGAAATTTCTCTTTGATTTTTTTAAGGTTTCCAATCTTTTTATTTATATTTTCATTTTGCCCATACATCATTTTCTTAACTTTCTCTACATTATCCTTTAGACCTTTGAGCATCTTTAAGACGCTTATTTTAAAGTCTGTCTTGTAGTTCTGCCAGCTGGTCTTTCTAGGGTACAGTTTCTGTAGGTTTTGTATTTTTCCTTTGAATAGGCCTTAGTTTCTCATTTTTTGCATGCTCTGTAATATTTTTGACAAAAATAGTACGTTCCATCTAATAATGTAACTCTGGTAATCAGATTTTTCCCCTTTTTCATGTTTTTTGTTTGGTTTTGTTTTCATTGTATTATGTTTTTTATTGTTATCAACTGTCTTTATACTGAGGATCAACCTGAAGTGTAAACCTGAAATCTTCTGAGGTGTTTTCTGAGCCTGCACCTTTCCCTGGGCATGCATGGAGACCTTCTAATTTTCCCTATATGCTGTTTTTTTTTTTTTAATATCCTAGTATTAAATGACTTATTCCCAAAAGAAGAAAAAAGAAAAAAAAACTGAAAGAAGAGTGGATAATGCATTAGCCTTTTAAATCCCTGAAACTTACTTCAGCTTAAGGGTAGACGCTTACAACAAGGTTATGGGGTACAAAATGTCTACCTGCCTCTGTATCTGTACCTCCACGATCAGAAACATGAGGTTAGAATACAGATATGAGGTTAGAATCACTGACAGATGGAGGGCAGAATACTTATTGCCCACTGAATTAGTCAGAATCAGTTTTATATATAATTATATGCTGTATATATGCAATATTACATATATAATATATAGCATATGTTAAAGTAATATGTTATGGTGTGTATGTATGTGTGTATATATATATACACACACACACACTTATATATAGTCTGCCTATCTACCTATCTATCTATATAATTGGCTCACAGTTATAGAGTCTGACAGGTCCTAACATCTCAAGAGTGAGTCAGCAAGTTCAAGACCCAGGAAGGTCCAATGTTTTACTTTGAAGACGGTAAGGCAGGTATAATTCTTTCTCATTGGAGTAGCATCAGACTTTCTGTTGTACTTAAGCCCTAATCTTATTGAATAAGACTCACCCACATTAAAGAGGGAAATCTGCCTTACTTATTTTACCAGCTGAATTGTTAATCTAATTCCAAACATTCCATAGAAACACCCAGAATAATGCTGGACCAAATATCTGAACACTCCATTACCCATCCACTTGACACATAAAATTAACCATCACACCCACCTTGGTTCCTGCTAACTGTGTGAAAATTGCTCTGGAACACGTGTAGGACTGTCTGCCAAGAGGTTGGAGGGTGAGGAACCCGTAGCTGCTGCTGAGAAAGGAGCTGAATTTGACCAAACGTAACGGCGATTTACCATTTAAGTCTTCCTCTGGAAGTTGCAAAGCTTCATGAGACTCCAGAGTCTAGTAAGACAGCTTCTGGCCATGCAGCTGTTATCTAAGTGGAGAGAGATTACTGGTATCTTTAATTCCAGTATCTTCACAGAATCGTCTCTTATTTCTACTATTTTTTGACTTGATATTGTATGTAATGTGATATGGTTTGTCTGTGTCCCTACCCAAATCTTATCTTGAATTATAGCTTCCATAATCCCCATGTGTTGTGGGAGGAACCCAGTGGTAAGTAATTGAATCATGCAGGAGGGTTTTTCCCGTGCTGTTCTCATGATAGTAAATAAGTCTCATGAGATCTGATGGTTTTCTAAAGGGCAGTTCCCCTGCACACGCTCTCTTGCCTGTTGTCTTTGCTCCTCCTTTGCCTTCCGACATGACTGTGAGGCCTCCCCAGTCATGTGGATCTGTGAGTCCATTAAACCTCTTTTTCTTTATAAATTACCCAGTGTCAGGTATTTCTTCACATGAAAATAAAAATGGACTAATACATAATGAATATTACATTATTATGCATTCAGATTTTGTCTTTCTTTGTATAACATTGAATTTTCTTTTTTAGAAAATAATTACTTGTTGGGCAAGTTAATCCTTTAAAATAATTTTTGGTTTTTAAGCATTTTTGGCCAAGATTGTAATAGTATTGGTTTTTAAGCATTTTTAGATCAATACTGTAATAATATTAATTCTAATTCTAGCTTAGTTATGCTACTAAGACATGGGCCACCATGATTCTCTGCAAATTTGCTTATTTATTCAAACATTTCTTCAATTGGCTTTTGGACAAGAAACCCAGAGGGGATAATTTTACCAATATATTTTCATAGGAATTACTGGAGAGAATGAGGTAAAGATACTTTTGAAGTAAAGATTTCACAAAGCAGTGGAAATGCAGAACATTAAAGGGAATAACAAAATCTTAAGAGTAATTTTATGTCTTTTTTATAACTTCTTTACATATAACCTATCACTTATCATTTGATGCTGCATGGTTGATGATTTACTCAGGTCTATGTTTCAAGTCACAGATTTGTTTAATTTGTTTGTTTTTGATTTTGAGAACTATTATAAATTTAATTACATGCCCTCAAAATTAATCTTGAAGCCTTACTCCTCAATATAACCGTATTCAGAGATAGGACTTGTGAGGAGGTAATTAATGTTAAATGAGGCTACAGGGTGGGCTTCTAACTCAATAAGGCTGGTGTCCTTATAAGAAGAGGAAGAGAAACCAGAGTGCTCTCTCTCTCTCTGGACACAAACGCAGAAAGGTCATGTGATGACAGATGGGAGGTGCCATTTGAAAGCTGAAAAGAGAGGCCTCACCAGAAACCAACCATGTTGGCAACATAGTCTTAGACAGGCAGCACTCATAACTGTGATAAAGTAAGTGTTTGTTGCTTAAGCTACCCATTCAGTAGTATTTTGTTACGGTAACCTGAGCAGACTAATAAACTCTATAATTTCTATGACTATTTTTTGCTTCTTTTTTAAACCATTCTAGTCTAATTTGACATTATCCTGTGTTTTCTACATGATATTTTGATCCCTTTTTATTGTTATTTCTATTCTTTGTGTGAAAATATTATGATTCTTTTATCATTTTACTTTCTCTCATAATGGTTCATTTCTTCATATACTTTATTGGTATGAGTTTATCTTGTGAAGATTTTGTTTTGGTCTTGGTTTTGGTTTAGGAAACCTGCATTCCTTGGGTTAGGAAGCACTCATTCTGGGAGGCTTCACTGTCCTTCCTGCTTTCTCTCTAGGCAGTATATGTCTGTGTAAATTTGAATCCCACACAGGAAGTGGACTAACCTGAGGGTTCTATTTTATTTTTTCATTTTGCCTATTTGTATTTTTGTGGCCAAAGAAAACTGACAGATATTTTCTTTTAATTTTCCTAGTTCTCCTTTTATGAATAAGGTAGGTCTTCTTAATGATCTACTTAATGTAAATAGATCGAGTTTATAATCCCACAGGTTTATGAAATAGATTTCTGTTTTGTCAATTTATATTTGGCCAAAGGAAATTGACAGATATTTTTCTTTTAATTTTCCTAGTTGTCCTTTTATGAATAACATAGCTCTTCATAATTACCTACTGAATGTAAATAGATTGAGTTCATAATCCTACAGGTTTATGACATAGATTTCCTCCTGATTAGAGATTTAGGATGAAACCCCTAAGGTCTACATCTGGCTCTGACTAGATATAGAGGAACAATCTTCTCATTAAAGATTGTTTCTCATGTAATGTTTCTTAATGTCCAAAATGTGGAGAAAAATTTTAAGGCACATTAAAATAGGCTTTATGTCTGTATCTCTGACCAGATATAGACCTTAGGGATTTCATCCTTAATCTCTAAAGAGGAGGAAATCTATTTCATAAACATAGAGACATTGACTCCATTGAGCTGTTTTTGTTTCGGCATTGACTCATGGCATTAGTGGGATTCTGTTTAGTTTCTGAAAATTGTGGATTTCTAAGCGTTTATTAAGGAGTAGAGTCTTCCATGTTAGTCCGATGTCCCATATAGTGTAGAAATCTATTTAATATCTTTAGGTTTCTGTTTATAGATCTGTAAAATGGAGATAAGAACCCCTAATGTACTGGATGTTCATGAAAGCAGTTTACATTAACATATATTAATGACTTAGTATATTTCCTGGTGAATCATAAATATTCAGTAAATATGAATCATTAATGTAATTCTAAAAAACATCCGTTTAAATTATGATATATGAAGCTATCAAAACTCAGCATTTGAAGCAATTTGAAATCATTCACGTTTTATATTTTTTCTAACAAAAGATTGTTTCTCATGTAATGTTTCTTAACATCCAAAAATGTGGAGGAAAATTCTGAGACACATTAAAATAGCCTTTATGTTATTTGCTTTTGCCTAAGTTTTCTAATATATGTTGAATTTCCTGCAAGTGGCATTATGTTTTGGGTTACTGTCTGAGCTTTGCAATTCTGTACAAAGATTTCATGCAAAAAAAGGCTACAGTGTTCTATTCTGCTGGAAGCATTTTTCAGTAAATGTATTTTTAATTTTTCTTATACAACATTGATGTCTAATGAATGGATTTTCAAATATTATAATTACAAGAGAGAGGCAGTTAGGTCTGAGGGCAAAGAATTTGTAATTCAGAACTTCTGATAGTTTTTGATAAGCCAGTTTAAAGTATCTATAAATCTATGTATATATTACATTAATTTTATTGATTAAAATTGTTATAAATTATTTGAAGGATGAATGTGGAATCTTTGCTCTTAGAGGAATTAGAGAATGAAAGGAAGAAAGAAGAATGAAGAGAGAGAGAGAGAAAGGGAGAAAAGGTGAATCCATTGAGTTAAATTAGTAAATAATTAAGAGTGGTTAAAACAACAATGTTCACACATTTTTAATTTAAGACTGTTTGATCCTTTTAAACTTCATTTGAATCTGCAATTATTTAAGCTGTGAGCTGTGCACTGAAGAGAGAGTAAAACTATAGATTTTAAGATTGTAGCTGGAGGTAATATATAAATCCAATTGATCGGTCTGGCAGAGAATTGATGCCACAATTTGTACCCAGTGGCATTTTCTCTCTCTTACTCAACTGGCTTTAGAACATTATCAGAAAGTCAATATGATACGCCAATATAGTGATATACGTTCAGTCATAAGTCCCTTGTTCAGATTAAAACTTAGGCACTCACATTGTGGATAATAATGGACAGACAGCCTGACTCCCTGTCACTCTGTGTCTCTCAGAGAGAACTTGACTTAACTTTACTGCAGGTTACCATACAGTTTTTAGTGTTCCCAAGAGACAGTCAAACCAGTAACAAAGGACGTCTGTCTCTTCAGGACAAAAAAAATCGAGAGAAAGTTTAATATATACCTAGAGCTGCAGTCTGACTGCAGAGCATTCTCTAGCAGCCTCCTGTCTCCATCGGCCTTTCCTGATGTTCTGATCAAGTTACCTTTAAAATTCACTCTTGATTTCATGTTTTGATTCTCTTTCCCTTTTAATTTATTAATGCATTTACTACCTCAGCATTATCTTTACAGCTCATTCCCTTCCAAGCTTGCTCATTCCCATAAAACTATTGAGAAAGTTTTACTGTCTTTCAATTCCTTGTATTGTAATTTAATTCTGAAGGTTATTTTATGTCACAAAGGTTTTTATTTTCTTAACAGTGCAAAGCTCTGTGAGAGGACCCATATACCATGTATTTTATCTTCAGCAAATATATTCAACTTATTGGCATGTTTCAGGCAGAGTATTTAACTAATGTTCAGTACTGTTATCAGAAGTTGTGATTTCATAAACTGTTATGGAGTACATTTGTCACAGCTCCCATGTAAGCTTGGTTAAGGCAACATTCTATAGCATGTGGTGCTTATCAGGTCTACAATGAAGATGACAATTATTTCTGCAATAAATTGTTGAGGCACAACTAGTCCAGATATTTATCAGTGATCGTTCATTTAGGATTTCTTTAATTTTGGACATCAGACAGGCAGCATAATGCTTAATTATAGAATAAAAATTTTATTCAGTTTACTGTGTAGTTAAGTTTTGCATAGTTACTCATTTGTACATTTCATTTTAAAACATGTGCTGAATGCCTTTTATGTAATCAGTCTCTTGCACTGTGTGCTAGAATGCAGCTGGGGAATGAAGACACATGGGATGTATACCCAAGTGTAGAAAACACTTAGTTCTCAAACATAAATAGGTGAAGATGAATGTTGGACTGGGATAGGGTAAAAAACAGAGTGGTCATGAAAGACATCCCGGCAAAAGTGGTATTTCAGTGGAGACACGAAGGAAGTAAAGATGTGAGCTGTGTGGACATTTGGGAAAATGGCATTCCAGACAGAAAGAAAACCATCTACAAGTCCTGGAAGTTGGGGCATGGCACAGGTTCAAGGAAGAGCAGGGAAACTCGTGCATCAGGAACAGAGGGGAAAGAGGGGTGCATCTTTAGGTGTGATTGCCCTGAGCTGTGGATTCTTGTGCAAACGATTTATTAAGAAGCTGATAAGGACGAGGGGGAAGCAGAAAAGCTAAACAAAAGTGCAAATTCAGGTGAAATCAACACCTCATCCTAATTCTTCTGGTGTTCTGTAATATAAATTACATTGCAAATTCTGTACCTCTTTAAGGTAAGAGAGCTGAGCTTTCACACTTCTGCAGCAGTCAGGCATTGGCACTTCTGACCACAAGGTAGTGCTCTGAAGAAGGTCGTAAGTGGAAAGCACACAGAAGCTGTGAGAACGGGTACATAGAACCCGAAATAATTTCCCAGGAGATAAGAGAACATGGAATCAGAATACCGGTGCTCATTAATATTCAGCCTCCCTTGCATTTAGATGTAGCCAATATATTTATGTTGTAAGTAGATTCCTTTGGTTACAATGAAAATAAAAGACCACAGGAGAATAAGTGATAAATCAACAAGACCAGTTAGGATGCTATTGCAATATTTTTGGAAAGAAAAACTAGTAAGACTAGAACGGTGAGATATGGAAACAGAACTACCTTTTCCGCAACAGGTTGCTGGCAGAACACAAGCGTCTTGAAAACTACCTCTAAAGATGCCATGTCACGCCACTGTAGTGGCTTCTTCCTCTGCCTTTCTCTTCCTCCGCTGTCGCCCCCCAACTCTAGTCAGCCTCCGGCCGGCCGTCTCCTTAACACAGAACACCATGCCTTCAATTAAGTTGCAGAGTTCTGGTGAAGAGATATTTGAAGTTGATGTGGAAATTGTCAAACAATCTGTGACTATCAAGACCATGTTGGAAGATTTGGGAATGAATGATAAAGGAGATCATGACCCAGTTCCTCTACCAAATGTTAATGCAGCAATATTAAAAAAGGTCATTCAGTGGTGCACCCACCACGAGGATGACCCTCCTCCTCCCAAAGTTGATGAAAACAAAGAAAAGCAAACAGACAATATCCCTGTTTGGTACCGAGAATTCCCGAAAGTTGACCAAGGAACACTTTTTGAACTCATTCTGGCTGCAAACTACTTAGACATCAAAGGTTTGCTTGATGTTACATGCAAGACTGTTGCCAATATGGTCAAGAGGAAAACTCCTGAGGAGATTCACAAGATCTTCAATTTAAAAAATGACTTTACTGGGCTGGGAGCTGTGGCTCACGCCTGTAATCCCAGCACTTTGGGAGGCCGAGGCGGGCGGATCACGAGGTCAGTAGATCGAGACTATCCTGGCTAACACGGTGAAACTCCATCTCTACTAAAAAAATACAAAAAAATTAGCCGGACGTGGTAGCGGGTGCCTGTAGTCCCAGCTACTTGGGAAGCTGAGGCAGGAGAATGGTGTGAATCCCGGAGGCAGAGCTTGCGGTGAGCCAAGATGGCGCCACTGCACTCCGGCCTGGGCCACAGAGCGAGACTCTGTCTGAAAAAAAAAAAAAAAATTACTTTACTGAAGAGCGGGAAGCCCAGGTACGCCAAGAGAACCAGCGGTGTGAAGAGAAGTGAAATGTTATGCCTGACACTGTAACACTGTAAGGATTGTTCCAAATACTAGTTGCACTGCTCTGTTTACAGTTGTTAATATTAGACAAACAGTAGACAAATGCAGCGGCAAGTCAATGGTATTAGCGGAATATTGTCCTCATTGCATGTGTAGTTTGAGTACAGATTCCAAACCTATGGCTGAGTTTCTTCCAGTATGATCAAAAGTTTCTTTTTTCTTTGCTGTGAATAAAACTGAACTGTAGGTTCTCTGTAAGTGGAATTTTGGCCTTTCTCTCTTTTTTGTAAAGCTATGTCTGCCTAGTTTATTGTCCAGTTAACTTTAGTGACCTTTTAAAAGTTGGCACTGTAAATAAACCAGCTTGAAAAAAAGTTTTCTGGACTAGAATTAACAAAATGTTATCTTTATTCATGAGTTGGAAACTGGAAAAAGGCTTCTGGAAGTAAATGTACTGAGTGGAGTTACTAGACTGTCTTCCAGCCTACGGCAGCCAAGGAGAACCACCGTATTGATCAACCTGTATGTAGCAGGGCTCCCTTCATTGCATCTGAGGACTCTTTCTTTAATTTTATTTTTAATCCTCTTGGCTTTAAATATATTGCCTAGAGAATCAGTTACTACCCAGTTTATGGTTTTTTTGGGGAAATGTAACTGGACAGTTTGTTAGCTTTTCAATTAAAAAGACACTTAACCTATGAGGAAAAAAAGAGAGAGAGAGAAAACTACCTCTAAAAGCCAAAATGGGAAAGTAAAAGACTAATATCAACATTGTCATCACTGGACAAGTAGGTTCAGGCAAGTCCACCACTACTGGCCATCTGATCTACAAATGCATTGACATCGACAAAAGAACCATTCAAAAATTTGAGAAGGAGGCTGCTTAGATGGGAAAGGGCTCCTTCAAGTATGCTTGGGTCTTGGATAAACTGAAAGCTAAACATGAACCTGGTATCACCATTGATATCTCCCTGTAGAAATTTGAGACCAGTAAGTACTACGTGAGTATCATTGATGCCCCAGGACACAGAGACTTCATCAAAAACATGATTACAGGGACATCTCAGGCTGACTGTGCTGTCCTGATTGTTGCTGCTGGTGTTGGTGAATTTGAAGCTGGTATCTCCAAGAATGGACAGACCAATGAGCATGCCCTTCTGGCTTACACACTAGGTGTGAAACAACTAATTGTTGGTGTTAACAAAATGGATTCCACTGAGCCACCCTACAGCCAGAAGAGATATGAGGAAATCATTAAAGAAGTCAGCACTTACATTATGAAAATTGGCTGCAACCTTGACACAGTAGCATTTGCACTAATTTCTGGTTGGAATAGTGACAACATGCTGTAGCCAAGTGCTAACATGCCTTGGTTCAAGGGACTGAAAGTCACCCCTAAGGATGGCAATACCAGTGGAAACTCACTGCTTGAGGCTCTGGACTACATCGTACCACCAACTCATCCAACTAACAAGCCCTTTCGCCTGCTTCTCCAGGATGTCTACAAAAATTGGTGGTATTGGTACTGTTTCTGTTGGCTGAGTAGAGACTGGTGTTCTCAAACCCTGTATGGTGCTCCAGTCAATGTTACAACTGAAGTAAAGTCTGTTGTAATACACCATGAAGCTTTGAGTGGAGCTCTTCCTGGGGACAATGTGGGCTTCAATGTCAAGAATGTTTCTGTCAAGGATGTTCGTCATGGCAACAATGCTGGTGACAGCAAAAACGACCCACCAACGGAAGCAGCTGTCTTCACTGCTCAGGTGATTATCCTGAACTATCCAGGCGAAATAAGTGCTGGCTATGCCCCTGTACTGGATTATCACACAGCTCACACTGCATGCAAGTTTGCTGAGCTGAAGGAAAAGATTGATCACTGTTCTGGTAAAAAGCTGGAAGATGGCCCTAAATTCTTGAAGTCTGGTGATGTGGCCATCATTTATATGGTTCCTGGCAAGCCCATGTGTGTAGAGAGCTTCTCAGACTATCCACCTCTGGTTCACTTTGCTGTTGGTCATATGAGACAGATAGTTGCCGTGGGTATCATCAAAGCAGAGGACAGGAAGGCTGCAGGAGCTGGCAAGGTCACTAAGTCTGCCCAGAAAGCTCTGAAGCCTAGTGAATATTATCCCTAGTACCTGCCACCCCAGTCTTAATCAGTGGTGAAAGAACTGTCTCAGAACTGTTTGTTTCCATTGGCCATTTAAGTTTAATAGTAAAAGAATGGTTAATGATTACAATGCATTGTAAGACCGTCAGAAGGAGAGGAGAATGTTTTGTGGACCATGTGTGTATGTGTGTATGTGGCAGTTTTAAGTTATTAGTTTTTAAAATCAGTACTTTTTTTTTTTTGAGACAGAGTCTCACTCTGTTGCCCAGGCTGGAGTGTAACAGCATTATCTCAGCTCATTGCAACCTCCACCTCCGAGGTTCAAGTGATTCTCCTGCCTCAGCCTCCTGAGTAGCTGGGATTACAGGTAACGGCCATCATGCCCAGCTAATTTTTGTATTTTTGTAGAGACGGGGTTTCACCATGTTGGCAAGGCTGGTCTTGAACTCCTGACCTCAGGTGATCCGCCCGCCTCGGCCTCCCAAAGTGCTGGGATTACAGGCATGAACCACCACGCCCAGCCTAAAATCAGTACTTTTTTAATGGAAACAACTTGATGAAAAATCTGTCACAGAATTTTGAGACCCATTAGAACAAAGTTTAATGAAAAAAAAAGAAATCAGAACTAACAAGATTTGCTTATGGACTTCAAAATTAATTCTCTATTTTTAATCAGTCTGTTTCTCTCTGTTTCAGCCTCTCTCTCTCACTTCTCTAACTCCCTCTCTCACCATATTTCTACTAATCCTTTCTTTGTATAAAGGGTAATTGTTCAAATTAGGTCAATTTTTACTGTTATCTGTCTATAATATCTCAACACTTATATTGTATTTGGGAAGTTATTAACTATTTGAAAGATACTGATTGCCTGTAATGCATTCAGCTATCTGCTTACCACCAAATATTATCTTTACTCTTACTTGTCCCAGTTTACTCTTGATTTATTTCTTATCCCTCCCTTTGCTGTTAATATTTTCTACATATGCCAAGACAGTGAAATTTTTAAATGTTTCTTCTTTTTAAGGAAAATTGACTTCTGTCTTGGGTTCAAATAAAAAGAAAAATACCTTCTTCAGCAATTAAGTGCTCACTACAGTCCAATACAAGACAGAACAATTACTTAGATAAACAAAGAAAATATATGCCTACATCAACATATAAACAGAACAAATAGAAAAATAGATGGTAAATATTTATTCTGTTCATCTATATCAAGAACACATACCAAATAATCTTTATCATTATGATTTCTGTTGAGTCTCTAATGAAGCAATGAACTGTGTCTTTCATTGCCTTAATGTAAATCTTTTAATTATCTTATTGGAATAGTAGAAGATAAATCTTCTTTAATTTGGTTTTCCATTTTTCTACTTTGATTGTGTGTTAGAAAATAAATGTGAATGTAAAATATGTGTATACATGTGAGATCACTACCCAACAAGCCTGCAGCAGATGACATCTGACTTTTAGCCACAAATATCCTGTGCAAAACTATCAATGTTTCAAATTTCTTACATATGGAATATCAAATATCACAGTTCACCTTTATAAATTGTCTTAAAAGAACAATTGGTAGTTGAAATGGGTTGCAAGAAACAAGAAAGTAACTTTTCCAACCCTCAAAGCACACGTGATACTACAACCATCTTCTTTCAGAAATGTGCTGCACTATTGTATAAGATTTGCTGAGTCTCTCTAAACATCACTATCTCTCTATCTCCTCACCTTTAAAGATGTTCACAGTGGCAAAAACATTGAGAGTTTTTATTCCTAAAAATTATCTGATACTTGTCACCATTATAATAATACTATTTCCTCCTTTCAAAATGCATTAAAATTATTAAAAGTTATTGCGATTTTAAGAAACTATCTCTCCGCATCCCAAATCCAAAGTCAATTACATTTAGAGCAAGGGTGTGTATGAAATTGCTTTGAGTTACACCAACATTTAAATTTTCTTCTCAAAAATATTTTAGTCCTATTATCTTCATTTTATACTTAGAAATGTATTGTGTCGAATAAATAATATTTGGTAATAAAACACATCTGCTTTCATACATCTAAATAAACAAGCAGTTTGGCATAAGAATTAAAGAGTTTAAAATGCATATATATTTCCATGTTTGTACATAAGTACTTAATGAGGATCTTTTCTAATAATTGCTTAACAAAAACATAGTTCCTCTATACAAGGAAAAATGTTACCCTATTGGAGATGTGTATTTTTGTCTACCTCACTGCATTTAAGAATAGAACTATGTATGCTGAGTTGAGTTGATACCCCAAATGTAAACAAAATGAAAAAGAAACAGTGTTTTAGTATAGTCTAGAAATATGTAAATTTATTTTTATGGAAAAGGAACAACTAACACAGAAACAGAAAACCAAATACCGCATTTTTTTCTTATAAGTGGAAGTGAAATGATGAGAACATATGGACACATAGAGGGGAACGACACACAGTGGGGCCTTTCAGAAGGTGGAGGGCGGGAGGAGGGAGAATCAGGAAAAATAATTAATGGCTACTAGTTATTAGATAGAATGTATCTCTCAAAAGGCAGAGAAAAAAAGAGGTAGGGTGACTTAACTCACAGCTGTGTCATCCTTACATGTGGTTCCATTATACATTATAGAGGCCTTAAACATTACATTCAAATTTCCTGTTTGCTATATGCCTCCCCTACCAAAGCATGAAGGACTTGAGATCCAAAATTTATTTTCATATGTGTTTTCCAATACATAATAAGTTACTAGTGCATAGTTGACACTCAACTAATATTTGTTAACTGAATAATAACATTCTAAAGAAACTAGCCTAAAAGACAAAAAACTCTAGCAAATAATATATAATAATAAATATATTATCAATATGGTAATAAATATTTTCTTGAAAAGAAGGACATATGTGAAATAAAGCATCTCTGAGAGAGAACAGGCTTCCAGGTCAATAAAAAATGTGTTGTCAGTTTTTCTTAAGGAAAACAAAAATAGCTTACTACTGGTAAATATTTTGTAGTTTTCTACAGTTAATTTATGTTTTAGTTTTGCCGCTGGGATCAATTTATTCTCCAGAGTTAATGATTAAGTAAGTTTTACAAGATTTAGAATATTGCTACAACTAGAATTTTTCCTTTATGTCTGACATAAAGAAAAGGGCATTGCCCTCAGAATGTAACTGATACTTTTGTTAGTACCAGTGGTCTAGTTTTATCTCCTGTTATTCTGCTTCTTTATCTGCATGCTGTCATATACAAAGAAAGTTTCTAGGGCCAGGGACACAGACTTAAAAAACTTGGATGGGGAGAGTAGTCAAAAAAGTTTGAAGGATGAAGTGCATTCTTAATAGGGCAAGTTGAGGTGGCTCCATAGTTTCATGCATGGATAGATTGGGGTCAACATAATAGTAGCTGAAATCTGTGCAACTATTGAAGAAAAAGCAATGACATATAGTACCAAAATAAGGACGGTTTTATTCCTCGGTGAGGGTGAGAGTGCAGAAAAAAAAATGAATTCCCTTTGGAGATAAACCTTGTGTAACAAATGCATATATGATGGTTTGACTGTATTTTAGCTTGAGTTCCCCTGAAAGCAGAGTCTGATTTATTTCCAGATGGCATTTAGAAGGTAACACTAAAGAGCAGGAGAGAGAGTCAAAAGAGAGATGAGAATAAAGGAAGGAAGAAAAGTTCATCAAGTTGACCAGTGTGGGCAACTGGTGCTTGAGCTCACTCTAAAGAAGAGTATAGTATGCCTTTTAGAATTGTCCACCCAAAGGACAGGAGGCAGAGCTCAAGTTCACCACTGGTTGAGGGCCATTCCATCAATTCCCCCACACTTATAAGCTATTCAAGTATGTGTAAAAAGACTTCAATGCAGAAAGCTAAGATGCCAACAGTTGAGGAAAAACATTGTTAGTGAAAAGTGAGTAGAACCTGCACGAAAGTGTCCAGGGTTGCCTAATAGTGGGCCAGAGCATCAGACACATCAGACACCAAAAGTGATGCCAATGGCTCAGGGCTTATTGATGAATGGAATCCAAGATGCTTTAGTTTGTATTTCAACTTCTCAGAATCTCTAACGAATTTCTTATTATATCCCCTGAGACTGTACACACGTAGCTGTCTGGTGGCAGACGCATGAATATGACAACCCGTTTGTTTCTGTATAGATTCTATCAGAGGTTAAAAATAGGCAAATGATTGCTTTGAGAAAATTACTCAGTTAATGTTACATTCCAAGTTAATCTTAAGGGAGGTTTGTTTATTTTTGAAGTGTTTTCTTAAATACTCATATCTCAAGTTTCCTAAGTTTAAGGTCTGTGAATAAAGCTGCTGACATTTTGTGAGAGGTAAATGACTGACTCCTCAACATTTTATAAAGCAACTATTTTCACCATCTTTTTGATATATTACTATTTAACTATAAGATTGAAATCTCAGAATAATCTCACGCCTGGGAGATTCCCATAAGAAGTTATATATTCTCTGTGTCTCTAGTAGGCTACCTTGACCTTTCGTGTTTTAAACTGCAGCCCTTTTCCATCATTAGATTTTAAAGTTTTCAAAAATCTAGGGAGAAAGGGTTTTCTTTCTCATCCTCCCTTACATTGCCTCTGGGCTGGGGAAGAAAGTAGGTAAAACAAAAGATTTTTGTTTGCCTTGAACCCAAAAGAAGTTCAAATGGAAGCCTCAAGTGCAATGACCTTAATGACTATTGCTCTTTTATCATAACGGTATACTTAATAGTTCATAGAATATTCAGTTCAGCAGGGCACAATTTGAAACTTCAGACAGAGGACATATCTCTGTAGGGAAACTTACCTTTCCAGTGGGGGTAATTCCTTTGTGTCTAAGGTTTTGGCAGATTGCAAGGGGGAAAAGCAATGTTTGAGGATATTTTAAAGATGACCCAACTAATGATATATAGTGAAATAAAGTCTACATCCTCTAATTTGTCCATATCAACCTGAATCAAACTGGGGTAACTGACAATTCAATTTTTTTCATGAATTAATTTGTCCATGTCATTGCAAACCTAGTTAGCAAATACACTGAAATACCAATAAGATAATATCAATATAACGTTTTAGACAAATTGAAGCAGTAACTACTGACCATGGTATTATATGAGCACAATATTGTATGTGTGTGTTTGTAGGCCCCTGCAAACATACATGAGTGTGTGTGTGTGTGTCTGTGTGTGGTGTACATACAAAGCCAATTTATACCATCTAGCAAGAACTCATTGGTAAGTATTTAGGAATTTGGCAATGTGGTTATTAAACTCAGATACAATTAAAAATGAAACCATACAAGTTTTTAATTAAATAAAGTAAAAACAAAGTAATTACAAGTACTCAAAATGTTTTACTACATTTTACGATTATCTATGCTCTTGAGTTTTTTTTATTTGTTTATTGCATTGTGGGAATACTATGGAATGGTAAGGCATACCTCCTTCTAACTCCATTTTCAGTATAGTTGAGTTGATAGCTTGAAACTGGACAGAATACAAATACATCATGGAAACAAGCAAATGCTAAACTAGGGGAATAGTTTTGTTGACTGACTAAACTTAAAGTATTGGGGAAAATGTTAATAATGCAGAGTAAATTTAAAAGTATGTTGTGGATATAGCCATTCCATTGTCAACAACACAAAAAACGGAGTAAGTATTCCTCCAGCATTTGAAACTATTATCTGATTCAGCAAAGAAATTGTTGGCATCATTGAAAAAGTGTAGTTTTGACATATGCCTTTATTGATTCGTGTTTGTCTTACTCATGAATGGAAACAATAACATTAATCAACATTTATCAGTTGTAATTATAGGCTGGTTAGTCATATGAAAGTTCAGAAAAAATGATGAAAACATTCTATGAAAATTAATTTTCTATATGGAATTTAAGGCAGATATATTGTATATATACATTGCTATTTATAATTTCTTAATATTACTAACATTTATAATAAAGCATATACATAAATTATATGTGTATATTTAAGCATATATGTGTGCATAGAATGACATGTATATAAAACCTAGAGGTATTTATATAGAGATATATTTTTATAATAATAATTATGTATATAATATGATTTTTTTGGAAAATCTCCTCATTAAACATTAACTAGAATGGATTATACACCTAGGTAGTTTAATAACCAAAAACTTTATACAGGTTACACAATTGTTAAAATAACCAGTTTACTCAGAACTTTGGAAAACTTTTCTCCTTTATACATTAGAATTAAGACAAAATAAAAATTTGAATCAAATTTTTAGCAAAACTGTATTGAGATAAAGCTTATAATTTAAGCCATAAACAGAATAATCTTAAATGCAAGATTTGTAGTATTCATACCAGTGTAACATAAATGATTATTTACTTGAAAACACCTGCTTTTGGAGAATCCAAAATTTCCAGATAATGTAGGAATGATTCTTATTTCAAAATATTTTAATGTTAGAAAGTATGGCAAAGTGAATAAAAAATACCACAAAAAGAATATAAAGTTTTAAATAAATAATTGAGTAGCAATAGTACCTGAGAGGTAATGCATATTTTTGTAATGAGCTATGCCAATTACATATAATGCAAGTTCTTTACTTTGTTTCAAAATACACAGAAAAAGTGTAACAACTACTTTTAATATACTATTCACTTGGCAGTAGGATTTGAGCTCTTTAAAATGCACTAGGAAAAAAATCTAAATTTATGGTAAGAAAAAAGCCTCTAGCACATTTTCTAGCACATTTTATTTATAAATACCTATACATTATAATACGATTAAACCCTTTATTATAATGCGTCTCTTAATAGTTCAGTTCATCCATAATCACTCTTCCAAGCTAGACATTTTGATCTCAATATTTATAGGATGAACATCTTTCTGCTACCAACTTAAACATTTTTACTTCCTTAAAACCTAGAGAAAAACCTGTGACCTTCTTGCTCTTATTCTGGAATAAGCCTGGACCAGTCTACAGTCTGGGTTTATATTGTCATTCCCAGCACATTTGTAGGTATGTTGAATATACAGTCGTGTAGGGGGAAAGTGGAAGTTCCCCTTGACCCTCCAAAGTTTCACTGGAAAATCAAGTTGCAAAAGGCAGATTAATTAGAGAAAAGGCATATAAATTTATTTAGTTTGCATGCATGGGAGCCTTCAGAATGAAGACTCAAAGATACAGGAGAAATTGTTCATTTGTATGCTTAGGTTCAACGAAGTGTGGACAGCCATATAGAAAGATGATTGGAGGGGGTGCAGCCAAGATGGCCGAATAGGAACAGCTCCGGTCTACAGCTCTCAGTGTGAGTGACGCAGAAGATGGGTGATTTCTGCATTTCCATCTGAGGTACTGGATTCATCTCACTAGGGAGTGCCAGACAGTAGGTGCAGGACAGTGGGTGCAGTGCACCATGCACGAGCCGAAGCAGGGTGAGGCATTGCCTCACTTGGGAAGTGCAAGGGGTCAGGGAGTTCCCTTTCCTAGTCAAAGAAAGGGGTGATAGATGGCACCTGGAAAATCGGGTCACTCCCACCCTAACACTGCGCTTTTCAGATGCGCTTAAAAAACGGCGCACCAGGAGATTATATCCCGCATCTGGCTCAGAGGGTCCTATGCCAATGGAGTCTCACTGATTGCTAGCACAGCAGTCTGAGATCAAACTGCAAGGCAGCAGCGAGGCTGGGGGAGGGGCACCTGCCATTGCCCAGGCTTGCTTAGGTAAACAAAGCAGGCAGGAAGCTGGAACTGGGTGGAGCCCACCACAGCTCAAGGAGGCCTGCCTGCCTCTGTAGGCACCACCTCTGGGGGCAGGGCACAGACAAACATAAAGACAGCAGTAACCTCTGCAGACTTAAATGTCCCTGTCTGACAGCTTTGAAGAGAGCAGTGGTTCTCCCAGCACGCAGCTGGAGATCTGAGAACCCGCAGACTGCCTCCTCAAGTGGGTCCCTGACCCCTGACCCCCAATCAGCCTAACTGGGAGGCACCCCCCAGTAGGGGCAGACTGACACCTCACACGGCCGGGTACTCCTCTGAGACAAAACTTCCAGAGGAATGATCAGACAGCAGCATTGGCGGTTCACGAAATCCGCTGTTCTGCAGCTTCTGCTGCTGATACCCAAGCAAACAGGGTTCTGGAGTCGACCTCCAGCAAACTCCAACAGACCTGCCACTGAGGTTCCTGTCTGTTAGAAGGAAAACTAACAAACAGAAAGGACATCCACACCAAAAGCCCATCTGTACATCACCATCATCAAAGACCAAAAGTAGATAAAACCACAAAGATGGGGAAAAAACAGAGCAGAAAAACTGGAAACTCTAAAAAGCAGAGCACCTCTCCTCCTCCAAAGGAACACAGCTCCTCACCAACAACGGAACAAAGCTGGACGGAGAATGACTTTGACGAGTTGAGAGAAGAAGGCTTAAGACGATCAAACTACTACAAGCTACAGGAGGAAATTCAAACCAAAGGCAAAGAAGTTGAAAACTTTGAAAAAAATTTAGACGAATGTATAACTAGAATAACCAATACAGAGAAGTGCTTAAAGGAGCTGATGGAGCTGAAAGCCAAGGCTTGAGAACTACGTGAAGAATGCAGAAGCCTCAGGAGCTGATGTGATCAACTGGAAGAAAGGGTGTCAGTGATGGAAGATGAAATGAATGAAATGAAGCGAGAAGGGAGGTTTAGAGAAAAAAGAATAAAAAGAAATGAGCAAAGCCTCCAAGAAATATGGGACTATGTGAAAAGACCAAATCTACATCTGATTGGTATACCTGAAAGTGACGGGGAGAATGGAACCAAGTTGGAAAACACTCTGCAGGATATTATCCAGGAGAACTTCCCCAATCTAGCAAGGCAGGCCAACATTCAAATTCAGGAAATACTGAGAACGCCACAAAGATACTCCTCAAGAAGAGGAACTCCAAGACACATAATTGTCAGATTCACCAAAGTTGAAATGAAGGAAAAAATGTTAAGGGCACCCAGAGAGAAAGGTCGGGTTACCCACAAAGGGAAGTCCATCAGACTAACAGCGGAACTCCCGGCAGAAACGCTACAAGCCAGAAGAGAGTGAGGGCCAATATTCAACATTCTGAAAGAAAAGAATTTTCAACCCAGAATTTCATGTCCAGCCAAACTAAGCTTCATAAGTGGAGGAGAAATAAAATACTTTACAGACAAGCAAATGCTGAGAGATTTTGTCACCACCAGGCCTGCCCTAAAAGAGCTCCTGAAGGAAGCACTAAACATGGAAAGGAACAACCTGTACCAGCCACTGCAAAATCATGCCAAATTGTAAAGACCATCGAGACTAGGAAGAAATTGCATCAACTAACGAGCAAAATAACCAGTTAACATCATAATGACAGGATCAAATTCACACATAACAATATTAACTTTAAATGTAAATGGACTAAATGTTCCAATTAAAAGACACAGACTGGCAAATTGGATAAAGAGTCAAGACCCATCAGTATGCTGTATTCAGGAAACCCATCTCACGTGCAGAGACACACATAGGCTCAAAATAAAAGGATGGAGGAAGATCTACAAAGCAAATGGAAAACAAAAAAAGGCAGGGGTTGCAATCCTAGTCTGTGATAAAACAGACATTAAACCAACAAAGATCAAAAGAGACAAAGAAGGCCATTACATAATGGTAAAGGGATCAATTCAACAAGAAGAGCTAACTATCCTAAATATATATGCACCCAATACAGGAGCACCCAGATTCATAAAGCAAATCCTGAATGACTACAAAGAGACTTAGACTCCCACACAATAATAATGGGAGACTTTAACACCCCACTGTCAACATTAGACAGATCAATGAGACAGAAAGTTAACAAGGATACCCAGGAATTGAACTCAGCTCTGCACCAAGCAGACCTAATAGACATCTACAGAACTCTCCACCCCAAATCAACAGAATATACATTTTTTTCAGCACCACACCACACCTATTCCAAAATTGACCACATACTTGGAAGTAAAGCTCTCCTCAGCAAATGTAAAAGATCAGACATTATAACAAACTGTCTCTCAGACCACAGTGCAATCAAACTAGAACTCAGGATTAAGAAACTCACGCAAAACTGCTCAACTACATGGAAACTGAACAACCTGCTCCTGAATGACTACTGGGTACATAATGAAATGAAGGCAGAAATAAAGATGTTCTTTGAAACCAACGAGAACAAAGACACAACATACCAGAATCTCTGGGACACATTCAAAGCAGTGTGTAGAGGGAAATTTATAGCATTAAATGCCCACAAGAGAAAGCAGGAAAGATCCAAAATTGACACCCTAACATCACAATGAAAAGAACTAGAAAAGCAAGAGCAAACACATTCAAAAGCTAGCAGAAGGCAAGAAATAACTAAAATCAGAGCAGAACTGAAGGAAATAGAGACACAAAAAACCCTTCAAAAAATTAATGAATCCAGGAGCTGGTTTTTTGAAAGGATCAGCAAAATTGATAGACTGCTAGCAAGACTAATAAAGAAAAAAAGTGATAAGAATCAAATAGATGCAATAAAAAATGGTAAAGGGGATATCACCACTGATCCCACAGAAATATAAACCACCATCAGAGAATACTACAAACACCTGTATGCAAATAAACTACAAAACCTAGAAGAAATGGATAAATTGCTCGACACATACACCCTCCCAAGACTAAACCAGGAAGAAGTTGAATCTCTGAATAGACCAATAACAGGCTCTGAAATTGTGGCAATAATCAATAGCTTACCAACCAAAAAGAGTCCAGGACCAGATGGATTCACAGCCGAATTCTACCAGAGGTACAAGGAGGAACTGGTACCATTCCTTCTGAAACTATTCCAATAAACAGAAAAAGAGGGAATCCTCCCTAACTCATTTTATGGGGCCAGCATCATCCTGATACCAAAGCCGGGCAGAGACACAACCAAAAAAGAGAATTTTAGACCAATATCCTTGATGAACATTGATGCAAAAATCCTCAATAAAATACTGGCAAACCGAATCCAGCAGCACATCAAAAAGCTTATCCACCATGATCAAGTGGGCTTCATCCCTGGGATGCAAGGCTGGTTCAATATATGCAAATCAATAAATGTAATCCAGCATATAAACAGAACCAAAGACAAAAACCACATGATTATCTCAATAGATGCAGAAAAGGCCTTTGACAAAATTCAACAACGCTTCATGCTAAAAACTCTCAATAAATTAGGTATTGATGGGATGTATCTCAAAATAATAAGAGCTGTCTATGACAAACCCACAGCCAATATCATACTGAATGGGCAAAAACTGGAAGCATTCCCTTTGAAAACTGGCACAAGACAGGGGTGCCCTCTCTCACCACTCCTATTCAACATAGTGTTGGAAGTTCTGGCCAGGGTAATTAGGCAGGAGAAGGAAATCAAGGGTATTCAATTAGGAAAAGAGGAAGTCAAATTGTCCCCGTTTGCAGATGACATGATTGTATATCTAGAAAACCCCATTTTCTCAGCCCAAAATCTCCTTAAGCTGATAAGCAACTTCAGCAAAGTCTCAGGATACAAAATCAATGTACAAAAATCACAAGCATTCTTATACACCAATAACAGACAAACAGAGAGCCAAATCATGAGTGAACTCCCATTCACAATTGCTTCAAAGAGAATAAAATACCTAGGAATCCAACTTACAAGGGACGTGAAGGACCTCTTCAAGGAAAACTACAAACCACTGCTCAATGAAATAAAAGAGGATACAAAGAAATGGAAGAACATTCCATGCTCATGGGTAGGAAGAATCAATATCATGAAAATGGCCATACTGCCCATGGTAATTTATAGATTCAATGCCATCCCCATCAAGCTACCAATGACTTTCTTCACAGAATTGGAAAAAACTACTTTAAAGTTCATATGGAACCAAAAAAGAGCCCACATTGCCAAGTCAATCCCAAGCCAAAAGAACAAAGCTGGAGGCATCACGCTACCTGACTTCAAACTATACTACAAGGCTATGGTAACCAAAACAGCATGGTACTGGTACCAAAACAGAGATATAGATCAATGGAACAGAACAGAGCCCTCAGAAATAACACCACATATCTACAACTATCTGATCTTTGACAAACCTGAGAAAAATAAGCAATGGGGAAAGGATTCCCTATTGAATAAATGGTGCTGGGAAAACTGGCTAGCCATATGTAGAAAGCTGAAACTGGATCCCTTCCTTACATCTCATACAAGCATTAATTCAAGATGGATGAAAGACTTAAATGTTAGACCTAAAACCATAAAAACCCTAGAAGAAAACCTAGGCATTACCATTCAGGACATAGGCATGGGCAAGGACTTCATGTCTAAAACACCAAAAGCAATGGCAGCAAAAGCCAAAATTGACAAATGGGATCTAATTAAACTAAAGAGCTTCTGCACAGCAAAAGAAACTACCATCAGAGTGAACAGGCAACCTACAAAATGGGAGAAAATTTTCACAACCTACTCATCTGACAAAGGGCTAATATCCAGAATCTACAATGAACTCAAACAAATTTACAAGAAAAAAACAAACAACCCCATCAAAAAGTGGGCAAAGAACATGAACAGACACTTCTCAAAAGAAGACACTTATGTAGCCAAAAGACACATGAAAAAATGCTCACCATCACTGGCCATCAGAGAAATGCAAATCAAAACCACAATGAGATACCATCTCATACCAGTTAGAATGGCAATCATCAAAAAGTCAGGAAACAACAGGTGCTGGAGTGGATGTGGAGAAATAGGAACACTTTTACACTGTTGGTGGGATTGTGAACTAGTTCAACCCTTGTGGAAGTCAGTGTGGCGATTCCTCAGGGATCTAGAACTAGAAATACCATTTGACCCAGCCATCCCATTACTGGGTATATACCCACAGGACTATAAATCATGCTGCTATAAAGACACATGCACAGGTATGTTTATTGCAGCACTATTCACAATAGCAAAGACTTGGAACCAACCCAAATGTCCAACAATGATAGACTGGATTAAGAAAATGTGGCACATATACACCATGGAATACTATGCAGCCATAAAAAGTGATGAGTTCATGTCCTTTGTAGGGACATGGATGAAATTGGAAATCATCATTCTCAGTAAACTATCACAAGAACAAAAAACCAAACACTGCATATTCTCACTCATAGGTGGGAATTGAACAATGAGAACACATGGACACAGGAAGGGGAACATCACACTCTGGGGACTGTTGTGGGGTGGGGGGAGGGGGGAGGGATACCTTTAGGAGATATACCTAATGCTAAATGACGAGTTAATGGGTGCAGCACACCAGCATGGCACATGTATACATATGTAACTAACCTGCACATTGTGCACATGTACCCTAAAACTTAAAGTATAATAATAAAAATAAAATAAAATAAAATAAAAAAATGAAAACGTTTTGCAATTATGGAGCAAAGAGGGTGGCTCCTCTCTTAAAAAATCTTGTGAGCTATTAAAGTTCCCAAACTTATTGCATTTTGTTGCTGCAACTGCAAGAGTTGAAAGTAATGATGAGCTAGAAACTATTACAGATGCATTTGAAATCTGGAATCCATAAATATAGAACGGGTATGTTCCAGGGGCATGCATGGCATGCATTCAAAGGATGTTGCCCATTTTAGGTATATATACCTCCAAAACCACAAAATTATGGAATAAAAATTTGGGTTTTCTATGTTTTGGTTTATATTAACATTTTAAATAAGTTTGTTTTGTGTTATCTTTAAAAACAAAAAAAGAAAGATGATTGGAATAAAAGGGTGTGGTCTAATGCAATAGACTGAGTGGGGAAACCCCATGAGGTCTGTCTGTCTAGATTCCTCTTGGCCTGTCTGTGCAGCATTTCTTCCTTCTGGGTATGAGGCAGGACCCTCTCCAGAATGGAGTTTTTTGACCTACATCAAACAAAGTTGGTCAGATAAGTTTTAATGGCCTGTTTTTACATAGAAAGGTGGAGGAAAAAATAGAAAATAAAAATGTTACAGTTTTAGGATTAATGGCTAGCTTTGTGGAAAATGGGTTCTGGTTTCTATGACCTGTATTGGGCAAGAAAGATTCCAGCTTCTATGATTAGCCTTGAGAGGGAATGTGACAGAGACAGTGGGACAGGAGAAGGTCAGAAAAAACTTTTGCTTTTGAGTCCTTCATTTTGGTATATTGTTTTCTGAGCCCCAATACTTGTATCAGTTTATTCCATCATTGTCTTAACTACACTTTTAGTATGTGAATACCGTGAACACAGGGCTTATGTATAAGATTTTTAAAGTAATAATATACTTCAAACATGTAAAAAATATAATATACACTCCTGTATCTATGACACAAATAATTTTCTTTTGCTTCATCCCAGTCTCTCTGCCTTCCTTCATTTCTTCCTTCCATAACGAAGCACAATAGATGAAATTAAAACATACATTTATTCCCCACTGTCTGATTTCCCACTGTTTCTCTTGGGCAGAAGCCATCATCTTAACTTTTTTTTTCATATTTTTACTATCTATGCTTTAAAATTACCTAAAGAGAGCATATAATTCTGCAGTTTATTTACCTAGGATTTTTTCAATAAGTATCTATCTTGTTGATTAATGTAAATCTACTTCATTTTTGCTGAGTGTATTGTATTCAGTTGTGTGAATAAGTCATTTCCCTATAATTCTACATTAAGTCAATTCCATGATTTCACCATTAAAACCAACATTCTTGTACATAGCAAGATCTTTTCCTAGATTATATATCTAGCAATGTGCTTCCTGAGTTTTAGATTTTTATACATTTTTAGCTTTAATAAATCTTGCATAATGGATCTCTATAGATTTTTAACAATTTACTTACTCAGAACATTTCCATTTTTTCATATACCTTTAGACTGTTGACGTCAGGAGACTTTCAAATTTGCTAACCCAATGGGTATTAAAAGTCTTCATTATTTTTTCAATTTGTATTTTTAAGTTCTAATAAATTTGTAATTATCTCCATATATTTATAGACTATTCATGTTCACCTCTGATGAACTGCCAAGTCAAATCATTTCCTCATTTGGTTATTGTTTGCTTTGATTTTACTAATGGTGTATGCTGAGTACTAATCCTCTGTGGATTATATGCTTTATTAATAAACTCAGTGTATGGTAAATTTTTACATATTCTCATGTTTGTCATTCAGAAATTTAAAATGTTATATAATCAATTTTTCTTTTATGGATTTTTTTTAAAAATGAGCAATTCTATGCCATAAAAATAATTTTCTTCTTAATTTCATTTATTCTTTTTCCTGTTCTCCACATCTACCTTTATTTGTAATTTATTTTTAAATAGTTTTAATTAGAACTATTTGTAATAATAACTATTTGTAACTATTTGTGATAATTAATCTAATTTCTTCATTTGTTTACTTTTCATAGATATAGCAATTTATTCATAAGTCTATGTTTTCCCTGAATGAGTATTTAAGAGCTTACAAAATGTGTTTTTCTTTTTCATTTTTTATACCACTCTATAACTTACACCAGTTTCTATGTAGTATTTATGTGACTCTCTTCCAGACTTTTCTATCATGTTTCATATTTTTACTTATTCTTACTATTAATCACCTCTAATTTCTTTAGAATTACAATAACTTTTAATACCTACAGAACATTTCTTCCCATTGAGAGGTGACAGCGTGCTGGCAGTCCTCACAGCCCTGGCTCACTCTCCGCGCCTCCTCTGCCTGGGCTCCCACTTTGGTGGCACTTGAGGAGCCCTTCAGCTCGCCCCTGCACTGTGGGAGCCCGCTTCTGGGCTGGCCAAGGCCGGAACCGGCTCCCTCAGCTTGCAGACAGGTGTCGAGGGAGAGGCGCCAACGGGAACCAGGGCTGCGCGCCGCGCTTGCGGGCCAGCTGGAGTTCCGGGTGGGCGTGGGCTTGGCGGGCCCCCGCACTCGGAGCAGCCAGCCGGCCCTGCCGGCCCCGGGCAATAAGGGGCTTAGCACCCGGGCTAGCGGCTGCGGAGGGTGTACTGGGTCCCCCAGCAGTGCCAGCCCACCGGCGCTGCGCTCGGTTTCTCACTGGGCCTTAGCTGCCTTCCCGCTGGGCAGGGCTCGCGACCTGCAGCCCGCCACGCCTGAGCCTCCCACCCCCTCCATGGGCTCCCGTGCGGCCGGAGCCTCCCTGATGAGCGCCGCCCCCTGCTCCACGGCGCCCAGTCCCATAGATCACCCAAGGGCTGAGAAGTGAGGGCGCAGGGCGCGGGACTGGCAGGCAGCTCCACCTGTAGCCCCGGTGCCGGATCCACTGGGTGAAGCCAGCTGGGCTCCTGAGTCTAGTGGGGACGTGGAGAACCTTTATGTCTAGCCCAGGGATTGTAAGTACACCAATTGGCACTCTGTATCTAGCTCAAGGTTTGTAAACACACCAATCAGCACCCTGTCTAGCTCAGGGTTTGTGAATGCATCAGTGGACACTCTGTATCTAGCTACTCTGGTGGGGCCTTGGAGAACCTTTGTGTGGACACTCTGTATCTAGCTAATCTGATGGGGACGTGGAGAACCTTTGTGTCTAGCTCAGGGATTGTAAACGCACCAATCAGCGCCCTGTCAAAACAGACCACTGGGCTCTACCAATCAGCAGGATGTGGGGAGGTGGGGGGCACATAAGAGAATAAAAGCAGGCCGCTGGAGCCAGCAATGGCAACCGGCTCCGGTCCCCTTCCACACTGTGGAAGCTTTGTACTTTCGCTCTTTGCAATAAATCTTGCTGCTGCTCACTCTTTGGGTCCACACTGCCTTTATGAGCTGTAACACTCACCGCGAAGGTCTGCAGCTTCACTCCTGAAGCCAACGAGCCCAGGAGCCCACCGGAAGAACGAACAACTCCAGACACGCCGCCTTAAGAGCTGTAACACTCACCCGGAAGGGCTGCAGCTTCACTCCTGAGCCAGCGAGACCACCAACCCACCAGAAGGAAGAAACTCTGAATACATCTGAACATCGGAAGGAACAAACTCTGGATACGCCGCCTTTAAGAACTGTAACACTAACTGCGAGGGTCCCCGGCTTCATTCTTGAAGTCAGTGAGACCAGGAACCCACTAATTCTGGACACACCACCTTATTCTTGTTTTTCAAAATATTCTCTACTATTCTTGGTCCAATGTTAAACTTGTGTGAATTTTAGTCAAATTTTATGTTTTATGGAGAGCCCTGGTGGCATTTTGATGGGATTTTTACTTGTATTTACAGATTATTTTTGTGGGAATTGGTATTTTCTAACGCTAAGCACTCCATATATGACCATAGTATAACTCCCCATGTATTTAGGTGTTGTAGTTTTATTCATATAATTTTGAACTTTATTTTTCAGATTTATTCTTAGATAACATCATTTTTATTCATTGGATGGTTTAAAAATAATTATTCTACTTGCTACTTTATAATTGCTTTCTGCACGGCAGCATTATTGATGACATACATAACCCTGATGATCAGGCTATATGTCTCTTAGTATATTAGTGGTATTTGAAGGAAAATGAACCACTTCAGTGGGATTGCCAAGAAAAAAATGTAACAGGGAGTTACATTTTTCATTACACAGTTTCTATAATGGAACTTTGTTATGTTAATATTGCATTTGCAATCTTGCTGAACTCTCTTACTAGTTCTCATTATGTCCTTAGCTTTTCTTTAGTTTTCTGTAGAAACAACTTTATTCTCTTTGGTAAATAAGTATTTTTCTTCCTTTTTAATTCTTACGCTTTATTTTAGTTTCTTGTCTTATAGAATTGATCTTCCATTAAATATAAAAGAATGTTATATTTTTATCCTTTTATTTATCTAATCTTTGCTTTTCAGACCACTGATTACAAAATTAGCTTTTTCAGAAATACACAAGGACTACGGTATGTCATAACAGCTTTCAAAGTAAGCAGGTGTGAAAAAAATGCTTCCTCTTTCCGTAAGCTTCCTACACACCAAAAAAAGCCATTAGTATGTTTAACCTGATATCAGTTAAGGTTAGTCTGCTAATAATTGCCAAGTATCACTTCATTTCTTGGCTATACATTGCTCTAAATTTCCCGATAGAAAGATTCTTTTTATCCTACTTGTTACATTTTTTCCTTGTCCATCCCACTGTGGTGGCTGACTTTCCTTCCTATACCACTAATAACCTAAGAGACATACAGCCTGATCATCAAGTCTGTACTGATCTTGCAAAGGTACCTGTTAGGGAATATCACTGTTTCTGCTATCTACAGTGTAAACCACGTATTGGTGAAAGTAGCAACTATCATTTGTGCTAACTTATTTTTTTGTTATTGCATATAGTGATTTTCTTCTTTGAGCCTCGTTACTGAGCTGTGCGCCGCCCACAACATGCTGCTATTAACAAATCAGAGTTAAAATGAAATAATATTTTTATTTAGCATGTTGCAGCTTACTAGGTGATTCAATTAATTCAATCAAGGCTGAGTATATCTAAATAATCTTTAGCTATTATCCACAGAATTACAGAAACAGCTCACAACTTTTTGCCATTTACTTGACACCATATTGGCTAGAGATAAAGATTACATGCTTTCATTATATTAATATAAATGAATGGGATTTGGATCACAATCTTAAAAGACACAATCCCAAACATCATAATCCTGAATTTTGAAATCTCAAAAGGTCGAAATTCCCAACAGTCAAAATGTCTAAAGTTCCTAACATCTAAAATCTCAAAAATTACAATCCCAAAAGATTAAAATACCAAATGTTGAAATCCTGAAAGCTGAATTCCAGGAAAGGGGTTAGGATGGTTAAGGTTGTATTCAGGTTAGTTGCATCATGTTAGGCACAACTATTAAATTATTATTGTCTTTATTTGTTTTTGTTTTTAATGTTTCTTTTTTTATTTCAATAGCTTTTGTGGTACAAATGGTTTTTGATTACTTAAATAAATTGTATAGTGGAAAGGTCTGAGATTTTAATGCTCCCATCACCTAAGTAGTAGTGTACCTTTATTCAATATGTAGTTTTTTTATCCTTTATCCTCTTCTCCCCTCCCCACCTACTGATTCTCCAGTGTCCATTATACCACTCTGTATGCCTTTACATACCCATAGCTTAGCTCCCTCTTCTAAGTGAGAACATACAGTATTTGGTTTTCTCATCTTGAGTTATTTCACTTAGAATAATGGCCTCCAGCTCCATCCTAGTTGATGCAAAAGAGATTATTTCATTCTTAGTTATGGCTGATTAGTATTCCATTGTATGTGTGTGTCTGTGTGTGTGGGTGTCTGTGCGTGTGTGTGTATAAACACATTTTCTTTATCTACCCATCAGCTTATGGGCACTTAGGTTGGTTCCATTTCTTTGCAATTGTGAATTGTGTTGCAACAAACATATGTGTGCAGGTGTCTTTTATATAATTTCCTTTCCTTTGAAGAGATACCACTGGGATCCACTGGGTGAAGCTAGCTGGGCTCCTGAGTCTGGTGGGGACTAGGAGAACCTTTATGTCTAGCTAAGGGATTGTAAATACAGGAATCAGCACTCTGTGTCTAGCTCAGGGATTGTAAATGCACCAATCAGCACCCTGTCAAAACGGACCAATCAGCTTTCTGTAAAACAGACCAGTCAGCTCTCTGTAAAATGGACGAATCAGCAGGATATGGGTGGGGCCAGATAAGGGAATAAAAGCAGGCTGCCGCAGCCAGGAATGGCAACTCGCTTGGGTCCCTTTCCACACTGTGGATGGGTGGTTCTTTTGCTCTTTGCAATAAATCTTGCTGCTGCTCACTCTTTGGGTCTGCACTGTCTTTATGAGCTGTAACATTCACCTTGAAGGTCTGCAGCTTCACTCCTGAGCCAGCGAGACTATGAACCCACAAGAAGGAAGAAAATGAACACATCCGCACATCAAAAGGAACAAACTCTGGACACGCCGCCTTTAAGAACTGTAACACTCACTGCGAGGGTCCGCAGCTTCTTTCTTGAAGTCAGTGAGACCAAGAACCCATCAATTCTGGACACAGAACCATCCCTGCATCCCTGGGATGAAACCCACTTGATCATGGTGAGTTATCTTTTTGATAAGCTGTTGGATTCAGTTTGCTAGGATTTTTGTTGAGGATTTTTGCATCTATATTCATCAAGGATATTTGTCAGCAGTTTTCTTTTTTTTTGTTTTGTCCTTTCCTGGCTTTGGTATCAGGGTGATGCTAGCTTCATAGAATGAGAAAAATTCAATCAGTAATATAAAAAAAATTATCACCACCACCAACAACAAAAATAAAAAAGAACGGAAGATGGATTCACAGCCAAATTATACCAGTAGTTTAAAATAATCTTTTGTTCTACTAGGTCCTACCAGTAGTACAAAAGAAAAAGTACTAGTAGTTTCAAAGAGAAAAAGTACTAGCAGTTTCAAAAGAAAAAGTACTAGTAGTTTCAAATAATCTTTTGTATTTCTGTGGTGTTGGGAGTAATGTTTCCATTTTTATTTCTATTTTAGATTAGTTGAATCTTCTCTCCTATTTTATTGATTGATCTGGTGAATGTTGATCAATTTTGTTTATCTTTTCAAAGAAACAGCTTTTTGTTTTATTGATCCTTTGTATTATTTGTGTGTTTCAATTTCATTTAGTTCTGCTCTGATCTTTGTTATTTCTTTTCTTCTGCTAGCTTTGGGTTTGGTTTGTTCTTGTTTCTCTAGTTCCTTGAAGTGTGACATTAGGTTGTTTATTCGTGATCTTTCAGACTTTTTGATGCAGGCATTTTGTGCTATAAACTTTTCTCTTAATACTGCTCTTGCTGCATCTCAGGGGTTTTGAACAACTTGTGTCACTATTATAATTCATTTCAAAGAATTTTAAAATTTCAATCTTGATTTTATTGTAAACTCCAAAACCACTCAGGAACAGATTGTTTAATTTGCATGTATTTGTATAGTTTTAAAGGTCCCTTATGGAATTTATTTATAGTTTTATACTCCACTGTGGTCTGCAAAGACACTTGATATAATTTTGATTTTTAAAAAAAATTTATTGACTTGTTTTGCAGCCTATAATAGCATCTATCTTAAAGAGTGTTCCATATGCTAATGAGGAAAATGTATATTCTGCAGTTCTTGGGTCGAATATTCTGTAAATTTTGTTAGGTACATTTATTCTAGAGTGCAGTTTAAGTCCAGTGTTTCCCTGCTTACTTTCTGCCTCGATAATCTGTCTAGTGCTATCGGTGGAGGACTGAAGTTCCCTACTATGACTGTGTTGCTATTTCTTTTTTAGGTATAGTAGTAATTGTTTTATAAATCTGGGAGCTCCAGAGTTAGGTGCATATATATTTAGGATTGTAATACCTTGTTGTTGAATTGATCCTTTTATCATTATATAATGACCTTCTTTGTCTCTTTTTACTGTTGTTGCTTTAAAGTCTGTTTTATCTGATATAAGAATAGCTACTCCTGCTGGTTTTTGGTTTCCATTTTCATGAAATATCTTTTTCTACTCCTTTACCTTGAGTCTATTAAAATCATTACATGTTATATGACTCTTGAAGACAGTAGATATTTGGTTTGTAATTTTTTAATCCATTCTGCCAATCCCTGTCTTTTCAGTGGAGCATTTAGACCATTTAAATTCAATGTTATTAATGAGATATGAGGTTCCAGTCATCATGTTGATTGTTACCCAGATACTTTGTTTTCTTCATTGTGTTACTGGTTTTTGTTTGTTTTTAGAGTAAAGGGAAAGTAAGTTTATTGGGAATGTAAAGGAATAAAAGAATAACTACTCCATAGGCAGAGCAGCTGTGTTACTGTTTTATAGGGCTTGTGAATTTTATGCTTTCATGAAGTTGTATTCTGGTGCATATCAATCTTTTGTTTCAAGATTTAAGTTTTTTTTGTTTTTGTTTTTGTTTTTTTTTTTTTAATCATTTCCTATAGTGCTTGTTTGGTAGTGACAAATTCCCTCAGCATGTGTTCATCTGAAAGACTATTTATCTTTCATTTATGAAACTTAGTTTTGTTGGATACAGAATTCTTTGCTGACAGTTATTCTGTTTAAGGAGGCTAAAGACATGACCCTAGTCCCTTCTGGCTTGTAAGGTTTCTACTGAGAAGACTGCTGTTAATCTGATAGGTTTTCTTTATAGGTAACATGAGGCTTTTTATCTCACTGCTCTTAAAGTTCTTCACATTGGCTTTAGATAGCCTAATGGCTATATGCCTTGGTGATGTCCTTTTTGCAATGAATCACCCAGGATTTCTTTTGTACTTAGATGTCTACATCTCTAGCAAAGGCAGAGAAGTTTTCCTCAATTATTTCCTCAAATGAGTTTTCCACACTTTTTGATTTTTCTTCTCCCTCAGGAAGAACAATGATTTTTATGTCTGGCTATTTTACATAATCTCATATTTCTTGGAGACTTTATTTCTTTCAATTCTTTTTTCTTTATTTTTGCCTGATTGGGTTAATTCAAAAGTTTTGCCTTTGAACTTTAAAAATCTTTCTTCTACTTGGTCTAATCTATCGTTAAAGCTATCCACTGCATTTTGTAATTCCCTATATGTTATTTTTCATTTCCAGAAGTTTTTATTGATTTTCCTTGAAAATATCTATCTCTATAGAAAGTGTACATTCGTATACTGATTTTTTTTCATTTCTCTATTTTAGTTTTCACCTTTCTTCTGTATCTTTTTGATTGACTTAATAATCAACTTTTAAATTCTTTATCTGGTATTTCAAAGATTTAATCTTGGTTTGGATCCATTGCTAGAGAGCTATGTGTTCTTTTGAGTGTTATAGAACTCTGTTTTGTCTTACTGCCAGAATTATTTTTCTGGTTTATTCTCACTTTGGTTGACTATTTTTTTTTAAATGTTTGTAAATTTATTTTTTTAACTGTGTTTTTCAAAAATTTACTTTTTCCCCTCAAAGATGTGAATTTAATAATTATAGTTTATTGTAACCTAATTTAGCTCTGGTTGATATTGGGGTGAAAATTTATTAAGAGTTCCTTGATTATGTTCTCTGTATGATGACTTTCTCAGATGCTGATTGTGGTAGCAATGTGGTTGGTATGTGTGCAGGTTCTCTGTCTTCTGTGGAGTTGTAATGCCAGAAGTTTCTTGAAGCTTATCTTGTTCCTCATTGGTTTGCATTTTTTATTTATTTATTTTTTCCCCAGTATTTTATTTACTGGATAGAACAGTTCAGGCTTCAGGCTGTAAAGAAGGTGTCCTAGAGTAAAAACTAACTGTGGCTAAAGTAGGTGGGTGAATGCAATCCCCAAGGGTGGACAGAGATCCCAGCCTTGACAGAGTAGCTGGGGGAGCTCTCGGTGAAATGCACTGAAGTCTTTTCAGAGGTAAGTGAGGGAGCCACTTCAGCTCCTCTGCCAGGCCGGGAGGAAAGGGATCGCACCTTCCAGTTACACTCTTGACCCAGTGTTCTGGCTGTTCAGCTCAGACAGGCCCCTATTTTTCATCTGCAGAAATGCTGATGTTTATGTTGAGGAGTTGTGGTTCTACCCCTTATGGAAGCCTGAACCTGGAGGCCACTCCTCCTGTGAGGATACAGTCACCCTGAAGTGCTCCACAAGGGCTGTCCATAGATGTGCCCATGCCAAGGCCCCATGGGAAAATCCCCAACTATGTCTGCAGTGGTCAGCAAATGGAAAAAGAAGTACCATTTTCCAAGATCCTTCATGAGCACCAGGGCTGCTTGACTGTTGGGGTATAGCCATGAACTTTGCTAAGCACAGTGCTGCACCTGTGCCTCTACTGAAAGAAACTTCGCACCAAGAAAGTTCTGGGGCTGAATTTTTTTATCCCAAGGGTCGCTTACTCCCTTGATGTGGGTGCGCTCCTCCTTACCCTTGGAGTAGGAGTCCTTGAAGGCCAGACTCCTGTGAATCCTGCTACTCCTTTGATCCAGCCATCCAGTGAGTGTCACACTCCAGGCTGGTGCTGGGGAATGTCTGCATGGGATCCAGTGATGTGACCTGTCTGCAAGTCTCCCAGCAGTGGTTAACCAGTACCAGCTCTGATGGTGTGGCAGGGGAGTGACAGACTCTGTGAAATTCCTTGGTTATATATAGCCTTAGTGGGTTGTCTTTCTCAAATGCCAGTTGTAGTATTAATGAACTGGTCATAGGAACAGACTCAGGACCTCCTGATTATCCAAGGTGCTATAGGCAATGGTGACAGCTGAGGTCACCCCACGAGGTTTCTCCTTCCTGGGCACTGTATTATTATATCTGCAGATGCTGTAATAGGCTGTGTCAGTTGGCCTTCAACCAGGAGGCAGCATTTGCAAAGGAGCACCAGCTGCAATGGTAGTGGTGGGATTTGTGCTTGCCTTATGTTACCCAGTGGAGGTACTCTGCTGTTTCAGGCAATGGGCAGGGCCATAAAGCTCCCAAAAGTTTCTGTTCTTTGTGTTAAGCTACCAGAGTGATTAGAGAGGCAAAGTCAAGTGTGGGCTGGTTCAGGCCCGTTTGCACTCTGGTTCTCTACTTGGGAGTGCAAGCAGTGGCCTCAGTGGTCATCAGAGGGCAATTCTCTGGTTGCTGAGATAATGCTCCAAGGAGGAGTGCAGCTGCCTCTGATGCCCAGAAGAGTCTATACAGGAAGTAGGGATTAGTAGGCAGCAATGAGCCCCACCCAGCTCCCAGGCACTTGTCAAGGCAGGCCTCACACCCACAGTGTTCTATGGGCTGCAGCTAGCTAGGTTCCAAACAGTTTGCACTCAGAACTCAAAACTGCCCCATGGAGACAGAAACTACAACTTTTAGGCCACGCTTCTCCCAGTGTGCCTGCGGAACAATGGTGCCTACCTCTTGCACCAACGGCTATTGTGCAGTTCCTAATTACTCCTTTGTTCTGGCCAAGGGGGTTCATCCCCATGCAAGATTATATTGTGAATCTCATTTGGGAGCTTCTCTCAACCCATGACTGCTGCCTGAGTAAGCTGGCAGACTTCCCTGAGGTCCTCTGTGAGGTAGGATCAGGAATGGCTTCTCTGCATCCCTACTGGAGACGGGGAGGAGTGCGTGCAAAGCATATCCAGAGCTTCTCCTTCTCATATTGTCCCCTTCTCATATCCTCACCACCGCTTACTAAGTTGGCTTCCATGCTGAGTAGGGTTAAGACCTTTCCCTGTGGATTGAATTGCCAGTTTTCCCAGTGGGAGTGTATGTCCCAGAGGCAGTTATTCCCCTCTCACACTCTGGGACTTTCAGTTTTCCACCTGGATCACAGTGTAGACTGTAGCCTGCTGCTTATTTCAAAGGGTCTGCAGTTTCTTTCAGTTTCTCTGTTAAGTTCCTGTGTTGCTTCTTGGAAAAAAGTTCACAGTGTGAATCGCTATACACTGTTTTGTTTTTCCAAGTAGGGGAACATGCTAATGGTGCTTCCAATCTACCATTTTGGGGGAAAAAGCCAAAAAACAACTATTATCTTTATTTAGAAATTGAGTATTGTTTAAGGAGATGCATTTAAGTGCCTAGTTGACAAGGAGTGGACTTGTGGACTAAATTTTAAATGAAAATTTGACTGGATTAAGGGATGCCTAGAAAACTGATAAAGTGTCATTTTGGGTCTATGAGGGTATTTCCAGAGGAGATTAGCGTGCGAGTCTGAGTGGACTAGGAAGGAAGAAGTGTCCTTATTGTTGGCTGGCACCATCCAATCGGCCAGGGAAATGGAGAGAACAGATGCAGAAAGATAATTTGTCTCTCTCTCAGAGCTGAGATGGACTTTTCTTCTGCTCCCTTAGACATCAGGAATTTGACTCCACAAAAGTGCATTATCACAATGTTGACTTTGTGTGTAAGCATTGTGCATGTAGGTAAAAAGCTAAAACTTCCTCAGTAAACAAAGAGATGTTCTTTTCGTACATCTACATTTGTGAAGATATGATTTCTGAAGATCTCTGCCCTTTGAGTGATGGCATATGTGGTGGTGACTCACTGTGGGTTTTGGATCAATCTCATCAAAAGACTTAGGTTGTCTGTCATGGTGTTTCAGACGACTGCAGTTATAAAGCTGGGAACACAAAATTACCAATCATAGTGATACATGTTTATACATTTACTTGCTGACCTATTTCTTTATGAATATGATTTGTCTGTTTATAACCGTTATACCCATGAGATCATAATTAGTATGCCTGAGCATTTGTTTGCAAAAATATGTACATTATTATTGTCCATTTTATTGTGTAAAGTAGCCTATAAGTGTTCTGTCATTTTTTTTTTTAATGTTTATTTTTTGAAACAGAGTCTCCTTCTGTCACCCAGGCTGGAGTGCAGTGGCACGATCTCAGCTCACTGCAAGCTCCGCCTCCTGGGTTCACGCCATTCACCTGCCTCAGCCTCCCGAGTAGCTGGGACTACAGGCGCCTGCCACCACGCCCGGCTAATTTTTTGTATTTTTAGTAGAGATGGGGTTTCACCATGTTAGCAAGGATGGTCTCGATCTCCTGACATTGTGATCCGCCCACCTTGGCCTCCCAAAGTGCTGGGATTACAGGCGTGAACCATCGCGCCCAGCCGTATTCTGTCATTTTTATACAACTGTCAAATAAATCACCTCTTAAAAGTATCTTTTTATCTATTTTAAAATTATTTCTTCCAGAATTACATTTTTGGGATTTCGATCTTTCAGGATTTCAACATTTATAATTATGGTAATCGAGACTGTGTCTTTCAGGATTATGATCAGCTGCTGAATTAATGATATGTGAGGTGAGTTGATTTGCAGTGAGGGTTACTTGAGAAGAAAGGAAAGCTATTATTCCATTTATTTCTCGAATGATTTAAAGGTCTCCAAAGAATGTATCTTATTGGTGATTATTTTTCATTTCTACTTCTCTCTTTTAGTTCTCTGAAAGACAGTTCTCTTTCTGATTCTCTTATGAGTTTGAATATGGTAGTCAGATAAAGAGCCCACAAATATAAAAGTGGCTACAGTTTACAAGTCATATGTGGCCCTGTTTATTGGATAGGTACATTGTCATAGGTGAAGTATTTCCATCACTATCATTAACCACGTTAAATTTTGGGCTGCTGATTAGGAGAAACTGATAGGCTGTAGTCATCTCACAGAATCTGGTTTTTATGATCGTTTTCTCATAAGTTTTTTAATGGAAATGAACATATTGCTTCTATCAGGTGAATAGTAATACTTAATACCTCTGAATCAAGGGTCCACAAACTATGAGCTACAGGCCAAATCTGGCCCAACACCTGTTTTTGTGTTGGGCAATATCCTGTTTTGTGTTGGGCAATATCCTGTTTTGTGTTGGGCAATGTTTTGTGTCTGTGGCAATAAAATAGGATTCTTTTATATAGCATCTATGGCTGTGTTGGAGCTACAGCAACAGAATTGAGTAATTGCAACAGACATCTTATGGCCTTCAAAGTCTAAAATGTATAATATCTGACTCTTTAGAGGAAAGTTTTCTGACTGCTGATCTAAAGCAAGGATGATAAGCTAACAGCAATCAATTAAATGTCATTATTACAGTGACTAATTAATGATGTCTGTGATGGGTGAAATAATAGGCTATGGGGACATTTAGGCTAGATATTTGCCATCCTTTGTCTAAAAAAATAGTATTTCCTTAATAATTACCAACTGAGTCAAAGAAAATAGGTCAGTTAATTTCCTCTTCCTTAAATCTTTGAAAGAGCTAAGCATAGTGACACATTTTAAAATAATATGATTAGGAGAAAAAAAATCAATTTGTTGCCTTTCTCATGATTTCTTAACTACTATGAACCATACATGATAGATGTGTTTCCTCCTTATTCTTAAATTTGAGCAAAATGCCTTTCTAGTTACTTTTTATAAAGACATGGCTTTATGAATTAAAGAGCCAAACACTTCTTTTCCTGTCTGTCTGGTGCCACAATCTATTTTTTTCCTCCCACTTCTTACAGAGGTGGACATTGAAAGAAAAGTGATAACATGACAGAGTGGAATTAAGTATATATTTTAAACATCCTGTCTTTACTGTTTTAAAAGCATCCAATACATCCAGATAATCTTTTATTGAGAATGTGCAAAAAAAACAAAACAAAATAAAACTGCAGCATTAGACAAGAACAGAATCCTTCAATCCTCTATCATGGACCCCCTGCTACTTTCTTCATTCTCTGTAACATTGCTTCTGTAGGTCTTCTTCAGCATTTCTTGCTTGTTGACTTATAGGACTAAGATGCCCTGCTTTATTTTTTTGATATTCACTTTCCGGTCCCCTAAAGGTAGGCTGCAGTTAGGAGGCATCCCTGCTCTCTTCCTAGCCCAGTAAACTGATCTGGGTGGGGTTCTACTTGATCTTCCCATGTGTAAACCTTTACTAGACAGACTGGCATTCAGAAGACCTAGCTTTAAGAGCAGGCGGTACAATTAATTATTTCTGTGACTCCGACAGTTCTCTAAAATGTAGTTTTCTTATTATTACAATGAGGAAGTTTGCTTAGACGATTTAATTCAAGCTTTGAATGATTCTCTTTGTATCTTTCTCTACCTTCACATCCAAGAAGTTTCTGAAAAAGATTTCAACCCATAGCAGCAGCATATGCTTTGCCAGTAGCCTGAACTTTATTGTCTTCAGGACTCACTTCCCCTCACCGTTTTAAATTTTCTCTTTATTCAACCCACTTTACCCATTCTGCCTCCTTCCTCCCTGTCTCTCCCTCCTTCCCTCCCTCCCTTCCTTCTCCCTTCCTGCCTTTTAATGAAAGACTTTCATCAGCTCTTATTTAAGAACTGCATCTCATTGAATATTTTCTCAATCAATTTTAACTCATAAATACATCAAGCTTGCAGTTAAGGGGCTCATGTTATAACCAGTTATATTAGGACATCACTTTTGAGAATTCTTTTAAACAAACAATAAAAGTGTTTTGAAATATAAAATAATGCATTTGTTACATTTCACGTTGCTAGATACATCTCTGCAAATGGAGGCAATGTATTTTTAGGAACACTTTTGTTTTTCTGTTCACTGATGGGTTATTAAAGTTAGTACATGGATTTAGATGTGATTCCACACTGGTTTTCAGTCTATCAGGAAAGGCTTTGTGGTACATTAGAAGTATGTTCAAGGAATGTCATCTCACTACTTCAAGGGGCTTTTCTTTAATAAAAAGGGCAATAGGGATCAAACCAATCCACTGAATTTGCATGTTTTCTCCTCACATTGCTGAAAACATCTATTCAAACTGGCTTCAAACTAGAGCAATTAGGTGGGTAATTGCCCTAGTGTGAACTTAGCCTTAAAAGCTTATTCTATGAAACTAGAGTAATTAGACTTACTTCTTCTGTCTTTTTTTCTTCACCTCATTGTTCTCATGCATTAGGCTAATGTTGCTTTGCTTGGGTTCACTTCAATGCAAATGAATGGACGCTGGGGATGGGGGAATAGAAAGGTATAAATGGATAGGAAATCCAGGGGAAAAAAAAAAAGCCAGCTTGTGACAGCAATCATGAAAAACATTTGCTTTCTAATAGGGCTTGTTAAACAGCATTTTAATTAATCTAAAATTTGCAACATACCTGCTTGTCACTATCCTTTGTAATGATTAGTTTATGTTCCTAAAATAGATATACAAAATATCTCGTTTTGCCAGATAATTTAGCAATGCTTGGCTATATCAAATGAATCTTAGTTGCTAACACGGTAACAGTTTTAGTTGTTTTTTCTTTGCTTTAACATGTTATAATCATTATCCAAAGGGAATACCAGGTCAAGTGTTAACGATATGTGCGTTGCAAAAATAAAAGTTAAGATTTGCCATCTGTTCAAAAAAGACACCATTACGTTAGATATTTTTTACAATTTCTTTTTAATCCTAATACTTTTTTTTATTATTTCACTTATTTAAAACTATAGATATACTTTGTTTACCAAAATTATAATATACAATTAAGGAATCAGAATTGAAATGTTGTAAGGCAATACAGCATACTTTGGGGCAATATTTAAAGTAGATAAAGTATAATTTGGAGGGATATATTCCATGGGTGTAAATTTAGATTTGGTGACGGCATGTGCAATGTTATACGCATTAAATATTTGTTCAGTTCCATAGATTGTATGATTAAACCTACAATGTTGTTTCCATGTTTACATTTAAAATGCCAATCGGAAGTGTTATTTGGGTCCTGACTCTCAAGTTCTTACTTCATGCTCCCTATACCTTGTGCCACATTCTAGGTGATATGCAGTGACTTCTTGAGATTTTGTGATTTCTTTCATGCGCGTCCGTGTTAAGAGACCACCAAACAGGCTTTGTGTGAGCAACATGGCTGTTTATTTCACCTGGGTGCAGGCAGGCTGAGTCCGAAAAGAGAGTCAGCAAAGGGTGGTGGATTATCATTAGTTCTTATAGGTTTTGGGATAGGCGGGGAAGTTAAGAGCAATGTTTTGTGGGCAGGGGTGGATCTCACAAAGTACATTCTCAATGATGGGGAGAATTAGAAAGTACCTTCTTAAGGGTGGGGGAGATTACAAAGTACGTTGATCAGTTAGGGTGGGGCAGAAACAAATCACAGTGGTGGAATGTCATCAGTTAAGGCAATTTTTACTTCTTTTGTGGATCTTCAGTTACTTCAGGCCATCTGGATGCATACGTGAGAGTCACAGGGGATGCGATGGCTTGGCTTGGGCTCAGAGGCCTGACAGTGTCTTCCTCCAAAGGCTTCATCATATATATATATATGTAAATGGGCCATGTTCCTATAACCAGGCCCACTTTTTCTGCTCAGGTGTACATGTTGCCCTTTTTTGTTGTTGTTTAGTTGTTGTTGTTCTTTTAGAGACAGAGTCTCACTTTGTCCCTCAAGCTGTAGTGCAGTGGCGTGATCCTGAATCCCTGCAACCTTTGCCTCCTGGGCTCAAGCAATTCTCCTATCTCAGCCTCCCGTGTAGCTGGGACTATAGGGGTTCACCACCATGCCCAGCTAGTTTTGTCTATTTTTCATAGAGATGGGATCTCAATAGGTTGCACAGTCTGGTCTTGAAAGTGATCCTCCTGCCTTGGCCTCTCAAAGTGTTGGGATTACAGGTGTTAGCCACCTTGCGTGGCCTTAGCCCAATTCTTTTGCATTGTTGCCTTTGTTTTTCACCTGCATAAATGTTGTCAGCAATAGTAGTGATGATTTATCTCAGTTTCTACACCTTCAAGAAATAACTGTGACATCCAAATGAAAGGTTAAAAAATGTGATATTGATAGGGACAGAAGGCAGGGAAATTCTAGACAGAAGAGGGCAGGTCCCTGGCAAGGGCCCCACCCTCAAGCCTAGAACCAGTGCCCAATGGGAGAACTTAATCTCTGTTTTCCTGCTCAAATGTTGCCTTTCCAAAACCACCCATGGCCCGCACCACCCCCCATCCTGTGCCCATATAAACCCCAGGCTCATCCAGCAGAGAGAGTTGGGAAGCAGCTGGACATCAGACACTATGGTTGGATGTCAGAGAGAAGCAGCTTGACTTCAGAGAGATGGCTTGATAGTGTAGCTTTGGAGAAGAGTCTAGCTGGCGACAGCCTGACTTCAGGGGAAGATTATCTCCCAACCACTCTGTCCCCTTTTCAGCTTCCCTTGCCTCTGAGGTCCACTTTCATCAGCAATAAAATCCCCCACATTTACTATCTTCAATTCGTTTGTGTGACCTTGTTCCTCCTGGATACTGGACAAGAACTTGCGTGTGGGTGCAGAAGGCTGTCACACTGACCCTCCACTGAGCTGTTAACACTTAAGCCATCCACAGACAACAAAGCTAAAAGAATACTGACTGTAACACTCCCCTCTGGGACTTCTAGGGTCATGGACACTCCCCACTAGATGCTGCTGTGGGGCCAACACAGAGTTTTCCTCCTGCTGGCACCCAAAAGTGCTCACCCGGGCTTCTGCACCCACTCACCTGCATACTCCCCATCCTGAGAGGGATGAAGCCCAGAGGGTCTGAGTGAGTGGAATTCGCCCCTGCCAGTGCCAGAGTGGCTGGCTAGTTCCAGTGCCCCTGTACTCCAGTTCCTGCCTGCAAAAGGGCCAGGGAAATGTCCTACTTCAATGTTAAGCGTCTATTTTCAGAGTCATCTTTTTAGCTTCTCCAAAATTGAAAAGGAAAGGTTTGAGAGGAGCACATACTCAGGTTTAGTTTATTAATTAGAGTGGAAAGAAATACCTGAGTTCCCTTTTTCTTTTAGCTCTGTGTCCTGAGCTACAGCACTGCTGTACTGTTAGGGCAGACTACTCCCACTCTTGAATGAGTGAGGTTAGCTTCTCATAGGATCAATACATTCATTTTCCACAGCCAAATTTTCCTATAATGCCATGAGGTAGATACATATTAAATTTCACTCATTCTTTATGGGAGATGGAATAGGAAGCAGAAAGAGCCTGCACCTTGAGTTCCGATGTGACTTACTGGCTGAGCAGGTTTGAAAGGGTGGTGCTTACCTTCTCTGAATCTAATTTTTCTCATCTGCATAATGTAGTCAATGATATCTATTTCCTAAGTTTGTAGTGAGGGTTAAATAAGATGATATGCAAAGCCTGTAAACAATGCCTGTTATATAGCAAAGTCATAAAGGGTAGTAATTAAATATATAATTCTCCAAATACTAGGGCTGATCTCACTGTGAAATCCCTGAAGGCAGGGATATGGAAATTCTTAGAATCTCTGGGGCCTATCACTGTCTTGACATATGGCAATAACTCATGCATTTTTTTCTGGAAGGGTGAATAAATGAATGAGTAGGTGAATGCAAGAATAATTACTTAGAATGCTAAAGCATGCAGAAATACTACCATAGATCAATGAACATGTAAACAGTTTATACTAATCAATTCCTATTATCTACTTGATGTTTGATAAAACTGACACTGTCATATGGAGGAAGGATAGAATGAGAAAGGTCTTGAAAAAGACCCAAGAAGCCTGGCTCCACCACTAACTGTCTGAGACAACTTGAAACAAACCTAAATCTGTCTAGGATTTAAATTTCTCATGTGCAAAATAAGAACTTGCATAAAATGATCTCTAGCATGTCATCTACCCCTTCCTTCTAGAGTTTCATGAAGTTCATCACTTTGAAGGGTGCCAAAGTTTACAGTGAGAATGTACATCAGGGATTTAGGGGAAATTAGTCTTAATTCTCTTAACTCCTGCTCTTAGATCTCTAGTCTCAACCTCTTTTATGAACAGATTTCAACAAACAGATTCACAAGATAAATAAACAAACATGTAGGAAGACAGAGACATTTTGCATATGGATTTAGTTTTAAAAGAAACTGGAAAAATAGAATATGTTTAATTAGCACAGATTCTGAAAAAATAAATGTGTTAATTAATCACTTGTCTTGATTACCAAAAGGTCATACCCATATATGCAACAACATGTAAACCAGAAATTCAAGATATTTTCCCACCTAGCTCCTCATTTGAAAAACTATTCCAAGCTTCTATTACAACTTTCAGAAGATGTATACATTGAGATGTAAGGGTCCTGATATTCTTTTCACATTAGCTTGAGAATTATTCCAATATTGTGGTGTTGTGAGCTTAAAAAAAAGTATGTCGACTGCATTTCATTTCTCTTGTTCAGAATATAATTACTCAATTATTCTGTCTCAATCTGCTTACTTCTTTCCTTTATTATTGGCATATTGCTCATGTGACCATGTTACTGGGGAATGAGAGCTTCAGCAACTTTAATGATCTCATCCAAAGTAAGATAACCTAATTTAACAGCTGTAGTAGAACAGGAAAGCAGCAGGACACCAGAAAAAAGGTTACACAGTGGGAAGTTCATGCTGGCAAATACCAATTCACACCTGTTTTAGGCCTACAGACAACATCAGGGGTGCTATTTAAATGGACTCTGTGTGCAATTTATCCATTGTTTGGAGTCATTGCAATGAACTACACTAATTCTCCTCCTTGGAAATTGTTCCAATTAAGTGGATGCACCATTTATCAGGGTGCTGATTAAGTGGGTTTAATAGTAGGCAGCAAAGAAAGACTTAAGAAAAATCTATGAAAGTGATATTCACACTTTCTAAGGTTCTGCTCACACTCACTAATGTCTAGTGTTACATAACCATTCTATAGAAAAATGCAGCAGAAACTAGGGTTAAAGTGTTAAGGAGATAATTAAATTCTTCCTTATAAGTACGTTGAGATTTCAAATGTCAACATGAGGAAAGGTAATTTTTGATTGAAACTAAGTGCTGTTTTTGGTATTAGATATTTAAATCTGTAATTTTTCTAATTCTAACAAAACTTTACATCAGAGAAAAGAGTCACATTTTCTCTATACAATTGACTTTATTTGGAGACTACAATCTACCATAAGTCAATGAACGTTAAGTGTTAATGATCTAAACAGGAAAAACACAGATTCTATGCAATCTGACATTATAAATAATCAAATTTTATTTTTCTGTTCCATGTTAATGTTAGTTTTAAAAAATTAACATTTTAATTTTTATGCTGATTTTTTAGGCCAGTTATATTTTATATTCTAAATATCCTGACTTCCCATGATATTTCTCTTAAAAACTAAGCATCAAATGACACATTTTTAAAGAATAAGCCAATTACTTTTTAAAAACAATGACTAATAAAAAATAGTGAACTCAAATATATAAAAATTTTACTGAATTGTAAAATATAAAATGAAGATAGCAGTTTCAAACAAGAGGTTTAATTTACTTTTATTATACTGTAATATTGTTTCACAACGATTTTGATAGAAGTCTGAACTTTTCTAAGTCTTTCTACTGAAAAGAAGTTACACAGTCTTTGGTAGATTGGTTAAACTATGATAAATTTGGTAAAATAAAAAATTATAAGGGAAGATTTTAAGAAAGAAATTTAGACTTATGCTGAAATTTGGCCCTAAAATACTAAACCAAAAAAAGTTTGAAATGCAATAACAGCATGTTAAATAATGAATCATTTTTAAGTTAACCTTCAGACAAGGTAAGGTAAAACAAGTCTAAGGCCACAAGCTCTATACCAAAACAATCCTATCAACAAATTTTAAGCTTATCTCCTCTCCAAGCTGCTTCCTCTGGCAAGGGCTTGCTATTATTTTCTAGAAGTATTTTTAGGAGCAAGTCTTCTGTTCAGTCTATAACTGTGAAGGGGCAAGGGTTTCCTCTACTTGTAAGCTAACATGTTAGCTTGCCACGGTTTCATGGATGTTGGCAAAAGACATAAGTCTCCTAGGTCAGATACAAAGGATAGGTTACTACTCATAGAATAGAAATAGCCACATTATTATATTTTTGCTCTGGTTCCCTGATCCCTAATTCCTACAGAACAACATCAAGAAGACTGTCAGGTAACAATTGCACTCACAAGTAGGGTTCACGAGAGGGCTTCTGCTTTCATGGACTCTGAATCCTTTACACTACACCATGAATATGCCTTCTCATTGCTTTAGAGGGAATCATTGATTCTGTTTCCCAAGGCTGTAAATCTGCCCTTTGCTAAAAAGAGAGATTCTATCATAATGCTCCATGGCTGTTCACTATACAATTACCCTTTAAATGATAGTCCAGAGCAAAGAGCAGTCAGATCATCTTTCATCTGCTCACAAGATTTGCAGAAACACAAGAGAATTGTCTCTCAAGATTCAGTACTGCAAATGAAAGCAAGTGACTTTGTTATAGGAATACTCTAATCTCCTCTAATTTGTTACTTTAAAAAATCATATGCACAATTCAGGATTCTCATTATCAATGCATTATATGTTGTATATGTTAGAAAGTATCATATAAAGTGTGTCAGAGCCTAATGACTGGAAATTGCCATCATGCGACATGTGCAAATTTTTATATGCAAAGTTGGCTTACATCCCTGAAGATTGAGGAAATTGTGACACATATGAGAATCCTTAAACTTGATACCATATTTAGATAGCAATCATTTCTTTTTTAACAAGAGTTGATTTAATGAGCTTTATCACACCTGCCAATCAGTTCTAACCACTAGCCAATTAGGTATAAAGCCAATGTATCAAGATCAAAAGAAAAAAGTGATCAACTTGATTTAACTGATTTGATTTTTTTCTCTTCACTTTCAATATAAATGATTTAGGCAATATAATTAGCCAAATAACCAACTTTACTATATTTCTTCCTGTGGAAATGATTAGGGCCACCATTAGAAAGGGCAAGCAGCTCAAAAAGAATGTGGATTTTTGGAGACACATAGACTTGAATTTAATTCTCAGCCTTGACAAGTAGTTTCATGGCATTAAGTAATCTATTACTGACTTTTCTGAGATTATTTTCCTCAATAATAATTCCTTGAGAGTCTTACAAAAGGATTTGATTAAATAGTTTTTGCAAAGAGCTAATAAGGTAGCTGAAAGCTAAGATCCTCTATTTTTTGCTTTTTTTCTTTTGTATATAAGATGTTTTCCTACATCGTTACTTAACTCATGCTCTTCCTATTTTCTAATTTTATAATCATCCAGTCTTTTGGTTTGATTTTAAACTTCCTGTACAGCTATTTTATGCTACTTTGGTAACTCATATACAAGGAATCAATTTGCTTCATAATAGTCTTGCAATTAATTTGTCACACAACAAATACGGTACTGTAAATAAATATAATTTATGGACAGAGAAACCAAGGAGAGGGAAAAAGAGACACAAAGCTTTGAGTTTAAAACATAGAATAAAATTACATAGACAGAATAGAAATCGGGCAAAAGAGAATAAAGAAGAAAAGGGCAGCAAGAGAGAAAAAGGTAGATCTCCACAAAAGAACAGTGTGTACAGAGTGTAGAGAGAAAACGGCATGGAACTCAGATCAAGTCCCAGTTCCTGTTACTTCCTAGGTGATCTTGCAAGGAGCCTCACGGTTCAATGGCAAAAAATGAAGGTGAAATTAGAGGACCTCCAAAAGTCACTTTCAGAACTAAATACCTTCAAAATTTAAAAAAGCAAAAAAAAAATATATAACCAATTGAGTCTATAATATTTAAAAATTTTAAATGTAGTAGAAGGAAAATGTTTACAACTTATACTTTTTAAGCTCCTGTAAACTAAATCATTGAAGGGATCGGCAGCTTAATGAAGAAGTTTGTCAGTGCTGATGCTAATAAGGCTGGCGTTTTCTAAAGTTTAAAGTGACACTACTCAAAGCATATCTAATCAGGCACAATAGAATGATCAGAGAACATATTAGAACTTGGCAGGTACCTAGAGCAAATGTCACATCAAGTATTTGGTAAAATACATATTCAAAGACCATTGTAGCTATCATAGAAGTTCTTATATCAAATCATAGCTCAATTGAGAAAAAATAAAAATGATTATTCAGTAAGCTTACAAATATGACTGTATGCAAAACAAGAACTATAAACCTTTGGGAAACAAAGTAAAGAATAAAAAATCAGTAGGTAAAATTACCTGGTAAAGATTATTATAGAGTGTTATTTCCTTATCTGAAAGATAAATGTTATAAAATTAAAAGGCAGATCAGAAAAGACTACATCACTTAGGTAGATGGATATTGTCCTTTTATATTTTAACAGACTAGGACATTTACTATTCATTAAGTTAAGAGGGGCAGCCTAAAATTTTAATATTTAAAAGGTAAATCTGAGTGCTTATTGTATGTCATACACTATCACCCCTGGAATGTTGAAAAACAGATTTTTGTCTGTTTTATTTTATATTACTAGAATATACGTTTTCCTCTACCATCAGTGCCTAGAATTATGTAGTGTGTGCTACATAATCCAAGTTGGTAAATATTTGCTAAAGAAATGTCTATCTTCATGACAACCCTATAACATTTATAACTCTTTTTTACTGCAGAAGAAACTGAAAAAGACAAAGTTTAAATAATTTTTGAAGATTATAGTGTAACTAATTGCAAAGTTGGAATTTGGATTTTGCTTTCTCTTACCTCAACATATTTTTCTCTTTATATCAAGAGGTTATCTGATTAACTCAATGTATAAAAGGACTGATAACAAAAATAAGCATCATATCATTTAGGAAACAATCACTCTTTGCTGTGTAATATGTGTTAAATGCTTTCCATAAGTTATTTCATTTAAGCTTTATGATAGCCCTATGAGATAGAGTTTCTTAGGTAAAAGTTTCTTATCTGAAATTAGACAGCCTGGTTTCCAATCCCAACTTTTCTACTTACTAGCCATGTGACCCCCAAGTCAATTGTTTAAATTTTTCATTTCTTTAGTTCCCTCATGTGATGCTAAGAGGGATTACATTTGCTAAAATATGTAGACCACATGATATGGTATCTGGCAAATAGTAATAAATTTTCATTTGTGTATGAGAACATTGAGGTGAAGATAAAGTAATATTCCTTAAAGTTTTGAGATATAGCTAATAAGGAGCCAATGAATAGCATGCATTCCTCTGTCTGAATTCTGAGACAGCTGAGAAATAACATCAAGAAGTGTATAGTGATTTGGCATCTTTCACCAAATTTAAGACCCAATTAGTGTTAAGATTTATGCAATTTTTAGAGAAGTTCAAAGGTAAATAAACAAAAAAATAGGGTAGCTAGCAGTGATGGTAATATTCAATTAACTTTAGAGGTATTAAAATCTCAAAATAATATGTAGTTTAGAATAAGTGAAATATGTCAAGTATTAAATTTTAATTTTTACTTTTATTACTGGCTAAGCTAATTTTAAAGAACGCAAAATATATCTGTGAGTGAGTGAACTTAGTGAAACTCAATCCTATAATTAGACACAACATTTTAAATTCAGGCAATTACAGGCATTACTGGGCTAAATTACAGGCATTACTGGGCTACCACAGGCTGTTCCTTTAGGAATGCGATTCCTTTGCATGGCAAAGATGTGCTAACTAAGACATGTGAGAGACAGGTCATTTCCCTAGATGAAGGAGAAAGGCAGAGGCTAGGCTGTGGATCCTTGATTTCTCCTTCCACTTAATAATTGAATTACTCCTATAGAAGAGGCCAGGAATGTGGGTTGTGCTAGCAAGCACTGTTCCCTTCTGATGAAGGAATATAAGGGACAAGTAGAAGCGTGCCCTATCGAATGGCAGAGCCAGGTATCAAGCACAGGCTTGTCTGACTCTAAAACCCACTTCTTCATCCATTGTGCTCCTTCATCCATTGTGCTAAGCTTTTTTTTTTTATTTTTTATTTTTTTTGAGACAGAGTCTTGCTCTGTTGCCCAGGCTGGAGTGCAGTGGCGCAATCTCAGCTCACTGCAACCTCTGCCTCCCAGGTTCACACCATTCTCCTGCCTTAGCCTCCCAAGTAGCTGGGACTACAGGCACCTGCCACCATGCCCGGCTGATTTTTTGTATTTTTAGTAGAGATGGGGTTTCACTGTGTTAGCTAGGATGGTCTCGATCTCCTGACCTTGTGATCCGTCCGCCTCGGCTTCCCAAAGTGCTGGGATTACAGGCGTAAGCCACTACGCCTGGCCTGTGCTAAGCATATTTAAAAGACAGAAAGAATAGTATATATTCAATAAGACGTTTAAAAAATTAATCTCAGAATGAGCTGTGACTTATGAAAAATGCTAATGATTCAGCCATGCAAGTTTAAATTTGGAGCAAAGAACTACAATTGGGTGAACCAACTCTGAGAAGAAAATATTGAAATTTATACAAAGGCAACCAAATAACTAAAGTTCTAATTTATTAATAGGATTTGTGCTTAAATAAGCTCATGTTTTTATATCCAAATACATTATAGCTAAACTTAAGGAAATATTTGTAATATTTAGTCCAACAGTTTTCAAGATTAATATTCAAGTATTCCTAGAGAAGCGTGATTTTTAGAAATGAATGAAAGATCAATATTGACTTTTCTAGAAGGTGGCAAAAAATGAAAATTGGTGAAATGTATAATATTTGTTGGCAATATGGTAAAGCGACAACACGTGAACTATTAAGAAGAGATCACTTGTAGCCATCATGGATTTCATTCAAATAAACTATTCAAAATCTCTGTGAGCTCTATATCAAATCACTGTACTTTAATCATTCTCACTACTGTCAGCACTATTATCTTCATCTACTTGGTGGTACCTTTCCTTCATTCATTGAGAACTTTGTTGATTCACACACACCAATGTATAGTGGGACTGTGGCAGTTGTGAAAATGCACCATTTAGATTTTCTAATGGGGGAAGTGGAGTTGACCCACAGCCCCAGATATCAACTCTTTCAGCCCATCATTGCCTTTATATTAAGGCTATGCTTTTTCCTGGCTACTCGTAAGCAAAAACTGAGCTATACCTATGGTAGGTGAGACTCATCTGGGAAGCTTTGGCTCAAGGACTTCCCATTGTTCCAGCCATGACTTTCTTACAGCAATGTGAGACTCTTCTGACCTAATCCTTTTTCCTTTTCCCTCTCTTGCCAGATGTGTCAGACCAGCACTATGGTCTGAAGTTCTTTTTACCTACTCTTGCTTCTTTCCCCTTCCCCTTTCCCTTCATAGTTATTTCTTCGAATAAATTCTTAAGTGTCTAACATAGTGCATTTGATAGCCTAGGGGGGTTACTTATCTGTGATACAGTGAATCATTTTTTGGAAAATGTGAAGCTCTTTCTCTAACAAAATGCACTTTTCTTTTTGCCTTTGCAATTCCTTGCATTGAGGGTTGTGTATGTTTCTTATTTCTATTATTATTGGACTTTTTATGTGTGTGTCTTGCTTTGGCCAATAGGATATGGGAAGAAATGGCAATTTGCTAGTTTGGGGCAGGGATCATGAAACACTGAGTTTTTTTCTGCTTGCCCTGTTGTGTGGTTGCCATTCTCCATGAAAATATGCCCTGGATAGCTGTTGAACCAATGAAAAGGAAAAAAGATGTGCAGCATTTCTGATTCAAAACCAAAGTTTTGAGCCAATCACAACCAATCTACAACCTGAAACAGAGCCTCATAAATGACTGTAGCAATATGACAGAGAAAAACACTTACTGCTTAAGCCACTAAATTTTAGGGTGATTTATTATGCATCATTATCTGACAAATACACCATTTAACTACCTAGTCAAAGCTATCTCAAATAAATATAAGCATTTATTTTTGTTCAATTTTATCAATTTACTGTCCTGGCCAAACATTGAATGCTGCTATCATATGAGCTGTACCACTTCTAACTTCTTAAATTCCCATATATTAATTTTTATCACTTGTTCTTATTGTTCCAACTTTTAATTTCCTCAAAATGCTTGACGTTTGACCTCATTGAGACTTCCTCCCTTCATTTTTAATCTTAGTCTATTTTCCAATCTGACTTGAAAGCTTTCCTTTTTTTAAACCTTGATCCCAGTGTGTATCATTTCAATTGCTGTCGGCACATTGACCATTCTAAACCACCTTTTCATCACATCTGCTCTAAAAGCTCTCAAACTTGAATCAGTCCAACTATCAGTATTCTTTCCTTCTACATATTTCAAATGCTGAATGATATTGGAAAAACAATACATAAATTTCAATGTTGGTGATACTATAAACTTGCTATGTCCAACATCAAGTAGTTATCAAGTATTGTCAGTCACTTATATAGACAAAAATTGAGCTCTTAGAATTCTACACCACTACTGTTATACATAAATGCACTTAGTACTCTGTATTATGACAATTTGAAATGTTGGTAATTATTCTTCTTCTTTATCATTCCAAAGCATTTGATAACTGGCTCCCAATTACCTTTGAAAAAGCTCTGCCAAGTTACCATCAAGCAGAAAGAATCCAACTTAACTCTAGGCCAGGGATTCTAAATATTGGCACTATTGACATTTTAGGTCAGATCACTCTTTGAGGAGAATGAAGGACCTGGAAATTGTCCTATATATGTTTAGGAAATGTTTAGCTGTATCCTTGGTTTCTTCTCACTAGATGCTAGTAGCAACATTCTCCTCGCAAGGTGAGAAAATAAAAAATGTCTCCAGAGAGTGCCACATCTCTTCTGAATATGATGTCAAAATCACCCACAGTTGAGAACCACTATTCTAGGCTGTAACCATTGCTATATGTGTTTGTTAAGGTTTAGCAAAATTATATAATCAGTGTTATGGTCTAGATGCTTGTGCCTCACCAAAATTTGTATGTTGAAGCCCAAACCCAAGGGCAATAGTATTAAGAGTTGGGGCCTTTAGGGGATGAAGTCTTCATGAATGGGACTAGTACCCTTATAAAAGAGGTGCTAGAGAGCTCATTCACCCTTTCTGCCACGTAAGAACACATAGAAGGAATTATCTATGAGGAACAGGCCCTCCGCAGCCCCTGAATCTTCTGGCACTTTGATCTTGGGTTTCCCAGCCTCCAGAACTGTCAGCAATAAATTCCTGTTGTTGGTGAATTACTCAGTCTAAATAATACATTATAGCAGCCCAAGTTGATTTAGAAAGTAGGCTACCAACACTCTGTTTGCCTAAGTCTGTGGAAATTCTTGAGATATTTACCTTAACTTGAGAAAGAGAATATGACAACAAAATGTGATTTATGCTGGTCTTAATATTAAGGGTGAATAAAAGAAAAACAGTATGTTATTTCCTGGGCCTATGTCTCTGAGCATATGCCCATGGGAATTAGAGAGAAACTTATTTTCATTAAAGAGATGGCAGTGTCCATCTCTCTTGCCATAGCATTTCTCTACCAAAGGTTAGTAGAACTCAAAAAAAAAAAAGATGAGACAATTATCCTTTATCCTTTGCTTTGTCCTATGTTACTTCTGGTGCATTAGCAGTGGTACTTAGTAGTAGCAGAAGAGCTGTCCTGGAGATATGAAGGTGTCCACCAAGAAAGGTGATATTACTGCTACAGTAGCAGTAGTAGACAAAAGTCATAGTAGTACCCAGAAGAGTGGAGGTATGTGGACGGGAGTGAGAATACGGAAGAGAGAAGGGAACCAAAGAGAAAACAATTTGATTATTATGGAGTAGTATTTATTGGATTAATCTTGTCAAAACTTACTATATACTTAGATTTTTTTAAATGAGGAAAATTTAAGGCATTTAGGGTTTAAAGAGCCAGCATTCTAATGAGAAGGAGAATTTATTGAGGTCAGCCATACTTTTTTACCTGCTTTCCCCTCATGATATTTGCTGATTCACAATATAAAGCACAGAGGCCTAGCAGAAATTAGTGGCCCAGAGTTTTCAGTAATCTCAGTGGTCTGGGGAGAAAAACACTGAAATTTGAGACTATTAAGGTATCTAGGATTTGAAACACCAAGGTCTCAGAAGAAACACACACACACACACACACACACACACAAATATTTGCCTATATTCTGTATGCAGTTTCTCTATAAAACATTTGCTGGCTTTTCAAATGAGCACAGACAGGGTGAAATGGATAAAAGCTAAGTGGAAAAACTCAATAAGCTTAAGGGGATAGAGAGACAAAAGTTGGAGTTCAGGACTTTCCAAGGTGTCATGACCCTGGGAAACCCTTCTAGTTAATAAAGTAGAGAGGCCATGACTAGGAAAAAAGAACACATTTGAGGTAGACTAGCCTCAATTTTATCAATATGCACTGTTTTTATGTAATCTGATGTCCAGAAGTAACAAATTATTTGTGGAGAAAAGAATAACATTCATAGCCTTATAATTATTTTATATAAAATTATTAACATTCACTAAAACATAAAGAGGACCAAAAGAAAACATGAGAAAAAAACAGACGTTTAATACAGGCAAATCAGATTATGGCCTTTAAAATAACTGTGATTAATATGTTTAATCCTTTTCCCGTCTAGAAACAAAAGTGCAACTCACTGCCAGTGCTCTTAATTTTACATTAACACTTCTTTGAGGCTGAAGCAAATCTGACTGATTTTCATTGTGAAAATAAAATATAAAAATGGTTCTTGGAGTTATTTCTAAACAGAAATAATATCAGAATCATCAGAATTGTCTATTTTGGAAAATTGGATTCATCAAATGAATTTTTGGCCAACAACTGTTTGAGAATGATGTTAACATCATGCGTAGGAATGCTACATTGTCTAGGATTTGACATTTTCAGTGATCAGGAATTACTATATTTTGCAAATGGAGATATGAACACTAAAAACAGAATGCTCATAAATAGAATGATGTCTTTTGTTTCCAAAGTTTATATACTGGAACGATGCAAAAAAATTAATAAAAGTGAGATATTTTGTAGCAAAGTTATCTTAGCATAAATGCTGCAGCTGCAAGTGCCGCCAGTGAGTATTCTTGAAACAAATGGGAAAAGGGTTAAGAATATAGAGTAAAATAAGAATTTCAACAGCATCTTGAATCTATAAAAAGTAGACAATAAAAATATAAAATTGTAAAATAAAATACTTGAATTTAAGAGTTCAGTAAACAGATTAAAAGCAGACTTGATACAGCAAAAAAAAAAAAAAAAAAAAAAATTATCATCAATGAACTATGTTATGACTTGAATGTTTCTCAGAAAATCCCTGTGTTAGAAACTTAATTCCAAATGCATCAGAGTTGGGATGTGGATGCTACAGTTTGGGTGTGGTTTATCCCTGTGAAAAATCATGTTGAAATTCGATTCCCAAAATGTGGCAGTGTTTGGAGGTGGAGTCTACTGAAAGGTGTTTGGGTCACGGGGTGGATCCTTAATGAATATATTACTCTCTGTGGAGGTGGGGGATGAGTGAGTTCTGGCTCTTGAGAAAATGTATTAGTTCTTGGGAAAGCAGGTTGTTAAAAATAGTCTGGCTTCTTTGGTTTCTCTCTATTGCTTCTTCTCTCTTCATGTGATCTCTGCACATACCAGAATTCCTTCACCTTCCTCCATGCATGCAAGCACATGAGGACCTCACCAGATACTGAAGCCCAATCTTGAAACTTCCAGCCACCAGAATCTTGAGCCAAATAATCCTCTTTTCTTTATAAATTACCCTCAGCCTCAGGCATTCTGTTATAGCAACACAGCAACACTAAACAGATCAAGACGTGGGGCCTTTTGTGAGATGTTTAGGTCATGAAGACTGAGTGCCCTCATGAATGGACTAATGCCATTATAAAAGGAGTTGGTGGAGGAAGCTTGGTCCTTTGTGCCCTTCTACCTTCTGCCATGTGAGGACACAGTGTTTCTTCCCTCTGGAGGACACAGCATTTAAGATCCCATCTTGAAGGCAGAAAGCAGTCTTCACCAGATGCCCGTGCCTTGATCTTAAACTTCACAGTTTCTGGAACTGTGAGAAGATTTCTATTCTTTATAAATTACCTAGTCCATGGTATTCTCTTATAGCAGGACAAATTGAAAAAGACAAACTGGAAGATAAATCAACAAAAATATCTTGAAAAATATTAAAAAGAAGATAAATGGCATATAGGACATTATAACATTATTAAGCATACCATGCCCTATTACTCCCTACTGTAAGAGACATGAGAAAATGAGGAAGAAATAATATTTCAACAAAAATGGGCTAAAATATTGCTAACTGATGAAACATATCAAACTGATCAATGCAAGGAAATATACCCATAGGCACAGAGCATAGTAAACTGACTACTAAACTAAAGAAAAAAAATCTCAATGAAAAACAGAGAAAGACATCATGTTTTCTAGGAGCAACAATATGATGGCATATTTTTCAATAGAAAGAGAATATAATAAAATATTCACTTTAATATTTTGGGGAAAAATAACTGCTAACAAAAACCCAACCAAAATCTCCAAAAAGGAAGGTGAAAGATGCTTTTCTTTTTTTTTCTTTATTATTATTATTATTATTATTATTATTATTATACTTTAGGCTCTATGGTACATGTGCACAACATGCAGGTAAGTTACATGTGTATACATGTGCCATGCTGGTGCGCTGCACCCACCAACTCATCATCTAGCATTAGGTATATCTCCCAATGCTATCCCTCCCCACTCCCCCCACCCCACAACAGTCCCCGAAGTGTGATGTTCCCCTTCCTGTGTCCATGTGTTCTCATTGTTCAATTCCCACCTATGAGTGAGAATATGTGGTGTTTGGTTTTTTGTTCTTGCGATAGTTTACTGAGAATGATGATTTCCAATTTCATCCATGTCCCTACAAAGGACATGAACTCATCATTTTTGATGGCTGCATAGTATTCCATGGTGTATATGTGCCACATTTTCTTAATCCAGTCTATCATTGTTGGACATTTGGGTTGGTTCCAAGTCTTTGCTATTGTGAATGATGCTGCAATAAACATACGTGTGCATGTGTCTCTATAGCAGCATGATTTATAGTCCTTTGGGTATATACCCAGTAATGGGATGGCTGGGTCAAACGGAATTTCTAGTTCTAGATCCCTGAGGAATCGCCACACTGACTTCCACAAGGGTTGAACTAGTTTACAGTCCCACCAACAGTGTAAAAGTGTTCCTATTTCTCCACATCCTCTCCAGCACCTGTTGTTTCCTGACTTTTTAATGATTGCCATTCTAACTGGTGTGAGGTGGTATCTCATTGTGGTTTTGATTTGCATTTCTCTGATGGCCAGTGATGGTGAGCATTTTTTCATGTGTTTTTTGGCTGCATAAATGTCTTCTTTTGAGAAGTGTCTGTTCATGTCCTTCGCCCACTTTTTGATGGGGTTGTTTGTTTTTTTCTTGTAAATTTGTTGGAGTTCATTGTAGATTCTGGATATTAGCCCTTTGTCAGATGAGTAGGTTGCGAAAATTTTCTCCCATTTTGTAGGTTGCCTGTTCACTCTGATGGTAGTTTCCTTTGCTGTGCAGAAGCTCTTGAATTTAATTAGATCCCATTTGTCAATTTTGGCTTTTGTTGCCATTGCTTTTGGTGTTTTAGACATGGAGTCCTTGCCCATGCCTGTGTCCTGAATGGTAGTGCCTAGGTTTTCTTCTAGGGTTTTTATGGTTTTAGGTCTAACATTTAAGTCTTTAATCCATCTTGAATTGATTTTTGTATAAGGTGTAAGGAAGGGATCCAGTTTCAGCTTTCTACATATGGCTAGCCAGTTTTCCCAGCACCATTTATTAAATAGGGAATCCTTTCCCCATTTCTTGTTTTTCTCAGGTTTGTCAAAGATCAGATAGTTGTAGATATGTGGTATTATTTCTGACGGCTCTGTTCTGTTCCATTGATCTATATCTCTGTTTTGGTACCAGTACCATGCTGTTTTGGTTACTGTAGCCTTGTAGTATAGTTTGAAGTCAGGTAGTGTGATGCCTCCAGCTTTGTTCTTTTGGCTTAGGATTGACTTGGCAATGCGGGCTGTTTTTTGGTTCCATATGAACTTTAAAGTAGTTTTTTCCAATTCTGTGAAGAAAGTCATTGGTAACTTGATGGGGATGGCATTGAATCTGTAAATTACCTTGGGAAGGATGGCCATTTTCATGATATTGATTCTTCCTACCCATGAGCATGGAATGTTCTTCCATTTGTTTGTATCCTCTTTTATTTCCTTGAGCAGTGGTTTGTAGTTCTCCTTGAAGAGGTCCTTCACATCCCTAGTAAGTTGGATTCCTAGGTATTTTATTCTCTTTGAAGCAATTGTGAATGGGAATTCACTCATGATTTGGCTCTCTGTTTGTCTGTTATTGATGTATAAGAATGCTTGTGATTTTTGTACATTGATTTTGTATCCTGAGACTTTGCTGAAGTTGCTTATCAGCTTAAGGAGATTTTGGGCTGAGACAATGGGGTTTTCTAGATATACTATCATGTCATCTGCAAACAGGGACAATTTGACTTCCTCTTTTCCTAATTGAATACCCTTGATTTCCTTCTCTTGCCTAATTGCCCTGGCCAGAACTTCCAACACTATGTTGAATAGAAGTGATAAGAGAGGGCATCCCTGTCTTGTGCCAGTTTTCAAAGGGAATGCTTCCAGTTTTTGCCCATTCAGTATGATATTGGCTGTGGGTTTGTCATAAATAGCTCTTATTATTTTGAGATACGTCCCATCAATACCTAATTTCTTGAGAGTTTTTAGCATGAAGGGTTGTTGAATTTTGTCAAAGGCCTTTTCTGCATCTATTGAGATAATCATGTGGTTTTTGTCTTTGGTTCTGTTTATATGCTGGATTACGTTTATTGATTTGCGTATATTGAACCAGCCTTGCATCCCAGGGATGAAGCCCACTTGATCATGGTGGATAAGCTTTTTGATGTGCTGCTGGATTCTGTTTGCCAGTATTTTATTGAGGATTTTTGCATCAATGTTCATCAAGGATATTGGTCTAAAATTCTCTTTTTTGGTTGTGTCTCTGCCAGGCTTTGGTATCAGGATGATGCTGGCCCCATAAAATGAGTTAGGGAGGATTCCCTCTTTTTCTGTTTATTGGAATAGTTTCAGAAGGAATGGTAGCAGCTCCTCCTTGTACCTCTGGTAGAATTCGGCTGTGAACCCATCTGATCCTGGAATTTTTTTGGTTGGTAAGCTATTGATTATTGCCACAATTTCAGCTCCTGTTATTGGTCTATTCAGAGATTCAACTTCTTCCTGGTTTAGTCTTGGGAGGGTGTATGTGTTGAGGAATTTATCCATTTCTTCTAGATTTTCTAGTTTATTTGCATAGAGGTGTTTGTAATATTATCTGATAGTAGTTTGTATTTCTGTGGGATCGGTGGTGATATCCCCTTTATCATTTTTTATTGCATCTATTTGATTCTTCTCTCTTTTTTTCTTTATTAATCTTGCTAGCGGTCTATCAATTTTGTTGATCCTTTCAAAAAACCAGCTCCTGGATTCATTGATTTTTTGAAGGGTTTTTTGTGTCTCTATTTCCTTCAGTTCTGCTCTGATTTTAGTTATTTCTTGCCTTCTGCTAGCTTTTGAATGTGTTTGCTCTTGCTTTTCTAGTTCTTTTAATTGTGATGTTAGGGTGTCAATTTTGGATCTTTCCTGCTTTCTCTTGTGGGCATTTAGTGCTATAAATTTCCCTCTACACACTGCTTTGAATGCATCCCAGAGATTCTGGTATGTTGTGTCTTGGTTCTCGTTGGTTTCAAAGAACATCTTTATTTCTGCCTTCATTTCGTTATGTACCCAGTAGTCATTCAGGAGCACGTTTTTCAGTTTCCACGTAGTTGAGCAGTTTTGAGTGAGATTCTTAATCCTGAGTTCTAGCTTGATTGCACTGTGATCTGAGAGATGGTTTGTTATAATTTCTGTTCTTTTACATTTATTGAGGAGAGCTTTACTTCCAAGAATATGGTCAATTTTGGAATAGGTGTGGTGTGGTGCTGAAAAAAATGTATATGCTGTTGATTTGGGGTGGAGAGTTCTGTAGATGTCTGTTAGGTCTGCTTGGTGCAGAGCTGAGTTCAATTCCTGGGTATCCTTGTTGACTTTCTGTCTCGTTGATCTGTCTAATGTTGACAGTGGGGTGTTAAAGTCTCCCATTATTAATGTGTGGGAGTCTAAGTCTCTTTGTAGGTCACTCAGGACTTGCTTTATGAATCTGGGTGCTCCTGTAGTGGGTGCATATATATTTAGGATAGTTAGCTCTTCTTGTTGAATTAATCCCTTTACCATTATATAATGGCCTTCTTTGTCTCTTTTGATCTTTGTCGGTTTAAAGTCTGTTTTATCAGAGACTAGGATTGCAACCCCTGCCTTTTTTTGTTTTCCATTTGCTTGTAGATCTTCCTCCATCCTTTTATTCTGAGCCTATGTGTGCCTCTGCATGTGAGGTGGGTTTCCTGAATACAGCACACTGATGCTTTTCTACAAATAAAAGGTGAAATCACTGGTTAGCATCAAGATCAAACTAAAAGAAATTCTAATGGAAATTTTTCAGAAAGAATAAAAATTATTCCAGCTGAAAGTTTGGAAAAGCAAGAAGGAGTGAAGCCCAGCAGAATCCAAAATCTTATGAGTAAACCTAAATATATATGGAGTCCTTAAAGATCTTTTGGGTTTCAAAAATATATATAGAGAGAGAGATTTAACATACTTTAAAACAATTGCCCAAAAGGTTTTTAAGGACATTGAATTAGCCTGAATGTGATAATAATGCTAGTCTAAGGCAGAAAAGAAAGCAGGTTGTTATGTAACTATTAAAAGAAAGTAATAGAAATAGGCAGACAAAATAATAAAAGATAGTAAAACTGAACAAAGAGGAAATGAGGTAAGTGAAAAACAAATAGTAAAGCAGGAGATTTAAAACCACAAATATCAGTAGATAGATAAACGAAAATAAACTTAATCCAAATAATCTCAATAATCAAAACAAGAGACAACACTCTGAGACAGGAATAAAGAACCACTGGGTTTGCTGCTTGAAATTGACAAGCTATCAATATAAGGTCACAGAAAGTTTGAAAGTAAATAATGTGATAAACATAACAGGCAAAAGCTAGTCCAAAGTATGTTGTTGTAGCTACACTAATATTAGAACAAATAAAAGTATTACTAAATGTAAAAGGAAATATTTTATTGTGATAAAAGGGTAAATTCAACATAAAAATACAAGAAAGCCAAAGCATATATACGATTTACAAAATCATAGCAGGAGGACACATAACAAATGAAAAGAAACTAAAAGGACACATAACATAAAAATAACTTAAAAGAACACATAATAAATTCATTATATTAATTAGAGATTTCATAGAACTCTTTCAATAACTGGTTAGAATAGGTAAACCTAAATTTGTAAAATATATAGAAAATTTCAAGAGTTTATTAAAATCAAGCTAATAGGCATGTACTCAAATTCAGAAAGTCCATAGAACAAGTCTAAATAAATGATAAAGGACTGTATGATTCAGAATATATTTCCTAACAACAATGGTATTAATTTGGGAACCAATAACAGAAATGTGTGGACATGTTTCAAAAATTTAAATAACAAATAGGTTATAAGAAATTTAAAAATATTTTAATTTGAATGAAAATAAAAGCATAGCATATTAGAATGTGTGAGAGAAATGTTTCTCTTGGTAAAAGGCAATGTAAAATCCATGATTCCAGTTTCCATATTAAGAAGGTAGAAAAATAAGTATGAATTAAGCCTAAATTAAATGAAAGAAATATAATGATGAAAATAAAATAGAAATAGGAGAAACATTAATCAATACATTCAAAAGTAAGATTGATGAAAAAACTGAAAACACAAATTAGCAATAAAGGATTGAAGGTGATGACATTGCTGTAGATTCTATTCATATCAAAAGGATAAGAAAATATGAACAAATTGATGCTATTATGTAATAAATCAGAAAAAATAGATAAATTCCATTTAAAAAACAATTAGCTAAATTAACACAAGAAGACATTTTAAAAGTAAAATTAGCCTCATATCTGTTAAAGAAATTGAAAGCATGTTAAGTAACAGCACTTCAAGTAATAGACCTTCAAATCTAATTATAGCACTGTTTGGACTTTATTTTTCTATCAATAAAGAAGAAATAATACACTATGAAAACTCCCTCAGGAAATAGAAGAAAAGGGGGCAAAAGTGGGATTATTTTTGGCAGCCAGCATAATCCTCAACTAAATTCTGTCCAAAGTATCACAAGAAAAGAGAATTTTATACTGATGTCACTCATGAACCTAAACAAAAAATTTTTTACCAAAATATGGCTTATCCTTTTTTTATTATTCACAGATTCCATATTTGTGAATTTTTCTATTTGCCAAAAATTTTTTGTAATTCCAAAATCAATACTCCGGGTGATTTCATAGTCATTTGCAGATGAGCATAGAAGTGTAAAAAATTGAGTTGCCAGATGCACATGTTTCCAGCTGCCTTTGTATTTCAGGTTTCATACTCTACAACAGTGGTCCCCAACATTTTTGGCACCAGGGACCAGTTTCGTGTAAGACAGTTTTTCCATGGACAGGGATGGGGAGTGGCAGCGAGGGGGGCGCATTCAGGAAGAAACTGTTCCACCTCAGATCATAAGGTGTGCACAACCTAGATTCCTTGCATGTGCAGTTCACAATAGGGTCCGTGCTCTTATGAGAATCTAATGCTGCCGCTAATCTGACAGGTAATGCTCATTTGCCCATCACTCACCTATTGCTGTGCGCCCCGGTTCCTAACAGGTCAGGGACTGGTACTAGTCCATGACCTGGTGGTTGGGGGCCCTTGCTGTAAACCAGTGTTTTTTTTCACAGTCTATTTAGTCCCACATTTTCTTTACATTTTTGTGGTTTCTTTGTTAATAGTTTTGCAATTTAAAATGGCTCCTAAGCATAGTGCTCAAGTGCTCCTGAGTGCAAGAAGTCTGTGATGTAGCTTCAGGAAAAGATATACTTGTTAGGTAAGCTTTGGTCAGGCATGAGTTATAGTGTTGTTGGCCATGAGTTCATTGTTAATGAACCAACAAGGTATATTTTGTTCAATGTATATGTGAACAGAAATACAAATAAAACAAGGTTAAATGTTGATTGGTTGAAGAAAATGTAGTGACTAGCAGCTTATAGGAACCTAATTCTGTCCTCTAATAGCAGTGGTTCCATATTCACTAATTCAATGTTTGCGGCAATTTTAACGAGCATAACTTCCACAAGTATCAAGAATAAAATGTATGTATTAGCACCTTGGAGCCAACAACATAGTAGGGTAGATGAGTAATTAGCTCTGGGACTGAGAATGACTGAAGTGGACAAGAGACTAGGTTTATAGTTTAAGAATTCATCCAACTATACATTTATACTTTATGTACTTATATATGCCATACCTCAGAAATATTTACAAAAGAATAAAAAGGAGGTAGGATATCAGTAATACTCCTCTTTTTGAGCACACAATCTTGAGACCCACGTATGTTCTAATACATTCCTCTAACATCTTTCATTACCAATCCATTATCCACCATTTAAACATGTTCAGTTTGATGCACTTACTCCTTATTCTTCTTGCTTCTTTCCTTGGATCTGCTTCTTCCTACCAGCTTTATCTTTTGTATGTGGTTTTGAGATCTGCTTTTTAGATGTGACTCCTAAGACCTTCAGTGCTATGAATTACCCAACAACACCCCTGAGCTGCAAGATCAGAGGAAGGATCCACGAAATTTGGAAAATCAGATAAGTTTTTAAAAAAAATCATTTCCAGTTTTGCTGAAATTTGATGTGTATCAAGGTGAAATCTGGAACTATCATCTGAAAGGACTGAATCACAGCCATGATTTGAGTTTTGTCAAATAATATTTTCATGGAAAAACTTAATACCTCGGTGTTAATATGTAGGGATGATTAACTGCTCTAACAGATATATGCTAACATGTATAACAGCTTAAGCACAAGGAGAAATTTATATGTCATTCACATACAAATTCAAGATTGTAACACATCTGCCTTGGGAGGATTTGTACAATCCTTCAGAAACCCAGAGTGACTGAGGTCCTGACAACTTCAATATGTGGTTGAAATCCATAGAATGTATTCTGTGGAATTTATAGAATGGAAGAGTGGATGTGGGTGGTTATATGGGTGCAGTCCAGAAATGGTGACCATCACTTCTATGAACAATCATTGGCAAGAACTCAGTCACATAGCCACACTTAAGGGAAATATAGTCAAGTTTGGTTTCCAGGAACAGAGGAAAACATGGATTTTGGTAAACAGTCATTTTCACCACACCTAGCAACTATAATGCTGTTGGAGATTTCAGATATGATTATCTGGTGTCATTTAAAAATATCTATTACTATAACCTTTGTGCAGAGTGGCATAATACCTTGAACTTTTTTGGATTTGCCATTAGTCTTTCATACAAACCAAAACACTTTGCAAAGAAGAGGTCAAATGCAAGACAGATTTCAGAGATTTGATACAACCAGTGATTTATTTCAGAAAGCACCAATGTAATTATAGCAATTGGGAGATTATTTTAGAATTGGTAAGAATTGTAGACATGGGGTTCAGTTTTTGTAAACCTGTCTGCCTGTAGAACTAGATAATGACACATGCACTATTATAAGCATGGCTGGTGCTGCCACGTGGTCAGTTTAACCTCTGGTTCTCAGCTGGATTCACTTTAAAGTTAGAGACTGCCAGTGCTTTCTGTAGTGACTCTTTTCTTGTTCTTCCTGTTTCCATTTCAGCAGTTAACCATTTTTGTCCTGCTTCTCATAACTTCATACATGGATCATTTCAACAGACTCCTATCTGTTGTTCCTCAATTCAGTTTTACGCCAGTCCATCCTTGATAGCGCTTACAAAATTAATCTTCCTGAAACACTGGTTCATCATCTCTCTTTTCTTTTTCAGAATAATGTGATTCCTGGTTTCTTGCTTAATCAAATAAAAGGCTATCCACTTTTCTCCTTTTAAATCTTGCTTTTATCAGCCTAAAGTATCTTCATGAACCCTTAAGACATGTAGTTTTATGGCTTACATGCTTTCAACATATTCACTTCCATGTCTGTGCCTTTCACTCTTTCTCTCTTTCTTTTCTTTTCTTTTTTTTTTTTTTTTTGAGATGGAGTCTCGCTCTGTCACCCAGGCTGGAGTGCAGTGGCATGATCTTGGCTCACTGCAAACTCTGCCTCCTGGATTCACACCATTCTCGAGTAGCTGGGACTACAGGTGCCCCCACTACGCCCAGCTAATTTTTTTTTTTTATATATTTTTAGTAGAGATGGGGTTTCACCATGTTAGCCAGGATGGTCTTGATCTCCTGACCTCGTGATCCACCCGCCTCTGCCTCCCAAAGTGCTGGGATTACAGGTGTGAGCCACCGCACCCAGCCCCACTCTTTCACTCTTTCATTCTTTCTACAGGGCTCTCCACTTCTTCAACCATGTCTCACTCTTTTTTTCAAAAAGTAATCAAATATTTATCATGTTAAAGTCCTGTCTTTACTTACTTCCCATTTGACATCTTCTAATAGATATTAACTCTTAATTTACACTTAAATCTCAATCATGATTTCATCACTGCAAATTGAACTTCACTGTTTGACATGATGAAGGAAGACATGCATGCATGTCTCTAATTCCTGTAAACAAATAACATGTGTTCAAATTCTATTGTGTACCTTCAGAGTTCATAATACAGTGCACTATGTGCAGAAAACATTCAGCCTATGTTAATGCATTATATATAAATGAATTTTTTAGTTTCTTTTTATTTAACCTTTTTGAAAAAGTATTTGGCCTATTAAGACATATATAATGTGGTATGAGGGTGTGTATTATATGCATCTGTGAAAAATAGAGTCAAGAAAGAAGTTTGCCGAAAAATATGTATCACTGAAGTCCTATAGGCTTTATAAGAGTAGACCACAAATTTGGTTGTGGGCTTTCTAGCAGTCAACAAGTAGAGGAAATTCTACACAGTAGCAAACTAACTGCTCAGGAATAGCAAATCTAAGTGGTATTCCTTACACTTATAGTATAATAGCCATATTTATAAACATATAACTATTCTTAGACCAGTGTTCTTAGGCTGTTTCTAGTTTTCAAATTCTGAACCATGAAAAGGAGCTCACTGTGGCAAAAAAGTTTAAAAGAATTGGAACATGTATTGGAACAGAATGCCTGAATCTTCTGGACATCTATTTGTGAAGTAAACTGACCAATTTCATGTAATCAGAGTGAATGAAATAGTCTTTCAATATTTAGTTGGATCTAAGGAAGAATGATCCAATTAACAATTATCTTTGTAATTTTAATGGTATGAGCTATTTGTTCAAAAATGGGAACCTTATTTTTAATCTATTGCTTAATACTCATTTGACTTTTGTGATCTTTCTTATAGAGTATGAAACAGGCCCAGTATTCTTTGCTAGATATAGGAGAAACTGGTTATCTACATATTATATGCATTGCTTCTTTTTACTTACCAACAGAATCCTGATTGTGTTCAGAGAGCTAATATATCAGCTACAGATATTTGTTTCCCAGGCTCCCTTGCAATGGGATAAATACATGTAATACTTCTGTCCATAAAGGGTAAGATGAGGATTTCTGGGTAAGCCATCACTTTAATGGTACAGGTATTGCTCCTGAGGCTTTTCTTTTTTTCTTTATGCCTGTAATGTGGCTATGCTGTCTGAAGGACAAGCAATAACTTTATAGCCTTGGGGTCCCAGGCATGAAGATGAAGGCATACATCTGCATATTGGAGGGTAAAGACAGAAAGGCCATGGTTCCTATGGCAATTGTTGAACCGTCACATGAGGCTTGGACTGGCTACTCCTGGACTTCAGTTGGTTTAAGGTTTATGTTTGAGTGGTGAAAATATCTTAGTTATATGTGCTAGAACTTAGTTATATGTGCTAGAACTGAGTGAGCACACTAAAGTGAGCTGAGTTTCAAAACCGCTAAACTACATGGAAATTTAACAATCTGCTCCTGAATGACTACTGGGTACATAATGAAATGAAGGCAGAAATAAAGATGTTCTTTGAAACCAATGAGAACAAAGACACAACATACCAGAATCTCTGGGACACATTTAAACCAGTGTGTAGAGGGAAATTTATAGCACTAAATGCCCACAAGAGAAAGCAGGAAAGATCTACAATTGACATCCTAACACCACAATTAAAAGAACTAGAGAAGCAAGAGCAAACACATTCAAAAGCTAGCAGAAGGCAAGAAATAACTAAGATCAGAGCAGAACTGAAGGAGATAGAGACAAAAGAAACCCTTCTAAAAATCAATGAATCCAGGAGCTGGTTTTTTGAAAAGATCAACAAAACTGATAGACCGCCAGCAAGACTAATAAGGAAGAAAAGAGAGAAGGATCAAATAGATGGAATAAAAAATAATAAAGGGGATGTCACCACTGATCCCACAGAAATACAAACTACCATCAGAGAATACTATACACACTTCTATGCAAATAAACTAGAAAATCTAGAAGTGGATAAATTCCTAGACACATATACCCTCCCAAGACTAAACCAGGAAGAAGTTGAATTGCTGAATAGACCAATAACAGGCTCTGAAATTGAGGCAATAATTAATAGTCTACCAATCAAGAAAAGTCCAGGACCAGACAGATTCACAGCTGAATTCTACCAGAGGTACAAAGAGGAGCTGGTACCATTCCTTCGGACACTATTCCAATCAATAGAAAAAGAGGGAATCCTCCCTAACTCATTTTATGAGGCCAACACCATCCTGATACCAAGCCTGGCAGAGACACAACAACAACAAAAAAGAGAGTTTTAGACCAATATCCCTGAAGAACATCGATGCAAAATCCTCAATAAAATACTGGCAAAACAAATCCAGCAGCACATCAAAAAGCTTATTCACCATGATCAAGTGGGCTTCATCCCTAGGATGCAAGGCTGGCTCAACGTACTCAAATCAATAAACGTAATCCATCATATAAACAGAACCAAAGACAAAAACCACATGATTATCTCAATAGATGCAGAAAAGACCTTTGACAAAATTAAACAGTCATTCATGCTAAAAACTCTCAATAAATTAGGTATTGATGGGACATATCTCAAAATAATGAGAGCTTTTTATAATAAACTCACAGCCAATATCATACTAAATGGGCAAAAACTGGAAGCATTCCCTTTGAAAACTGGCACAAGACAGGAATGACCTCTCTCACCACTCCTATTCAACATAGTGTTGGAAGTTCTGGCCAGAGCAATCAGGCAAGAGAAAGAAATAAAGGCTATTTAATTAGGAAAAGAGGAAGTCAAATTGTCCCTGTTTGTAGAGGACAAGATTGTTTATTTAGAAAACCCCATCGTCTCAGCCCAAAATCTCCTTAAGCTGATAAGCAACTTCAGCAAAGTATCAGGATACAAAATCAGTGTGCAAAAATCACAAGCATTCCTATACACCAATAACAGACAAACAGAGAGCCAAATCATGAGTGAACTCCCATTCACAATTGCTTCAAAGAGAATAAAATACCTAGGAATCCAACTTACAAGGGATGTGAAGGACCTCTTCAAGGAAAACTACAAACCACTGCTCAATGAACTAAAAGAGGACACAAACAAATGGAAGAACATTCCATGCTCATGGATAAGAAGAATCAATATCGTGAAAATGGCGATACTGCCCAAGGTAATTTATAGATTCAATGCCATCCCAGTCAAGCTACCAATAACTTTCTTCACAGAATTGGAAAAAACTACTTTAAAGTTCATATGGAACCAAAAAAGTGCCCACATTGCCAGGACAATCCTAAGCGAAAAGAACAAAGTTGGCGGCATCACACTACCTGACTTCAAACTATACTACAAGGCTACAGTAACCAAAACAGCATGGTACTGGTACCAAAACAGAGATATAGACCAGTGGAACAAAATAGAGCCCTTGGAAATAATACCACACATCTACAACCATGTGATCTTTGACAAACCTGAAAAAAACAAGAAGTCAGGAAAGGATTCCCTATTTAATAAATGGTGCTGGGAAAACTGGCTAGCCGTATGTAGAAAGCTGAAACTGGATCCCTTCCTTATACCTTATACAAAAATTAATTCAAGATGGATTAGAGACTTAAATGTTAGACCTAAAACCATAAAAACCCTAGAAGAAAACCTAGGCATTACCATTCAGGACATAGGCATGGGCAAGGACTTCATGACTAAAACACCAAAAGCAATGGCAACAAAAAAGCCAAAATTGACAAATGGGATCTAATTAAACTCAAGAGCTTCTGCACAGCAAAAGAAACTACCATCAGTGTGAACAGGCAACCTACAGAATGGGAGGAAATTTTTACAATCTACCCATCTGACAAAGGGCTAATATCCAGAATCTACAAAGAACTTAAACAAATTTACAAGAAAAAATCAAACAACCCCATCAAAAAGTGGATGAAGGATATGAACAGACACTTCTCAAAAGAAGACATTTATGCAGCCAACAGACACATGAAGAAATGCTCATCATCACTGGCCATCAGTGAAATGCAAATCAAAACCACAATGAGATACCATCTCCAACTCATTAAAAAGTCGGGAAACTACAAGTCCTGGAGAGGATGTGGAGAAACAGGAACACTTTTGCACTGTTGGTGGGACTGTAAACTAGTTCAACCATTGTGGAAGACAGTGTGGTGATTCCTCAAGGATCCAGAACTAGAAATACCATTTGACCCAGCCATCCCATTACTGGGTATGTATCCAAAGGAATATAAATCATGCTGTTATAAAGACACATGCACACGTATGTTTACTGTGGCACTATTCACAATAGCAAAGACTCGGAACCAACCCAAATGTCCATCAATGATAGACTGGATTAAGAAAATGTGGCACATATACACCATGGAATACTAAGCAGCCATAAAAAAGGATGAGTTCATGTCTTTTGTAGGGACATAGATGAAGCTAGAAACCATCATTCTGAGCAAACTATCGCAAGGACAGAAAACCAAACACTGCATGTTCTCACTCATAGGTGGGAATTGAACAATGAGAACACTTGGACACAGGGTAGGGAACATCACACACTGGGGCCTGTCATGGGGTGGGAGGAGGGGGGAGGGTTAGCATTAGGAGATACACCTAATGTAAATGACGAGTTAACTGGTGCAGCACACCAACATGGCACATGTATACATATGTAACAAACCTGCACATTGTGCACATGTACCCTAGAACTTAAAGCATAATAAAAAAATTAAAATTAAAAAATTAAAAAATAAAAAGATAGTGAGCTGAGTTTGTGTAGAAGAATCCAGACTAAGTAGAATGGGTCTGGGGTCTTGACTCAACTATATGTCAGGCATTTGACATTTAGACCAGTGGTCTAATATGTGGTGCCTATTGTGTAGTAGCCAATTTATATTTACTCTGAGCTGACACTGTTATTCAAGGAAGCTGCACATGGAAGATATAAGACATACAAAGTTTGCATCATGATCAGGAGGGGTGTATCAATGTTTCTAACCGATTAGAATTCCCGCCAGAAATTAAATATGTGTTCAGTAGAAGTTTCTATTGTGGGAGAGAATTGGTAAAGCTAGGGAACGCTCAGAGACATACCCCAGTCCCAACCTCCACAAGGTGAGATTCAAAGCAGAACTTCTTGTGGGAGAAATGAAACACTAAACAGTAATATGAAGCAAACACCCTCAGTAGCAGCAGTCTATACAGAGAATACTGAGAGATAAAACTAGTCAGATTTTATTTTAATTTTCAATTAAATTCTTAATTTAATGATAGAACCCACTAAATTCCTTAAGAATTAGATGTGAGATGTGAGAGAAAGGAAAACTCAGGCATGATCCTTGAATCGTGCTTCAGGTCGAGCCACTGGGAGGATAGAGATACCATGAAGTGAGCTGAAGGGACTTGGAGAGCAGCTTTGGAAGGAAGATCAAGAGCTCCGATTTGGACAACACAAACAACATAATCAAACATACAAAGCCCATTTGGACATCCAATTTAAATTGTTTATCAGATATCCACATAGAGATCTCAAGTAGATAGTTAGATATATGAGTGTCACATTTTGGAGACAATTCTAGGCAGGAGTAGAAATATGAGCATGACCAGCAAATAGTTCATATTTAAGGTCAGGAGACTAACAAGACACAGCTAACAAATGATGGAGCTGGGATTAGGATTTGGTTAAGTCTAAGCAAAGGTGTGAAGGCAGAGTCTAGAGTGAGTGGATATGAAAAAGCAAGGCTAACATATAATGGTGAAGCCATTTAACCTTCTTGGCTGGAAGGCTAGTCAAGGAAGGGTTATGTAGCTAAAATTGTAATGAGAAGTTCACAGCCATTAGGAAAGTAGAGTAATTTCTTACGTGCAATTTCATTTTTACTGGATCAGGGAAATATTTGGAGTTAAGCATGAAGTGGGACCAGCTGAAAATAGTAGTTTAGAAAATAGTACTTCAGTGAACTCCAAGCACAAAGAGGGCCAGATGTGTAAGAATTAATACAAACCTAGTGACTATCAGAGCTCTGGAGAACAATAGCATAAATGAGGAAACAGCTTAAGAAAAGGCTGTTATCATAATTTATTATATTTGAATATATAGTAATCATACCTATTATTATGTACCTGTCATTTGGAGGGCTTTGAATATTCAATTATATAATTTGTATTTCTGTAGGTTGCACAAAAGTGCTGTGTTGACTTGTGTATGTTGTTATTTTTCAGTGTGAGCTTATGATCTCTGGAACTTCATTTCTGAGATTTTTTTTTTTTTTTTTTGAGATGGAGTCTCACCCTGTCACGCCTAGGCTGGAGTGCAATGGTGCGATCTCGGCTCACGGCAACCTCTGCCTCCCGGGTTCAAGCGATTCGCCTGCCTAAGCCTCCCATGTAGCTGGGATTACAGGGGCGCATCACCATGCCCAACTAGTTTTTTGTATCTTTTAGTAGAGACGGGCTTTCACCATGTTGGTCAGGCTGGTCTTGAACTCCTGACCTCATGCTCTGCCCGCCTCAGCCTCCCAAAGTGCTGAAACTACAGGTGTGAGCCACTGTGCCTGGTTATTTCTGAGAATTTTTACATCTGAGCGAAAGTTAAGTTTTTCCCATGAAGATTTACATTTACTTCTTCTAGATCCTGGGAACACAACTGATCGTAAAACATGACCAACAAATATGAAGCTTAAGGGATTTTTGGAACCACAGGTGAAAGTGTGAATTAGTGTTATAATCTCCTGTGATAGTTAGTGTGTGGTAACGCATTCTCAAGGGAGATTCTTCTTTTCCACCATCTAGCTCAAAATTTAGGACAAGAAAGTTTCTCTGTTTTACCCTTCTGTGGGGAAAAAATTTACCCTTTCATTCTTCATTACACTGTTTATAGTTCTAGTGTTCTAGGACTGTTCTGGTACTAAAGGAAGTCTCCACACTTTCCTTTGCAAGCTCCACATCACTGGGTTTTGACCTTTGCCCTCAGAGCAAAATTGGATTTGGTACTGACTTATTTCTCTGAGTTCCTATTTTCCATTCAACTTTGTTTTATTCTTATATTTTTACAAACTCAATGGTGCTTTTGAATATTATTTAGTTTAAAAAATGTATGCGTTATGTGTAGCTGTATTATCAAAGACTGTAGGTCAGAAGCCCTTAGACTTCATGTCAGGCCCCTTAATTGTTTTCTAAAGAATATATTGGTAGAGTTGCTCTTAAACAAAAGCAAGCTTTTACAGCACAGGCTTCAAACTAGAAATTCTGGCTTATGTAGTAGACGCTAACTTAATATCAGAGAACGTGAAATTGTTTGCTTCTGGCTTATCTTTTTTGTGCTGTGTTCAAAGTAACCACAGTCTTGTCTGCACTTCACTGTGTGCTGCAATCTTGAAGTTAGAGGACAGCACTCTATCACTCATCCACATCTCAGCAAAGTACTATGGTTTTAATAGGGGCAATTTCATCATTAAATATAAAATTGGCATGAAATGGCAGAGCAGTCTTTGTTAACTTGTTTCTGTGATCAAAACAGACATGCACTCCGGGACTGTCCATCTGGCACCTTCAGTGACAAATTAAAACTTGATTTTTAATTATTGCAATACTTACCATTAACAATTATTTTTATACAAAAAGAATGCAATTTTATTTCAAGTTTAGAGTCTTCTTCCTCAACTTCTGAGTAAATGTTGTTCTGTCACATTCATTTCTCATATATCTGCATATGAAAAAATATCTAAATATATACATATATATCTTGTGTTTTGTGTGTCTTTTTACAGATTAGTATTTGTCTTGGACTGTTTAGGCTGCCATGACAAAATACCATAGACTGGGTAGCTTATAAACAATGATAGTTTCTTTTGACCAGTTCCTGGAGGATGGGAAGTCCAAGATCAAGGTGATGGCAGATTCAGTGTCCAGTGAGGGCTCATTTCCTGCTTCATAGATGACACCTTCTCACTGTGTCTTTATATGGTGGAGGAAGGCAAGGCAACTCTCTGGGGCTGCTTTTATAAGGGCACTGATTTCATTTATGAGGGCTTCATCCTCATGACCTAATCACCTTTGAACTTCCCCCACCTAATACCATTACACTGGTGACTAGATTCAACAATATGAATTTGGGGAGACAGAAACATTCAGACAATATTAATATTTAAATGCCCTCAGACATTCAAAATTATGAAATTTTAGGGAAAATATTATATTGTTTTATTCCAGGTTATTTCTGTTCTCCTAGATCATTAGAATGATTGGTAGTAAAGCTGGTTGGTCAGTGTAGACAGCAATTACCCCATTTATTTCCTCCAAAGCTGATATGCCAGTAAACCATATTCTTTTTAGCATCTTATGCCTATGCTTATGTTTACAGATAGAATTCTTCATTTAGAAACCTGAATTATTCTTTTGGTTACAATTTCATGTTTACAGAGAATATTTTTTTCTATGCAATGCTGATTATCAAAGTTTTATTTCTCTTCTTTTCTTTTCTTTTTTTGCCATGGCTGCAGTCCAGCATGCCTGCATAGACAATGTTAAATATTGAACAATCATTTAAAAATATATAAATGGTAATATAATGTATTGACCAACGTCAAGCTAAGCCAAGAGCAGTTTTTTCTTTGCATTGATCTGAGGGATTTAACATTTGGATTATGATGAAGCCTTTGACTTGACTCTTCTGTCACAGAGCAAATTCATCTTCTATTTGAGGGCATTCAAACTAGAGTTCAGCCTACTCTGTTGCTGGCAACACCACATGATAGATATAATATTTTTCATGTTAATTGAAAAAATTGAGCTTTTTCTTTAACCATATGTTGATATCCAGTGAGTTAACAGCATTTAAATCTTGGAATGTCAGATAGTTACTTTAGTTTTTGTGTGTGGACCTGAATAGAACCAGATATTTGGAATGCTCCTTTATATGCACATTTTATCTTGCCACTTCAATGCGCATATTCAAGTTTTAAAAGGGAACTTTATTTTTTTTAACCATTCCAGCTTTTAGTTAGTTGATTGAGTTAGAGCAAAACCAAGCATGGACATGTCTAGTTTGAACACTGGGTGACCCATAACCATTTAGTGTGCAGAGGGTCTCAGATGCAGAAGACTTCAAAAGCATTGTCCAGATAGAGAGAAAGGGTGACAAAATTTTCCATAACTTCGTTCTCCCCTCCTTAGTAGCAGCCAGTTTCCTCAAACATGAAAATTGTTTCCAAGAAGCAACTTTATTGCTTTTCCTTACAATTAGGGAAAAGAAGGCAATGGTGTTCAAATGATGCCTGACAGCCTGGGTAACAAGCACCAACCATCTGTGCTATAGCAGCACTGTTTGTATTTTTAATGTTTACACATACAGCAAAGATAATTAAAAATAACTATAATTAAAAATGATTACAACAAATTACTTTTCCCTCAACGGTACTATGTGCCTGTAACTTATAAGTTATTTACTAAAGTAACCTTTATGGAGTCTAACAAGAAAACATTACAATTCCTGCCTTGTTTCTGAAAGTTTATAGATTTGGGGCAGGGGAGTTTTTTCTAACTATGAAATCATTTGGCTTTTTTGTACTTCACAACCATTTGAAAGTATGGGAATTATCTCTGTATTAATAATATGGGTATTTTTTTCTCAGAAGGAAAGATTAAATGTAATTTCTTTTTCCAAAAATAGTAAAATGACTGAAGGGTTAAAAAAATTTTTTTTAAAAAAGCTAACTCGGCTCCTTGAACAGGTTTTCATTAAAATAATTGAATTTGTTCATAATGTCATATGAAATATGGGGAGACGATTCATTTCAGAACAATAGTTTTCTCTATCCCATCACAATCCTTGGAATCTTCAAATACCCTCAAAAACCTTCTCTATAGAAGATGCTGGTTAGTAACAAGATCTGAATAGCTGGCTCCAGGGGAAGAGTAAAGAAGTTGACATGACCTTTGTGGAAGGGCTTGAGATTGAGCCAGAAGGTATAGCGTGGAGGTTCAGGGCACAGCCCTGGGAACCAGATTGTCTAGGTTCCAATTCTGTTCTGGTAACTTCAGGGAGGGGCACGCTGAATGAAGCTGGGAGACAAATTGCATCTTTGTAGAATACTTAGGAACATTTTAAACTGAGTGTCTCATTAGGAAACTAAGGGGCCTGGAGATCTTATAAATGAGGAGACTTAAACCTCTTCACATTTTAGAAAATATTATGCCTTGTGATGATTATCCTAGCTCAGGTGACCTCTCCTCATGCAGATCACCTCTGTTTCCTTGAGTGTTTCTTGGAGTTTTTAGAGATAATTTCTTACATGCTCAGATAGAAGTCTTCTTTACAATATTCACACTGTGGTGCCTGGCATCTCTGCCACGCCCTCAGGGAACTTTTTCTTTCTCTGCTGTTGTTCTACAGTTCCCACCAGGCACAATTTGCTATTGGAAACAGATCTGACCCTTCAGGGTACCAAAGTTGTGTTGCAATTACGCTTGTACTCCAGGGTAGTCAAAGGACTCTTTGGTTTGTTTGTTTTCCTTATAACTCTTTCTCTCCTGGAACCCAGGCATGAATCTAGGGAGTGAGGACAGATACAGGTGATAGCAACTCTATTTTTCCCAGTATCCTGATTCTTTACAACTTTGTTACATGCCTGTTCAAATTCATCGAGGCAGGTCCTTCTTCCCTAAGGATACATTCTCTTCTAAAAGACTTCCCTGCTCTTCAGCTTCCCTTGCAAATAGGCTTCTGTCAGACTACCCCACTGATGGACAGTTTCAACCATATGTCTGAACCCCAGTAGAAGTCATCCTTACTTGCTCTCTCAGAGCTTCCTAAATCCCCATAAATCAGCTTCCTTTAAACTAGACACACAAGTCCATTCAAAGTGCCCAGACATGCTACTTAAATATACTACCAGCTGAAAGAAATTTTAAAACCTATTTGGGTTACTAATACTGTCTTTCAACTTTTTTGAATAATGTAAACTTGGCTATTTCACAAAAGGATTTCAGTTCAAGCAAAGTAAGGCAATCGATTATGTTCTTCCTTTCTTCTTTTTACCTTCTACTGAGCAGTTTTCTTCCTCTTTTTCCTTTCTCCTTTCTACATTCATTTTTGCTCTCAAGCATGGCTATGTTAATGGAACAATACATTAGGAAATTAGTCCAGATGTTTTTCCTCAGAATTGTGTGAGTCGTAATAGCACTTGAAACCTCATTTCTAACAAATTTTAGTGCCTCATTAAAAAATTAAGATGTGCAAATAAGTTACATGGTATTGTAGTTTATTATAATGTATATCATTTATAAAAATTATAGAGTAAATGTATTTTCATCAGATGACTTTCATGTGTTAGTGCTGAATGCCCTCCTAATTCACTTGGATTTAATGTGAACCCAGATGCTTCCATATTTGATATCACTGGTGAAATAAGAGGAGGCAGGAAAGACAAAGGAAAATTGTGGATTAATATTTATTAGTGTATGGTGCTATGCAGCTAACTAGTCAACAGTTTGAGCTCTTCTACTTTCTCCAACGGACTAAGTTGGGGAGGGATGGTAGAAGGAGCCTGTTATGACCCATTCAAAGACGTGAATGACCACAGGCACATGAAAAAATTATAGATGCTTATTTTATTTTATGAGAAAATAAAAACATTTTATTAAGAATGTAAACATATATGCTAATTTAACCATATTAGTTAAGTGTTTATTAAAATGCTAATAGAGTCACATGCTACATAATCATGTTTTGATCAATAGTTGGCCACACTTATGGCCATGGTTCTGTAAGATTATAATATCATATTTTTATTCTACCTTTCTATGTTTAGATATGTAGATATACAAGTACTTAGCATTGTGTTATAATTGTCTACAGTATTCAATATAGTAACATGCTGTACACATTTGTAGCCTAGGAGCAATAAGCTTTACCACAAAGCCTAGGTGTGTAGCAGGTTATAAAATCTAGACTTGTGTAAGTGCACTCTAAGATGTTCGCACAACAACAAAATTGCCTGATGACATATTTCTCAGAACATATCCTGTTGTTAAGTTGTGTGTGCCTATAATTCAATAAGATCAAATGATGTATCTAGCTTCAACATATTATGTAGTCTTTATATTACTGGAGAGGGACTGTGAGCTTCAATGTATTATAGAATCAACAAGTAAACAAAATTAAATGAGCACCACTGTCATGCTGTGTCATGGACACAAAACCATACCAAATGTTTATATAATAAAATTTCTATCTGTAAAGTCTAAGGCAAACCCAGTTGAGGCAAAGTTCTAAAGCAAGAAGAGGTATATTTTGCTATGTTGTTTCTAAGGGTACTTCACTGAGGACAAATTTGAATGATAATTGACAAATTGAGGCAGAAGAAAGTCAATATTAGTACCCAAAGAGCTAGAACCATGCGTCAGAGCCAAGAGGCCAGTATTTTGATGCAGCGTGAGTTGAATGAACACAAAGGAGCAATCACTGCAGTGTGCAAGGTCATGAACAAGGGTGAGATTCCTGAAACTCTTTCATTGTTGCTGGTTTTTTACCTGATGGTGCTGAAACTTGCTTCAGGGATCAACATAAGGCTGGAGAGCTCCAGATGATTAGATACTATTCTCAGGATAAAATTGTTTGACAATACACTTTTAGGGAAGATCTATTCAACAGATTATTTATTACGCACCAAGTATATATCAAGCACTATAGATGGCACTGGGGATACAGCAGTGAATAAGATATGGTCCTCGCTCACATATTAAAATGAGAAATTATAATGCAACTGTTAAGTGGAAGTTAGTAGACAGTACTGTGGGAGCACAAAGTGTATAACCACACTTGGTCTGAGATGGTCAGAAGAGATTTGCAGATGAATAATGCCAAGGCAGAACACTTTTAATTGCGTAAAAATTACTAGATAATGAGACAAGTTATCCTGTGTAGAGGCCCACAGCCTAGCATGCCTGGAGGATGAATCACAGGTGGCTGAGCAAGTGTGAAGAGACATAGACACTAGGATCATGGGTCTCTTCTTCATATATTGGAGTTGGAGGGGGTGGGATATTAAGTAATTCTGTTGAGTTCATAAGACACAGGAAGTTCCTTCTATTAGCTTCGATTATTTGCTCTGCTAAATGACATTGCACATAGCTCAGGCAGGTCTCTTTCAGGTCAGTAGACATTATGAACCCATGAACTTGTAGGAACTTTGTAAGTGTCCTGTCAGGGAGTTCATCTCTTTTGAGACTTACTATTACAGGACTTAGCTACTTTTAGTTGAAAGTGCAAATTTTAATTTAGCAAAAAGTGTTACACATAATACCAACTTATCCACACATATTTTAAAATTTTACTCCCAGAAAGTGATTGCAAATCTATGATTGATCATTATAACAGGATGTTGACTCAGGATTGACAATAACATAAAATCAAAAAACAAATAAAAAACCTGCCAAATTTTTTTCCTTGACCAGATTTCAGTGGAATGTGTTAACAAATCATGTTAAAAACAATAACAAACAAAATTTCTGTTTAAAGTAATTTGGGTTTAGTGAGGAAAAATGACAATTTGGTAGAATGTGAAATCTAGATTAATGAATAAATTAAGAACAAAAGAATGTAAAGAATGACAGGGAAGGGAGTAAAATTTGACATTGGAAGGAAGTAATCCAACTGTGTTTTTAATGTTTTAAAACATTTTCTCTTAAATTTCTTAGAAATTATAAAAGTCTTTTTCACATAGAAAATCCATACAAGCTAATGAAAGCAGTCAATGTTTTTTTTTTAACAAGACAATGTAGTAGTTGTAGGATTTGATACCACCTTTCCTGTGACTGGGGGAAAGTGAACTGTACAGAAAAACAGTAATTGTCTCTAACTAGCAGAAACTGCAACTTAAAAGAGATAGGTTGTCTCAATTTATGTCCTGTGATAAGGGATCTTTGGAATAAAATGCATATCAGAATAAATGTTAATATTTGTCTATCTTTCCAATTGTGGCTTTGCTTTCAAGAGCAGTTTAATTCAGCCTGGTAAAGAACTTACCACAATATTGACAAGAAGGGAAAGAAAGAGTTCCCCAGTATCCAGGCCATAGGAGTAAGTTTCCATGAAGTATCTCTTCTTACATGAAGCTTAAAGATACCTTTGCTCAGGAACCTTTTAAATTTCCATTTGGTAATTTATTTAAATATTTATTCTGGACACAGGAGATGAAGATGTAAGGAAAAGAGTGATAGAAGAAATTGGAACTTCAAAACTAGCAAATCATGCCATATATATATATATATATATATATATATATATATATATTCTTTCAAACACAGATTTAATTTTTGGTTTATTATAAATATGTCTATTTACAAAGTAATGAAACTGATTTTTTTTAAACAAACTGTAGTAGAATTATAGAATTAGATAAAGCTATGCTTCAAAGTATTCCGCTTGAAATGCATGCATTTATTCTAAATATGCTGCAATTTTTCAAGTCACATTTATAATTCCTCTTTTGAGATTATTTTTAACAATTACTATTTTATCAGCCACACAAAAAAATTCATCTCTTTATGTTATAAGTAAATCACCATATTATCTAGTCTTATCACTCTATCTTCAAGTCCAATACTGATTATGAAAGATGTCTCATTGTTACTAAGAAAAAATTAAAAACACAGTCAAAATATTAAAACTTATCCCCAGTGAGGATATCCTTAACAAGTGAATAAATGCATGAAATGTTAAGATAAAAAATATATATTTGCAATTCAGAATATACTGGGATATATAGTGGGTAAGGCATTTTTATTTATTTACTTTATTTATTTGTTTAGATATAGAATCTTGCTATGTTCCCCAGGCTGGAATGCGGTGTCTATTACAAACACAATCATCGTGCACTCTGTCTGAAATTCTGGGCCTCAAGGGATTTTCTCATCTTGGCCTCCAGTGTAGCTGGGGCTACAGGTGTGCACCATTCTGCCTGACCTCAGAAGATCATTTTAACAGTTTCGAACTAATCAATCTCAGCATCAGTAGAATAAGTCTGCATGCTCTGGGTTTAGCCATCTAAGATGGGACTAGATTCATTTGCAAGAATAAGTGCTTCTATGCTTGCTCAACAAACATCACCTAGCTTTATAGGCATACTGTGTAAATAGAAAACAGTGCTGTACACATAAAATTGAGTATAATGAGCATGTCCTTTTACCAAAAGGAAGTAATTATACTCAGTAGTAAGTAATTATTTTAGTGAAAAGTACATTTGCTTCTCAATTTTATTCCATACTAGAGTTTGAGCTGAAAGAAACCTTGGAGATCAGTTAGTCCAACCCACTTATTATTTCATAGGAGAAGAAAATGTGGCACAGAGAAACTGGAAGCTAGGTGACTTATTTGAGGTTACATAGTTAGTTGTAAGTCTTGAGCAAGAATCAATTACTTGACCATTGATATGAGATTCTTCTCGTTACCTCCTAGTGTGTCCCTGGTAGGATTTATTTCACATGAGAATTACATAATCCAAGGCAATTTTTAAATGTTAAATTATAGAATATGTTAATGTGTCTTTTATGGACTTTAAAAAGATAAAGCAGTGCTGTTAACTTTGTTTCACATGCCAAGAACACTACACTTTTTAAAAGTCACATGTGGGTGATTCAGAAATGTGGATCGCTTAAGAAAAAGTCTAGTTTCTTTTTCGCCAGTAGAACTGTTTGTTTTATTATTTTACTCAGACTAATTTATGAAATCATAGTGTTCATTTTCAATTTTATTTGCTTTTTTTACCCTGACATTAATACCTACTGAGTGCTCTTGATGTATTGTTTCCTAGCCAATATTTTATTGTTTCTTTGAAGATTTCTACAAAATATTTTAGAAAATGTTTTTTCCTTTTTGTTTTCTTGTTTTTTCTTTTTCTTTTTTTTTCTTTTTTTTTTTTTTTTTAGACGATGTCTTGCTCTCTTGCCAGGCTAGAGTGCAGTGGCACAATCTCTGCTCACTGCAACCCTCGTCTCCCAGGGTTCAAGCGATTCTCTTGCCTCAGCCTCCTGAGTAGCTGGGACAACAGACGCAGCAGCTCACACCTGTAATCCCAGCACTTTAGGAAGCCAAGAAGGGTGGATCACCTGAGGTCAGCAGTTCGAGACCAGCCTGGCCAACATGGCGAAACCCGGCTTCTACTAAAAATAGAAAAACTTTTTTCTTTGCATTTTCTAGTTTACCATCTTTTACAAAGATGTCTTTAAACACTGAAAATCATGAATAATATCTTTGGCCATTCAGACTGCTGTAGTAAAATACTTTATATTGGATAATTTAAAAACAACATAACTTTATTTCTTGTAGTGCTGGAGGCTGGAAAGTCCAAGATCAAGTTGCCAGACAATTTGGTGTTTGGCGAGACCTTGCTCTCTGTTTCATAGAAGGCACCTCCCTGCTGCTTTCTCACATGGCAAGAGGGGCAAATGACCTCCTTCAGGACTTTTTTGTGAGGGCGCCTATCCTATTCATGGAAAGATCTATCCTCATGACTTAGTCATCTCCCAAAAAGCCTCATCTCTTAATACTGTCATATTGGGGATATGTTTCAACAAATGAATTTTGAGGGGAACAGACACATTCAGCCCATAGGAGGTAGGCACAAATTTTTCATATGATCTTTGTCCAAAACATGTTATCAGAAGATTTCCTTTTGGCAGTAAAGTATTCAATTTTTATTCTTTTTAATTTTAATTAGTTAATAGAGTCAGTGTAGTCCTTTTTTTCTTTCTTTTTCATCACAGTCTTTTAATTTAAATTTCCAAAGCTCAAAGTCTTGCAAGGACATTATGGAAAAACTTGCTAGCCTGGGTGTATTTTTCTATCAAACTGGCCTTGAGGTATGGTGAGGGGAAGATTAATGGGAACACAGGTGAGTCTCTAATTAAGACAAAGCCACAGTCTTTAAAACATATATTCACACCCATGAAATAAAGGCATAATTTGAAAATTATTTTTATTCAGAAATAATAAAAAACTTAGGACACTGTACTTTAATATTCTCAAAAAAGATGCAAAAACACATGATCTCTGCTAAGCCAGAATAGAGAATCATAAGTTTGAGATAAAGACAAGGCAATGAACCCTGACCTGTACTAAAACACATTACACTGAGCAGTAGTTAAATATAGGATGACCAAAACAGGATCCGAATAAAATCTGTGCTGAAGGCAGAAAGAATGTATTTGACCTTTCAGAATCCGTAAGATGAAAGTGGCTGTGTAGTTGTGTGAGGAGAGTGTTCTATACAGAGAAAACAGCTTGGGCAAAGACATGTTTTAAAAAAGAGGGTGTAGCCTGTTCAAAAACTAAAAAGCTATTGTGCATAACATGTAGAATTCTGGGAAGAGTGACTGGACATGGGGAGAGAGGAGTAAGCAGAACCAGTTCTTGAAGTATCCAGGAAGCATTTTTAAAGGGTTTGTACTTTATCCTGAGGGCAATATGGAGCTGTTGAAGACATTTCTTCATCATAGGGTTGGCACAACAAGAGTTGTATATTAGACAATCACTCTGGCTGCAATATGGAAAATAGACTGTGCCTGGAGGCATGGGATCAGCTAAGAAGCACTTGTTTTAATTTATAGAAGAGAAGATGGTGTTTTGGACAAGGTTAATGCTGATGGAACTGGAGTAAAGTGATTGCATTCAAGAGATATTAAAGAGATAAACTGAATAAAATTCGGTGATTGAATACAGGAGAGGAGGGAGAATAATAGATCAAGGGTAACACTTAGGTTTTTAACTTAGATAACAGTGCCATTTACTGAGAGTGGAAAAGCAAAAGGAAGCACAATCTTTTGGAAAACATAGTGACATTGGTCTTTTATGTTGTATTTGAAGTAAAGATGCTTCTCGACTTATGATAGGGTTATGTCCTGATAAACCCATTGTAAATTGAAAATATTGTAAGTTGAACGTAATATACATAAGGTACTGAATATTACAGCTTAGCCTAAACTGTCTTAAGTCTTCTGAGAACCCACATGAGCCTAAGTTGAGCAAAATCTTTTGACAACAAAGTGCACTGTAGAGTGTCTGTTGTTTTCCCTCATAATCATGTGGCTGACTTGGAGTTGCTGTTCCCTACCTCTGCCTAGCATCTTGAGAGAGAGTCATACTGCATAACACTAGCTTAGAAAAAAATAAAAATTTATAGTGCAAGTTCTGAATGTATATCACTTTCTGAATGTATATCATGAAGTTGAAAAATTGTAATTGGGACCATCATAAGTTGGGGACTGTCTATATGTGTATGACAGGTATAGGCATGATTGACAAGTGAAAATATCAAACAGCAGTTCCATACATGGATCTGGAGTTCAGAAGAAATATCTGGGGTAAATAGATAGTTTTTTATTTTTAGTTTTTTTCTTATTCAGCATGTATTGTATGATGAATTTCATGTCAATAGATCATTTTTAAAATGAAGGGGCATAAATGACAAAAACAGAAGCCACTGTGAGATCAAGGAAGATATGGACTGAAAAGTTTCCATTTGCTTTAAAGAAAAGAATCTGTTGTTGGTGTAGTAGGAAGAGGCCAGATTGCAGTGGGTTGAAGAATGAGTAGGCTGTTGCGAAGTGGAGATATTAAGCATTGAATCTGAAGAAATTTGGATGTAAAGACAAAGAAGAAAGGTAAATTTCTAGCTGAAGATTGATGTGCCATCCAGAGAAGCTTTTTTTGTTATTGTTTTTAAGATGAGGTGACTCTATCATTTTTAACTGTTCACAGGAGTTATGTGGTAGAAAGTGGCAGGCTGGAGTTATGCGGCTCACTTTCTAGCCAGAAGGAGGGACACTGAATGGAGACACATTGGTAAGTTAGGTGATGGCAGAGTGTGAGGTTTCTCATCCATGTTCGTGTATTTTAAAAATAGGATATACTGGGAGAAGTTGTTTGCTGAAAATGAGGAGAGTCTAAGGTAGAGGATGCAAAGGGGCTTGAGAGAGTCTTTGTGCTCATTAGGAGTGAAAATTGACTTGAAAAACAGGGTACGTTGAGCCCTTCAGGGATTGGAGATCAGAATTTATAGTGGCACTATGTATCTTCTGGATTGCAAGCTTTCTCCTGAAGCTCTCATCTTCTTGAATACAGGTGAGTCAGTTGTGGCTAATCCAACTGATTCCTTTGTAAGGACTTCCTCCTTTGTCTCCCATCTCGGTAGTAACCAGGCCTGATCACACTTAGCTTCCAAGGTCAAACGATATGAGGGACATTCAGAGTGGTGATATGGTTTGGCTTTGTGTCCCCACCCAAATCCCATTTCGAATTATAATACCCACATATCAAGGGAGAGACCTAGTGAAAGGTGATTGATTGGATCATGGGGGTGATTTCCCCATGCTGTTCTCATGATAGTGAGTGAGTTCTCATGAGATCTGATGGTTTTATAAGGGCCTTTTCCCCCTTTACCCCCTCTGTCTTTCCTTCTGCCTTGGGAAGAAGATGCCTGCTTCCCCTTCCACGGCGATTGTAAGTTTCCTGAGGCCTCCTCAGCCATGTGAAACTGTGAGTTAATTAAACCTCCTTTGTTTATAAATTACCCAATCTCAGGTGGTATTCTTTATAGCAGTGTGAAAACGGACTAATACAGGTGATATGCCCTAGACAAATTCCACCTTCATAAGGGACAGTAGACAATGTGAGTAGCTGGAGGAAACCCACCTATCCTTCTTGTTACACAATCTTTGCTTAACTTTTGGTGATACAGGATTGACCAGCAATTACAGGTTGCTTTTCAGTTTATACTTTTGTTTGCATTATCTTGTTGATTGCCAATATCACAAAATGGTTTTATTGTGAATATTTTCCTTTGATAGGTGAAGAAACACAGACTCAGAGAGGTTGAAATGTGTTAGAATCCGCATAAGCTTTCTGACTCTCGGGATGTGTTTTGGAACATGTGCTGGAGACATTAAGAAGTATAATTGATTAAATGACTATGTATGGAACTTACCAGAATATAAGCTGGAGAGACAAAAACAACTCCTCACCTCTGCAGAAGGCTGCCTCTATTGCACACAAATGAGAAAATACAGGTTTCCATGAAATCACAAAAATAACAAGGTTAGATGCAATACATAAAATATATATTATATTTTAAAAGAAATCAATCCTTGGTTCAAAGCTCAAAGTAGCTTATTTTTTTTTTCTGATGCAGCAGAGGATGCTCTAGTATTATATCAAGCAACAGTTAGTGAGCAAAAGTAACTGAATACGATATATTTACCGACAATAGTGCCAGGGCTTTGTAAGCCACAGTATTGATTTACTTCTTTCAAAACCAAAGTGACAGCAAAAGGGGGGGAAAATCACATGATTCAAGGAAGATATCTGAGGATTTAAAAGTGGCAAACACAGATCCATTAGTTTTAAAATGGGTCAAAAGACAAACCAGAAAAACTGTAGACTAGCAAATCAGTGAATTCAACCTTTATTGTAGAGAAAATACAAGATATTGCATAAGGGAGAATGTGGGAGGAAAGAAGTCAGGAAAGGAGTTGGAAAAATAACACCTTTATGAATCTACACCCAAGTGAGTATGTACAGATTGTATTCATACCTGCAGTCACAAATTATACTTTTTTGTTTTTTTATACTCTGCAAACATGTATAATTTATGTATCAGTTTTTTAAGAGTATTTATAAAACTGTTTCAATAATTTACTTATCATTGGTGAGTCAAGTAAATAAAACAACAAAGTGATCTCTTTGCTGGAGTAACCCAGTGTGGCTCAGATAATGCACCCACCTAAACCTAGAGGAGGTAAAGCTGTATTTGCCTTGTTCCTATTGTTATCTAGAATCTCTTCTCTCAGACTTCAGTTAATGGGATGATAAGCCCTAAGAAGCTGCAGCTTAGTATAGCTACCTTCAGAAGAGGTTGTGACACACAATTCACAGCACGCTTGGCCAAATTCCTAATCACTGAAACATTAGTGAGAGTGAGTACAGGATAGAAGGGTTGAGAGAATGGCCAAGTCAATCCTGCAGATGAAGGGATGACAGATTTATATCACATTCAGCCCAATCTCCACTCAGGTGCTAAATGTATGTTACCATGTTTGTTGTTGCATTGCCATAGCAATGCCCCCTCTCCTAAACCATAAATGATCAAGAAAATCTTGCAAAAATGATCTACTTTTTGTATTAGAGTGGAGCAGAAACAGCTTTTTACTTTGTTTACTAAATTGCACCTCTTTATTTACAAAAATATATCCAAAATGCTATAGTTGGTACAGTTCTATTCCATAATTTTTTCTCTTTGTCACATTTAAATTTTACTATGTCTTTTTTTTCTCATTGGTTCTTTGACAAAAAGTAATTAGAGTTTCATTACCTTACAGCCCTTAAACACAGTATTTTTCAAAGTGTGCCAAGACCACCTGCTTGTTAAAATGCTCCTATCCTAGTCCCATCCTAGATTTTCTAAATCAGAAGGTCTAGAAATGTAGTACTGAAATTTGTATGCTTAACAAGATCCCTGGGTGACTTTTAAAAATGCTAAGAGTAATATCCATAAAGGAAAGTGCGTCTTTCAGAACTAGAGAGTTTGCTGAATTTTCACATTCTGAATACACCCGTGTAACTAGCACCTTGAACAAGAAACAGAATATGACCAGCACTTGAATAACTCTCTGTTACTGTCTCCACCAAGGATAGTTATGAGCCTGATTTCTAAGAGGATAAATAAGCTCCACTTGTTTTTGTAATTTATATGAATTAAATAAAATAGAAGGCATTTATGACTGGCTTATTTTGCCTTTTTTGCTTGATGTTATGTTTCCCTGCAGTTGTAGATTTTGTTATTGTTGAATAGTATTATTTTGTGAATATACCATGAATTATGTATTCATTCAACTGTTGGTTGACAGTTGGCTAGTTTCAAGTTTGGGGTTATTTTGAAGAGTACTGCTATGAACATTCTAGTGCATGTCTTTTTGGAGTATACGTGTTTGCATTTCTGTTGGGAATGTCAAGTCAAAACGTGCACCAGATAAATTTAAACAGGTAAGGATGACTTTATTCAAGGCTATTGCAATAGGATAGAGAGAGCAGAGCACAGTCTAAACTCAATTCCAGTGTACGGATAGGAGAATTATTAAGAGCAGGTATGGGAGGATTGTGTGTTTGCCAACTGGCCATACCTAATTATCTGTCTTTACCGTAGGAGATAGCTGTGTAGCATGGAAGTGGGGACCCACTGATGTTAGGCTTCTACCCTCCAATAGATACTGAGAGATAGGTCTCCCAGTTGACTAAATATGGATTACATTTCAAAGGAATGGCTTCCAGGTCCTGGAGAAAGACAGTCCTAGGTGTATAACTGGCAAGAGGTTTTTTTTTATAAGAAAATTTACATTAAAAAAATCCCCTACAAAATAATAATGAAAGAAATTTAAGAGGACCCAAACAAATGCTCATGGATTGGAAGAATCAATATTGTTAAAATGATCATACTTCCCCCAAAAATCTATAGATTCAATGCATTTCTTACCAAAATGCCAATGTCATTATTCACAGAAATAGAAAAAGCAATTCTAAAATTTGTATGGGAGCCAAACAGAACCTGAATACCCAAAGCAATCCCAAAAACAGCAAGCTGGTGGCATCACACTACCTGACTTCAAAATATATTACTAGGCTATAATAACCAAAAATAGCATGGAATTGGCATAAAAAGAGACACATAAACCAATGGAGCAGAGCAGATAATCCAGAAACAAATCCACGTATTTATAGCCAAGTGATGATTTTTTTGAGAAAGACACTAAGAATATACATTAGGTAAATGACATACTTCAATAAATGGTGCTGGGGAAACTAGATGTCCATATGCAGAAGAATAAAACTGAAGTCCTATGTCAAATCATATAAAAAATTCAACTTAAGATGAATTAATGACTTAAAATAAGACCTAAAATTATAAAAGTACTAGACGAAAACAGGAAAAATACTTAAGGACACTGGCCTATGCAAAAATTTTATGGCTAAGACCACAAACGCACAGATAAAATGGAATTATATCAAACGAATAAGCTTCTGAACAGCAAAGGAAGCAATCAACAAAGTGAAGATACAATCTGTTGAATGGGAGAAAATATTTGCAAACTATTCATTTGACAAAGGCAGAGAAAGAATTTATAATTACCAGTTTTCCAAAGTAAATGCTCTAAGGAAGGTCAGCCCTCTAGAGTGAGGAAGAACTCTATCTACAGTTTAGTCAAGCTGAGGGAAATGTTAAGTTCATCTTGGTCAATTACATTCCTAAGAGTGGAATTGGTGGTGCCATAGGTTATGCAAATCTTCAGCTTTAGCACTGTCCAACATATCATTTTCCAACAGTATAGGAAAGTTCTTGTTGCTCCACATCTTTAACAAAACTTGGCATTTTGTTTTATTTTGACCATTTTGGTATGTATAAGTGGCACAGTATTTCATTGCATTCACCTATTTCTATTTTACTAAGTGATTTTTAGCAGATATGGGCTTTGAATTTTGTCTAGCACCTTTCATCCTATCTGGAGATATTCTTATGAGTTTTCTTCTTAGATATATTAACATAGTAAAATATTTTAATAAAATATCTAATACTGTACCATCCTAGCATTCAATTGTTTATATTAAAATATTTTTGTTTGCCTGTGCAATTATATTTGATGATATTGTATGAGGATTATTCACCAATGTTCATTGGTGATATTATTCTATAGACTTCTTTTTAGTGCTATCTTTATCAGACTTAAAAATTGATATTAAAAATCGTATAGCAGTATCACATAATTGCATGCCATCCTTGAGAAGGAGCCGAACTAATCTTCTTTGTATTGTTCCAATTTTACTATGTATACCCCTGAAGTGAACACATGTCCATTAAGTTTTAATTTCAGAGAGTAAATTCTTATTACAACTTTTCTGTTTTGTGATTCTTACCCTTCTCCTCCTCCTATTACTGCTCTTCCTCCTCCTCTTATCCTGGCTTGCTGTAGTTTCTTTCCCTTCTTTTATATCTTCGTCTCGTCACTCTCTATTTACCTCTGTATATGCTATGCCTTCAAAACACTCTAGTTTATAGTGGTCATCTGATAAACATTTATCAGATGGATGAAGAGCTGGATAAATAAATTTCTTTTATCATATTCAATGTATTGATTTTAGAGGGCTTATTTCTTTTGAGGTTTGTAATTTTTTCCTGTGAGCTTGGCAGAGGTCTGTGGAAGTTCAATACAAACTGCTACTGGAAAATGTGTGCTTCAATAAGGAATTTAGGGTTTTCAATAATCCTCAAGTAGCATTAAGTTAATTTCCTAGAATGTGTCTCCACTATCATGTAGGCAATATATACGTAGACTCCATCCTCGATCATGCAATTGGCCTTGATAGCCTATCTCTTATGGTGGTCTTCTTTTCTTTTTTCCTTGATATGTAGCTAGTTTTTAAAAACACTTTTCAAGGTCAGTAATTAGGGTTTTTTGCCTAAGGTTTTTTTTTTTTTTTTTTTTTTAAATAATGCCTAGGGCAACATTTGAAGGATCTCAGCCATACTCAGATGACTGTTTAAGCTTTCAACCTTTCAGAGATGAGAGGCCACATTTTCTTTCCATATAATGGTGTTACATTTTAACCCTCAAGGATTATTGAAGCACTCAAGAGTCACAATTGAATTACTTTGAGATTGCTTCATCTGGTTTTGAGTTTTCTATTTGTTACTAGCACCTGACGATCCCCTTTCTTTTTTCTTTATGCTTGACTGCATATTTAACAACTTTCTAAATTATATTTTTACAGTATTTGTCTATGTGATGAAACCAGATATCTGTTTATCATCTTGGTCTTCAATATTACTGAAAATCATTTCCGGGTGAATATCGTGTGTACTTAAAAGTGACAGAGAAATTTAATGGTCTAACAAAATCAATTGTATTCTATTTATAACAACAGACATTTCTTAATGTAGAGTATTTTTTATCATATTAGTATCCCATATCAGTGGAGGAGATATACAAAGGGAATACATAAATTATTAAAATGACCAAGATGTGGCCAAAAATGTATGAGAAAATCCAATAAACAACATATTATCAGGTGCCAAAGGAAGCTAGAATTTCAGCAAGAGTAGTAAACAGAGTTAAATGCCACACAGTACTCAGGTTTTACAAGATCAGAAAATTGTGTATTTCATTTGAAATATTAAAATCATTGGCCACTGTTGACTTTACCAATAACAGATTTGTTGTTTTTGTGGGAGGAATGATCATACTAATTAGGGTTAGAAAGTAAAAGGGCAATAAATGAGCAGAAGCAATGACTAAGAATTACACTTTAGAAATACTTGGCCGTTGAGGAAAGGAGAAAAATCACAAGGTAGTTAGAATCAGTGATTGGGATGAGAAGAGATTTATTTATCTTTATTATGGGAAAGACTAGTAATTCTCTGAACACAGAGGCAGTAGAAAGGGAATACTGTTTATTAAGGAGAGAGATGGCATCACTGATGAAGTGAGTTACCTAAAGAGGCAGTGGAGATTGGAAATAACCTTAAAGTTGTCCGAGAATTATCAAGGCACATGAAGGCCATGATTTCAGAGGTTACATAGCTATGGAAGAATTCATTATCTGCTTACCCCAAAGACATTCTCCCTCTACTTACTTAATATGTAAACCTTGACTTAATTAGAATGGCAATATGCCCCACTCCAGAGGGTCAGCCTAGTCATTATTGATTTAAATTAGCTATAGGAATATCTCTTTTTCAGGATACTTAGTTTCCGAAGTTTTCTTGTAGTTTTCATCAAGAAAGCAGAAACTTAGGTCTTCTAAGGAGCTTTTGTGTATGCTTTTGCTTTACTGTTAAAAATAAATAACTAAAAGACCCATGATGAGTAGATGGGGCAAGAATAAAAAGACTAAAAATGAACAAAAACAGACAGAGTTGGGAGATCAATGAGCTCAGGGTCTTAGGTAATTTTTTGTAAACTCCTGCACCACATCTAAAGTCTGTGTTAGTTGTTTTCAGCCAAAAGTTGTCTATAACCAAAGATAACTGATTCAAGTCATACAAAACTTTTTCTCAATATGTGTTTGCTATTTTGCACAGTATTACCCAGTTGATTTGAAAGTGTAGCATATGGTAAGTAGCATTTCTATTTTAATATATCATAGAACTTTGAACTTTAAAAAATGTGTCTCAGAATACCCTGGGTTTCACCATTTTATATGATTTCGGTCATGCAAGAAAAGTATAGTATATTTAGTAATTAGTAACTCCCATTTAGGAAAGGTATAGTAATTGTTTAGCTTCTGATTACCTAGCTTCTCATTACTTACATTGCTGAGATTCACTAAATATGTTCAATAAATCAATTGAATGTAACCCATTTAGTTCATTTTATGAGACGTGCTCTAAAATGCTTTACCTAATTCCTCAAGATGAATTAATTCTTCCTGCTTAAACAACTTTTGTTAGATGTTATTTTTACCCATTTTATGAAAACTCTTTTTTTTGTTACATAGTTGTTAGCTATTCATGTAAATATCTCTGCTATCAGAATGTGTTATGAAACTTACTGAACCCAGTAATTTCCAGTCAATTGGATTTAAACAGGAATAATGTACACAACTTCCAGGTCATATCACCAAGTAGGAAATTTCATGCTCTCCACTACTTCTCATTTTCCTTTCTTACAGGCTGGAATAAGGATGGGATGCTGGTGAGTTAGCTTTGATGATGCCGAATAGAAAAACACTGTAAGGGATCTGGATGCTGGATGAACTCACTGGAGCATTACTGCCTGTTTGCCCTGTTTCTTCTCACCTGTCTCTTCTCACCTGTCTCTTCCAATGCTAAGCTATATGCAAGCCTCTTTTAAACTCAGGTTCCACTGGCTGAAAAATGACAAAGGGAGGATGTAGAGCAATTCTGAAAAGCTGAGTATTTTCTCCAATGAAACTACATTAACCTGGAAGAGACTAGGTTATACTGAATATAAAATGGTAGTGTTATTCATCCACTTCGTATCAGAAATGGAGGTCCCTGATGAAATTATAGTCAGTACAAACATATAGTTAGATAGAAGGGCAAGTTCTAGTATTTGATAGTTCAGTAGGAAAATTATAGCTAACAACAATTTCTGTATATTTCAAAATAGCTAGAAGAGAAGAATTACAATGTTCCTAACAACAAAAAAGACAAATATTTGAGGTTATGAATATCCCAATTACTCTGATTTGATCATTACACAGTGTATACATGTATCAAAATATTACATATGCCCCCAAGATATGTACAACTGTTATACGACAATGAAAAATTTTAAAAATAAAGTTAGTATGGTGAGAAAGATTTTCTGAATATCTGATGTAGTTGTAGGCTCTAAACCATATTACCACAAGATAGATAATTTATTGAATTCAAAGACTACTGTTCTAGCAATGTTTTGCTTGGTTTTGAGACAAGGTCTTGCTCTGTTGCCCAGGCTGGAGTGCAGTGTGGTGCAATCATAGCTCACTTCAGTCTCAAAGTCCTGGGCTCAAGTAATCTTCCTGCCACAGCCTCCTGAGAAGGTGCACACCGCACCTGGCTGGTGCTGTGTTTCAAACATGGGTATAGAAGGCAAGGAGGCAAGACCTCTGCTCCAAAAGGAATGCTAGTAATAGAGAAAATAAAGCGCAAATGGGTAATTGATATTCATTTTGGAAAATATTCACTATAAAAATGTAAATTCTTCTTATGGCTTAGGAGGTTTAGAAGGTTTAGGAGGCACACATAGGGAGAAATCAATTAAATGCAGGAGAATTAGAAATGTCTTGAATCTAATTACTTCAGGTACTTGCAACAATATTGCCATTAGTTGGGAAAATGATGTTTAAATCCTAGGTGCCATCCTTTTATTAGAGTGATGTTCAATGGAAGAAAGTTCAAAGACCGTCCACTTTTGGAGGCCACCTTGGAACTACCTGGAAGAAATAATTTCTATTGTGACTTTGAGATTAACATGTATTTAATTGTGTTATGTTTGTTAGTAGCAAATAATTATGGTTTAATAAAATACATATGTAGCATGTCAAACATAAATTTCCTTAGAAATGGGACTAAGCACATTTCTATAAATAAGCTGCTTTAATTCCTGTATTTGAAATCTAGCGGCAGCTGTGTTAAAATGGAGGCTCCTTTGAAGGATGATCTTGACAGAGACCAGATTCTGGAATGTTAAAACATAGCATAGCAAAAAAAAAAAAAAAGAAAGAAAAAAAAAATTCTCCTCTGCCTATCTGTGCCTGGAACTCTGATTGAGATTTTTGAGATTTTCCTGGGCACAGTAGAGGATACATTGCTTCAATGTCACATGCCAAATTTAAACCAATAACAGCCACTCAAACATTACAGTTTCTTAGCTATTGTATAATGTTTATGAAGAATCTAGAGGTGATTATACCCACTTAATTTTTCCCCTGTTTATCTTAAATAGGGGATAGATGAAGGAGGAAAGGGAATCTGAATGTTGCATAAATGTAACGATAAGGGAAATAACATGCACAGATTGTGACAATCCACTTGGAAAAAAATCCAAACTAATTTTGTTCTATTTCTTCTAAGCCATCTGAGAGCCTTTCTACATTTACCCATACAGACTAAATTACACTGTGATTGAGTTTATGGAAAGATAGCAGCACATATGTAGATGAAAGCACAGACAGATATTTATGAAAAACTGGGTTTCTGTAAAAAAAAAAAAAGGGAAAGTTGGTAGTTATTTTAGGTATATTAGTTAATGTTTAAAAATGGAAACTTTAAAGAATATGCCACTTATTCAAACATGCCACTTTTCCTCAAAAAGAGAGAAATAAGTTTGCCATTATAGGCCGTTGTTAAATGTTGGCTTTGGCTGGTACAGCCTTTTGTCTTCCCAGCTGTATGAATCACCTCTACAATATGTCCCTTTTGTTTGCATACTGGGATGCAGTGCCTGTCTGGGGGTGGGGGAAATGTGTGGAGAAAAACCTGTTACTTTGTTACCCTAGGACCAGATTGTTTCAAGTCTGTGTGTGCATATTTTATTTCAGAGTCTTTCCTTAAATCTTGGCTTTCTTTCTTTCTTTCTTGCATATTTCTGCCCATCCTAAAAGAATAAACCTAGTTTTGAACCAAAAATAAGTTACATGATATTAATAAATCAAAATTGGTAAACCCCTTCTGTTTACTCTTAAAATTGTCAGTGAAAAATAGAAAATATACTGGCCTTTTACGTTCCACTTGCAAGCATATCTAATCCTCTCTTTATAAAATCCATTTGTTAGTATGCAATTATAAGTCTCCATTTTTATGGGCATGCAATCTGTGTCTATATTTACATATAGACAGTTTATGTTAATTACAATTTGTACATGTATGGTATATATACATTCACTAAGATGAATGTGTTCTAGGCATTTCTGTGAGCATTATTTTTGTTAAATTCTTTTGGGGTTGGCACTGATATCACTACTTCAGATATAGAAACTGAAACTTGGAGAAGTTAAAGGGAATTTATCCTTGCAGATAGCTATGTAACATTACTGTTCATCTGCATAAAAACAACCTGGTACATAGGGAGAGGCCAGACTGGGCTCTGGTGGGAAGTGGAGCCTTATTTGAATTAAGGACGATATGAGTCAAAATCATGATCTTTAGATTAAACCAAGATGCCAACACATTTTAAGTCTGAAATGTTCTTTTTTTTTTTTGCTCACCCAAAATAGAAAAGAAATGCTTTAAGACATTATTTTATAGGACTAGGTCTGTCTCATAATAGAAATTATATTTCATTAACTTTTGGGTTTTTTTGTTTTGCCAGTTAGGAATTAAGCTTTTTACCCATTTAGATGTTAGTCTACCCGTGACATATTTTTGTTGCAAATGCTGTAATTTAAAAAGTCATGTGTTCATTATAGAAAATCTGCAAAATATCTAAATGTACAAATAGCCCTGACATTAATATATAGCCACTGTGAAATTCTTGCCTTATGTACTTGCAATATTTTTGTGATGTATGTGTGTCTATGTGCACATTTTCTTCTTTTAAAAATTATGCTCAGGAATAGAAACAATTTGGTTATTAATATGTGAACTTTTTAAGTATTATTGTAAAGTAGGTTTTCTTTGCAGCGTAGTATTGCATCATAGAATTAGACCTCATTTTTTCTAGCCAACTCTTTATATTGTGAAACTATATGTTAAGTTCAATTTTTCCATTTTCTGAATTTTTCTCTGAATATTTCGCACTCTTTCCAACACAGCAATGTTTGCAAGTGCCTGTTTGCATACTTTCAAAAGTGTTGGATGTTAATAATTACAAAGAGTTTGCAAATTAGATAAGCAAATTATAACATTTTAGTTTTAACTTGTATTTCATTACCAGTATAAATAATTTTTCATTTGATTGTTTTCATCTCTTAGTGGATTCAGTCACCTACTTTCATTCACTTGGTTATGTTCATTCATTCTTTTGAAGTATGCTGATTTAGGGTTTATTTGCAGACCAGGTTCTGTGCAGTGGGGAACATACTTTGTCCTAGCCCACACAAATCTTAAAGCCTCACAAGTTAGATAAACAATGAACATAAACACAAATGCATTCTTTTAATTGCAAATTTTTTTGAAGTACTCTTGAAGAAGTGAACAGGGTTCTGCGATGGAAAAAAAAAGGCATACTTCTTAGAACAATGTTGTTTCTATTTGAATGGATAAAATATGTGCGTGCACAAGATTTAATATATAAAAGTAAATTTACCCTGTTTATTTTACCCTGTGAAAGTAACTCTCTCAGCTCTTTTTCAAATCTTATTTTCAAAGGCAATCAATATTTAATTATTTTGTCTATATCTTTATAGAGATAACTGTGTGTCTGTGTGTTTCTGTGTGTGTATGTATGATTTTTAAAAATGTGAAAATACTCACTCACCATTCCTGATGATTTTTACTTGGAAACCATTGTCATCAGTATTTATAGAGCTGCCTCATTCTTTTTAGTGGGTACATATATTCTATATATTTTTTACTATATGGATATAACTTAATTTAGATAATACCCAATTAAAAATATTTCCTTTTATTTGACAACTGGGTTTGAATTCTGTAGTCATATCTTAAGTTATATTCTCTGTTATGTTATTTTTCTTTTTTGTTATATTGTATTTTCTTTATTTTATTTTGTTTTTGTGATAATTTATGCAGCATATATAGTTTCAGTAAATACATGTATACATATAGCTGATTTTATATGCTTAATGTTCTATTTTTTAAATAGTATCATCTTACTAGTAAAGAGTAATGAAGTTAATATATTTTTACATAATTTCTTTTACAACTCAATTTTTACTGATTACAAGTTTTTTAAGTGTTTACATTTATATAATGGAATACATTTACACTCCTATTATTTTGTTATTCCTATATGTGATCAATTTTGATTTTAACTATAGGGTAAATTTCTTCTCAATTATTATTTATCATATAATTTCTTTATAGTCAACTATTTTTTACCACATAATTTTTCTCAGGGTTTTAGTCTTTATTTTTAAATTTATTTTCAAATTGACAAGTAAAAATTTTACATATTTATGATATAAAACATAATGTTTTGATATTTTTATACATTATGGAATGGCTAAATAGAGCTATTTAACATATGCATTACTTCACAAACATATTTGTATGTGTGTATGGTGAGAAAATGTAAAATCTACTGTCCTAGCAATTTTCAAGTATACAATGTATTAGCTGTAAGTACGATGTTGTACAATAGATATCTTGAACTTATTTCTCCTAATTCAAATTTTGTGTTCTCTAACTAACGTCTTATCAATCCCCTCACCCCAAGACTCTGGTAATCACCATTTTATTCTCTGTTTCAATAAGTTGCACTTTTTAAGATTCCATATATAAGAGAGATCATGTGGTATAGTCATGCATTGCTTAACGATGGGCATATGTTCTGAGAAATGTGTTGTTAGGAAATTTCATCATTGTGCAAACACTATGGAGGGTACTTCCACAAGCTTAAATTGTATAGCCTACTGCAGAGTAAGCTATATGGTATAGCCTATTGTTCTTAGGCTACAAGCCTATACACATGTTACTCTACTGAATACTGTAGGCAACTGTAACACAGTGGTGAATTTTCATGTGTCTAAACATATCTACACATAAAAAAGCTACTGTAAAAATAATGTATTATAATCCTATGGGACCACCATGGTATATTTGGTTGTCATTGACTGAAATACCATTAGGTGGTGCATGACTATTTGTCTTTCTGTGCCTAGCTTACTTATTTCACTTAACATAATGCCCTCCAGGTTTATCCATGTTGTCACAAATGACAGTATTTCCTTCTTTATTTTTCTCTTACACTAAATAGTGTTCCATTGTGTATATATGCCACATTTTCCTCCAAATTTGGGAAGTTTTCTGCTATTATCTCTTTAAATAAACTCCCTGCCCTTTGTCTTTCTCTTCTCTTACCTGAATTATCATTTGAATATTTATGCTTTCGATGCTGTCCCATTAGTCCCATCACTTTTCTTCATTCATTTTCATTTTCTTCTTTTTTTTCTTCTACTAACTGTACAGTTTCAAATGACCTTTTATTCCACAGATTCTTCTGCTTGATTAATTTTGCTTTTGATATTTTCTATTTGATTTTGTATTTTATGTATTATATTTTTAGCTCCAGAATTTCTTTTTTTTTTTTTTTTCATTTCTCTGTTACATTTTTCAATTTGGTCAGTTACTGTTTTCTGAATTTCATAGAATTTTCTTTCTATATTTGCTTGAAGGAGACTGAGCTTCCTTGAAAGAACTGCTTCAAATTCCTTGTCAGGCAATTTGTTTATCTCAACTGCTTTGACATTAGCTACTTGGAAATTATTGTGTTTTGGTAGTGTTTTTTGTTTGTTTGTTTGTTTGTTTGACAGGCTCTTGCTCTGTTGCCCAGGTTGGAGTGCAGTGAAATTATCATGGCTCACTGCAGCCTTTACCTTCTGGGCCCAAGCTATCCTCCCATCTCAGCCTCCCAAGTAGCTGGGAACACAGGCACTTGCTGCAATACCTGGCCAGTTTTTTAATTTTTTGTAGAGACAGTGTCTCCCTATTTTATCCTGGCTATGTTTACTCGTTTTTTCATGTTTCTTATTGCCTTATGTTGATGCCTGTGCATTTGATGGAGGAGTGTTCTCCTCTAGGCTTTACAAGCTAGTTTTGCTGTAGAAATATCTCTTTTCCTGCAGGAAAGTAGGAGAGCCCTTGCTCTGTGGTATGCAGCAGTTCCGCACCAGGGATGGTGCAGCTGTATAGTCTCTGTGCAGCTCTGTCAAATGAGGTCAGTGTTGCTGAGAATTGCAGGTATCATCAGAAGACAATACTGTGGATGTCTGCAATGGTGATGAGGGTTGTTAGGATCTTTGGTGACTATGACTGCTAAGGTCCTCCCAACTGTGTTTCTCCCATCAAGAAAGTTGTAGCCCAGGGGATCTCTCTTGGCATTGGATTTGACCTGTCTGCGTGTTCACAGTGGCAGTAGCTTGAGTGTCTGATAAGTGACACTGTAACTGCCCAACAGGTTTACCTTACCCACTGTCTAGACAGAGCCGATTTATCAAGACAGAGAAATTGCCATAGAGAAAGAGTAATTCATGCAGAGCCAGCTGTGTGGCTGACGGGAGTTTTATTATTACTAGTATCAGTCTTCCCAAAGCTTGTAGGTTTGAGGTTTTTCGAAGGCAGTTTTGGGGAAGGGTGATGGTGGCCAGGTAACCGGTGCTTGCTGCTGATTGGTTGGGGCAGAGATAAAATCATAGGGGGGTCAAAGCTGTCGTCCTGTGGGCTGAATCACTTCTGGCTGGGGCCACAGGAACAGGGTTGGCAGGTCCAGGTGGAGTCATCAGGTCCAGGTGGAGCCATGGGTGTCAAACATGCAAAAAAAAAAAAAAAAAAAAAGAAAGAAAAGAAAAAAGAAAAAGAAAAGAAAATACATCTCAAAAGGCCAATCTTAGGTTCTACAATAGTAATGTTAGTTGCAGGAGCAATTAAGGAAGTTGTATATGGCTGACAATGGTTTATGTCTGCACCTTAACAGGGTTAGGGCTCCTCTGCTTGTTCTAGCCCAGCAACCTCTCATTAGCTCTACGAAGGTGGTTGAGTTTTGGGGAAAGGCTATTATCATTTAAACTATAAACTAAATGTCTCTCAAAGCTAGCCTATTAATAATCAAAAGCAGCTTGGGGGCTAAAGCCATGAGGGCAGTTGGGCTAGATCAGATCTTCCCCATTGTCATTACCTTCTTGCTGATTATAATTTTGCAAAGGCTGTTTCAGCACCTATGTAGCACCAACTAATGGCATGGTACTGGTGGCACAGGCATCCCCACTACTGCATTTGTAACAATATGTGAAGTGTGGATGCTTGTGAAGCAGCCAGGAACTGAGAGTAGGAGAACAGATATGTGCAGAGATACAATGACTCTGGGGTTAGGGCAAAACTTAACTCTATATGGTGGCTGAGCTGGTTCACAGAGTATAGGAACATGTAGTGAGAGTTTGGCTATGGGGCTTGGAGTGCAAAGTAACTCGCTATGCTGATGGCTCTGGTGTTTGAGATGTGGGTATGCCCAGTGCAGTCGCAGATCCGGCATCTTTTCTGAAGTAGTTCAACAAGGGCCGCTTCTTGTAGCTGAGATGTGCAGTCACATCTTTCTCTCTGGAGTTTGCCAGTGGGAATGGATGTTGATTACCTAAGTGGCAGAATATGCCAGTCTTTTCTGCGGAGCAAGACACTGGGGACCACTGTGGTTTCTGCCTTGTGGCCAATAACTAGGGGCCTCTGTTTTCCTTCTTTGTTCTTAATCGTCTCCTGGCATCTCAATTATGCTGATCTCAGCAGTGATCTTTTTCATTGTGGATATTTAGTTTGTTTGTTTGTTTTTACTTTTCTGTATTGCTGTGGCTTCTTAAATGGGCCTGGTGGAAACATTTTCAGTGCCGCAAAGAAGAATCAGCACTCCAGCAAAACACTTTCTCAACAAGGCAAATTTACATTTTTTTTTTTTTTGAGATGGAGTTTCACGCTTGTTGCCCAGGCTGGAGTGCAGTGGCACGATCTCAGCTCACCGCAACCTCCGCCTCCTGGGTTCAACTGATTCTCCAGCCTCTGCCTCTCGAGTAGCTGGGATTACAGGCATACACCACCATGCCAGGCTAATTTTGTATTTTTAGTAGAGACGGGGTTTCTCCATGTTGGTCAGGCTGGTCTCATCTCCTGATCTCATGTGATCCAACCGCCTCGGTCTCCCAAAGTTCTGGGATTATAGGCGTGAGCCACCGTGCCTGGCAGTAAGTTTACTTCTATAGAAGGGTGTGTCTCGCAGATGGAGCAATGGCGAGAGCACACTGGACAAGGGAGGGGAAGGGGTTCTTATCCCTAAAGCAGCTAATCCCTACTGCTGTGTCTTTCCCCTATTGGCTAGGGTTGGACCGCACAGTCTAAGCTAATTCAGACTGGCTATTTCAAAGACGGCAGGGGTACGAGCCAGAGTGGCGGGATGAGTAGTTTCAGTGGGAAGGACGGTTACAGAGCAGGTGACTAAGGATGACTAAGGACAGCGCAGGTGATAGAGGCTCGCAGGGTGTTGTTTACTGAAAGTAAGGGCAAGGAGGCGTAAGAACGAGGAAGTTAAACTTTAAAATGGAGAGCAAAGAACAGGGAAGCTAAACATATTGACACATTAGTTTTCTGAAGGAGAATTCAGAATTCATTGTACTTAACGATTTTGCCCCTCTTGAATATTAAATGAAGTTAACAGGCTAAAACCTTTGAAGAGGAATTTACTGTATCCTACAGGCCCTTGAGCTTTCTTGGGGATATGTTGGTTTTTGAACAGCTGTCTCTCTTTTTTTGTGGTGAAGACAAAGCCCGGTATCACCTACTCTACTATCTTGATGATGCCACATTTAATCTTTTCTTACGTAAATTTAACCATAGATTTAAATATAATCAGTAACTTCTGCCAAGCTTTTATTTGTCTTTCCTCATTTTCAGCAACAAGAACTGTAACAAGACAAGAACAACAAAAATTTTCTTGAGATTTTAATTAAGCTTACCTTGAATCTGCAGATTAATTTGAGAATGAACAACTTAATGATATTTAGTCTTTCAATCCATAAACACCATAAATCTCTGCATTTATTTATGTCACCTTACTTTCAGTATTATTTCATAATTTTTAGTGTGCTAGTCTTACACATGTATTATTAAAATTTATCCGTAAGCACTTTGTGCTTTTTAATTCAAATTTAAATTATATATACAATTTTGGATTTCAATTTCTATTTGTTTTTTTGCTACAATGTAGAAATTTTATTATTTATTTATTTATTTATTTATTTATTTATTTGAGACAGGGTCTCACTCTGTTACCAGGGGAGAGCACAGTGGCACAATCACAGCTCACTGCACCCTCAACCTCATGGGCTCATTGATTCTCCCACCTCAGCCTCAAACAACCTTCACAGTATTTTAAATAAAATCTAGCTCTATACAAAAGTACAATACATCATGAACAAGCAGGACCTAATCTAAAGAATGTAAAGCTAGTTGAACATTTCAAAATAAGTTGCAACAGTTGATTTTGGATGAAACTTGACTGAATTAAGGAATATTCAGGTAGCTGGTAAAGGGTTATTTATTCTCAATGCTTCAGTAGGAACTGAACCCATTCCTCTTCTCCTGAAAGGGAATTCCAGGTGGTTTTCATTTTGATTAGAATGATTGAGCTTCTCCAGGTGTGTCTGTGCGGGTGTTCTTGGAGAAGATGCATGTGAGTCAGTCGACCGAGTGTAAGATCCCGCTGGTAGGCTGAATGGAAGAAAAAGAGAAAGGTGAATTTTTGTTCTTTTTCTGTTTTCTGGAGCCAGGATACCCTCCTTCTTTTGTCCTTGTATGAAAGAATTCTAGGTTTTCTGACCTGTGGACTCTAGGACAACTTGCACCAGTGGCTCCCTGGACTCTCAAGCCTCCAACCTCAGCCTGAGAGTTGCACCATCAGCTTCTTTGGTTCTAAGGCATTAGACTTGTACTGAGCCAAGCTACTATCTTCCCTCATCTTCCACCTTGCAGATGGGCTATCATGGGACTACTCAGACTTCATAATTGAGTGAGACAATTCCCCTAATAAATCCATTCTCATGTGTCTCTCTAAGTACACCTTCTATCACTTCTGTCACTCTGGAGAACACTAACTAAAACATACATCAATACAATTCGCCACATGAACATATTTTTTAAATTTACTTTGGTAGATGCAGAAATAATATTTGAAAAAATTTAATATTTGTTCATAAGAAAATCTCTCAGTACACAAGAAAAAGAGGAAACTCCCTTGTTCTGATAAAAGACATCAGGAATAAACCTACCACTAATATATTTAATAGTAAAAGACTGAATGCATTATTCTGAATATCAGAAAGAAAGTTAAGATGTTGGCTCTCACTTCTTCTAGTCAACATTGTACTGGAGATCCTAGCCAAAATATTTAACTATATGTTTATTTTTGAAATAAATATGGAACTATTTAGGTTTTCTAGTTCTTTCTGAGTGAGTTTAATAGGGTGTGTTTTTCAAGGAATTTTTCTATCATATCCAACTTACCAAATAAGGCAAGAAAAAAAAAACTAAAAGCATACAGATTAAAATAAAATAAATACAACTGTCTGTATTTGCACACAGCACAATTATCTAAATAGGCAGTTCCAAAAGATTAAAAGAAATATATGAGTACAAATAACTGTGTTTAGCAAGATCATAGGAAACAAGTCAATTTTAAAAATCAAGCCAGGCATGATGGCTCATGAGATTTTAATTAAGCTTACCTTGAATCTACAGATTAATTTGAGAATGAACAACTTAATGATATTTAGTCTTTCAATCCATAAACACCATAAATCTCTGCATTTATTTATATCACCCTTTCTTTCAGTATTATTTCATAATTTTTAGTGTGCTAGTCTTACACATATATTATTAAAATTTATCTGTAAGCACTTTGTGCTTTTTAATTCAAATTTAAATTATATATACAATTTTGGATTTCAATTTCTATTTGTTTTTTTGCTACAATGTAGAAATTTTATTTATTTATTTATTTATTTATTTGAGACAGGGTCTCACTCTGTTACCAGGGGAGAGCACAGTGGCACAATCACAGCTCACTGCACCCTCAACCTCCTGGGCTCATTGATTCTCCCACCTCAGCCTCTCAAGTAGATGGGACTACAGGCATATGCCACCACACTCAGCAAATTTTTTGTATTTTTTGTAGAGATGAGGTTTTGCCATGTTGCCCAGGCTAGTCTTGAACTCTTAGAATCATGCAGTCTGCCTACCTTGGCCTCCCAAAGTTCTGGGATTACAGACATGAGCCATCCCTTTTCTGACTTTCTTAAGTTGGAAGCTTTATTGCTTTGAGACCGTGCTTATTTTATTTTACTGATATAAATTCTTCTCTAAACATTAGTTTTGCTGCATATTACCTTAAATTATTAAATTTCTTTAAACATTAGTGTCACTGCATATTACAGTTTTGAATTTTAATTTAACTAATGTTATCTAATTTATTTATTATATTTTCCTTTATCATGTGTTATTTAGAAGAGTATAGTTTAATTTAAAAATAGGGACTTTACATTACAGTTTTTAAAAAAATAATTCCAAGTTTAATTTATTTAGGTTCAGGTAATAAAATTATTATTATTTAATTCTTTTAAATTCTGTGTGATTTACTTCTTAGCACAGGAATTGTCTATACTGCTGAATGTTCATGAGCACTTGGAAAGAATGTATATTCCTCTATTGTTGGTAGAATGTAAATGTCAACTACAACAAGTGGATTAAAAATATCAAATTTGTTATGCACTTTCTGATTTTATTTCTATTTTTATATGAACTATTGAGAGAAGAGTGTTGAAATCTAACTTTTTTCAGTTCAAATAATAGTTTTGCCATTTTGTATTTTAAAGCTATGATTAGATTCATACATTCGTATGTTTTTGTTGTTTTGATGAAATAGCTCTTTTATCATTATGTTATGTCTTCTTTTATCCCTGGTAATATGCCTCGTCTACTTTGCCTTATAAGAATATAGCCACTAGTGTTTTCATAATATAACTGTTTCATTCTTTTGTTTTATTCCTATGTATATGTTTCCACATAAGTATTTTTTTCTGTAGGTTTTTCTTTTTTTTGTAAGCAGCAAATAGTTTGGTACTGCATTTATGTTCCATCTGATTATCTCTATTGTATAATTTATATGTTTCATTCATTTACGTTTAATGCAGTTGTTAATATGTTGAAATATCTTGCTTTTGTTATGTATTTCATCTTTTCTTTTTTGGCTTTCATTTTTTTCTATTCTTCTCCCTATGTTTTAGAAAAATATTTTTTATTATTCTATTGCATCTCCACTATTGGTTCATTTGTCATAGCTCATTTATATTTTTATGTGGTTGCCTTAGGATTTACAGTACACATCTTATGTTTTCAATATTATTATGCCACTTCACATATAGTATAAGAACCTTAGAACCATTTTATTTAATCTTTACCATATTCAGTGTTTTTGTTGTTATATATTCTACTGCTTGCTATATTTGTTATAAAACCAATAATCATTGTTAGAATTTTTGTTCTGTACAACTGTCTTTCAAACAGGGAAGAAAGACTTAACTGTGCACTTTATTCATATACCTAGATTTTTAATACTTCTGATATTCTTCACTTTTGTGTAACCATTTGTTATTATATACCTTCTTTTTGAAAATCTTTAGTGTTTCTCGTGGTGTAGATGTTCTGGTAATTAATTCTTTGAGATCTTGCCCTTGTCTTAGAAAAAAAAATTTTTGGAATGTATCTTTGCTGGGTACAGAATTCTAGGTTGGTAGTTTTTTTTTTTTTTTTTTTTTGCCAATATTTCAAAGATTTTACTATTGTCTTCTGGGCTACATAGTTTCTGATGAGAAGTTTATTGTAATTCCTGTATTTTCCTTTCTGTGTGTATTATTTCTTTTTAATTTGGAAGTGTTCAATGTCTTTCCTTGCCTGTAGTTTCAATCAGTTTGACTAAAATGTCCCTTGATGTGTATATATATATATACACACATCATATATATATACACACATATATATATACACATCATATATATATATATACACATCATATATATATATATGAAGCTCAGAGAAAATTATATAAATTTAAGAAGCTCAGATAAAATTATATATACAGGTAATTTTATAAAGTTATGTATAAATAATTTTCTCTGAGCTTCTTAAATTTATGGTTTGCTGTATTTTAGTAATTATGGAAAATTCTCAACTAATGTATCTTTACCTTTGTTTTTGCTTGTTCTTTCTCCACTGCTAAGCCTTTGGTTATATGAGTGTTAGACCGTTTGATATGTATTTAGCTTTTGAATTTTCTTAATTTTGTTTCTTGCTATTATCTTTTATCGTTACATTTTGGTTTGTGTAGTTTTAGTGGGTCTTCAAGTTCACCATTACTTTCTTACTGGGTTCATTCTGATGGTTAGCCTAATAAGACATTTACATCTCTGATATTCTGTTTTTATATTTAAAATTTTCAGTATTTTCATTTTACACTATATTATAGTTTTTATATTTCTGCTGAAATTCTTTATATGTTTGCATGTTGTCCACTTATTCCATTAGATAGTTTCAGTTATTTAAATTTTCTATGTGGTTGTCTCAGCTTCTGAGCGTTCTCTGAGTTTAATTCCATTGACTGCTTTATCTCTTTACAACAGATTTGGTTTCTTTCACCTGAATTTTTGTGGGTCTTGTAACTTTTTACTAATGCTAAATGTTGCATGAAAAAAAGAAGTAAATATAACTTATACCCAAATAATTTTATAATTTACAACCCAAATTTTTGTCAGCTTGATATGGGGAATTGAGTCAATGTAGCCATTAGTTAAATTTGATTTTTGTGTTCTTTAACTTTTAGTGCACTAGAGAAAAAAAAACTGCTCGTTTGGTGGGCTAATGTTATCTTGTGTTTAGTATGAGACCTGAAATACCTGAATTTTTTTCTTAGGGTTCCTCTTCCACCATCAGATTTTACCAGGTGATTCAAATTTGTACCCTAGAATAGAGCATTCTTCAACCTTATCTCCTCCCTCAGAGAAAGCCTATTCTTGCCTGCTATTTGGTTTGAGATTTATCATTGAGAAAGCTGTGGAAATTTTCTTGATTTTTGCTTCATCCTCTTAGGCAGGTCTTGTTTATCTGTTTTGTGGGCGCAGCCTTTTCAGTTTTTCTGCCCCGTCTCCATAAAAGCCTGATTTTTTCTCATACTATTAGGGTAAAGATATTTTAAAATAGTAAATCTCTTGTCTAACCCCCAAAATGGAAGTCATCTACTTTGTATCAGTGCAGGATCCTTGGCTTGAGTGGTTTTCTGTCTTTCCCCTAATGTCAAATGGCTTTTGGTTTTATCCCTACCTAGTGCAGTAGATTTTTGCCTACTACCAGGACTGGCATGGTTTTCTGCTCCTCTTTCAGTCGCTTAAGGCTTTTTTTTTTTTTTTTTCTTGAGGGTGATCTGGGAAGTTTATAGGGTCTTATTCCTTTGTGACACAAAAAGTGTTTCTCTTAGGTCTTCTGCTCTGCCTACGTTCTCTCTTGTGACTACCAGTGGAGGCTCCAAAGAGCTGGTAAGCACATTCGGAATTTTCTTGTGATGGGGACTCCCGGAGATTCACAACTGCCACTCTAGTATCCATTAGGATTTTTTAAACTTATGAATATTTTGCAGTTCTTAAACTTGTTTTATGACAATATCTCTTCCTCCTGAGCTCTGAAAAATGTGAAACTTGTCATTCTTAGGTTCTGCCTCTTCTTAGATGAACGTGTTACTCTAAGTCAGTTTAGCTGGATTCATCTCTTGCCTCAACTCTAATGGAATCAAGAAAAATTATAAGTTTGTCGATTATCTAGATTGTTATTATTATTAGGCCAGAATCAATGTTATTTTAGCTTTGTATATCTTTAAAAAAAGAAGAAAATATAATTTACTTAAGATTTATTTTCCAATTTTTTTCCTGAGCACTGCTAATTAAGGTTTTATCTCTTAATGCTGTTTTATTACTAGTGTCTCTGAAATATACCATGTGTTCTTGTTATATACAAACATTTGAATGCTCTAGGGATTTGCATAGCCTTCATGATAAATAGTAAAGTCTTCCCTACCGACACATTTGTTTTCTTTCATGTCCAATTTTTTGTTTTTAAATTGCATTTTTGTATAAAGACTATGTTAGTTCCTTTTTAGTAAGTATTTCTCTTATAAGGTGAAATATTCCTTGGTCATTCATGTTCTTGGGAGAATTAGGGCCAATTAGGGCCAATCTAGGTAGAATTCTGTCTATTCTTAACAAAGTTTCTCATGATGGAAGATCGTACTTATATGAGTTACTTTATCCTTTATTTCATCCTAATCCAGCAGAGATCAGCAACTGCTAGGCTATTCATGACTTTCCAATTTTTTCCTTCATCTGTTATACCAAATTTAAGAAGTCAATGTGATGTATTACTTAAACTTGCTTTTCCTAATTCTCCATGGAGAAAAAAAACAGGTGCAGTGGAATTTTAAACATCAGCCTGTGCAGCCAGTTCTTACTGTTCAAAACATGGGTTGTTGATTTTTTCCCAAGTGTGTATCATGCAATTCTGAGAAGAATGACTGCAAGCCTTCTCTCCTAGCCTAGCTCTACACTTTTTATATTACTTCCACTGAATTTGAAAGTTCTTTATAATGTGTGTTCTATATAGAATATATTAGTTTTCTATTACTGTGTAACAATGTACCACAATCTCAGCAACTTAAAAAAAAACATAAATTTATTATCTTACAGTTCTGTAGGTCAGAATCCTAGGCACACCTACAGTGAGCTCTTAGCTCAGGTTATCATCAGGATGAAATCAAGGTACCAGCAGAGACTGTTATCTTGTCTAAGATTCAGGCTCCTCCCAAGCTTACAGGTTGTTGGCAGAATTGAGTTCCCTGCAACTGTAAGACAGGTCCTCATTTTGTAGGATCTATACATTATCCCTGCCATGTTTCCTTTTCCAAAACATGGTTGTTCTTTTTCATTTTGGATTCTAGGAGAAGAATGTCTCTGATGTTTTACCTTTTTATAAAAGCTCATCAGGTTGGGTCAAGCCCATTCAGGAAAATTTTCCTTTTGTTAAAGTCGACTGATTAGTAACTTAATCATGGACATGGTGCTCTATCATATTCTCATAAGAGAATTAAACAGGGTATATATACCAGGAGGCAAGAATTTTGGTGAATGTCACAAAAGTTGGCCTGAACCATAGATATTCCCATCTACTATAGAAGATAAAACTTAAGTTTTATTTTCTCATTGAGCAATTTATTTGGTGTAATTTCTGAGTAAAGAAGAAGATAGCCTTTATTTTAAAACCAGAAATAAGAAATACCTTTCAAACACAATGTTTATGAAGAATGTTTCTGTAAAGTTTACATATAATTGGAGAAAAAAGGATAATAAACAGCCAGATTTTTGAAAAGAAATAGGTAGAAAATTTAAGGAAGATTTAGAAGAATATGCTAAAAGCCTCAGATGTGAAAGAACTTGGCATATTTAAGCAGGGTCCAGAATTAAATTAGGAAGCAAGTCACTTGCCATTGTTAGGGGAGAGCTTTCCAAAGACGCTAAGTAAGCCTATGATAGGAAGAAGCTTAGAAGGTTCAATGAATGCATATAAGACTGATATTATTGGATCAGAGCTTGCTAGAAGAAAGGGGAGTAGCCGCGCAAAAAATTACAGTGGACTATATTGAAATAACCTCTGTATTAGGGTTCTCTAGGGAAACAGAACCAGTAGAAGATTAGATAGATGACAGGACATTTATTAAGGGAATTGGTTCATATGATTATGGAGGCTGAGAGGTCCGATGCTATGCCATCTGCAAGCTGAAGAGTGAGGGAATCTGGTGGCATGGCTCAGTCCAAGTCTGAAGGCTTGAGAAACGGAGCAGCCAATGGTGTAGCTCTCAGTCTGAGGCCAAAGGCTTGAGAACCTGGGCTGCTGGTGCAAGTCCTAAAGTCCAAAGGCAGGAAAACCTGGAGTTCTGGTGTCCAAGGGCAGGAGAAGATGGATGTCCCAGCTCCAGAAGAGATAGACAAAGAAAGCAAGTCAGGAAGAAAGAATTTGCGTCCTCCGTTTTTTCATTTTACATGTGCCCTCAGCTGATTGGATGGAGCCCATCTATACTGATGGGGGCAGATATTCCTTACTCATTCTGTTGATTCAAATACCAATCTCTTCCATAGACAACCTCATAGACAATTCCAGAAATAATGCTTTACAAGCTATCTAGGTATCTCTTAATCCAGTCAAGTTGACACATAAAATTAACCATCACAACTTCATGAAGGATAATGTAACTATCGATTGGAATTTTGAATTTGATCTAAAGGAAATGGTACACACTAAAAAAATTTAAACTGGTAGAAAGATCATGATCAAATTAATGTGTTAAGATTATTTGGCTGATCCATGGACAATGGATTGATTAGAAAAAGGCAAAGGTGAAGACTATTAGGAGACGACTACAGGAGGCTATTTCACAGTCTGAGAGAAAGAAAAACTATGATAATTAGAACTAAGGTAGAAATTGAGTGATGTAGATAAATTTGATGTATGATTAAACTCTTTATTTTTCTCTATTTTTAAATTGAGTATTTTTTAATTCTTATGATTTATTGATCAGCTGCTCTTGTATATTTATATATATATATGTAATGTTATTGTAGCTATTTTTGTCTGTTTGCTATTTGGCTTCATATTTTGTTCATGGTATTTTTTAATAATGTCAAATCAACGCTTCTTTTTTGGTGTTAATTTTTTATTGTTTAGAAACTGTACCACCACCTGTGCAATCTGTGATGTAAATTAAGATATGTCAAAGTACTTAAATATACTATAATATGATTATATAATGTATGACATAATTTACTCTGTATCTAAGTGAAATATAAACAAAAATTATGCTATAGTATTCTGCTGTCATGTGGGTATTTCAATATAAAAAAAAAAAGGAACTTTTGTTTTTCATCCTGGGCTTTTGACTAACACAAAAATCTCACTTGACTGTTTTGGGTTTTCTTTTCTTTCCTTTTGTTCATAAGAATAAAAGTTAAAATAGGGAGGATTAATTTTACTGAATTATGTACAACATACACACAGCCTCTTTGATTTTAAAATACGTGTGTTTTGAAAACGTGAACTTTATTGATTAACACTAGATAACAAAATAAAGAAAAATCTCAGTTTATATTACATGGGTGTTTCTGGTACCCTGGGACTCACAAATTAAAGGTTACTATGATCTTCAGCATGCTGACCTTTAGAAAGAACTGAAAAGACTCATCTTTTCATTTAGGGCTTCACTTTGCAAATCCGTAAAGCATGGCCTAAGGTCAGGCTGAGAATCCTCAGCCCAGGAAGGAGGCAAATATATTTCCAATATTAACTGCAGTATTCTTTAAAAATGACAAAATAAGTCTAGGTATTATGAAAGTGACAAATGTGCCTGGAAATTTTTCTCTTCTGAAAATTATTAACTTCAGATACTAACATCCGTGGCCATTATAACTAAAAAGATGCTCCTGTCTTTGAGTTCTTTCTTTGAGTTCATTGATAAGAAGACCTTAGTTCTCCTTTAATTGGAGATTATTGAAAGAAACATTTCCAATATCTCTTTCCCACCTCCACTTCACTCTTCTTCCCAAGGAAATAGCAACTAATCTATTGATAGAAAGCTTTCCATCCTTCAGAACATTGCATGTACTAGGCATAGTTATGAGCCTGTCTCAACTGATCTGTATCAATAACAGGATAAAAGGAATAGTTATCTCTCACATTTATGGAGACGCTGCTTGTTGAAATGACCTCAGGAAAGATTCTGCTGTAGAGTAGAGAGAAAAGTGCTCAATAGTTTTTATTTGTCCCTCCAGGTTAATTTTTGACCCTTCCCTGTCCTGTTCATTGTCCTAGATCACATCATGATTCTTATATTCTCTAATTAGCTCACTTGGGTTTGGTGATAGGATATTAAAAATGGGGAGAATGAAGTCAGAAATTTATTGTCCTAGTCCCCTCTCTACTAGGTTGTATCCGTATCCTTACACCGAAGTGTACTGTTTCTCTCAAAGTTGCTTAATTTCTGTGACTCTGTTCCTCTGGGTTTTAACAAGTTTCCCTCCTTTTGCCCCTTTGGACATGGGCTGGTAACAGAAGATGCTACTGAGCCTAGGGATACTGTCTTCCTTTATATAATACTCTTAAACCTACATCTTACACACCTCTGCTAATAAGTAGTCTTTAAAAAATAAAACCTCCTTTAGTTATGTTTTGAGAATGCCGCCTCACGCAGCATGGCTGTTATTCCATAGAGCTTCCTAGAAGGAAAAATAAGTGTTTGAATCTACCCTCTGTCAGCATAGAGATTCTCTTTAGCTTACCAACATGGGGAGTTTGGATTGTGTTTGATGACAAGAGCGAGCCTATTGCTATGTTTAAGAACAATATTTGCAAAGAGGCCTCACCCTCCGGAGGCTGTCATTAAGTTGTAAAGAAAGAGGGAAATGCCTTATAACTTGAGGTTCTATTTCCCAACTTTTTCCTTGGCTAATAAGCTCTGCTTATCAAAGCAGCACTAAATGGATAATTTAGGACTAAAAGCCAGAAATGTAAGATTGGATACAAGGCTATATGTGGTAAGAAAACTACTGTCTCCTTAATAAAATACAATTCAGATCCTCTCTATTGGTAAAATAAGAAAACTCCCCACATTAATGAGAAAGCCTGGACCTTAATCTCCTCACTCTGTTTCCCTAATGACTGGTTTCACTTTCTCATTGCCCTGGGCTTGGGGCAAAGGATGGCTCTTCTGCTTAGATCCAAGTTCATACTCTTTCTCCCTATTGCTAATGTGCATCTGAGACTAGGCTAGTTTAATTAAGTTCTAGGCAGTTTAAATTTCTAGGAAATTAAAAATATAGCATGTAACTATGTAAATATGACACAAAATATTTATCTCATCTTAGTTTGGGGAAACTTACAGGCATATTTCTTGATTAATTATCAATATGTCTATACTTAGAAGATACTTTATGATGACTCTCAAGGATATCTAGAAATTTTAAAATTGATACACTGGAAATTTACTCTCAGAAATATTAAGGCATTTCTTATCCCTGGTTTAAGGTCTGTCTTCTGTCCAAATTAGAATCTCAAAAATAGGAACCTCTTTCCAGCTTAATTCTGAGTCCATTCCATTCATCACACTCCAAGCAAACTTTTCTGAAACACACCAAACATTCTATCACCATGAGAACTTTATCCTTACTATTTCCTCAGCCCAGACCTTTTTGTTAGAAAAGTTATCTTTGTGACTAACTCCACTTCAAAATATCATTGATCAACTTTTGCATAATCTAATCAAGAAAACCTCCCCTGAGAAAACCTCTCCTTCTGTAAATGAACATTCCCTTTTAGTTGTTCTTGCGTTCTCCCTTCCTCTGCTATTCTTTGCTTCATATCACTTTCTCCATATTGTTCATTGATTGATTAGTTATTTGTCTTCCCTACTAAAATGTATTTCTCCACAAGACAGAGACTCTTTTGTATTCTAAAACTAGAGTCTGGTATACAATATATCTTTAATACATATTTGTAGAAGGTAGGAGTAATCCAAGGTTGAGATACAGGCTGTCATTAGAAAAATGGTAATTTTGTAATGGTATTAAAGCTTGAGAAGTAGCAGGTTAGGTGTATTATTCAGAGTTCTCCAGAGAAACAGAATCAGTGTTATGCATGTGTGTGTGGATGTGGATGTGTATTGGTTCACATGGTTGTAGAGGCTTGGAAAGTCTAAAATCTCATGGGGTTGGGTGGCAGGCTGAAGATTCAGGGAATAGTTGCAGTTCCAGTTCAAAGGCCGTCTGCTGGAAGAATTCCTTCTTACTTGGGGAAGGTCAGTCTTTGTTCTATTAAAGGCTTCAGGTGACTGGATGGGACCTCACCCACATCATGGAGGGTAATCTGTTTTACTCAAAGTCCACTGATTGAAATGTTAATCTCAGCCAAAACACACTTTAATAGGAACATTCAGAATAATGTTTGACCAAATATCTGGGCATGGTGGCCCAGACAAGTTGTCATGTAAGATTTACCACCTCAGTGGGCTTGAGGCAATAGCCATGATTATAGCTGAGGCAGATCCAAGAATATGAAATCAAATTAGCTTTTAACACAGGCTTGGCAAAGCAAAAGTAGTAGGCAAATGTAGTCTTCATGAGCTAAGCTGTAATAACAAAGATACTCTTAAAATATAGTGGCTGAAATAAAATGAGAGTGTGTCACTCTTTCCCATAACATTTCAGAAAGGGTAAGCAGATTCTGCTCTAAAAGTTCATTCAGTAACCTAAGCTGGCAGGTTGAGTTTGGCAGTACTCAAGCTCTGTTGTCAATATGCAGTTTCTATTTCTATACTTAAGGTTGCTTCTCTGATTCTACTCATCACAATGTGATATGGTTTGGCTCTGTGTCCCCACCTAAATCTCATCTTGAATTATAATCCTCATGGAGGGAGGTGATTGGATCATGGGGGTGTTTTTCCTCATGCTGTTTTCATGATGTGAGTGAGTTCTCGTGAGATCTGATGGCTTTATCACTGTTTCACAGTTCCTCCTTCACGTGCTGTCTCTCCTTCCACCGCGTGATGAAGGTATTTGCCTCTCCACCTTCTGCCATGATTGTAAGTTTCCTGAGGCCTCCCCAGCCATGAGGAACTGTGAGTTAATTAAACCTCCTTTGTTTATGAATTACCCAGTCTCAAGTAGTATCTTTATAGCAGTGTGATGGCAGATTAATACACAATAATAAAAGGAAGTTCACCAATGTCATGTTAATTTTTCCAGCCCATGGGAAGGGAGTAGAAGAAAATCTAGGACAGTAAGCTTTATCTTTAAAATAAATGACCTGGAAATTGAACGCATCACTTCCATTCATATCCTTTTTTCCTGAACTTAGTCACTTGACACGTAGCTTGATGGGAATCTGGGAAACATGGTCTCTAGTTGAGTAGATATGTGCTCAGCTAACACTAAGTGGGGACAAATAATTACTAAGAGGACGAGTGGGAAGAAAATGCATCCTGAAGGATGGTTGGCACTTTCCGCTTTCTGTTCCTTTTGGTCATAAAGGTGCCTTGCTCACTCTTTTCCCATGACATCACGCTCACCAAGGGAGAGAAGTACATGATAAATGCAAAAACAACTTTCCATTTGAGAAAGGGAAAAATGGAAGACATGACAGTTACAAGGTGTTATCAGTGATGAAATCCTGCAGAACAAAAATTACAAAAATTATCCACTTTTACAATGAAATACATTTCTTTATCAGGCACTAGTTTTGGTTTTTGGAAAGAGATGATTTTGACCATTGTTTTCTGTAACTTCTGATTCAGTCCTTTAGGAAGTTCTTCCTCATTCTGTGGCGATATTGGGCATTACAGAACTCTCCAGCTTTTGCAGCCCACTTCTTGCTGGTAGAGGCCTAAAAGTTCAAGAATAAATTTAAAGCTCAATCACATGGTTTGGAAATATTGAATGGATGTTTCTTTTATATACATATATATATATATATATATATATATATATATATATATATATATTTCTTGCTTGCTTGCTTGCTTGCTTTTTTTTGACAGAGTCTTGCTCTGTTGCCCAGGCTGGAGTGCAATGGTATAATTTCAGCTCACTGCAACCTCTGCCTCCTGGGTTCAAACAATTTTCCTGCCTCAGCCTCCTGAGTAGCTGGGACTACAGGCATGCACCACCATGCCCAGCTAATTTCTCTATTTTTACTAGAGATGGAATTTCACTATGTTGACCAGGCTGGTCTCGAACTCCTGACCTAAGGTGATCCTCCCACCTCAGCCTCCCAAAGTGCTGGGATAACAGATGTGAGCCACCGTGCTCAACTGACAGTAAACTTTTTTAAAAAACATACTTGCCTTCATATGAATTTAGTTCCAATAATTTTCATGTGCCACTAACCCTACTGCGGTTAATATTTGGATGTAATTATCTAAGCCTGTATTAAATACTGAATTCTGTTCTAGGATCCTTTTCTTTCTTCCTTGCTTTAATGGTTACTGTATGAAAAGATAGTAATGGTTACTATCTTTTCATACAAGAACCATTAACCTGATCTTTACCAGTAGGCTAGGTCCCATTTCTCTGCTTGAGAAGTCATCAAGAGAGATGCTGACAAATGTCTGGAGCATTATTTTCTGCTGTGTGAATTATGTAAGCAGATGACTTTCCCAAACCTGCCTACAATTACTGGACTATCCAACTGAGGCTAAAGACAGATAAAAATCTTCCTTATGGAATTCTAGTCTGTTCAATTTCTGGTATGCAAATTTGTCAGTTTTTGGCTGGGCGCTTTCTTATAACACCTTGCCAAATGCATTAAGGAAAATTCAAAACACTGCAACTTTCTGTTTTTATCTTTAAGCCCCAGAGTTACACGTGATCTACTTTCTTAGTTATTGCAGGTGACAGTTTAAAATATTTGGACATGAACATCACAAGGCTCATAGCTTTCAAGTCTGCAATATCTGTTTTCTTACTGTCCCCTGAGCCAATGCCTTATATTTTAGGTTGTTTATAATGGAAGTGTATTTTCATTTCCTACTTTGGTATTAGTTATTGGGTAGGCTATCTATTGTAGCAACATGACTCCAAAATACTGTGGCTTAAATAAATCAGATATTTTATCTCTCTAAAAATAGTCCACAATGGGTGGATGGGATCTGGTTTAGAAGGTCATCTAGGAACCTGGTTTTTCAGGATGACTCTCTATCCTCAACATTTGATTTTCATCTCTCATTTTAAGCTCTAGTGTTTCTTGTTTGCTTGGATAAGGTAATTCCCTAGAAGCTCTTCTGAATTCAACCATCCTTTAATCATTCAACAGTCCTTTAATATGCGCTGAGGCTACACAAATTGATGAGAGTATAAACAGCACCCTTCTTTCAAGAGTTGACATTTCACTGAAGAAACACATCAGATTAAAAACCCATATCTTGAAAACTTAAAAACAATTTTTTCCCAAAAATAATCTTTTTCTTTCCCTTCAACATGACCAAATACCTATTTCCTTTTCTTTGTGCAATTGCCTCTCTATGTATCCTACAACCTACAAAAAATTATCAACTGAGTTAATGTGAACCTGCAAGTTATACTTCTTTTGCTACTTTTACTTACTAATTTCCTTGTTTCATATGAGCTATTCTGATGCCCTTTTCCAAAGAAAATGCTCCAAGTTGTTGTGGGATTCAGTGTGAAGACAGGAGCTCTGTCAGCGATGACACATGACAAAGGAAGCAAGCAATTTCTACTGAAAACCAAATCATGATTGAGTTTGCTTTCTGTGGCTCCCTTTCTCCCCATGGGACCAATATATCACTTAGAAAATAGTGTCAAAATTACATTCAAATTACTTTAGAGCCACAAACACACCAGAGCAGCATTTATCCTATCACATAGACTATTTTCAGTTCCTTCTAATTTTCCGTTGATCAGAATTTTCATTCTCCATCACCTTGCAAAGGAACAAATTGCTTCCTGCTATACATTTTATAGAATCTGTGATTACTGTTTATTACATGTTCTATATAATGTGAAAACTAAAGACACGTGTGTGTGCGCGTGTGTGTGTGCGTGTGTATGCCTGAGAAGGTTCACAAATGCATAGAAAGTTTGTGACGCAGGTAAAACAGTGTTTAGAGGGAAATTTATAGCACTAAATGCCCACCAGAGAAAGCAGGAAACATCTAAAATCAACACCCTAACATCACAATTAAAAGAAATGGAGAAGCAAGAGCAAACAAATTCAAAAGCTAGCAGAAGGCAAGAAATAACTAAGATCAGAGCAGAACTGAAGGAGACAGAGACACAAAAACACCTTCAAAGAAATCTATGAATCCAGGAGCTGGCTTTTTGAAAAGATTAACAAAATAGACCACTAGCCAGACTAACAAACAAGAAAAGAGAGAAGAATCAAATAGACACGACAAAAAATAATAAAGGGGATATCACCGCTGATCCCACAGAAATACAAACTTCCATCAGAGAATACTATAAACACCTCTATGCAAATAAACTAGAAAATCTGGAAGAAATGGATAAATTCCTGGACACACACACCCTCCCAAGACTAAACCAGGAAGAAGCTGAATCCCTGAATAGACCAAAAACAAGTTCTGAAATTAAGGCAGTAATTAATAGCCTATCAACCAAAAAAGAGTCCAGGACCAGATGGATTCACAGCCGAATTCTACCAGAGTTACAGAGAGGAGCTGGTACCATTCCTTCTGAAACTATTCCAAACAACAGAAAAAGAGGGAATCCTCCCTAACTCATTTTATGAGGTCAGCATCATCCTGAAACCAAAACCTGGCAGAGATACAATGAAAAACAAAATTTCAGGCCAGTATTCCTGATGAGCATCGACGTGAAAATCCTCAGTAAAATACTGGCAAATCGAACCCAGCAGCACTGTCACAATCAAGTCGGCTTCATCCCTGGGGTGCAAGGCTGGTTCAACATATACAAATCAATAAACATAATCCATCACATAAACAGAACCAATGACAAAAACCACATGATTATCTCAATAGATGCAGAAAAGGCTTCGATAAAATTCAACACCCTTCATGCTAAAAACTCTCAATAAACTAGGTATTGATGGGACGTATCTCAAAATAATAAGAGCTGTTTATGACAAACCCACAGCCAATATCATACTGAATGGGCAAAAACTGGAAGCATTCCCTTTGAAAACTGGGACAAGACAAGGATGGCCTCTCTCACCACTCCTGTTCAACATAGTATTGGAATTTCTGGCCAGGGCAATCAGGCAAGAGAAAGAAATAACAGGTATTCAAATAGGAAGAGAGGAAGTCAAATTGTTCCTGTTTGCAGATGACATGATTGTGTATTTAGAAAACCCCATCATATCAGCCCAAAGTCTCCTTAAGCTGATAAGCAACTTCAGCAAAGTCTCAGGATATAAAATCAATGTGCAAAAATCACAAGCATTCATATACACCAATAATAGACAAACAGAGAGCCAAATCATGAGTGAACTCCCATTCACAATTGCTACAAAGAGAATAAAATACCTAGGAATACAACTTACAAAGGATGTGAAGGACCTCTTCAAGGAGCAATACAGACCACTGCTGAAGGAAATAAGAGAGTACACAAACAAATGGAAAAATATTCCATGCTCATGGGTAGGAAGAATCAATATCGTGAAAATGGCCATACCGCTGAAAGTAATTTATAGATTCAATGCTATCCCCATCAAGCTACCATTGACTTTCTTCACAGAATTAGAAAAATACTACTTTAAATTTCATATGGAACCAAAAAGAGCCCATATAGCCAAAACAATCTTAAACAAAAAGAACAAAGCTGGAGGCATCACACTACTTGACTTCAAATTCTACTACAAGGCTACAGTAACCAAACAGCATGGTACTGGTACCAAAACAGACATATAGAGAAATGGAGCAGAAAAGAGGCCTCAGAAATAATGCCACACATCTGCAATCATCTGATCTTTGACAAACCTTACAAAAACAAGCAATGGAGAAAGAAGTCCCTATTTAATAAATGGTGTTAGGAAAACTGGCTAGCCATATGCAGAAAACTGAAACTGGACCCCTTCCTTACACCTTATACAAAAATTAATTCAAGATGGATTAAAGACTTAAATGTAAGACCTAAAACCATATAAATCCTAGAAGAAAACATAGGTAATGCCATTCAGGACATAGGCATGGGCAAAACTTCATGACTAAAACATAAAAAGCAATGGCAAAAAAAAAAAAGCCAAAATAGACAAATAGGATCTAATTTAACTAAAGAGCATCTGTACCCCAAAAGAAACTATCATCAGAGTGAACAGGCAACCAACAGAATGGGAGAAAATTTTTGCAATCTATCCATCTGACAAAGGGCTAATATCCAGAATCTACAAAGAACTTAAACAAATTTACAAGAAAAAAAAACAGACAACCCGATCAAAAAGTGGGTAAAGGATATGAACAGACACATCTCAAAAGAAGACATTTATGCAGCCAAGAAACATATGAAAAAAGCTCATCATCACTGGTCATTAGAAAGATGCAAATCAAAACCACAGTGAGATACCATCTTATGCTAGTTGGAATGGCAATCATTAAAAAGTCAAGAAACAACAGATGATGGAGAGGATGTGGAGAAATAGGAACACTTACACTGTTGGTGGGAGTGTAAATTAGTTCAACCATTGTGGCAGATAGTGTGGCGATTCCTCAAGGATCTAGAATTAAAAATTTCATTTGACCCTGCGATCCCATTACTGGGTATATACCCAAAGGATTATAAATAATTCTACTATAAGGACACATGCACACGCAAATTTATGGCAGCACTGTTCACAATAGCAAAGACTTGGAAACAACCCAAATCAATGATAGACTAAATAAAGAAAATGTGGCACATATATACCATGGAATACTATGCAGCCCTAAAAAAGAATGAGTTCATGTCTTTGCAGAGACATAGATAAAGCTGGAAACCATCATTCTCAGCAAACTAACACGGGAGCAGAAAACCAAACACTGCGTGTTCTCACAATGAGAACACATGGACACAGAGTGGGGAACATCACACACTGGGGCCTGTCAGGGGGTGAGGGGGATAGGGGAGGGATAGCATTAGGAGAAATACCTAATGTAGATGACAGATTGATGGGTGTAGAAAATGACCATGGCATGTGTATACCTATGTAACAAACCTGCACATTCTGCACACGTATCCCAGAACTTAAAGTATAATAAAAAAAAAAGAAAAGAAAAACACTATAAATATTAGCATTTGAATACCATTTTGTTCTATTTAAAATTTTAATTATATACCTGCTTTATAATTGTCTAAAATAAATTTAAAAATAAATAAAATAAAAATAAAGGTACAATAAAATTTGTAAACCAAAATATGTGTATTAACAAATGAGTGTCTGTATAGAAATTTATAATAAGTGAACAACTACAATATGATAAACTACTTTAGTTCACACTATAGCATCAGATTTCCATGTTGATGCTACAACACAGCAATTTACATGACTTACAAATTTTGATAAAATAGAGCTCTTCCATGTTATTTTTATGGGAAATAGGAAATAACTAGGTATTTGGTTTATCTATTTGTCATTGTACAGAAAATAAATAGTATAGGGTTTCAAGATTTGAGAAGTATGTCAGCTTTTATGAAGTAATTGTAAGTCCATAAATTGATGTAGAATAACCAATATGTTCTAAGCATGGTAGTAGCTGCAGGGTATATACAAATAAGTTGGCATTGGAAGCGTATTTGAAAAGGAAGACATTTAGGTTTGTGTTCCTAATGGACCTCCTTCGGGGAGGTGTTCAGCAGACAGTTAGGAATTTAGCATATGGACCTCTGGAGACTGGAGTTATGCATGTATGTAGAGGAAATAAAGTCATGGGATTAGGTGAGTTCTCCTATGGTTAGAATGTAGAGCTGTAATTATTCAACACGTTTTTAACACTCTATTATGTGACAGCAAGTGAAGTAAGTGGTAAGGATACAGAGGTAACCAAAGCAGATATGTTCTTGCCCAAGGGGATCTTACACTAGGCTAACAGCAGTAGTCACAGAATTATACCAATATTTAGATATATCAACTGTGATAAGTTTCATCTAATACATTTGGAGGCTGTGCAGCAGTGTTAAACATTGTTGGAGGTTGATGGGAAGTTAAAGGTGGCTTCCTTGAGGAAGCAGCCTTTACACAAAGACTTGTAGGATGGAAGGGATTAACCAGGCAAAGTGTAGTTCCTCATTAAACATATGAAAATATTATGAAGTTTTTTCTCTATTTATACATTTGTTAAATATTTATTTATTTAGTTTTTTAAATTTTATTTTTATCAGAGTTATACCATAGAAAAAGTAAAATACCACTGAAAGACATGCATTGATTCAATTTTTAACATTGTGGGTGCTTGAGTAAAAGTTTGGGCAAACAAGAGGCAAATCAAAAAGCTTAACAGGAAAATCTAGGGAAATGAGATGTCTATAGGGACTTTGAAAACCTCAAACATGTCCCTAGGATTCTAGAGAGTGATGCACATGTGAACAGCTGTGTGCATGTTGAGGGTTATGTGTATGGTCAGCAAAGAACTGGGGCCCTGTTATTTAATTTCTGGGTAATCTTGCAGTTGCACCTTAAGAAGGAAATGAAGGCTAAGGCAGAGTTATAAACCGAAGGGCTTGAGAATCAAAAATGTGCCTCAAAATGCACCCAGATTCCTTTGTCAAGGACTGGGAAACTTATTGTTTCCAGGCATTTAAGGAAAACTCTGACCAATTATTATCTGACCACTAAGCTATATAAGCAGAGACTTCAGTAACTGCATATGACAAAGGATACAAACTTACAAGAAATCACTAAACCAAGAAAGAAGTTATTTTGTTGTTGCTTTGCTTTTTTTCTTATGTAGTGCATTTTGTCAAATTTATCTAATTTCCTCTGTGTTTTCTGTGCTATTTCACATTGAAGGCTTTCTTCAAATATCCTATGACCTTAGCTATCCATTTATATTTAAGATTAAGACACTGAAAAGCTGATTGTAAGTTGCGTGTGTGGGTGAGCAAGGCTTGCTGACTGGTTGGAAGGAGAATGCCCAACATTCAGAGAGGATAGAAAACTAGACAGCTGCGAGACTTTTTGCTAAGACCAGGAGAGAAGGGATCCTGGGAGAAAATGGTCTGGAATGGAAAATGCAGCAGGGAGTAAAATGAGAGAATCGAGAAAAGGTCATTGGATTTGACAAAGAATAGCCTATAGATGGCTGTTGAGAAAGAAATTTCAATAGAATGATAAGGATGTGAACAGAATGCCAGAGAATCAGTGAGGGAAACTGTGGGTAAAGGCAGTTTTTCAGCAGATATGATTTTAAAAGGAGAGAATGGGGACAGATCTTAGTTTGAAGGAGAGCCAGTTTTGGTGTGTTTGTTTTAGGCTGTCTCTGTTAAAATTAAGCAAACAAACCCAAATGAAATGAGGCAGTAGTCATTTTTAATTTTTCACTAACCAAAGCTCCTGCCCAGAGATATGCACAAAATGAATTTAAAGATTTTAATTTCATCTCTAACATTTTTTTCTAGTTTTTTGATTGATGTACTGATCTGTGAAGTTATCCAGAGACAGACGGCAGGAAAAAAGAGGAACATCCAAAGGCCTAAGTAATTCAGTTTGGAACATTAGTCCCTGAAAAATGGTATCCATGGTTTAAGAACTTTAAAAAGGAACATGGCTGTCTTTTCTTAGGAATGAAGTTACCTAAAATAAAGTTATACAATGTTGGGTCTACACATTTGAACGTGGTAAAGATATCTTTACTCCCTCCCTCCCTCTTCTCTCCTTTCTTCCTTTCATTTTTTCTGTTCTTCCTTTCTTATTCTCTCTCTTTCTATATCTATCTATCTAAATATGCACCTAAATGGTGTGTGTCAGTAAATAAATGCATATATACATACATCCACATACCTATACCTATTATATATATACACACATATATGTATATGTGTGTGCATGTATCTATATATGCCCATATATAGATATACAGATATGTGAGAGGAGGGGACAGACTTTTGTGACAATCATATTTTTAAATTTGTATCCAACTGAAGACTGACAGAATAATAGTAGAAAAGTAAAAGAAGACATATAGAAAAGTATTTTACTGAATATGTCTGCTGAAGATACCATAAAAGTGTCAATCATCCTAATGTTGCAGTTTTGCTTTTTTTATCATTACTTTAGATTGGAATGCCTATTTGAAATCTAGGATCAGAATAAAAATGGCAAATTATGAACATTTATCTGAGAGAATGCAAACTTGGTGTCACCCTTTTTGGTGAATAGAGAAATGATTAGGCTATTTCAGGCTAATTTGTGGTTTCATAAGAGCACTTAGGGCAGTGTGAAACACAATAAATTTGACATTTATTTTACTCTCTCTAGATGGTATTTCTAGATTTATATTAAGATATAGTAGTGACCTAGTATAATACATCAGCAATAATTTATTTGCTGTCAAATCAACATCTTTGTGGAGTGTTTTATTATTTTTTTTGTCAAAGAAGACCTGAAAGTTGCAAAGTCTTAGAGAGTAGGTCTTTTAAGGTCTTTTGTCTTACATGCCTGTTTTCTCCCAAGTTGTCTAGCACAGGGTGAACTGTTTTGCCCATAAATGTGGATAACAGAAACCTTTTTAGTGGTGAATGAATGAATGAATGAATAAATGAGTAAATGGAAACATTTTCTAATAAAGTCCCCAAGATAATATATATATACAATACACTTTAAAATCTTAAAAAATAAAGCTAATAATCAAACTTTCATAACTTCTTACATCGACTTTATTTTTGTCTCTTTAATTCACTGATTGATAGAAGATGTTATAAATTTTCTAAAAATTATTATACTGAGGGGCTAACTCACGAAACAACAAGTTAGAAAAAACATTCATTTTCATTTCTGCCCACCTATTTTCTTTGAAACAGTCATACAAGAGACAAAGCTTTACCTGTCACCTTATCACCTGGGTGATTCTCAGAGTTCTCAAGAAAAGCCTGCAATAGGTTTGGTTTCTGTTTTCTAAAGGTGCTTACTCCATTCAAATTTTTGAAATAGTTACTAGTTTTTCCTCAATTTACTACAAAGCTATACAAGAACAAGAAAACACCTGGTTAATTTGACATCCTTTACAGCACTTTGCATTGTTCAAAATATTTACCCACTCATCTAGTCCATTCATTTGATCTTGCAAACCTATAGATGATTTATAATATCCTACTTTTTTTTTGTTCGTTTGTTTGTTTGTTTTTTTGAGACAGAGTCTTGCTCTGTCGCCCAGGCTGGAGTGCAGTGGCGCAATCTCGGCTCACTGCAAGCTCAGTCTCCTGGGTTCACGCCATTCTCCTGCCTCAGACTCCCAAGTAGCTGGGACTACAGGGGCCCGCCACCATGCCTGGCTAATTTTTTTTGTATGTTTTTAGTAGAGTTAGGGTTTCACCTGACCTTGTGATCTGCCTGCCTCGGCCTCCCAAAGTGCTGGGATTACAGGTGTTAGCCACTGCGCACGGCCCCTACAATATCCTACTTTTTGCAGGAAGGCTGTAAAGTAATAGGCTGTATAATACAGGCTCTTGAACTGGAAGTTTTGATACCTTACCTAGCTTGATCTCAAGACCTTCTCACCATAAAATGCAGCAGCACAGAAGTTTCATTTTAAATAGGTCCTAAACCTTCACTTTGAGGAGTTTTTGCAAAATGTCGTTCCTCTACTTGAGATAACTGGGGATACCCTGGGGTGCCCACAAAACTAGGGTTGACATTGGCTCATGTAGGACATTTCTTTTCTAGGTTTTAGGGTTATTTTATTTGATTTTTATGGAGAAAGAGCTAGATTTGGGCAGTTATTTTCCATAGGGGTGCCACTGGAAATTTTGTTGGAACAATTCATCATTTTGCTAGACAGCTTAAAATGCCCCCACTCACTTTCAAATGCTCCTAATGGATTGAATTTCCTGAGGGTGGAAACTACTCAGCTAGTTTGTCTGATTATAGGGTAATTTTGACAATGAAATGGGGATTGATGGTTTGGATATGTTTGACTGAACTACATTTTAAATAGTTGGTGAGGATTCTGGTGTTGCTTCAAATTCTCTGTTCAACTTTTGTGGTTTAAAAACGCCTTAAGGGTAAAGAACTATAAAAGTCATAACAAAATTTTAACATATTAAAGTTATTGCTATTACAACTTTATTTCTTTCTCACAATATCAGTGTACAGTAGGGGGTTGCAAACCTGAGTTTAGGTACTGGTTTCATAGGAGATATATTCATTTAATTGATAGAAATAAATACTTTAATAATATTCAAATCCAGAGAGTATGTCAGGAGAAATTCACATAACATTTTAGAGCACTTGAATGATTCTTAGAAAATGTTGAGGAACATTCAAGGTGGCCCCAAGATGTCTGATATTAAATAAAATAGATATACATACATCTTTAAAATTAAGATTTTTTTCTCTTTATAAGCCTATTTTGGCTTACAATTTTTTTTATTAATCCAATGTACCTGCTTGAGTACTTGCATATTATGGGCTTTCTTTTCATCTGAAGTTTTCCATTTTATTTTTCCCTAAGTGAAAATGAGTCACTGTTTTCCTTGTCTTTTACCTCCTTTATCTGTGCCTGTAGACTGTGAGAGCCTGAGTTGACTTTTCTTTCTCTCCTATGAGGACATCACAGTCAATAAATTTAATGTGAACATTTGATGCATTAATAATTCAAATATGGAATCTAAGGAATGAGATGGTGGAAATAGTGTAACTGAAGCATATGGGATGTTAATGGAGCTGCAGGAGCTACTGTCTAGTTAAGGAAGAGAGCTGAAAGTTTTGTTTTCCTGATAGGAATGGAAGCTTTGCAAGGACAGAGACTGTGTCCTGTAGAATATAAAAAGAGGAAAGTGAAGGTACTGTTTGATAAATACTCTTATTTTATTTTATTTTATTTTATTTTACTTTTGAGACAGAGTCTTGCTCTGTCACCCAGGCTGGAGTGCAGTGGGGTGATCTCGGCTCACTGCAACCTCCGCCTGCTGGGTTCAAGCAATTCTCCTGCTTCAGCCTCCTGAGTAGCTGGGACTACAGGCGTATGCCATCATGCCCGGCTAATTTTTTGTATTTTTAGTAGAGACGGGGTTTCACCATATTGGCCAGGCTGGTCTTGAACTCCTGACCTCGTGATCCTCCTGCTTTGGCCTCCCAAAGTGCTGGGATTACACATGTGAGCCCACCATGCCTGGCCGATAAATACTCTTTGATTTGATAATTAGCATATTTGCTATGAAGATAAAAGTAGCCTGAAAAAGTAATTAAAAAGTAAAGAGCCATCAAAAATTTAAAAATAATTATAAAATAGAAACTAGCATAAGTGTTTTACATTTATCTTGACTGGCTTTTTAAACAATATGTAGACCAAAAAAGAAAGTAGAGCTTCCAACTGTGTTGGAACAAATTTGATTCACATTTCTCCTTTAGCAAAGTACAAAATATATAAACTAATATGGGTAGACTTTCTTGGATGTAAGCCCTCTTTTACTACATTATGTGTAATGTTTTTGCACCTGTTTTTAACTGCAATTTTAGCAACAAGGGGTCTAGGGAAGCACTGCTTCATACTTGGCCAACAGCCAAGCCAATAAACAAAAATGTCATTAATCACTGTCACTTGTCAATTCTCCATTTAAGAAATTGTCTTTTCTTTTTTTCATTGTTGCTACTAAAAACACAAAGGAGATTGATAAATTTTGTTTTGGAGAACTGAGGCTAAGTTTTCAAAAGAAAAAATTTTTTTCGGAGGAAAAATGTGGTATTTAAAGGTAGATTACAGCTGCAACTGAGAGTATATCTGTGAGTGCAAAACCACGCAGTAATGAATGGCCAGTCATCCAAGTGACTGTGCTGAATGGAATTCACATTTAAACAGAGTGTTATTCTGCAGGCCATTTTTTTCTAGATGGTGGTTGAAAGGTCAGATGTGGTGTAGGACAGCCCTGTATGTGTCCTCCCTGCCCATTCCACACACACTCAATGCAAATGGAACACAGGCCAAGAGCAGAATGTTCATAAGATCTTCACAGTCCCTACCAGAGATTAGAGCAAAGGCCCTGCCTTTCCCTAAACAGACTAGACAAATTAGCATATGGAAATCTCTTAATTTTATTTAGAAAACAAAGCAAAGATCAAGCAAGGAACATTTTCTCCATATTGTCATCTTGTTAATCTGACAGAAACTGGGTGACTTCAGAAGATAATTAAAAATATTTGTCTATCCCACATATCTTTGTGTAGGATTCAAATAACCTCAAAATTGCTCTGAGCTGTGGTCCAATAATGATGAAAGTTAATGAAAATCGGAATGGAAATAAACATACTATGTGCAGGCAGTATAATGAAGTGGCTGAGACCGTGGACACTAAAATCAAACCTGTTTGAGTTTGAATCTTGCTCTACCACATGAGAGCTTTGTCACCTTGGACAAGTTATTAAATCTCTGTGTCTAATCTGTTCCATAATCTCTACCTTGCAACACACACACACACACACATACACACACACACATCTCATATAGTACAATGTCTGGTCAATAGCTAATATTCTAATAATGGTACATACATAAATACTATACACGCACATACACACACACAAACACATACACACACACAATCTCTTTAAGTATAGGTACCACAAGATTGTGGTTCAAAATTTTATTCTTCCCTTTATTAGCCTCTATTAGTATCAGTTTTTGCAACTGTAAAATGATGATGCTGACACAACACAATTTAGGAATTTTTGTAATAATTAAGTTAAGTAATTTATATGACAGAACTCAGCATAGTATTTGGCACACAGATTTTGCTTGGTCAGTGTTAGCTGAATTTGAATTTGACTGAGAACATAAAAGCATCTTCACCACATGCACAAAAAGCTGCTGAGCACTGTGGGGCACAAAGCTAACATGTTGAAAATAACTTGACCAGGGATAACTTTGTCCTAGTAATTCCTAATAGAATTTCAGTGGTTGAATACTGTCAAACACTCAGTTCATCACACTTGACATTCTTACTTGTCAGTCTGGAATCTGAAAATACTGGTGAGGGCATGACAATGTAGGAGCCAAAGGCTGAAAAGTCTCTAAAAGGTCAAGTTCAACTATTTCATTTAGTATAAGCAAAATATAATACAGTCCTAACATAACTTTTCCAAGATGATACAGTTTTTGTACTTCTCAGGGTTCTGGGAACCACATTCATCATGGATCTGGGACTTTTTTTATGGCTTGCAATGAGTGACAATCATGTAGACAGCATTTTGATAGCCAGATGAGCTAATTAAGCACAGATGGGAGAGAAGGCCCATGAGGCTTTGGCAGGGATTGGTTCAGTGAAACTAGATTTTTTATTTTTTAGTAACTACTGATTAATGGAACTATAAATTCTATATTTGAAACTGAAATCATAGTATAAATTCATAGACAAGACAATTGTACAAAATGCAATTGTAACATTCAGAAGCATTTTGAATATAAAATTTTACAAATAAATTTTTGTATTTTACACCCATGTTTCCTATGACAATGCTATGTGTTCATGGTCGTGTAAAGCACCTTTATACAATGAGGAATTTGGAGTCTAGTTCAAGACAAGAAGGCAGAACTGCTAGTGGGATTTGGATTTGGATTTCTTTCTAGGAAAATTATGTACTTTAATTGTGATCATTAAGCCACCCCTAATAGCTCTTGGCTCTACTATTGGAAAATATTTTTTTCTTCTGTTTTAGCATTTAACTTATCAGCTAAGCTGTGCTGTTACCAGAGGTGGGGAGAATGAACACGTTACTGGAGTAACAAGAATAGTTTCTTTAAATATTAAACTCCTTTTTAATGAGGTGTGTACACATGACAATTTATGTCCAAGAAACTGCAATCCACTATATTTTCATGGTATTTATCTTAGAGTGAAATGTTTTCTTTGAGCTCATTTAAATCTCTTTCCAGTATTTCTATTTTTGTTTCAGGATATTGATGTCCATTAACTAGTGAGGTGCATCAGCCGTATAAATATGGTAGAGATATTCCCAAAGGCAGAACCCTGATTTTTTTTTTTCAGATGTAAAGATGACAATCAGTTCTCCGAAAAAACCAGCTATTAACTACCTGCTGAGTTTATTTGCACATGTCCTTCTCTGTTATATTCAGGCATCTAAAAGTTAATTTGTTGCTAGATTACTTTTGTATATATGATTATATTGAATAATGTGAAATTTTGACCAAAAAGAGGGCTCTTTTAAAGCATTATTTTAGATCACTCACTCTCTAATCTTTTCTAGGGTTCTTTTGCATGTAAAGTGTCTTTTTATTAAGTTATGGAAATTGGAACCCATCTCCTGGTTTCTAAAAACAATTATTTTTGTCTGTGCACCAGAGGTGTTTATGCTTTCTCCTTTTTCTACTATAATGCCTTTTCTTATTATATTATTGAATGTTCTGCTCTCTGCCTGAAAATATGTTTTCAGATCTTGCTTTTATTTTTGTATTCTTTCATTTTCTCAGGTGCTTATGCTTTAATGAGGCTCCTCTTATTTGTGCTGCCTCAGTTAAAAGACTTTTGCTGCTTACCTCTTTGAGAATGCCTCCTTTACTAAAGGTAATATATGGTACATTAACATATGTATTTTGACCACATCATGAATATCTTTATCTTTCAACTTTTCAAATATATACATCATTTACAATTTCATATTATAAAACATCTTTTAGAAAGTGCTGAAGGTTGGCAAATGCATTGAATGGCAATTGAGAATTTTTTTCATCTGCCCAATCTTGTATTTGGCCAGACTAAGAGGCAAGATCTTTTGCGTTTGACATTTCAGACTATGAAAGCCATTTTTTTCTTTTTGGTGTGATAATAATAGTGCCTCTGGTAGAATTAAAGGAGGAATATGACTGAAATGTCTGCCCTTTGATTTTGTTATTTCTTGCCATTACCTTTAAATAGGCACTCACCCCTTCATTACTTAACTATTGAAACAAATTTCTAAATAATTATTCTGCCTTTTGTCTATTTCAGACTCAGATGATTTCATATACTGCTATTAAGTTAATTAACTTAAAACACTCTTTTGTACAAGCTATTCCTCTGGTCGAGTTTTCATTGATTCCATATTGCTTGGGGAAAAATTATTCAAAATACTTAGCTTGGCATTCAGAAGGCTGCAAAATTAAGCTTTAATTTACTTTTCCAACATTACTATTTTCCCCTCCCCAAATGATATATGCATCCTCCTCCTGGATTTAGCATTGTGAAAAGCACTGGATCTAGAGAATATCTTACTTCAAAACCTGAATAAACTTGGGCAAGTTGTTGCTCTTTCTATGTCTCAATCTCCTCAGAGCAAAACTGGAGATAAGAAGAGTATCTATCTCATAGGATTGTTGAGTATTAAATGTATTAATATATGCAAAGTTTCTAGAAGAGAAAAGGCACAAGATAGATGGCCAATATAAGTTAGCTTAACAAAAATTTTACTATTTGTTTGGCTCAAGATTTCGTCCCTGAATTATATGGCTCTCAAATCCAAATTATTGTATTTCTACCCATATCCTACCCAAATGAAAACAATGCAGTTGCATAAGATAGTAATGTTTTTCTCCTATAACTTAAAGCAGTTATATATTTGTGTTGTTTTTTTATTTTTAATATCATACTCTCTTTAATTTCTAGTGCAATATTCAGATATGTATGTCTTGCTTCTGCAATCCTCCTTTATTATCCCAGCATCTACTAGTGTGCTTTGAACAAAATAGATGCTCAACAAATGCCTGCTATGGATGATAACCATTACAAAACTAGCCAAGAGCACCTACGGTAGAGTTATTATGTAGGAAAATGTAATTTGGTCCTATTACTTTCATTCTTTCCACTATCTTTCTGTATGGAGTTAAGTATCTTGAGGTTACAGAGCAATTGGTAAAACATGATTCAACTTTTGTTTTAAAAGTATATGTGTGCATCTATATACTTTTAGGTAAAGTCAGGAAAGATATATAATAATCAGAAAATAATAATTAGCCCTGAGCGGAATGAAGTGGAAAAGCCAAGGAGTTCAGTAGGTAAAAATGCTCACTTCTTATTTTGTAAAATTTGAGTAAAAGAGAGGTAGAATTATGTTTGAATTAAACTTTAATATTCTACATATTTTTAAAAGAAGTAAAAAAGCATGTATATAAATGTATATATAGGTGTTTATAGAAATAATAGCTCTCTGTTATAAAATCACAGTATTAAAAGCAACACTTAGGAATTCTTGTTTCAGTTCCAATATCTAAAGAGCGTGAAGCTTGGAAGTCATCATTCTTACATTCACAATAAAAAAAAAAGTTCAATAAGCTGATAACCATTGACTTTTCTTAGATCCATCAGAGAATTGAGGTCACAGGAGAAGCCACCATCCTAAAAACTAGAGAGATAGACAAATATTTAGAATCACAGCCAAAATTAGCTTACTAGGAGCAGAAGTCATTGGATTCAGTAACTGGTGGGAAAATACCTAAATGTTCCTATTACCAGATGCATCAGTTATCAACAGCTTTCAATAAAAAGTTATAAGGCACACTAAGAGTCCAAAAAGACAAAGCAGATTCTGATATGATACAGGTTATGGAATCATTCGATACAAAATTTAAAATAACTATGATGAATACTTTTAGGCTCTAATGTAAAAAGTAGATAACATGTAAGAAAAATGGATAATGTATGTAGAAAGATAAAATATCTAAAAACAAATCAAAAGGAAATGCTAGAAAAAAATGTAACACTATAGAGAGTATCTTCAATGGGCTCTTTAGTAGACTGGACATGGCCAAGGAAAGAATCACTGAACTTAAAGATATGTCAACGGAAACTTTCCAAACTGAATGTGAAGTGAAAAAATAATGAACAAAATGGAATCAAATATTCAAGAATGGTGACACAATTAAAAAAGATGTAACATATGAGTAGTGGGAATACTAGAAAGAAAAAACAGAAAGGAGTAGAAGAAATATTTAAAGTCATCATTGGTGAGAATTTTCCAAAATTAATGAGAGACACCAAATCATAGATCCCAGAAGCAAACATTAAACGGGATATATACAAAAAAAATCTGTACCTAGGGATATTGTGTTTAAACTGCAGAAAACCAAAGAAAACAAAAAACTTGAATAAAAAGCAACCAGAAAAAAAAACTTACCAATAGAGGAACAACTATAAGACTGTCATGAATCTTCTCTTCAGGAACCATATAGGAAAAAAGACAATGCATTAAATACTTAAGTATTGAAAGAAAAAAAAATGCCAAGCTAGAATTTTGTACCCAGTGAAATGATCTTTCAAAAGTAAAGATGCACCTATTAGGATAGCCGCTATCAAAAACAAAACGAGCAAAAACCACAAGATAACAAGTGTTGGTAAAAATATGGAGAAACTAAAACCCTTGAACACTGTTTGTGGAGTTGTAAAGTTGTACAACTCCTATAGAAAACAGTATGGAGCTTCCTCAAAAAATTAAAAATAGAACTACTATATGATCTAGTAATCTCAATTCTAGGTATATATCCAAAAGAATTAAAAGAAGGAGCTTGGAGAGATATTTGCACATCCATGTTTATAAAAGCATTATTCACAATAAAGATGGAAGCAACTTCAATGTCCATCAAGGGGTAAATGAATAAACAAAATGTTTACATTGATTTTGTGTCTACAAACTTTACTGAAGTTGTTTATCAGTACTGTGAGCTTTTGGGTAGACTATGGGTTTTTCTAGGTATAGAATCATATCGTCTGTAAAGGGAGACAGTATGACTTCTGCTTTTCCTGTTTGGATGCCTGTTATTTCCTTCTCTTGCCTGATTTATCTGACTAGGACTTCCAGTACCATGTTGAATAGGAGTAGTAAGAGTGGGCATCCTTGTCTTGGTCCAGTTCTCGAGGTGAATGCTTCTAGTGTTTGCACATTCAGTATGATCTTGGCTGTGGGTTTGTTATAAAGGGCTCTTATTATTTTGAGGTATGTTCCTTCAATGACTAGTTTGTTGAGGGTTTTTAATATGAAGAATGTTAGATTTTATTGGAAGTCTTTTCTGAATTCATTGAGATGATCATGTGGTTTCTGTCTTTAGTTCTGTTTAAATGAATCATATTTATTGATATGCATATCTTGAACAAACCTTGCATCCCAAGGGTAAAGTCTACATGATTATGGTGTATTAGCTCTTTGATGTGCTTTTGAGTTTGGCTTGCTAGTATTTTGTTGAGTATTTTTGCATCTAGGTTCATCAAGGATATGAAGTTTTCTTTTTAGGTATTGTCTTTGCTAGATTTTAGTATCAGAAAGATACTGACCTTATAAAATTAGTTAGGGAGGAGTCCTTCCTCCTTGAATTTTTGGAATAATTTCAATAGGATTGTTACCAGCTCTTTTTTTGTATGAAATCACATCCTTTGCAGCAACATGGAAGCAGGTGGAGGCCATTTTCTTAAGTGAATTAAAGCAGGATCAGAGAACCAAACACTGAATGTTCTGACTTATAAGTGAGAGCTAGACATTGAATACACGTGGACACGAATATAGGAGCAATAGACACTGGGGCCTACTTGAGGCAAGAGGTTGGGAGGAGGGTAAGGGTTGAAAAACAGTCTATCAGATATTATACTTACTACCTCTCTGAAGAAATCATTTGTACACCAAACACCAACAACATACAACTTAACATATAACAAACCTGAAGGGGGGAGGAGCCAAGATGGCCGAATAGGAACAGCTCCGGTCTACAGCTCCCAGCACGAGAGACGCAGAAGACGGGTGATTTCTGCATTTCCATCTGAGGTACCGTGTTCATCTCACTAGGGAGTGCCAGACAGTGGGTGCAGGCCAGTGGGTGAGTGGACCGTGCGCCAGCTGAAGCAGGGGCGAGGCATTGCCTCACTCGGGGAGCGCAAGGGGTCAGGGAGTTCCCTTTCCAGGGGTGACAGACGGCAACTGGAAAATCGGGCCACTCCCACCCGAATACTGTGCTTTTCCGACGGGCTTAGGAAACGGTGCCCCAGGAGAGTATAGCCCGCACCTGGCTCAGAGGGTCCTACGCCCACGGAGTCTCGCTGATTGCTAGCACAGCAGTCTGAGATCAAACAGCAAGTCGGCAGCAAGGCCGGGGGAGGGGCGCCCGCCATTGCCCAGGCTCGCTTAGGTAAACAAAGCAGCCAGGAAGCTTGAACTGGGTGGAGCCCACCACAGCTCAAGGAGGCCTGCCTGCCTCTGTAGGCTCCACCTCTGGGGGCAGGGCACAGACAAACAAAAAGACAGCAGTAACCCCTGCAGACTTAAATGTCCCTGTCTGACAGCTTTGAGGAGAGCAGTGGTTCTCCCAGCACGCAGCTGGAGATCTGAGAACGGGCTGACTGCCTCCTCAAGTGGGTCCCTGACCCCTGACCCCCGAGCAGCCTAACTGGGAGGCACCCCCCAGCAGGGGCAGACTGACACCTCACACGGCCGGCCAGGTACTCCAACAGACCTGCAGCTGAGGGTCCTGTCTGTTAGAAGGAAAACTAACAGAAAGGACATCCACACCAAAAACCCATCTGTACATCACCATCATCAAAGACCAAAAGTAGATAAAACCACAAAGATGGGGAAAAAACAGAGCAGAAAAACTGGAAACTCTAAAAAGCAGAGTACCTCTCCTCCTCCAAAGGAATGCAGTTCCTCACCAGCAACGGAACAAAGCTGGACGGAGAATGACTTTGACGAGCTGAGAGAAGAAGGCTTCAGACAATCAAATTACTCCGAGCTATGGGAGGATATTCAAACCAAAGGCAAAGAAGTTGAAAACTTTGAAAAAAATTTAGAAGAATGTATAACTAGAATAACCAATACAGAGAAGTGCTTAAAGGAGCTGATGGAGCTGAAAACCAAGGCTCGAGAACTACGTGAAGAATGCAGAAGCCTCAGGAGCCAATGTGATCAAATGGAAGAAAGGGTATCAGCCCTGGAAGATGAAATGAATGAAATGAAGCGAGAAGGGAAGTTTAGAGAAAAAAGATTAAAAAGAAACGAGCAAAGCCTGCAAGAAATGTGAGACTATGTGAAAAGACCAAATCTACGTCTGATTGGTGTACCTGAAAGTGACGGGGAGAATGGAAACAAGTTGGAAAACACTCTGCAGGATATCATCCAGGAGAACTTCCCCAATCTAGCAAGGCAGGCCAACATTCAGATTCAGGAAATACAGAGAAAGCCACAAAGATACTCCTCGAGAAGAGCAACTCCAAGACACATAATTGTCAGATTCACCAAAGTTGAAATGAAGGAAAAAATGTTAAGGGCAGCCAGAGAGAAAGGTCGGGTTACCATCAAAGGGAAGCCCATCAGACTAACAGCGGATCTCTCGGCAGAAACCCTACAAGCCAGAAGAGAGTGGGGGCCAATATTCAACATTCTTAAAGAAAAGAATTTTCAACCCAGAATTTCATATCCTGCCAAACTAAGCTTCATAAGTGAAGGAGAAATAAAATACTTTACAGACAAGCAAATGCTGAGAGATTTTGTCACCACCAGGCCTGCCCTAAAAGAGCTCCTGAAGGAAGCACTAAACATGGAAAGGCACAACCAGTACCAGCCACTCCAAAATCATACCGAAATGTAAAGACCATCAAGACTAGGAAGAGACTGCATCAACTAACGAGCAAAATAACCAGCTAACATCAAATGACAGGATCAGATTCACACATAACAATATTAACTTTAAATGTAAATGGACTAAATGCTCCAATTAAAAGACACAGACTGGCAAATTGGATAAAGACTCAAGACCCATCAGTGTGCTGTATTCAGGAAACCCATCTCACGTGCAGACACACACATAGGCTCAAAATAAAAGGATGGAGGAAGATCTTCCAAGCAAATGGAAAACAAAAAAAGGCAGGGGTTGCAATCCTAGTCTCTGATAAAACAGACTTTAAACCAACAAAGATCAAAAGAGACAAAGAAGGCCATTACATAATGGTAAAGGGATTAATTCAACAAGAAGAGCTAACTATCCTAAATATATATGCACCCAATACAGGAGCACCCAGATTCATAAAGCAAATCCTGAGTGACCTACAAAGTGATTTAGACTCCCACACATTAATAATGGGAGACTTTAACACCCCACTGTCAACATTAGACAGATCAACAAAACAGAAAATCTACAAGGATACCCAGGAATTGAACTCAGCTCTGCACCAAGCAGACCTAATAGACATCTACAGAACTCTCCACCCCAAATCAACAGAATATACATTTTTTTCAGCACCACACCACACCTATTCCAAAATTGACCATATACTTGGAAGTAAAGCTCTCCTTAATAAATGTAAAAGAACAGAAATTATAACAAACTATCTCTCAGATCACAGTGCAATCAAGCTAGAACTCAGGATTAAGAATCTCACTCAAAACCGCTCAACTACATGGAAACTTAACAACCTGCTCCTGAATGACTACTGGGTACATAACGAAATGAAGGCAGAAATAAAGATGTTCTTTGAAACCAACGAGAAGCAAGACACAACATACCAGAATCTCTGGGATGCATTCAAAGCAGTGTGTAGAGGGAAATTTATAGCACTAAATGCCCACAAGAGAAAGCAGGAAAGATCCAAAATTGACACCCTAACATCACAATTAAAAGAACTAGAAAAGCAAGAGGAAACACATTCAAAAGCTAGCAGAAGGCAAGAAATAACTAAAATCAGAGCAGAACTGAAGGAAATAGAGACACAAAAAACCCTTCAAAAAATCAATGAATCCAGGAGCTGGTTTTTTGAAAGGATCAACAAAATTGATAGACTGCTAGCAAGATTTATAAAGAAAAAAAGAGAGAAGAATCAAATAGATGCAATAAAAAATGATAAAGAGGATATCACCACCAATCCCACAGAAATACAAACTACCATCAGAGAATATTACAAATACCTCTATGCAAATAAACTAGAAAATCTAGAAGAAATGGATAAATTCCTCAACACATACACCCTCCCAAGACTAAACCAGGAAGAAGTTGAATCTCTGAATAGACCAATAACAGGAGCTGGAATTGTGGCAATAATCAATAGCTTACCAACCAAAAAAAGTCCAGGACCAGATGGGTTCACAGCCAAATTCTACCAGAGGTACAAGGAGGAGCTGCTACCATTCCTTCTGAAACTATTCCAATCAATAGAAAAAGAGGGAATCCTCCCTAACTCATTTTATGAGGCCAGCATCATCCTGATACCAAAGCCTGGCAGAGACACAACAAAAAAAGAGAATTTTAGACCAATATCCTTGATAAACATTGATGCAAAAATCCTCAATAAAATACTGGCAAACAGAATCCAGCAGCATATCAAAAAGCTTATCCACCATGATCAAGTGGGATTCATCCCTGGGATGCAAGGCTGGTTCAATATATGCAAATCAATAAATGTAATCCAGCATATAAACAGAACCAAAGTCAAAAACCACATGATTATCTCAATAGATGCAGAAAAGGCCTTTGACAAAATTCAACAATTCTTCATGCTAAAAACTCTCAATAAATTAGGTATTGATGGGTCTTATCTCAAAATAATAAGAGCTATTTATGACAAACCCACAGCCAATATCATACTGAATGGGCAAAAACTGGAAGAATTCCCTTTGAAAACTGGCACAAGACAGGGATGCCCTCTCTCACCACTTCTATTCAACATAGTGTTGGAAGTTCTGGCCAAGGCAATTAGGCAAGAGAAGGAAATCAAGGGTATTCAATTGGGAAAAGAGGAAGTCAAATTGTCCCCGTTTGCAGATGACATGATTGTATATCTAGAAAACCCCATTGTCTCACCCCAAATCTCCTTAAGCTGATAAGCAACTTCAGCAAAGTCTCAGGATACAAAATCAATGTACAAAAATCACAAGCATTCTTATACATCAATAACAGACAAACAGAGAGCCAAATCATGAGTGAACTCCCATTCACAATTGCTTCAAAGAGAATAAAATACCTAGGAATCCAACTTACAAGGGACGTGAAGGACCTCTTCAAGGAGAACTACAAACCACTGCTCAAGGAAATAAAAGAGGATACAAACAAATGGAAGAACATTCCATGCTCATGGGTAGGAAGAATCAATATCATGAAAATGGCCATCCTTCCCAAGGTAATTTACAGATTCAATGCCATCCCCATCAAGTTACCAATGACTTTCTTCACAGAATTGGAAAAAAGTACTTTAAAGTTCATATGGAACCAAAAAAGAGCCCGCATCGCCAAGTCAATCCTAAGCCAAAAGAACAAAGCTGGAGGTATCACGCTACCTGACTTCAAACTATACTACAAGGCTACTGTAACCAAAACAGCATGGTACTGGTACCAAAACAGAGATATAGATCAATGGAACAGAACAGAGCCGTCAGAAATAATGCCACATATCTACAACTATCTGATCTTTGACAAACCTGAGAAAAACAAGAAATGGGGAAAGGATTCCCTATTTAATAAATGGTGCTGGGAAAACTGGCTAGCCATATGTAGAAAGCTGAAACTGGATCCCTTCCTTACACCTTATACAAAAATCAATTCAAGATGGATGAAAGACTTAAATGTTAGACCTAAAACCATAAAAACCCTAGAAGAAAACCTACGCACTACCATTCAGGACATAGGCATGGGCAAGGACTTCATGTCTAAAACACCAAAAGCAATGGCAACAAAAGCCAAAATTGACAAATGGGATCTAATTAAACTAAAGAGCTTCTGCACAGCAAAGGAAACTACCATCAGAGTGAACAGGCAACCTACAAAATGGGAGAAAATTTTCGCAACCTACTCATCTGACAAAGGGCTAATATCCAGAATCTACAATGAACTCCAACAAATTTACAAGAAAAAAACAAACAACCCCATCAAAAAGTGGGCGAAGGACATGAACAGACACTTCTCAAAAGAAGACATTTATGCAGCCAAAAAGCACATGAAAAAATGCTCACCATCACTGGCCATCAGAGAAATGCAAATCAAAACCACAATGAGATACCATCTCACACCAGTTAGAATGGCAATCATTAAAAAGTCAGGAAACAACAGGTGCTGGAGAGGATGTGGAGAAATAGGAACACTTTTACACTGTTGTTGGGACTGTAAACTAGTTCAACCCTTGTGGAAGTCAGTGTGGCGATTCCTCAGGGATCTAGGACTAGAAATTCCATTTGACCCAGCCATCCCATTACTGGGTATATACCCAAAGGACTATAAATCATGCTGCTATAAAGACACATGCACACGTATGTTTATTGCAGCATTATTCACAATAGCAAAGACTTGGAACCAACCCAAATGTCCAACAATGATAGACTGGATTAAGAAAATGTGGCACATATACACCATGGAATACTATGCAGCCATAAAAAATGATGAGTTCACATCCTTTGTAGGGACATGGATGAAATTGGAAATCATCATTCTCAGTAAACTATTGCAAGAACAAAAAACCAAACACCACATATTCTCACTCATAGGTGGGAATTGAACAATGAGAACACATGGACAGAGGAAGGGGAACATCACACTTCGGGGACTGTTGTGGGGTGGGGGGAGGGGGGAGGGATGGCATTGGGAGATATACCTAATGCTAGATGATGAGTTGGTGGGTGCAGTGCACCAGCATGGCACATGTATACATATGTAACTTACCTGCATGTTGCGCACATGTACCATAGAGCCTAAAGTATAATAATAATAATAATAATAATAATAATAATAAAAAGAAAAAAAAAAAACAAACCTGAAAACATACCCCCACGAACCTAAAATAAAAGTTGAGATTAGAAAAATAAGGTATGTGTCCACACTTTATTTTTTAAATTTTATATATAACACAGACACACGCAATGGAATGTTATTCAGCCTTAAAAGTAAAGGTGGAGGTTCCAAGATGGCCAAATAGGAACATCTCCAGTCTCCAGCTCCCAGCGTGAGTGACACAGAAGATGGATGATTCCTGCATTTCCAACTGAGGTACTGGGTGCATCTCACTGGGTCTTGTCGGACAGTGGGTACAGCCCACAGAGCCTGAGCTGAAGCAGGGCGGGGCATCACCTCACCCAGAAGCTCAAGGGGTTGGGGAATTTCCTTTCCTAGCCTAGAGAAGCCGTGAAAGACAGTACCTGGAAAATTGAGAAACTCCCACCCTAATACTGCACTTTCCCAACAGTCTTAGCACACCAGGAGATTATATCCCACGCTTGGCTTGGAGGGTCCCACACCCATGGAGCCTCGCTCACTGCTAGCACAGCAGTCTGAGATCTAACTGCAAGGCAGCAGTGAGGCTGGGGGAGGGGCGTCCGCCATTGCTGAGGCTTGAGTAGATAAATAAAGCATCCAGGAAGCTCAAACTGGGTGGAGCCCACCGCAGCTCAAGGAGGCCTGCCTGCCTGCCTCTGTAGATTCCACCTCTGGGGGCAGTGCATAGCTCAATAAAAGGCAGCAGAAACTGCTGCAGACTTAAACGTCCCTGTCTGACAGCTTTGAAAAGAGTAGTAATTCTCCCAGCAGGGAGGTGGAGATTTGAGAATGGACAGACTGCCTCCTCAAGTGGGTCCTGACCCCCGCGTAGCCCGACTGGGAGGCACCTCCCAGTAGGGGCTGACTGACATCTTATACGGCTGGGTGTCCCTCTGAGACAAAGCTTCCAGAGGAAGGATCAGGCAGCAACATTTGCCATTCTGCAATATTTGCTGTTCTGCAGCCTCTACTGGTGATACCCAGGCAAACAGGGTCTGGAGCAAACTCCAGTTTGCTCCTGTTGTTGGTCTCCAGCAAACTCCAACAGACCTGCAGCCAAGGGTCCTGACTGTTAGAAGGAAAATTAACAAATAGAAAGGACATCCACACCAAAACCTCATCTCTACATCACCATCATCAAAGACCAAAGGAAGATAAAACCACAAAGATGGGGAGAAACCAGAGCAGAAAAACTGAAAGTTCTAAAAATCAGAGCACCTCTTCTCCTCCAAAGGAACACAGCTGCTCACCAGCAATGGAACAAAGCTGGACAGAGAATGACTTTGACGAGTTGAGAGGAGAAGGCTTCAGACGATTGGTAATAACAAACTTCTCCAAGCTAAAGGAGGATGTTCGAACCCATTGCAAAGAAGCTAAAAACCTTGAAAAAAGATTAGACAAATGGCTAAATAGAATAAACAGCATAGAGAAGACCTTAAATGACCTGATGGAGCTGAAAACCATGGCACAAGAACTACATGACACATGCACAAGCTTCAGTAGCTGATTTGATCTAGTGGAAGAAAGGGTATCAGTGATGGAAGATCAAATGAATGAAATGAAGTGGGAAGAGAAGTTTAGAGAAAAATGAGTAAAAAGAAACAAACAAAGCCTCCAAGAAATATGGGACTATGTGAAAAGACCAAATCTACGTTTGATTGGTGTACCTGAAAGTGATGGGGAGAATGTATCCAAGTTGGAAAACAGTCTATCAGATATTATGCTTACTACTCTTCAAGATATTATCCAGGAGAACTTCCCGAACCTAGCAAGACAGGCCAACATTCAAATTCAGGAAATACAGAGAACGCCACAAAGATACTCCTCAAGAAGAGCAACTCCAAGACACATAATTGTCAGATTCACCAAAGTTGAAATGAAGGAAAAAATGTTAAGGGCAGCTGGAGAGAAAGATTGGGTTAACCACAAACGGGAGCCCATTAGACTAACAGCGGATCTCTTGGCAGAAACTCTACAAGCCAGAAGAGAGTGGGGGCCAATATTCAACATTCTTAAAGAAAAGAATTTTCAACCCAGAATTTCATATCTAGCCAAACTAAGCTTCATAAGTGAAGGAGAAATAAAATCCTTTATAGACAAGCAAATGCTGAGAGATTTTGTCACCACCAGGCCTGCCCTAAAAGAGCTCCTGAAGGAAGCACTAAACATGGAAAGGAACAATCAGTACCAGCCACTGCAAAAACATGCCAAATTGCAAAGACCATTGATGCCAGGAAGAAACTGCATCAACTAATGAGCAAAATAACCAGCTAACGTTATAATGACAGGATCAAATTCACACATAACAATATTAACCTTAAATGTAAATGGACTAAATGCTCCCATTAAAAGACACAGACTGGCAAATTGAATAAAGAGTTACGACCCATCAGTGTGCTGTATTTAGGAGACCCATCTCACACGCAGAGACACACATAGTCTCAAAATAAACGGATGGAGGAAGATCTACCAAGCAAATGGAAAATAAAAAAAAGCAGGGATTACTATCCTAGTCTCTGATAAAACAGACTTTAAACCAACAAAGATCAAAAGAGACAAAGAAGGCCATTATATAATGGTAAAGGGATTAATTCAACAAGAAGAGTTAACTATCCTAAATATATATGGACCCAATACAGGAGCACCCAGATTCATAAAGCAAGTCCTTAGTGACCTACAAAGAGACTTAGACTCCCACCCAATAATAATGGGAGACTTTAACACTCCACTGTCAACATTAGGCAGATCAATGAGACAGAAAGTTACAAGGATATCCAGGAATTGAACTCAGCTCTGCACCAAGCAGACCTAATAGACATCTACAGAACTCTCCACCCCAAATCAACACAATATACATTCTTCTCAGCACCACATCACACTTATTCCAAAATTGACCACATAGTTGGAAGTAAAGCACTCCTCAGCAAATGTAAAAGAACAGAAATTATAACAAACTGTCTCTCAGACCACAGTGCAATCAAACTAGAACTCAGGATTAAGAAACTCACTCAAAACCGCTCAACTACATGGAAACTGAACAACCTGCTCCTGAGTGACTACTGGGTACATAACAAAATGAAGGCAGACATAAAGATGTTCTTTAAAACCGATGAGAACAAAGACACAGCATACCAGAATCTCTGGGACACATTTAAAGCTGTGTGTAGAGGGAAATTTATAGCACTAAATGCCCACAGGAGAAATTAGGAAAGATTTAAAATTGACACCTTAACATCACAATTAAAAGAACTAGAGAAGCAAGAGCAAACACATTCAAAAGCTAGCAGAAGGCAAGAAATAACTAAGATCAGACCAGACCTCGAGGAGATAGAGACACAAAAAACCCTTCAAAGAAATCAGTGAATCCAGGAGCTGGTTTTTTGAAAAGATCAACAAAATTGACAGACTGCTAGCAAGACTAAAAAAGAAGAAAAGAGAGAAGAATCAAATAGACGCAATAATAAATGATAAAGGGGATATCACCACCAATCCCACAGAAATACAAACCACCATCAGAGAATACTACAAACACCACTATGCAAATAAACTAGAAAATCTAGAGGAAATGGATAAACTCCTGGACACATACACCCTCCCAAGACTAAACCAGGAAGAAGTTGAATCCCTGAATAGACCAATAACAGGCTCTGAAATTGTGGCAATAATTAATAGCCTACCAACCAAAAACAGTCCAGGACCAGATGGATTCACAGCCGAATTCTACCAGAGGCACAAAGAGGAGCTGGTACGATTCCTTCTGAAACTATTCCAATCAGTAGAAAAAGAGGGAATCCTTCCTCAGTTATTTTATGAGGCCAGCATCATCCTGATACCAAAGCTTGGCAGAGACACAACAAAGAAAAAGAGAATTTTAGACCAATATCCCTGATGAACATGGATGCAAAAATCCTCAGTAAAATACTGGCAAACCAAATCCAGCAGCACATCAAAAAGCTTATCCACCATGATCAAGTTGGCTTCATCCTGGGGATGCAAGGCTGGTTCAACATATGCAAATTGATAAATGTAATCCAGCATATAAACAGAGGCAAAGACAAAAACCATGTGATTATCTCAACAGATGCAGAAAAAGCCTTTGACAAAATTCAACAATCCTTCATGCTAAAAACTCTCAATAAACTAGGTATTGATGGGACGTATCTCAAAATAATAAGAGCTATTTATGACAAACCCACAGCCAATATGATACTGAATGGGCAAAAACTGGAAGCATTCCCTTTGAAAACTGGCACAAAACAAGGATGGCCTCTCTCACCCCTCCTATTCAACATAGTGTTGGAAGTTCTGGCCAGGGCAATCAGGCAGGAGTAAGAAATGAAGGGTATTCAATTTGGAAAAGAGGAAGTCAAATTGTCCCTGTTGCAGATGACATGATTGTATATTTAGAAAATCCCATTGTCTCAGCCCAAAATCTCCTTAAGCTGATAAGCAACTTCAGCAAAGTATCAGGATACAAAATCAACATGCAAAAATCACAAGCATTCCTATATACGAATAACAGACAAACAGAGAGCCAAATCATGAGTGAACTCCCACTCACAGTTGCTTCAAAGAGAATAAAATACTTAGGAATCCAATTTACAAGGGATGTGAAGGACCTCTTCAAGGAGAAGTACAAACCACTGCTCAATGAAATAAAAGAGGATACAAACAAATGGAAGAACAATCCATGCTCATGGATAGGAAGAATCAATATCGTGAAAATGGCCATACTGCCCAAGATAATTTATGGATTCAATGCCATCCCCATCAAGCTACCAATGACTTTCTTCATAGAATTGGAAAAAACTACTTTAAAATTCATATGGAACCAAAAAAGAGCCTGCATTGCCAAGACAATTCTAAGCAAAAAGAACAAAGCTGGAGACATCATGCTACCTGACTTCAAACTATACTAGAAGGCTACGGTAACCAAAACAGCATGGTACTGGTGCCAAAACAGAGATATAGACCAATAGAACAGAACAAAGCCCTCAGAAATAATATCACATGTCTACAACCATCTGACCTTTGACAAACCTGACAAACACAAGAAATGGAGAAAGGATTCCCTATTTAATAAATTCTCTATTTAATAAATGTCCCTATTTAATGAAACTGGCTACCCATATGTAGAAAGCTGAAACTGGATCCCTTCCTTACACCTTATACAAAAATTAATTCAACATGGATTAAAGATGAAAATGTTAGACCTAAAACCATAAAAATCCCATGCATCATTTGCATGGGATATCTGATTCGTGAGATCTATACTGTTGGAAAATGCTTCAAATAAGCAAATAACTTCATGTGGCCCTTCAAATCATCTCCATGAAGTGGAATGAAAAAAAGAACACCCATTTTGTTGAAGGGGAGATTCTGGCAACAGGGAAGACCAGATCAACAGGTTTATTAGAGGGACAAATTAAGGAGTCTACTATGATTACTCTTATAATCGCTCTCTCTTTCCCTCTCCGTCTCTCTCTATATTTTCTTCTCTTTCTTTCTTTTTATTTCTTTATATTTATATGCATTTTTCTTGCTTTGTTTTCTGAGAACTGAAGTTTGTGGGTTGATACCTTTTAGCAGTTTTGGAAAATTCCCTACCACATTTTTTTCAAAACTACTACTATCTCCTCCTTCTATCTTCTCTTTATTGTACTTCAATTACATAAAGGCTAAATTTTGGCTTTGTTCAGATATTCCTTGAGTTATCTTCTGTTTTACCCATTATTTTTATTTTTACTGTATTTTATTTTATTATAGTAATGGAAACTATTATTTTAATAAGATAATTAAAATGCCACACTAGATAACATGTACACAAAAGAAGACAATAATGGAGGAACAGAAGAAAAAGAAGGATATTAGGCATAAAGAAATTAATTACATGGCAATATGGCAGATGTAAATTCTACCTTATCAGTATGACAATAATTTATTTTTGTTATTGTTTTTTAAATTTCAACTTTAGTTTTAGATACAGAGGATACATGTACAGGTTTTTTAATTGGGAATATTGTGTGACACTGAGGTTTTGGGTACATATCCTGTCACTCAGGTAGTGAGCATAGTATCTGATAGGTAGTTTTTCCACCCATACCGCTGCCTCCCTCTCCAGTCTAGTAGCACGCAGTGTCTATTGCCGTGTTTATATCCATGTGAGCTCATATTTAGTTTCCACTTATAAGTGAGAACATATGGCATTTGGTTTTCTGTTCCTGCATTCATTTGCTTAGGATTACAGTCTCCAACTGTACCTATGTTGCTGCAAAGGACATGATTTTATTTTTTTTATTGCTGCATAATATTTCATGGTGTCTATGTACCACATTTAAAATCCAGTCTAACAATAATGGGCTCCTTGGTTGCTTCCATGTCTTTGCTATTGTGAACAGTGCAGTGATGAACACATGGGTGCATGTGTCTTTTTGGTAGAATGATTTATTTTCCTTTGAATAGATACCCAGTAATAGTACTGCTGGGTCAAATTGTAGCTCTGCTTTAAGTTCTTTAAGAAATCTCTGAACTGGTTTTCACAGTGGTTGAACTAAGTCACCCTCCCATCAACAATGTCTAAGCACTCCCTTTTCTCCAGAGCCTTAATATCATCTGTTGTTTTTTGACTTTTTGATAATACTCATTCTGACTGCTGTGAGATGATATCTCATTGTGATTTTGATTTGCATTTCTCTAATAATTACAAATGATGAACATTTTTTCATATGTTTTTTGGCTGCGTATGTCTCTTCTTTTGAGAAGTGGCTGCTCATGCCCTTTGCCCATTTTTTTAATGGAGTTGTTTTTGTATGTAGATTTGTTTAAGTTATCTATGAATTCTGGATATTAGGCCTTAGATGCATAGTTTGTGAATCTCTTATCCCATTCCATAGGTTTCTATTTACTGCTTCAATAGTTTATTTGGCTGTGTGGAAGCTCTTTAGTTTAATCTTAGGCTCCACTTGTCACTTTTTGTTGTTGCAGTTGCTTTTGGGAACTTAGCCAAAAAGTCTTTACAAAGGTCAGTGATAAGAAAAGTATTTCCTAGGTTGTCTTCTATGATTTTTATAGTTTGAAGTTATACATTTAAATATTTGATCCATTTTGAGTTAATTTCTGTATGTGGTGAAAGGTAGGGGTCCAGCTTCACTCGTCTGCATATTGGCTAGCCAGTTATCCCAGCACCATTTATCAAATAAGGAGTCTTTTTCCACATTGCTTGTTTTTGTTGGCCTTGTTGAGAATCAGATGAGAATCAGGCTGTATTTCTGAGTTTTGTATCTTGTTCCATTGGTCTCTCTCTCTCTCTATATATGTGTGTGTGTGTTTGTGTGTGTGTATATATGTGTATATATATATTTATGTGTGTATATATATGTGTGTGTATATATATATATTTCTCTTTCTATATATGTGTGTGTGTGTGTATATATGTGTATATATATTTATGTGTGTATATATATATATATATTTTTACCAGTACCATGCTGTTAGGGTTACTGTAGCTTTGGTGTTTAGTTTGAAATTGGGTAGTGTGGTGCCTCTGGCTTTGTTGTTTTAGCTTAGGAATGCTTTGGCTATTGTGACATCAATAGCATAGAATGTGGTGGCAGGGAAAAGTAAAAATGCAGAGTTTTGTATGCAATTGATGTTGTTATCACCTTAAAATAAAATCTATAACAATAAGATATTTAATGTAAGCCCTATGGTAACCAGAAAGAAAAATAAACATTAGTAGAAACTCAAAGGATAAAGAGAAAGGAATCAAAATATGCCACTGCAAAAAAAAAAGAATCAACAAATCAAAAAGAAAAACAACAAGAGAGGAAAAAAAATGAAGGAACTATAAAACATTCAAAAAACAGTGGGCAAAATGTCAATAGTAAATTTTAGCTAATCAGTAATTATATTAAATGTATGTTTGAGTTTAATAACACTGTTCTATATTATCCAAAGTATAATTTAACCAAACTTTGAATTCTTTGACATCAGAGTTTGCATTTTTAAATTCTAGAATGTTCATTTGATTCTGTTTTACACATTCCAGTTCTTTGGTGACGTTAATCTTTTCAAATATTTGATCCATCTATTCTTTTCTGTTTTCTGTGACATATTAATGATAATTATTTTCTGTTAAGTCAAAAATATTAAAAAACTGTGGATATCCATCTATTTTCTGTTTTTTTTTTTACATTAATTATAAGCCGTATTTTCTTGCCGTGTTGACTATCTAGTAATTGTTGGCTGTGTGACGGACAGTGTTGAGATAATGTTAGTTTTCACCAAAAATATTTTTATTTCTATTCTTTTTGAAAACTAGTAAGAGATTAATCATTCAAATCCAAACAAATGGTAGGAGCTTAGGTGTATTAAGAGTCACACTTCTTTTTTTAGTCCCTGTCTAGTACATGATTCTTCACATCGTCAGTTTGAATGTATGTTAGCTCTCCATTTTCTCAGCCCTGAAACATTAGCATATCTCAACTTGGATATTCAGACGTTTCAGCCCATTTTCTCAACAATATGAACTTAAAAATACATTAATGTTTGAAAAAAGTAATGAATTTTTAACAATTTTTTGATTGCTATAATTTATAAAACTATAGGAAATTTTACTCTGCCACTTAGAGGCTATTACTCTGACACCCTAGCCGCTGGTGGAGAACAGCGTTTAGAAAATATCTAACAGAAAAACCAGTCATTTGTTTGAATCCTCATAAGTTTCCAATGTGTCTCACCAACAACTCATGATGGGTAAAGTTCTGTTGGTTACTCTTTCATCCCACAGATTTTTTCTACCTGAGCAAGTTTGATTTTTATTTCATGACAAGAATTTGCAAATAAGCAAATGGACCACCTTAGATTGTCAACTTACTTCAGAAAGTCCTTTTTTTTCTATAAAATTTCTGTTAATCTATTTTTTGTTGCTTCAACAGCACATGGGTATCTTAAAAATATGATTAATATTTTTAATCCAAGTTTTCCTAGTTGTTGAACTCTAAGCTTTGTCCTATCATGACTTATTTGACACTTTCTCAAAAGCAAGAGCCTTTTCTTAAGTTTGATGTTAGGCAAAATTCTGGATATATTTTTACAGTGAAAGTAGTGGAAAGCCTAATGATTTGTTAGTAGTGTTATTTTGCATCTCATGTTTTGTAAAATGCAATTTTCAAAATGGCTCTTGTCAAAGAGACAGGTTATATAGATGGACAGATAAATAAATAATATTTTGAAAAATATCTAGATATTTTATATGTTTGTGCTACTTCATCATCGATTAAAATTTCTGGAGCCAGTGTTTGAATTTCGGTTTGGTGTGAAAATTTCCTTTAATGTCATGTTAAAATTGCTCCTATAGCCAGTGATAGTATCTTTTTTTGGAGAAATCAATAAATAATTAATTAATACATTTTATAAATATATTTTATTAGGTAGAATCAGTTTATTGGCTCATTTAATTTATTTATAACAAATATAAATATTTCTATTACTATGCTGTGTTTTATACTAAAATGATGGATTGAGGATAAAAACTCTCAACCTTCTGTAATTTTTGTAATAATTAAAATGTATATTTTGAAACAAGTTTTTATTTGTATGTCTTGGTTTGTTGGGGCTGCTATAACAAACTAACACAGACAGGGTAGCTTATAAATAACAGAAATTTGTTTCTTACAGTTCTGTAGGCTGGAAGCCCTATTCCAGGATGTCAGCACTATTGGGTTCTGGTGAAGTCCTATTTTCTGGTCAAATATGGTTAGCTACTTCCTGTACCCTCAAGTGACAGAAGGAGTGAGGGAACTCTCCAGGGTCCATTCATGGGGGCTCCATCATCAAGATCTTATCACCTGCCAAAGACCTCACCTCCTGATACTATCATACTAAAGATTAGGATTTCAGCGTATGAATTTTGGGGATACACACAGCATTCAATGTATATATAACAATATATAAATGAAACTGTAAAATAATAATTTAGGGAGTAGGTTAGAATACACAGAGGACTTTTTGGAGTATGAATTCTGTTATTATGATGTTAAATTAGTATAATGGTAAATAAAAATAGATAACTTGTGTATAGCACTTAAAATATGCCAGAAATGATACAGTGTTTTCTATGTAAATGATGACATTTAATTCTTACAACACTCAAATATGGTAGAGATAATCATTGTGATGTTTTAAATCTGAAGAAAATTTCACCTAACAAGGTTAAATAATTATTCAAAGACTAACAGCAAATGCAGGTGAGATAGTTGAAGTCTCTTGTAACTCTTATAAAATTGTTTTTGAAATATATATTTAATTTTTTTTCCCTTTTACTTTGGCATGGTTCAGTAATCTGAAGTCTCTAAGATTATGTTATTTTGATAACTGAGGCTGCATACCTCAGAATACTTTTCAACAGCATGAATTGGTCTGATTTCCCTTTTCTTTGTATATGCAGATGGAATAAAGAATTTAATGAATTTTAAAAAGAGTATCAAAGATTAATAGTTAGATGTCTGGAAATATTGGGCTGGGTCAGCAACCAGAGACTATATACCATGAAGTGTGATTTGTTTTAGAAAAATGATCAAAAACTATTGAGCATGTTATAAATCTAGTTTGGTAGTTGAAACACAATTCTATCTTTGGCAAACTATATAAATAATATTATATGCTATTTTACATATTTGTTATATAAATATTAGCATATATGAACATATTAGCATATCTGAATATATTAGCATATTAATACATTTAAATTCTAGCCATACATATACATTATTTATTTATACTTTTTCAAAACCAAAAGGAAGATAAGTGTTATTATCTCTATTTTACAGAGTCACAATTAACACTTGAAAAAAGCTATAAATTAACTACTTTGAGAGAAATTCTTAGGAACATTTCTCCATATAAGTCCAAACCTTACCTCAAGTTGGTTTCAAGAAACAAATCATCGAAGGGATCAAACAAATCTTGATTAAATGGAACAGAAAAAGAAGTATGTTGGCCACATCTACTTGTTAGAACTTTAGATCCTAGTCCTTTTATCAGTCTAGCAGAAGAGAGAGTTTATCCTGTGAATCTTATGTTTTAATGGCAGGCCTGAAACCTCATTCAATGTGACTAGTATTGCTTCTAATTTTGAAGGAAAAGCTAAGGAGGCAGAGAAAAAAGCAGAGACATCTTCCTACCCAGCTTTCAGTGAATCACAAAATTAGTCTGAGGTTCCCAAACTTCTTTGGAAATCAGGATCACCTCCTGAACTTAATACATGCATATATAATGCATCTGTATATAAATAAACAGCCAAGATACTTTAAAAGTAAATAAATATATGCATAAAAGATGACCAGCTGCCATTCTGAACCATAAAGTGGGGTGGAGGTTCAGAGACAGAGGAATAGATCTGGGGAATCATGTTTTAAAAGTTTTCTAGCCGATCCTTCTAACCATATAAGTTTAAGAACATTAGCTGATATTTCACAGTGCAGAAAATAAATCGCAATAATGTGTTGAGTACATAAATCATTTATATCAGAATATTATGTTCTCTTAGCTTTCATTTCAGAACTGGCTGTCTCTTTAACTCTTCTCTCTATATACCTCTGTTTCTCTTTCAGTCTCTCTCTTCAAGTACTTCCCTTCCTAATGTCCATCTATTACTTTTAGGTCTGCTACTGTCAGACTAGTCACTTGTGTTATGCTCACTCTTTCTATGTAAGATAGTAGTTTTCCAGTGGACTTAAGATGTTCAGAAATCATTAAAAACATTTTCTCGTCAGACACACAGATGCAATAACCAGGCAAAGCCTATACGTACAAATCAAGTGTGAGTCTCATGTTAATTAGTTCATAGTTTTTGTAGCATTGTATACGTTTTCCTTTTCTCTTCCCTCAGATTTATCTTGCTCAGATGTCGTCCCTCCTGACTTTCGTTATATCAGTATAACTTATTGGCAGGCTTATAAACTCAGTAAAATTCCAAGATATTTATTTCTTTTGAGAGAAGAGAGAGACAGTGAGAGTCAAAAAAGAGACAGAGTAAGTATATGGCTAGAAAGGCATCTCTCTTATATTTTAAAGTTTTGGTGAATGATATTATTGCAGGGGCAGTAGGAATACTTTCTCTTGGTGCTGCATATATATTATTTGATCTGGTGGTAAATGTAAAATAGAGTCTTACGTAAACATACATGCAAGCTAACAGTTGAAGGTGGCAAATGAATTATAGAATACAAAACTAGTCCCTAGTAGCCTGACTGTCCTGTGTGTATAAAATTGCACACTATGTGAACAGAGCTTCTTTAAAAGACTTTTCCTGAATAATATTTCTAACAGTGTAAAGAACCAGGACCTTGAAGTGAACCTTTTCATTTTTGAAAGTGCATTTACTACTTTAAGATTCTGTCTGGAATCCTCTGTGCATTTATACACTGCCTCCTACTTCTTGCCCTGTGTACCTGAGTTCTGACACAGTGGAACATTAGAAACCAGCTTATCCTCCAAAGCTCATTTCTGGCTGCTGATAGGGTACAGGTCAGTGCTAGTGCAGACTGCTGAATATTATAACTTTGTTACCTGTGTGCTGTGTACTGAAAATTTCACTCAAGTGAAATGCAATATTTTGGATCAATCAACCAACAAATGTTGATTAAACACTCATGATGAGTTAGCCATAGTAGGATACTAAAGTAGCAGGCAAGAGACAATGTCCTCAGGGAATTTAAAATTTAGTTAGCTGGTAAGATGTGTGAAAAATTGTACACTAATAATACTATAAATCATAGTAAAAAGTAAGCTAAAGATTAGAAAATGACAGCTGCAAAATATACAGCAGACAAATGAGTACTATTTAAGATATATGACTATTGCCTACATATCAATAAGTAAAAGATAAACAATCCATGTCAAAATGCACAAAAGATATGAACAAGTAAGTTAGCCCTCAGGCAATAATTTTTAGACTTCTGAGTTAGAACACTATTGCAATAATCCTGGTAACACCAGTTATGGTGATAATAACAAAAGTTATGAGATAAGATTGGATATTTTATACATCTTGAAATCCAAGTCAAAAGAATTTGCTGACAAGTTTGATGTGGAATGAAGAGAAAGAGGTGTCAAAATGACTTAAAAAATTTAACCTAAGCAACTGAAGGTAAAGATTGCCACTCACTGAGCTGCAGAACACAAGGGAGGATCACATTTGAAGAAGTAAATTAGAAATTCACATTTGAAGAAGTAAATTAAAAATTCAGATTTGGATATGTTAAGCTATCTAAAATCCAAGTGAGGGAATAGTTGGGTAAACAATTCTGGAGCTCATGATCTTGGTCTGGGATGGAGATATACTTTCGAGACTCGTCAGTATACAGACAGTATCAAAGCCATGAGACCTGATGAGATTGCAACAGAATGAGCATGAAAAATAGAAGAGGTCCAAGGACACATCCCTAAGGGACTCCAAGAAGATGAGGATGCAGCAGATGGGGCAGATGAAGAACAGCCTGTAAGTAGGAGTAGAACCATGAATGAGTATATTCTGGAAGCCAAGTGAACAAATTGTTTCATGAGGTAGATGATGAACAATTGTGTTAAATCCTTTAGGTAAAGCAAGATGAGGGCTCCTAATAAACCACTGCCTGAATAATTCATGATTTATGACATTGAAACAGCAGTTTTCTAAGAAGGGATGGAAGAAGGAATGATTGGTGTTGGCTGAAGAGCAAAAAGAGGAACTTAATAATACAATTGTGCATTTCTGGGAGTTTTATTTTTAAGAGGGATTTTAAAAAGGAGAATCGATGAGACAATGTATTGGGATTAAATTACCTTTTCATTATGGAAGATGCTATCACATGTTTATATGCTGTTGAAATGATCTAGTAGAAAGGAAATAATTAATATTAAAGAGGGTAAAATTTTTGAAGAGATAATTTTTAGCAAATAGGAGGAATGAGTTAAAAAATACACACATATGTAAAAGTTGATATTAAATAGTAGTGTGATGGTTCACATGTGGTTACAGGAAATAAGCCGGAGTATAGATGCAGGTAGGTTGTTAGGGGTATAGATGAAATTATAGATGATATCTCTTCTGATCGTGCTTATACTATTAGTGAAATAGGAATTAAGCTTATTTTCCAAGAGTGGATTTGTTGGGACAGTTATTGGAGAAAGTATAAAATAGGTTTTAATGAGAGAGATTGAATAATGATAATAGGGACAACAAAATGTAACAAAAATGTCAAGTAACACCTATATTTAATGGTCTGAGACCAATTAATATGTTTGTGCCTTTGGGGTTATGTGCTTCTAAATCACATTTATTTGCTTAGGTGCAAAGAACAGAAAAAGAGTTGTAGTAATCCAGGGTTGGGCTTTAACCAGGAGGTATGACCAATGGAGAAAGTGCAAGAAATGTGGGGATATGTGGCTATGTTTTAGCAGTAGTTTTAATAATAGACCATGAACTACAGAGCACAACTAATGAGATATAAAGGTGGAAGGCTAGAGTAGAAAAATTATTAGATAGAACGTTCATAGTTTTTAGATATAAAGAAAGTTGTTGAATTAAGGTTCTAGAGAGGATGCGCTGGAGAAATCAGAAATTGTCAGAGAGAAGTTATTACCATTGATGTTACGTGAAGGGGTTTTAGTTGCTGGTAATAGAAAAGGTTAGCATCCAATTATGGGAGTGTATGTTTAAAGTAGAGGTAGATCAGATCAGATGATCAAAGCAGAGAATGTTAAAAAACTAAGAGGCCATATTTGAAGGACTGTTTATGAAATTATTAAAGTTACCAAGAATACTGACAGGAGAAATATGAGAGAGAATGTGGAGATAAAACAACGAATAAAAAGAGATACATTTTATAGATAATTGCACAAAAGAAGAGTAGAGTTTGACAAAGCTACTGACATGGTTTTAAAATTGTTTTCTCCCATTTCTATTTGTAAATAGAGCAGAGATGAGAAATGGTCTGGAAGTAACAATGATAAATACTTGCTACACTTCCAAGCTTGGTAACTTGAAATGTATGGACAGAGAAGTAGCACGTGAGAGAATTTCCAGGAAACCAGCGTGCTTAGAAAATGGTCAAGTTTCCATTAAAACTGGAAGGTGAAGATAATGTTCAGAAAAGATAAGAATAAAGCGATTGGTACCCCTGTTTTAGGCGGAATAGTGGAAGAGTTTTAGGAATTGGTGAAGAGCAAAAGAAGAGATGACACTAGGGATGCCTGAAACCTTATAAGGATGGGATTCTAGATGATGAGAGATAAGAAGAGGTCTTCGCCTTCCTTTGGGGGCTGAAGGAAACAGAAATAAAAGGTATAATAGAGTTAATTTAGACAGATTCCAAGGCATCTCATGGTGATGAGGCTGTGGGCCACGAAGGAGGAGGGAGGAAGGCAAGCCTTCCTGATGCAGAGCTTTGGCATTGCCTATATCTCCTGTGCACTGGAAGTCCTGACTGGTGCAGTCAGGCAAGACTAAGAAATGAAGGACATTAAAATAGGAAGAGGACAAGTCAACCTATCCCTGTCTGCAGATGACATGATCCTTTATCTCGAAAACCCCATCGTCTCAGCTCAAAAGCTTCTTAAGCTAATAAACAACTTCAGCAAAGTCTCAGGATAAAAAATCAGTTTGGAAAATATCACTAGCATTCCTCTACACCAACAACAGTCAAGCCAAGAGCCAAATCAGGAATGAACTTTCATTCAAAATTGTCATAAAGATAATAAAACACCTATGAATACAACTAACTAGGGAGGTGAAAGATCTCTACAAGCAGAACTAAAAAACACTGCTCAAATAAATCAGAGATGACACATACAAATGGAAAAACATTCCATGCTCGTGGATAGGAAGAATCAACATCATTAAAATGGCCAAACTGCCCAAAGTAATTTATAAATTCAATGCCCTTTCTATTAAACTGTATTTTTCTAAAATTTAAAATAAAAAAATACCTGATAAACAACAAATATATCAACAGATTTTACAGGGCAAAAGATTATTTTTCAAACAAATGGTAGACAATACCTTCTACTTTTCTTCATAGAAGGTAGAGATCTGTCTATAGGTGTGGTGTTCTGAGACAATTCCAATATGACAATGTGTTGTGGCTGGAATAATTGACGGTCATTGAAAAGAAGCCATCCCAGGCACAATCTTAAGAGAAAATGCTAGGTTATATTCTGGGTGCAACAAATGGACTAATGAGAAAAACAAATGACCATAATTGTATCAAGTGGAAGGGTGGATCAAGCCAACAGATCAAAATAAGAAGATATTATAGATGCCCAGAAAAGTGCACACTCTGCTTTGAGGAGCAAAGAACAGATGGTCAGTGGACTAAGAGATGGTAGGACAGCATTCTCAGAGAAATTAGTGTTCTTCATAGGGAATCAAGGTAAGGACTCAAATGCAAGATAAAAACAACAAACTAAAAATAAAACCTGATTGTGGAAAGAGAACACCAATTTAATTCAAAGAGAATGAGAGGAGTGGCTGCTTAATATTAATTTTTGAATCCAGGCACTACCCTTAACTTGCTAACACACTCTTGTTGACCTACATAACATTCAAGTCTAAATACTTTCTTCTTTGCCTCTCTCCTGCAGTTAAGTGTGTCCTCATGACACTTCTACATAAAAATTAAGGAGAATTTGTTGGGAGCTTCTGTAGAAAATTTTACTTCATTTTCCTAATAAGAGGGACCTTTTTTTTTTTTTGACTGATGTTGCCCCTTTCCCCTTTCTGCCTCAAATGCAAATGCAATTCATGTCACTGTAGCAGCTCTCTTGCAACTTAAGAAGGCTGAACGTATCATAGAGAACCTAGTGCTGATGTTATTGTACAGCCTAGGCCAGGGCTATTTATTTCTTGCTATGAGAGAAAAATAAGCCCCAATTTGTTTAGCACATTATGATCAAGTTTTTGATACTTGCAACTGAAGGCATGTTTAACTGACATGCTTTTTTTGTAGCCTTGGGAAAGTTATGTAAATGCCCAGAATCTCAATTTCTTCCAATTTTCTTGTTGTAACATTGAATGAGATAATAATTTTTTTTTTATTAAGTCCAGTGCTTAATGTAAAAGGTTCTTACTGAGTGGTATTCCTTATTGTAGTCATTGTTAAAAACAAAGCTGTTAAAAAAGAAACCACTGAGAAGGCACATTTGAGGCTGGCTGAAGAGGATACTCCCTATACTGCTTCTACTTAGGAACAGAGGCTTTCCAAAAATCAGCAGCTGGACTAAGCCTAGAGGTAGGGGTTAAGTGGCTTAGCAATCAAGATTAGATGGATATAGAAACACATAGGCTAGTTAATAATTATTCATATTTTTGGCATGTAGTCAACACTACCCTATCAGTGGTGCACATGTGTCATAATATATACTGCATAGCATGCGTTACTCTCACCTGCTCTGGATTGACCCCATACTTATACCCATAAGTACTGACCCTTGGCTAGTACTAGGAAACCTATTAATTACGAAAAGTGGTGCTCTATGACCACAGGTTTCTTAGTTACTCAATTTGCATTAGTCCATCAGCATTACTTAGTAATTTTAATTGAATTTATGGATTGCAACTTGTGTGGTAGGGCCTCTCCTGGGAAGTGGGTTGCAGAGTAGAGGGGTGTGTAGGTATGTGCTTGAGCCACCATAAGTAGGTAGATGTTGTTTTAATGGTTAAGAAATGTCACACAGCTAGAAAGTCAGAATGTGCCTACACCTGTGTGAACAGACCAGTTCACTCTAAGAGAACCCCCTGGAAGAAGAAGACATTGAACTTTCTGGTAGTGACGTAGCTACAAGGTAGCAGTTTGAGACCTTGACACAATGTGTTCTGTGCAACTTGACCAGTGGAGGTAGGAAAAAGAAGACTACACTGTAGTCATGTTGACTGCATTAAAAGTGAGGACCCATGGAATGCAGACTTTTCCTGCTCTTGCTATATTGTACCTTAGCCTGTGATAAAGCTGTTCCATTAGCATAAACTATTTGAGATCTGTGAACCCTTTCAACAATTGAATACTTAGGATGATTAATAGGTAAATCACATATATACTCATTCTTAAAATCTGTTATTTGAAGAATTCGGTCGTACTTGTAGTTTAAGTTACTAAAATACAAATAAAATCATCACTTATTTAATCACACCACCAATACATTTTAAAGGTTCACCACATTCTTGCCTTTTTCAGGAGTAAAAGCTACCATGAATTTTGTAGTTTTTAAAAGCTTACTTTTCTCTACAGTTTGCTACGTTTATATGCAACCCAAAAATATCATTTAGATTTGTCTGGTTTTAAACTATGATGAATGAAATCATAAAGCATGATTTTGTTTTCTGACTTGCTGCTTTTTTTCTACTTAATACTATGTGTTTGAGATCCAGACATTTTGTGTGCAGCTATCATTTATTCTTTCTAATGTTTTATAATGCATTGTAAAAATATACCACAACTTATCCATTCTCGTGTTGATTGACATTGATTTATTTCTAATAGTTTGTCATTATAAGCAGTGCCATAATTAATATTCTTGTATGCTTCTCATGGTTAGAAAGATGCAGTTGTTCCTCTAAGTACATGCATAGAAGGGGGATTTCTGAGTTATACAGTTTGCACATGTTCAACTTGAGTTTGTGCCATTAACCAAAGTTGTTGTACCAATTTGAAATCTTACCATACAATATGATTTTTCCATAAGTGAGGCATTTGTTGACCATTAAAATTAATATTTTAAGTTCTCAAAGAAATAAGTTACATATTTGTAGTGTAGTGCATCTTGAATGAGATATTGAGACTTCTAGGAAATCATATATTTGAGTACTTCTGGATTTTTATTTAAAGTCACAAATTTATATTCTATAGGAATCAGTAAATTTTTAATTTGGGATATTTGATAATAAATATGAAATTTTTACATTATAATAGTCCTCTGCTTCTTGAAAATTAGAAAATCATACATTTTTGTTTTATAATGTATGATAGGAGATTGGAAACCGATGGAATCTTGTCAAAATGTCTACTTTATGCAAAGCTTAAAGTTATAATAGCCATAATAAGTGTGCTATTTGAGGGTGGCTGGTTGCTCTACATAAATGAAATTGTCTTGTATTGCAACATCTTATGACTTAAATATGCATTGTTGTTCTTTATTAAAATGGATACCCAAGAACCCACATAAATGTTATGTCTGAACAGTTATGATTTAATAATAAATACCAAATATACTTTCAGGAAAATAAAAGAATTAATTCTGGTAGTTCCCAAATGTAATACTGGGAACCTCATGTGACCTCTCTGACCACCAGTGTCTTCAGTAAATTGTTAATCTTTTCATTGTATTACTGCAATGATTAAGGGAAGTAATATAAAAGAAAGTTCTTCAAAAACTTCAAAGCTAATACGTAGAACTGTCAGATACCCAATTCACTACTTTTATTCTAAGTCGAAGGTTCATTGGTGCAAGCAACAAGGAATGATTGGGATGATTTAGCCAGAAGCAAAAGGTTATTTGAAAAAGAATTGGAAAATCCAGAGTATATCTGTAAGGGGCTGAGAAGAACCAGAAGAAAAACTCAAAAGCATGGAGGAGAATCGGTTTAGTGACAGTCCCACTTCCCTTCCTGTACACTAGACGCCCACATGGCATCTGGTGTGCCGAATGACAAGATGGGTACCAAACAGTGGACATTGTTGCCAACACCGCCTACCTCTGCCCCTGGAAAAAGAGATATAGCTGCTGCCACTTCTGTGGGGGTCCCCTAATTCTTGCATCACGAGATCCTAAATCAATATCTAGGGTGACTTTGGTGATTGACAAATTAGAGTTCGAGTGTCTGACTCATAACCACAAGGGAGGATTACAAAAGTAAGTATAATATCGGGAATAGCAGCTTAGGATTAGTGGGAGTTACATTAGTGGCTAGGTGGCCAAAGATAATAAATGATACCCATATATTTTCTTTAACCCCTAAGAAATGCTATTAAAGGTACAGAAAAGTTAAATGACCTACCTAAAAGTCACAGAATTACCAGAAGCTCAGACAAAAGAATTGAAAGCTGTGTGTGACTTAACCTCAAAGAATACAACTATCAAACTATGCTAAATTGTTTCAATACGAACTAAGCCCAATACGTCTAAGATTTTTTTTTTTCCCTTAATACCTGGGGACCAAGGAATAAATTGGATATTTTACAAGTTTACTGATGCCCAGGAATAGTTAATGATAAAGCTGTTAACTTAAAACAAATATGGTATTTTTTGGTTTAGTATGAGTGAAGGTCTGTACATATTAAACTGTGCACTGTGTTATAAATACCACATTCTGTCATAAATCAAAAGGGATAAAAACTGTACTATGAAGCGACTGTGCTGTTGGGATGCCAGCACAGATTTGTCCATTTAGGCAGCACTCAAATCTGTCTACATTTCATTGACCTCTTTCCAAATATAAAGTGCTGCATAAATTCTTAATGGTAACAAGTGACCTCAGTTGCTGTTGTCTAATGGCTTTCAGCTTTAAATGTTGACGATGTAAGTTCAGTTCATGAGAGACTAGTGCCTACACCATGGAAACCTCTAACACAATCAGTGCTAATTTGCAGTCTAAACAGAAAGGCCAAGGCTTGACTAAAGAGGCTAAATTTGCTTCTTCTTTCTGTGACTATTCCTGCTAGCTTGGTATTACAAGCAAATTTTTAATATAGTCACTTCATACAAATTCATATTTAAGCATGAGATAAAGCAGGACAGATCCAATTTGCATGGAGAAGGCAGTGTTAACATGTTGGAATGAGTTAATGGTTAAAAGTCAGAAGACCTAGGTTTGATCAGGACTGTTGCTTTTTTTAGTTTTGCAACCTTAGGCAAGTCACTTAACCTTTGGGATCTTCAGTTACTGTTATCTGTAAAACATGAATAATAATACCTATTGCACAAATGTGTAATATCTCAAGAAAATGAAGGAGAAACGTGATGGCAAAGTAGTATTCAGATACAGGTTATTCTCTCTTTTTTTTAAGTGTTATTGTTAACTGTTTCACCACGCAATTTGGTAGTCATTACCTACAGGGATTATGAAAATTTTAGGAAGTTAGCAAAACCTGTATTGACTTAATCAACACAGAATATTGCTTTTTATTGGGGAAACTGCTGTAAGTCTTTTTCTCTATTATTTAGTGGGAACTTATTGTTAACAAACAGTAAATGATATCAGGGCTGCTACCACTGGAGGGAGGGTGCTGTCTTTATTATTAAAGTTAGAGTTTTCAAACTGGTTTATGGTTTCAGCATTGCCTAAAACATAGTTTTTCAATTTAGTAGCATATGTTATCATTTTCACCTTACATTATATCTCAAATCCATTAATTTTCCCCTTGCTTCTACTCTTTCTCACTTTCAATACGTTTTCTACTCATCTGCTTGTGAAGTTTTTTATAAAATAATAATATCATGTTTCTTTCCTATGTAAAATGATTTAATGGTTTCTTTTTCTTTCTTTTTCTTTTTTTTTTTGAGATGGAATTTTGCTCTTGTCACCCAGGCTGGAGTACATGGTACTATCTAGCTATCTTGGCTCACTGCAACCTCTGCCTCCTGGGTTCAAGAGATTCTTCTGCCTCAGCCTCCTGAGCAGCTGGGATTACAGGCGGCTGCCACCACACCCAGCTAATTTCTGTATTTTTAGTAGAGACGGGGGTTTCATCATGTTGGCCAGGCTGGACTCGAACTCCTGACCTCTGGAGATCCACTTGCCTCAGCCTCCCAAAGTGCTGGGATTACAGGCGCGAGCCACTGCGCCTGGCCATGGTTTCTTACTGCATTTAAAATAAAGTACAAACTCCAAATGTACATAATCTAGCATTGGCTTCCTGCCACAATTGTATCTAATATCATTCTTTTCTCTCTGACTTCAATGATAAAGATTTTCTTCATATCTTTGATCTGGCCAGCTCTTTGCTACCTTCAAGACCTTTGTTGATACTGGCTCTACTGGAATACCCTTTGCTTTTCTTTGCTCAAGGATGAGACCTCAAATTTCATCTCAAGTTGAATGTCAGGTCTTTGGAGAGACCTTTGCTGACCGTCCTATATAACTCCTTCCCCATTCTAATGTGAAGTATTTATTTTTGAACCTACTTTGTGTCTGCCTTTCCTTTCCCACTAGAAATATGAGTTGCCTGAGGGCAGGGCCCATGTGTAATAAGATCACCAATGTATCTCATGCTCTTAGAAAAAGGCTTGGTATATATTTGCTGCTCAATATTTATTTATAAATGAGTAACAAATGGCTGCCTGACTGGCTAGCTGTCTGGGTGGATGGGTGTATTAAAACCTTGTCCCTCTCTCCACAAGAAAAAAACAAAACAAAAAAAACTACTTGTCAGTTAAAATACTGATATTATTCCTGAGAATCTGCATGTAAATTGGAATTTGATTTTTAAAACTTGATTTCCCATTATAATTGCATACATTATTTATCATTTCTTTTCATTGGTTTTGTAAGTCTCTGTTTTTTGTTTCTCTAAAGTTTTATTTTATTGTTTAATTGACAAATAATTATATATACTTATGGGGTAAAACATGATGTTTTGATACATCTATACATTGCGTGATGATCAAATCAGGGTAATTAGCATATCCATCGCCTCAAATATTTTCATTTCTTTGTGGTGAGAACATTTAAAAATCCTCTCTTCTAGCTATTTTGAAATATGCAATACGTTATTATTAACTACAGTCACTAAAGCATCTTTTTTTGTGTGTGGCGGGGGAAGGCATACAAATTTATTTAACATGTATGTATACATGAGAGCATACGGAATGAAAACTCAAAAATATAGGGGAGATTTTCCATTTTTATGGTTAGGTTCAACAAAGTATGGACAGCTGTGTGGAAACATGATTGCACAAAAAAGATCTGATCTAATGCTAATAGCCTGAGTCGGAGAACCCAGCAAAGCCTGTCTGTCTAGACTCTTGGCCTCTCTGAGCAGCATTCCTTTCTTCTGGGTATGGGGCAGGGCCCTCTCTGGAATGGGAATCTTGTGACCTACAGTCAAACAAGCTAGGTCAGATAACTTCTTTATGGCCAGTTTTCACACAGAAAGTTGAAGGGAAAATTAGAGTAACAGTTTTAGGTTTTATGGCTGGCTTTGGGGAAAAAGCATTCTGATTTCTGTAACTTGTGTTGGAGAAGAGGGATTCTAAATTCTCTTGCTAGCCTCGGATGGAGAATGGGACTGAGAGAAAGCAGAAGAAGGTCAGAGAAAAACTTTTATTTCTGAGGCTATTTCTGAAGCCTTCATTTTGGGGTATTGTTTTCTGAGCCCCACAGAAGAAAGATGCATTTTTTTTTGGCCTTGGAGTTGATGTTAAAGCTGGGCCTGAGCTGCTGTAGAAAATGACCCACTGTCCCTAGGGTCCCTAGGGTGGGCCAGAGCCAGACCAGACCCAAGGGCTTGGAGAGGGCACCGTTTCCAAGATGGTGCTTTTATATTTCACACCACCACAGCATTTCACATTTAGCAATGAGGGGAAGGGACAGCCATGATTTTGATGATACTGTCAAAGCATTCAAAGGTCTCCAGAGAAAGGAAGACCAGTTGAGTGGGAGTGACAGTATGAAACGAAGATTTTTTTTTAATTCAATTGTATTTTAAGTTCCAGGATACATGTGCAGAACGTGCAGGTTTGTTACATAGGTAAATGTGTGCCATGGTGGTTTGATGCACCTATCAACCCATCATCTAGGTATTAAGCCCCACATGCATTAGCTTAGATGCTTACCAAGCATATGTTTTTTAACAGTTTAAAGTCTCTATCTCTAGACTCTTGATAAGAGAATTAGTAGCGTCATGGAATCATGAGGTTTCAAGGACATTGATCTCATTGGATATACAGATGACCTCTAGCCATAGCCTGAAATTATCTCTGTAATATGTGAATCATTCAATTTTGTCATGCAAATTACATTGACAAGGAATTCACTATTTCCTAAGAGCTTGCCTTCCAAAAGATGTCAAGATGGCACTTAAAAGAATAAATAACATGGTGACATTCTTTGAATCATTGGATCTGAAAGCCCTTTAATTTACCAGATAAAGAGGGAAATATATTTGTTTTCGTATTTCTGCTAGTATATGTTTGTTTGCTTTTTGTCAATTTCACAGAAGTAGTCCTGACTTATGCCCACATTATATTTAGTATACATTTTAACTTTTTGGATAACATAAAATTATAAAAGACTGGAAAAACCTTCCTGCCTCATTTTGTAGACGAAAGTATGCTAAACTCAGTCAGAAATAAAGCTATTTATAGAGAAAAAATGATTTATTCATTGTTTAAATTATGTAACCAAATATTATCAAGTGCTCTCTTATACTCTGAGATTTAAATTAAAATTCAGTATCTTTTAAAACCGCTATGTATTCTCCAAGATTTTTTCCAACTCTTTATAGTTTATGTTCTCAAGGTCTCTATTCTTTCTGTTAATCTTTTTAGTCTCCTTTATCACACCTTACTTGACTCTTTTGTCATTCTTGCATACTCAGACTTGTAACTCTGGTTTTCTATTTTAGTTTCACTCAACCCTCTCACACAAAGTGTATATGCATATAAAGCTTTTAGTCATGTTGGGTGACAGAGAGTGACATGCATTGCACCCAAGATGTTATCATTAACACTGGTCACATAACCAACCAAACAACTTTTAAAACAACTTCTTTGCCCACATGTTGCATTTTAAGAAGATGTTCAAATAATAGATATGTGGCTCTCTTTTTGTTCTACACATATTCACCTGCCATTTCTCTTACCAAACTAAGAATTTGCAGGAAAGTAGTTTAGGAGACAAAGTAATCTCTGCTAACCAATAAAAGGAAGAGATGTAATATCAATGCAAGTTCCCCACAAGTGGCCACATGCATTGAATTACCACTGGGCAAGCCAAATTACATCTGATGGCAAGAGGACCACATGTCTAGTCAATATTTGAGTCATGTACCAATTCTTTCATAAGCAAGGGCAGTAATGGAAAAGTGCACTGATTAAGATGTAAAGCAGAAACTTGTTTTGGGAAAGAGACAGTTCATCTGTGTGACAGAATAAAAATCTTGTTCAATCTTCCTAGATTCTTTATTCAAAAACCAGACTGCTTTCCAATAAAAAATTTTGCCTGAATAAGTAATATAGGAAATTAAGCAAATCTCTCAATGGGCTGATTCTCAGTGTTGCCATGTCAGAACCAAAATTGAGTTCATTTTGAAACACGTAAACATATGCTGCTTCAGTAATGTTTTCAAGTGACCTTTGCAAATATATACCAGCAGGATTGTTCTTGAAGTTACAAACCCACATGGGTCAGATGATAGTATTGTCAGAGATTTGTAACAACCTTGTGCTGCCAGAGCTACTTCTGTAAGACACACTCCTTTCACCTACAGCAGTGCATAATGCCAATACATTTCCTTTTGTAATCTTGAAGGAACAGCAAGATGGTATCTGGAAGATGTTCTGAATTTCATAGAACATGAATCTATGCTAATCTGGGACCTCCCTGGGATTTAGTCACAAAGAATATTAAATTGTTGCCTCTGAGCTGAACTTGATTTTAATTAAAATATACATTTTTAAATTTTACAGATCAGCTTTAAAGTCCCCTGTAAATAGCCGCTAAACTATAAACGTCGCTGATCAGTGATGAGAAAATGATTTGATAGCATGTCTTTAGAAATCTCCTTCATTTGGGCAATGGAAAAAGTGAAAGGAATTGCTTCAGCGTTGAACAGCATTCCATGATAATAATCATGTATGAAGAAATTTCCTTTGAGTTTAAAACCAAACAGGTGGAAGCTGTCAGGACACACTAGCAAAGAATCTGAGAAACTAATTCTAGCTCAATCTTTTCTATTAATGCCCCTTTGCCCACACAATCTTATTTCTGCCTGATCCACTGTTGTGTAAGATACTGAACACAGCTGTGGATCAATGAAGTCATTTACAGATCCACCTCGTGGGTAAGATAAATGATGGATTAATCTAAGTTCCCTGGGGTCCTTATTTTTGGAACATATCCTAATGGCAACTGAAATCCCTTACTGGAGTTTTCTCAAATTGTTGCCTTCTCTTTTTCTCATTTCTAAATTTAATGTTTTTTTTTTCATTAAAAAAGTGTTGCTGTTGTTAACATTCTATTATTGCTTCCAAGTTACTCCAATTCTATAAGAATTATAAACATTGGTTTCTATGCCTAGCTATGGGTCTTTCCAATCACAAAGATGAAAGGTGTAGAACTTTATTACACAGGTGCTGAATGTTAAAATTATCCCACAGCAAGTAATTTATCTTTTTCAAAATTATGGGGTATGCAACTAAATTCTGGCACTTGATGTCAGTTTATATCAATGCTGAAGAACAAGAGGTAAATAAACAAAGGGCAAACAAATCTGGAAGAAAGGTAATGCTATTTTTTTTCCAGGACATCAAATTTTGAGATAGTCATGACAAAGCTGCAATTATAATAATGAAGTATGACTACCAAATGAGTTTCCTTACTTTTTCTCCATCATGATATAATCTGTGAATCATCATTTTAGTGGTGAGGATGGTGGTATTGAAGGTGGCATTAGAGGATTGTGGCATGTATGAACTTATTTAATGCTGAAGATAATTCTAGGAAATAAATAGTAGTAATGATCCCATTTTGCAGATGAGGAGCTGTGGCTAATAAAAGGAATTTCTCTAAGATCACACTGCTAATAAAGAATTGAATTGAAGTTTGATTGACTATGGGAGATAACAACTGATAGACCTGGGGAAATTATACTTGAGAGACATGCAGAATCTACACTCAATCTACAGTTTTACAAAAGGTATTTTCTCGCATTTTTCTGCATATCAGAATATAGAAATTGTTTATTATCAGAGTAAATTAAGATATCTTGTTTTGTTCCAGAGAGTCAACTCTCCACCTTCAAGTGAAGCTACTTGCTTTATTTCGGTTATCTTTGAATATGTCAAATGACCAAAATGGAATGCTATTCTACTTTCAGTATCTGGGTCTCAAACGCATCTTAGAAGATAAGTTATTTGATGTTTGCTTCTCTTACAAAGAACTAAGTCTGATAGAACAATGAAGGTAAGTCTGATAGAACTATGAAGGTAAGTGAGAGTGGTTGCTGCGTGTCATATATGATTTAAAAGGAATAACCAGAACTCAATCTTGAAAATCTGGGATGAATTTTGATAGCACTGGATATCTTGCAAAATGTTAAATACCTATTGAACTGTTCTTGTTCTTCATTTGTTGTAGAGAAGATCATTTTCCCAGTAAAGTCTTCAGAAAAAGCACCTTTCTCTCCCAACAGTCTATCTTTAGAAAATCCTTACTCCCTACTATGTGATTTCTCATGCCTTAACAGTTTAATGGATTACCAAAAGGCTGTCTCTTTGAGGTTTTCATGGAGACTGACTTAGAACATACAATGCTGTGGAATACACTGAATTACGTAAAAAAAGAAAAAAAAAGTCATCCACTTTCTTACATGTAAAAAATCATCTTATATCTACAGCCTTTAAATTGTGAGATCATTTTCTCTGCATGCTTAATTTATTCATTAAATGAAGTATAAATTTTAGACTAAACCCACCCAAGCATATTCCCCTGTCTGTTCTGAGGAGATAAAAGCAAATGTTCATCTTGTATATCTTGTTAACTGAGAAAAAGTTGCATCTAGTGTCAGTCTCTTTTGGGATCTGATGATCTTCAATGTAGTATTCATGGGCTATGTAGCCTATGGTGACCATTTTTTACCTTTGTTATGCTTATGAAGACACCAATTATTTAGAAAACAACCATATTAATGATTATTCTTTATTGTCATAAATAAATAAATTAGATAACTATTTATAATTAGATACTCACTGAAATCTCAAGAGAAATTGTATTTTCCATGAAGCATTTTTTTATATGCAAATATGTAGTTTTCCTCAGTGATGAAACAACACAGTTGAGTTCTTTGAATTGGAGATGATATCAGGCTTTTTTGTGAATTATCACTGTTGTAGTAGGGAGAATGTTTGATTTTCCAAAGTTACATTGTTGGCAGAAAAAGAAAATCATTGCAAATAAGTTTGCATTGCAAATAAGTTTGCGTAAAATGTTTAGCATTTTACACATTCTGACATATTTAAAAAGTCAATAAAGAACTTATGATTCACTTTATTAGCACTTACGACGTATTTTCATGGCTTGTAAAGAATCTTTAAAACCTTAGAAAGACCCAAATTTATTATGATTATTATAGTTATAATCAGTTTTGAATAAGATAAGCTGACTGGATCCAAAACATGGCACTATGGCTAGGAAAATATATAGAAGTAATAAAATTTTTATAATAATGCTATAAAATACTAGCAAAATTACAAGGAAACATTAATTTTGTACTCTGATAATAACAATATGCTGAATAAAATGGATAATCAAAATTTCTTTCAGATCTCTGAAAGGAAAAAACACTTCCATAAAATTGTGCCCCCCTTTCATATCCTACTTAAAGAAAGCAAAGACAAGTTGCATATTAAAAAAGACCTGAATGACATAAAAAATCCACTTCTTACATGTAAAAAATAGTGATATGTCTAGTGCTTTTGAATTGTGAGATCATCTTCTCTTCATGCTTAATTTATTCATTAAATTAAGTGTAGTATTAAGTTTAGACTAAATCCAACCAGGCGTATTGCCTTGTCTAGTTTGAGGAAATAAAAGCAAGTATTTCTTTGGATATATGGTTAACTGAGAAAACGTTGCACAGTAAATTAGATGCTTTCGAGATTTTCCATTTTCCCTCGATTGGTAAGCCTGACTTTCAGCTATGGCACTGGGACACCTCCAGACCGATACATAGCTTGTTCAGGCACTATTTTGTCAAAGGTGCTCCTTAGTTGGTAAATTTATCCTACACAATTTAGTTCTATCTTGTTTAAGTACACCATACTAATATTGGAAGATATTATTTTTTGAAATTTTAGAAAGAAAACAGAAATATCATTTTAAAATGGATTCATCCACTTTCAAATTTACAGCATTTTATACTGTTCTGAATATTTTGTAGTAAAAAAAATCTGCAGCAATATAAAAAATTTAGTGAAGCATTATTAGTTGTGTATGTACATCCCACACACAGACACAGGAAAAGAGTATTAACTTCCAATCTTTGTTGTTAAGAAATTGGCATAAGCTTTGATTTAAAAAATGGGAAAGAGGTCATAAAGATGGTAGGATAGGTGGCCTTAGCCTTTATCCCTCATGGAAAGACTTATTTAACAACTATTCGTGGGAAAAGTACCTTCATGAGGTCTCTAGAATTCAGATTAGAGGTTAAAACACCCAGGTAGGGCACAGAAAGGATAAAAGATTTATTAAAAAGGGTAAGAACACCAGTTCCACTTTACCCAAACCATCTCTCCCACAAGCTGACAATGCACAGTGCCAAGAGGGATCCCATTGGCCCACAATTTCTTCCATGGAGAAAAAAAAAAGTGCAAAGTGAGGATCCAATTTACCCCAAATTTAAGAATGAGGCCCAAGGGGGCTACTTCTGGTGTGCTTCACCCAAATCACTACGGGAATTTGCATGGCTAGATTGATTGAAGGTAGAACAACTAAAAAAAGGGGAAGAGGTCTCTTAACAACCTACCTGTGTATATCACAGCCAGCCCATAGCACCTGGTAGAAGGCACACTTACAAACCCCAGCAGCAAGTTTGACTTCAGGTCCCAGAATCTTGATTGCCCATGGACCCAGTCAACTTATTTGCCCAGAATCTTTGGCCAGGCTGCTATTGAAGGGCTTTTCCTGGCAAAGCCATCCCCTAAAGATTGAAAGAAATGATTACGTCTTTAAATGCACATATGCCAATGCAAGGATACAAAGATCATGAAGAATAAAAAACTTGACACTACAAGGAACAAAGTAAAGCTCCAGTAAGTAACCCTAAAGATAGAGAAATCTACAACCTGCCTGACAAAAAAATTCAAAATATTTTTTTCTAAGCTCAGGAGCTAGAAGAGAACACAAATCAACAATTAAACAAAAATAGGAAAGCAATACATGAACAAAATTTAAACCTTGCAGGTCAGAGGAAAATGAAATGATATATTCACAGGGCTGAAAGAATAAAACTGCCAAATGAAAATTTTACACTGGGCAATCCTATCTTTAAAAAATAGAGACATAAAGACTGTCCAGACAGGCAAAATTGAGAGAATTTGTCATTGATAAAACTGCCTCACAAGAGGTGCTAAACAGAGATTTAAAATTGAAGTAAATGGATTTTAAACAGCAATATGAGAGCACACAAAAGTCTAAATCTCATTGGCGTAGGTGAATATATAAACAAATACATAATATTTCAATACTATCATGATGGTGTGTAACCTATTTTAATCCTGTTATAAAAGTTAAAAGACAAAATATTAAAAATAATAATAAGCACCAAAGTGCATTAATGGATATACAATATAAAAAGGTATAAAGTTTGACATTAAAATAGAGCATGTGTGGGAGATATAAAAGTATAGTTTTGTATATGGTTGAAGTTAAGTTGGTATTAGCCTAAATATACTGTCACAACTATAAAAAATTTAATGCAAACTTCATGGCAACGGCAAAGAAAAAACCTACAATAAATACAAGAAAAATAAAAGTATATCCCTACAAAAATAATCAAATCACAAAGAAAAACAGCAAGAAGAGAGAAATAAAATAACTATTAAATAGATAAAACCACAAATAAAGTATCAATAATAAGTTCTTACCTAACAATAACTAGTTTAAATGTAAATGGATTAATTAATCTGGGAAAGATGGCAGATATGAGGCAGGACAAAATTGCAGCTTCCATTCAGATGCACAGAGCAGCGCATGGAGACTGACATTGTGACTTTTGTTCCAAGAACTACCACAGGAACATACCAAGGAAGCCAAGAGAGTCCACAGACCCTTTGAAGAAAGTGGATTGCTGCTGCAGGCTCCAGGAGACAACTGAAAATCTGTGAGTTTCCAAAATGGGAAAGGAGGATTGTCAGCCCCAAATCACAGACTCACATTGGGGAGCCTGAAGGTCCAGGTCACAGGAGAAGAATTGACCTTACCTAGAGCTGAGACTAATTTAGTGACCCGAGTGAAATATGGGGGTAGAAGAAGCAGTGGGAAGAGCCCTGTGAGCTCCCTTGGTTCCCAGGAAAGCCATTTCTGACTTTGTCTCTCAGAGGTCTTTGGGCAGGGCTGCCAGAGGAAATGGAAAAGACCACAGGGAGAAGGAAACTTCCAGCTGAACTTTGTTACAATTTTGACTGAAAGTGAAGTTTCCTGGCCAGAACTCAGGGAAGGGGATGAAGCAGAGTGCAGACACAGCATAGAAGCTACAGCAGGCAGTGTAAAATCTGAAAACCCTGCTTGCTTTCTCAGCTGGGAGGCAGGTAGCCTGGGTCAAGTTCTCAGACCTGCTCACCACTGCCTGGAAATAAACTCAGTGCTTTTGTGGGGGGCATGATGAGAGTGAGACTGGTCTTTTGGGTTGTATGGGAGCTGGGTGAGGCCTGCAACTGTCGACTTTCCCCCACTTCCCTGTGAACTGCATAACACAGCAGAGGCAGCCATAATTCTCCTGGGAACATAACTCGATTGGCCTGAAAACAACACCTCCATTCCCCACAGCAGCTGCAGCAAGCTCCACCCAAGAAGAGTCTGAGCTCAGACATACCTAACACTGCCCCCACCTGATGGCCTTTCTCTACCTTCCCTGGTAGCCAAAGACAAAGGACAAAGTCTCTTAGGAGCTCTAGGAGCCTGCCCACCACCTGATTCTCCCTATGCTGTCTTGAAAGTGCCACCTCCTGGCTGGAGGGCAACAAACAAAAAAATAGCAATAAACAAAACTACAATTAAGAGCCCTCACAGAGTGTATTTCACTCCCCTGCCACCTCCACTGCAGCTGGTGCTGGTACCCATGGTTGAGAGACCTGAAGACAGTCCACATCACAGGACTCTGTGCAGACACCCCCCAGGACCTGCAGAAAGCCTGGTAGCTCTACTGGGTAGCTAGATCCAGAAGGCAAAAACAATCACCGCAGCTAGGGTCTTAGGAAGTCACATCCTTAGGGGAAGGGGGAGAGTGCTACATCAAGGGAGCACCCTGTGGGACAAAAGCATCTGAAAAGCAGCCTGTGAGCCCCAGATCTTCCCTCTGACATAGCCTACCCAAAAAAGAAGGAATCAGAAAAACAATTCTGGTAATATGACAAAACAAGATTCTTTAACACCCACCAAAATCACACTAGCTCAGCAGCAATGGATCCAAACCAAGAAGTAATCCCTGAATATCTAGAAAAAGAATTCAGGTCGATTATTAAGCTAATCAAGGAGGCACCAGAGAAAGGTGAAATTCAACTTAATGAAATAAAAAAAAATAAGGTATGAAGGGAAAAATCTCCAGTGAAATAGATATCATAAAAAAAACCACAGCTTCTGGAAATGAAGGATAAACTTAGAGAAATGCAAGACACACTGAAAAGTCTTAGCAATAGAATCAAACAAGCAGAAGAAAAACTTCAGAGTTCGAAGACAAGGTTTGTGAATTAACCTAACCCAACAAAGACAAAGAAAAAAGAATATTTTAAAAAATGAACAAAGCCTTTAAGAAGTTTGAGATTATGTTAAATGACCAAACCTGAGAATAATTAGTATTCCTGAGGAAGAAGATAAATCTAAAAGTTTGGAAAACATATTTAAGGGAACAATTGAGGAAAACTTCCCTGGCCTTGCTAGAGATCTAGACATCCAAATACAAGAAGCTCAAAGAACATCTGGGAAATTTACCACAAAAAGATGATCAACTAGGAACATAGTCATCAGGTTATCTAAAGTCAAGATGAAGGAAAGAATTTTAAGATCTGTGAGGCAAAAGCATCAGGTAACCTATAAAGGAAAACCTATCAGATTAACAGCTGATTTATCAGCAGAAGTCTTACAAGCTAGAAGGGATTGGGACTCTATCTTCAAGCTCCTTAAAACAATTATCAGCCATGGATTTTGTATCCAGCAAAAATGAGTTTCATAAATGAAGGAAAGATATAATTTTTTCAGACAAACAAATGCCGAGAGAATTCACCACTACCAAGCCAGCACTACAAAAACTTCTAAAAGGAGCTCTAAATCTTGAAACAAATTCTCAAAATAATAATACAGCAAAATAGAACCTCCTTAAAGCATGTAGGACTTATAAAACAAAAACACAATTAAAAAACAAACAAACAAGGTATTCAGGCAACAAAGATTATGATGAATATGATACTACCTCACATCTCAATATGAACATTTAATGGAAATACCTAAATGCTCCATTTAAAAGATACAGAATGGCAGAATGGATAAGAATTCACCAACCAAGTATCTGCTGTCTTCAGAAGATTCATCTGACATATAAGGACTCACATAAACTTAAGGTATAGGGGTGGAAAGGATATTTCATACAAACGGACACCAAAAGTGAGCCAGAGTAACTATTCTTATATAAGACAAAACAAACTTTAAAGCAACAGTAGTTTAAAAAGGCCAAGAGGAACATTATATAATGATAAAAGGACTTTTCCCAAAGGAAAATATCACAGTTATAAATATGCACTTAATACTGCAGCCTCCAAATTTATAATGCAATTACTTCTAGACAGAAGCAATGAGATTAGATGGCAGCACAATAATAGTTAAGGACTTCAATACTTAACTGACAGCATTAGACAAGTCATCAACACAGAAAGTTAACAAAGAAACAATGAACTTAAACTATACGCTAGAACAAATGGACTTAACAGATATTTATAGAACATTCTAACCAACAACTGCAAAATATACATTCTATTCATCAGCACATGGAACATTCTCCAAGACAGACTATATAATAGGGCACAAAACAAGTCTCAGCAAATTTGAGAAAATCTAAATTATATCAAGTACTCTCTTAGACTGCAGTGGAATAAAATTGCAAATCAACTCCAAAAGGAACCCTCAAAACCATGCAAATACATGGAAATTAAATAACCAGCTCCTGAATGATCATTGGGTCAACAATTAAATCCAGATAAAAATTAAAAAATTATTTGAACTGAATGATAATGGTGACACAACTTACCAAAACATCTGGGATACAACAAAGTTGGTGCTAAGAGGAAAATTCAAAGCCTTAAATGCCTACATCAAAAATTCTGAAAGAGCACAAAACATAATCTAAGGTCATACTTCAAGGTACTAGAGAAACAAGAACAAACTAAACCCAAACCCAGCAGAAGAAAAGAAATAACCAAGATCAGAGTAGAACTAAATGAAATTGAAATAAACAAAGAAAAAATACAAAAGATAAATAAACAAAAGCTGATTCTTTGAAAAGATAAATAAAGCTGATAGATCATTAGTGAGATTAACCAAGAAAAGAAGAGAGAAGATTCAAATAAGCTCAATTAAAAAAGAAATGGAAAATGTATTAATCCATTTTCATGCTGCTAATAAAGGCAAACCTGAGACTGGGTAATTTATAAAGGAAAAAGATTTAATTGACTCACAGTTGCACATGGCTGTGAAGACCTCACAGTAATGGCAGAAGACAAATGAGGAGCAAAGTTACATCTTACATGGTGGAAGGCAAGAGAGCTTATGCAGGGGTACTGTCATTGTAATACCATCGGATCTTGTGAAACTTATTCACTACAATGAGAACAGTGTGGGATAACCACCCTCATGATTTAATTATCTCCACCTAGCCCTGTCCTGGACATGTGCGGATTATTACAATTCAAGGTGAGATTTGAGTAGGGACACAGCCAAACTATATCATTTCATCCTAGCCCCTCCCAAATCTCATGTCCTCACATTTCAAAACAAATCATGCCTTCCCAACAGTTCCCTGAAATGTTAACTCATTTCAGCATTAACTCAAAAGTCTATAGTCCAAAGTCTCCTCTGAGATAAGGCAAGTCCCTTCCACCTATGAGCCAGTAAAATCAAAAGCACATTAGTTACTCTCTACATACAATGTGTGGGCAAATACACACATTCCAAATGGGATAAATTACCCAAAAAAAAGGGGCTACAGGCCCCATGCAAGTCCAAAATTTAGCAGGGAAGTTAAATCTTTGAGCTATAAAATGATCTCCTTTGACTCCATATCTCAATATAAGTCATGCTCATGCAAGAGGTGAGCAGCTTCACCCCTGTGACTTTGCAGGGTATAGCCTCCCTCCAAGCTACTTTCATTGGCTGGTATTGCATGTCTATGGCTTTTCCAGGCACATGGTGCAAACTGTCAGTTGAACTACCATCCTGGGGTCTGGAAGATGGTTGCTCTTTTCTCACAGCTCCACTAGGCAGTGCCCCTGTCGGGACTCTGTGTGTGGGCTCCCACCCCACATTTCTCTTCTGCACTGCCATAGCAGAGGTTCTCCATCAGGGCCTCACTCCTGCAGCAAACTTCTTCCTGGACATCCAGGTATTTCTATAGAGCCTCTAAAATCTAGATGGAGGTTCCTAAACCTCAGTTCTTAACTTTTGTGCACCTGCAGGCTCAACACCACTCTGAAGCCACTTCCTGAATGTACTGTGGCTCCTTTTAGCTATGGCTGGAGTAGCTGAGAAGCAGGGCACCAAGTCCCTAGGCTACACACAGCACAGGGACCTGGGCCTGGCCCATGAAACCGTTTTTTCCTCCTAGGTCTCTGAGTCTGTGATGGGAGGGGCTGCCATGTAGACTTCTGACATGCCCTGGAGACATTTTCCCCATTGCCTTGGTGATTAACATTCAGCTCCTTGTTACTTATGCAAATTTCTGCAGCTGGCTTGAATTTCTCCTCAGAAAATAGGTTTTTCTTTTCTACTGTATCATCAGACTGCAAATTTTTTGAACTTTTATGCTCTGCTTCCCTTTTAAACATAAGTTCCAATTCCAAACCTTATCTTTGTGAATACATAAAACTGAATGCTTTTAACAGCACCCAAGTCACATCGTGAATGCCTTATTTCTTACAAATTTCTTCTGCCAGATGCCTTAAATCATTTTTCTCAAGTTCAAGATTCCACAAGTCTCCAGGGCAGGGGCAAAATGCCACCAGTCTCTTTGCTAAAGCATAACAAGTCACCTTTGCTCTAGTTCTCAACAAGTTCTTATCTCCATCTGAGACCACCTCAACCTGAGCTTAATTGTCCATATCCCTATCAGCATTTTCATCAAAACCATTCAACAAGCCTCTAGGAAGTTTCATACTTCCCGACATCTTCCTGTCTTCTTCTGAGCCCTCCAAACTGTTCCAATCTTTGCCTGCTATGCAGTTCCAAAGTTGCTTCCTCATATTCACATATTTTTACAGCAGTACCCCACTCTACCAGTACCAATGTACTATATTAGTCAGTTCTCATGAAAGACATACCCAAGACTGGATAATTTATGAAGGAAAGAGGTTTAATTGACTCCCATTTCCACATGGCAGGGGAGGCCTCACAGTCATGGTGGAATGTGAATAAGGAGTAAAGTAACGTCTTACATGGCAGCAGGGAAAAGAGCTTGTGCAAGGAAATTCCCATTTATAAAACCATCAGATCTCATGAGACTTACTCAGTACTATGAGAACAGTATGGGGGAACCACACCCGTGTTTCAATGATCTCTACCTGGCCCTCATACTTGACATGTAAGAATTACTACAATTTGAGGTGAGATTTGGGTGGGTACACAGATAAACCATATCAGAAGATATTATAACTGATACCACAGAAATACAAAAGATCATTCAAGGCCACTATGAACACCTTTACCCATATAAACTAGAAAACCTAGAGGAGATGCATAAATTCTTGGAAATATACAACCATCCTAATTATACCAGGAAGATATAGAAACTCTGAAAAGACCAATAAATAGTAAGAAAAAAAAATTGCCCACAGAAAAAAGCCCAGGACCAGATGGATTCACAGCTGAATTTGATCAGACATTCAAATAAGAATTGGTACCAATCCTACTGACACTATTTCACAACACAGAGAAAGGGGAATCCTCCCTAAATCATTCTATGAAGACAGCAACACGCTAATACCAAAACCAGGAAAGGACATAACAAAAACTACAGACAAATATCTTTGATGAATATAGATGCAAAAATCCTTAACAAAATACTAGTTAACCAAATCCAACAGCGTATCAAGAAGATAATCCAGTATAATCAAGTGGGTTTCATACCAGGGATGCAGCAACAGTTTAACATACACAAGTCAATAAATGTGATATATCACATAAATGGAATTAAAAACAAAAATCAGATGTTTATTTCAAATGACACAGAAAAAGCATTTGACAAAACTCAGCATCTCTTTATGATTAAAACTCTCAGCAAAATTGTCATAAAAAGGACATACCTTAATGTAATAAAAGCCATCTGTGAAAAACCCACAGCCAACATTGTACTGAATGGTGAAAAGTTTAAAGCATTTTCCCAGAGAACTGGAAGAAGACAAGGATGCTCACTGTCACCACTGCTATTCACCGTGGTACTGGAAGTCCTAGCCAGAGCAATCAGACAAGGGAAGGAAATAAAGGGCATTGAAATCAGTAAAGAGGAAGTCAACCTGTTGCTGTTTGCTGATAATATGATCATATACCTAGAAAACCCTAAAAAGTCCTCCAAAAAGCTCAAAAAACTGATAAATAATTCATCAAAGTTTCAGGATATAAAATCAATGTACAGAAATCAGTAGCACTGCTGTACACCAACAGCAACCAAGCTGAGAATCAAATCAAGAACTCAACCCCTTTCACAATAGATACAAAAATAATAATAAAATACTTGGAATATACCTAACCAAGGAGGTAAAAAACCTCTACAAGGAAACAAAGAAAACTGTAAAACACTGCTGAAAGAAATCATAGATGACAGAAACAAATGGAAACACATTCCATGCTCATGGATGAGTAGGATCAATATCATGAAAATGACCATACTGCCAAAAGCAATCTACAAATTCAATGCAATTTCCATCAAAATACTACCATCGTTCTTCACAGAACTAGAAAAAACAATCCTAAAATTCATATGGAACCAAAAAAGAGCCACATCGCCAAATCAAGACTAAGCAAAAAGCACAAATCTGGAAACATCACATTACCCAACTTCAAACTACACTACAAGGCCACAGTCACCAAAACAGCATGGTATTGGTATAAAAATAGGCTCATAGATCAATTGAACAGAATAGAGAACCCAAAAATAAACCCAAATACTTTCAGCCAACTGATTTTCAACAAAGCCAACAAAAGCATAAAGCGAAGAAAGGACACCCTATTTAACAAATGGTGATGGGATAGTTTGCAAGCCAGGTGTAGAAGGATGAAACTGGATTCTCATCTCTCACCTTACACAAAAATCAACTCAAGATGGATCAAGGATTTAAATCTAAGACCTGAAACCATAAAGATTCTAGAAGATAATATTGTAAAAACCCTTCAAGACATTGGCTGAGGCAAAGACTTCATGACCAAGAACTGAAAAGCAAATGCAATAAAAACAAAGATAAATAGATGGGACTTAATTAAACTAAAAAGCTTCTGCACAACAAATAATAATAATAATAATCAGCAGAGTTAACAGACAACCCACAGAGTGGAAGAAAATCATCATAATCTATACATCCAACAAAGAACTAATATGAAGAATCTACAAAGAACTCAAACAAATCAGCAAGAAAAAAAACAATCCCTTCAAAAAGTGGGCTAAGGACATGAATAGACAATTTTCATAAGAAGATATACAGATGGCCAACAAGCATATGAAAAAATGCTCAACATCAGTAATTATCAGAGAAATGCAAATATCAAAACCACAATGGAATACTACCTTGTTCCTGCAAGACTGAACTAATCAAAAAATAATAGATGTTGGTGTGGATGTGGTTTCCAGGGATTAGGGTGAGGAGGTTGAGGAGTGTTGGTCAAATAGTACAAAGCTTTAGTTATATGAAATGAATAATTTCTAGAGATCTACTTTACATTATAATGCCCATAGTTAACAATACTGTATTGTATACTTCAAATTTCACAGAGGGTAATACTTGTGTTCTTATTACACGTAAAATAATAATAAAGAAAAAACTTTTTGAGGTGATGGATATGTTTATGACATTGAGTGTGGTGATGGTATTATGGGTGTAACTTATTTCCGAAGTCACCAAGTTGTATATCTTAAATATGTACATAAATCATACCTGAATAAAGTAACTCAAAAGACAGATAACAGTCATGTCATGATTCTGTGAAGATCTTTATTTTCTATTCTCCTGGATTCTGTAGTAATGGCAAAAAATGCAATTACGTTTGCAACAACCTAATACTTCTCACCCTAATGCTGATCCACACTGTAGGAATATAAAGAGCAGAAGTCACTCCCTATATAAGAAGAGGTTCTATTATTAATACAGAAAATTCTCAGTATCTGCTTGATATTGATCAAAGTTGAAATTCAAATTTTTCACTATTTCAATTTATACTTCTATTACATTTGTATTTCTATTTATTACTACATAAATCCTTGATGTTTGTGAAAGATGTGTCTTCTAATGCTGTGCCTCTCAAAAACATTGCGTGCCATACGTCACCTGGTAATATTTTAAGAGCTTGCATTTCTAACAGGTAAAGGCCAATCCTGCTGTACTTTTTGAGTAGCAAGACAATATGTACACTCAACATAGCTCTCTGCTGCTGCTACTAGAGAATACCTTTCTCTGTGCTACGTGTGGTAGGTAAACAAATATGTGTATGTGTGTGAATTTGTGTATGTGTGTAAGGATGCAAGTAAGAGAAAATTATGATTTATTCCAGGTTTGGCTTCCAAGATAAGTGCTAGCATAAAACGTCTTGCTTTCATTAATCAATAATTTAGTTATCTATGAATCAAGATCTCCCGTGGCTGAAGCTGGTTGGGGTGTTACTATTCAGACATGTCTGGCGACACATATACTTTCATTCGTTTATTTACTTAATAATCATTATTATATATTATGTGTTAGAAAATATACTGGGCAGCAGCTATAGAGTGGAGCTTGAGACACAATCCCTCCATTCAAAGATCTCACACCTCAATGGAAGAGATGAACTTGCTAAGAAAAATAGTAATATTGAGTTAAATACAATGTACTACATTTGCACAGAGGAAAAGGTAAAAAATGCATTTGTGGGATTCAGGAAGATTTCACAGAAGATGTGGCATTATTCACAGACCTGAGGAAGAATACTAAGACAACAGAACATTAAGAATGAGCTCTCCTTGCAGAGGCAGTAACACTTGCACAAGCGAAGAAGCACTAAAATGCATGGCATACTCAGTGAACCACAGGTAGTTCAAGATGATTGCAGGGGAGTGGCAAAAAATAACTAGGCAAACCGTCAGATCATGAAATGCCTTTATTCCAAGAAAGATGAATTTTTATCTTATAAGCAATGTGGAAATATTGAATGGTAGAGTATTAGAAAATAATTTCAGTAGTGGTATAAAGTGCTAAGTAACAAAAAGACAATTTTGAAGGCATCAAATTAACACAAGAGGGAAACAATGAATTCCAAACTGAGGCAGTATCAATGATAGGGGAAGATATTCTAGAGGTAGAAATGACTGGACTTTGTGGTAAATTGGACATTGGACTTGAGACCGAGGAAAGATATGTTTTTCAAATTTCAAGCCTGATTAATAAGGTGGCGGATATAATAGCATTTGCTAAAGTTTTGCATGTATACATATGGGAACTATTTTGGAAGTAGTCATAATGAATTCAGTTTTTATCTTGTTGAGTTTGAGAGTTTTGTAGGAAAAACAGACAACTGGGCTTCAGTTGGTTGAGAATATGCAGCTTAAATAAAATACATACGAAGTACAGAAGTTGGATCTTTTTCTTGGCCTGGATTACCTCATATCTTCTCTTTGTAATTCAAAAATGCTGCTTTGGTGAATGTCACGGTGAGTATATCTACGATGTCAGTGCTCATAAATGTTCTAATTTGCTTTGGAATTTGAAGAGCCCAAAGACCATAAGATGATAATGGTTCTTTCCAGGATGCTATACAAAAGCAAGGGTGATTTGCTATTTTAGATCAGTACTCTAATAATTTAAACTATAAGCATTTTCTGATGGCGTTGATGTATGAAGATATTTTGAATGCTACTAAGAATTAACTACTTTTTTTGATAAGACAACAGAACTAGGTCTGACATTTTTTAAAAGACACTGTGAAGTATATTACTCTGATATGTAAGAGCAGATATTTCAGATCAGAGATTTACATCAGGTTGTGATATCAGAAAGTTTTTGGAGAATATTAACACATGGCATAACTTGATCATACATAAATAGAGAGAATAAGCATGATTTTATCCCAGCTGATAAATGATCAGGTAGAATGGAAGCTCCTATCAAGTCTCCTATCTGACTTTCTTCTGGCATTCAAAAAGGAAGTTGGTTTCTCAGACAGTAAATAATTGGTTTATATGGATATACTATATACACTACTTATAAAAAGGCTTCAGATAAACTGCGACTCTTAAGGTGATTACATTTAAAACTGAAAGAATGTAATCACCTTAAGAGTCGCAGTTTATCCGAAGCCTTTTTATAAGTAGTGTATATAGTATATCCATATAAATCAATTATTAAAGACTTGGAACCAACCCAAATGTCCAACAATGATAGACTGGATTAAGAAAATGTGGCACATATACACCATGGAATACTATGCAGCCATAAAAAATGATGAGTTCACGTCCTTTGTAGGGACATGGATGAAATTGGAAATCATCATTCTCAGTAAACTATCGCAAGAACAAAAAACCAAAAACCACATATTCTCACTCATAGGTGGGAATTGAACAATGAGAACACATGGACACAGGAAGGGGAACATAACACTCTGGGGACTGTTGTGGGGTGGGGGGAGGGGGGAGGGATAGCACTGGGAGATATACCTAATGCTAGATGACGAGTTAGTGGGTGCAGTGCACCAGCATGGCACACGTATACATATGTAACTAACCTGCACATTGTGCACATGTACCCTAAAACCTAAAGTATAATAATAATAAATAAATTTAAAAAAAAAACAAAAAAACTGAAAGAAAATTGAAAATGAGAACAGCTGCAGGTAAGATTGGATATTTTGGGACAAAACAAGCATTCATGCTACTAGTGAGCTGGTGTCTCATCTGCAGTCATTACATAAAGCAAAGAGCTATTATAGCTTGTGATTATTTTTATTTACATACACATCAAAATGATGAGATGAGGTTTACATTTGCTGTACTTCTCTGTTTCCATCTGAATATCATTTACTTTCAGGATTAAATAAGAAATTTATTGAGCTGTACCATCAAAAACTTGTTAGTAATTGCTATATAATTATATATATTTTTATATATTTATATATTTATACATAGCTTACCTAAATCTGCAACCAAAGCTTGTAGTAACTTTGTATAACTCTGCACCATTAATTTCTTCAGAGTGACATTCTGATGTGAGCTGAACAGATGGAATTGCAGGATTGTTCTAGCAAATTTATCATAAAAAATGCATCCGACACCTGTGTAATTTGCCTAATCATTTTCCTAATAAGCTCCCACATTAATTATGCACGATTTCCACAATGCAATCAAGATAAAAGTAAATCTGATGACTTAATACCCTTCAAAATAATTGGTTCACCCAACACAAGGCCTCCTTTGCTTTCCATAGCCATTTTAGTTAATTAGAGAAAGGGTGCACCCTGTTGGAGTCAGCAGAACGGAGGCTGATCACTTGGTGGGAGGTAGACCTGCTGGTGTTTGGGTAGGAGTCAAGGATACTAACTCGTGAAAGAATAGAAGATAATTTTGCCCCTTCCTCTTATTTTCTTCCCTTCACATTCCCCCTTTCAATTTCCCTGCTTTCCCCCACCCACCCCAGTAGCAAACAGATGCGATTAGTGTTCTTCAGCCATCAGAAAACTGACTGCAGGACTCTGCGGGTCTAATGAGAATCAACTTTTCCAAGGCTGCTGTCTTGCAGTGCAGTCCACCTGTCACATCATTAGGTGCAGCATGTGCCTTGAATTCACTTTGCTAAATGAGATTTATAGGCCCCACTGAAACCCATCCTGCAGCATCCCTGCTTCAATTAGCTAAAGATTAATTGTCTGAGAAAGGGAATGAAAGTTTTACTTCAAGTGACCTGAAAAAAAAAGGTAAAAAAAAAGTATGATTCAGGTATTCCACACAGGCCCGAGGCAGTGTGGAAAAACGTGATAATTTAAAGGTGCTGCAAATTTCCTGCACCTCGCCTGGATGAATGAAATTAACTAGCACTAAAAGCTGTCAAATTAAAGGTTGACTTCCAGATATTAGCACCTTAAATGTCACTGAATATTCTCTTTCTTTTTTTCTTTTCTTTTTTTTTTTTTTTGGCAAACATTCACGTCAGCACACCTGCACATGCACACAAACATTTTCTTACTGCTGTTCCTGCTAACTGCTTGTTCGTGCCCAGCCGGGAGTTACTTGCTATAAATCTTTGATGTAACCATGGCCACAGAACAACTGGCAATTACAAAATTTCCTCCATGTTAATGTTACACTAATTATATTTGAATATATTTTAATGGAGAAAAAGATTTGGAGGTGAGAAAAGCTTCTGGAAGAAGGGCAGAATGTGGGATCTCTGCACCCATCTGCCACACGTTTCCTTCGCTAGTCAGACACATAGAGGTCTTGAGTGGAGCTATGTCCCTAGTAGCTAGAATTTCTTAACTTCTAAATCTTAATACAAATTATAAAACTTAAAAACTTTAATGTTATGGAGAATGGCCTAATGTAAGTAGACAATCGATTTTTAGCATTGTGGGATATGCATGGATTTATTAGGATTTGGATAGGAAATAGGAAAACTTCTCTAATCAGCTCAAATTGATTTTTCACTAGTTAAATAATAAAAATATTTAGCATTCCTAATATTCAACATAAAGAATGGCACTGGAAACCACATTTGACTAGGATGTCAGACACAGTGTAGAGTGCTTGAGGGAAGAGTGGGGGTACTCCACATTTGGGGGCAGAGGTTATCAGGGGCCTTCATTCTTCAGTTCACTTTTCACATATTTCAACTAATCACAGTTTGTTTGTGCCGATTTAAATTTGTGGTTTATAGCACCTAGTTTTAAGTAATAAAATCTCACAAAATACAAACATGCCTGGAGAAAATCTTTACCAAGACAACATACAAATGAGGTAATACTAAATATGTATGCAAAAGAGAATAACAAAAAAAATGCAGAATGCAGAACGAACATGCCTCTACTTTGAATATGAGTTCCCTATCTTCTACATTAAGAGATTAAAAGGAAAAACCAGAAGAAAAAAAAATGATATAATCAAAAAACTTAAATAAATTATTTTATACATAACAGGGAGTCTATTTGAAATATGCATTTGAATCCAATATCAGTAACAGTCAACTTCACTCTAAGGACATATTTTACTATGAGTTATCAACTAAGAATACCCTTGAAGCATTAGGATTTGAAAGTCATGTAAAAATATTATTTTATTTGTTTTTTAAACTGTATTATGCTTATGTTTTATAATATGGATATTTTATTAGTATAGTTATACATATATACTACCTGCAAATATAAATATGTATATATATATCTATATACATAGCAGGCATATGCTGAATTTTTAAGTTTAAATTTAAGTCTTTTCCTAAATATGATACATATCCAAGAAGTTCAGAGAATTCTATTCCAAGATTCCACTCCTTATCTATAAAATTAGACAAAGGCTGGAAAAACTATATGACTACTTTGAGTTATAATTTTCTCTTGGACTTGAGTATTTCCATGGCTATGGATCTTTGATAGTCAAAGTTTCTCGCTGACTTAAAGCTAATAGTTAATCAAACAGGAGGAGACAGCTAGGAAATAGTCCTCAGTGCAAAATTCTCCATATTATCTTTTCATGTTGATAGCATTATTTGTTATGTTCTTAAAAGAACTCGTTGCAAAAGAATGCTATATATTGGGTGTCTTTTTTTTTTTTTTGACAGTGATTTGCATGATCAGTTAACCTAGCCATTAGAATTTTGATTTAAAAGAAAGGTATCATATGCTTTATGTCCCTTTCTCCTCACCTAAGTACCCACATTTAGGTAATGACATCCAATCTGCATCAAACATTTACTGTACTCCAGACATTTTTTTGTATCAAATATTACCTCATTTAATCTTTACCACAATCCTATGACTTAAGATTTGTTACTTTTCTACTTTGACTGATGAGCAAAATTAAATTACAGATATTAAATAGCTTTATGAAGGGCAGTCTAGTAAATACAAAGCTAGGATTCAAACCGCTTTTCATAGCTTATGCCACACTTTGGCGTGACAAAACTCACACTTATGGGTTATTGTTTAAAATTGATACCCTGCCTGTTTCCATGGGGATTTGAAATAGTGAAGAAGCAGATGAGTTGTTGTATAAATTCGGGTTCAATCCAATTTATGTGGGTGGGATTGGTGTTGGTGGAGGCAAAAGTGTTTATGTGTGATCTACCATATAGATAAACTGACATTTAACTAAATTCTGGGTGGCATCATTTCCATGATTAAGATGTAATATCTATAGTTATGAAATTTTATGAGTTTTACCACTGCTTATGTTTGGTTCCAGTTTATGTCTTAAAAATACAAGTCGGCATAAGATACATAGAACCAATATTGTAAGATATGATTAAAAGCAATATGAACGAAACTATGTAATCTGACAAACAGACACCAAAGAATTCTGAATATTTCAGAGGTGTCAATTCTTCTTCATTGAAGAACATATTGAATACAATTCTAATTAAAACACTAGTAGAGATTATTTGGACCTTGGCAAAATAATTCTAGAGCACATCTGGAAAATTAATGAGGCTACTAGCATTCTGGAAAAAAAGTACAAATAAAAGACATTGCCTACTAGGTAGTAGATCATATAAAACTGTAGTGATAAGAAGGGACTATTAATAAACAATTGACATAAAGATCAAAAGAACAAAATAGGCAGCCCAGAAGCAGGAAACCAATATATAAAACTGTCCAAATAAAAATGATATCATTAAAATCTGTTAGGGAATATAACTATGTCAATACATGATGATGTAACAAATAATTAATTGCAATAATTATACATTTGTACTAGATTTTATATTTGAATAATTAAATATATTAGACATAAATAAAAGTAGAATAGATTTTGTCCTAGAGAAGAATTTTTAAGTAACGAAATAACATAAGAAATAACATAGAAAAAAATAAGCTGAATTTTCTGCATATCACCAAATATAGTAAACAAAAGTAAAATCCACAATTGGGCTAGAATTTAAAACATTTAATCTGTATAATGGAGAAATACTACTGTCATAAATAAAATTGAAAACAAGTAACTGTGAAAGAAAAACTGTTGGGAAAGGATTGAAACAGGCAATTTAAAAAAGAACAATTTGAAAAACAGTAAAGGTATAAAAACCAAGTTAAACATAAAAACTAAAATATTGAGACACTGTTTTTCACTTTTGAAACTATGATTTATGAAAAATATTTATGCCAAAAGACTACCAAGTGCATATAAAATAGGTACTTTAAACAATGATCCCAGAGGAAAAACATATACATTTCAAAAACATTTGGCAAGAAAAACTGAGATTTTAAAAAATGCTCATACTCTTTTAATATAGTGAATGGCTTTGCTTCAATCGTACTACCCTGATAAACTAACCAGTGCCTCACTACAATTCTCAAAAGAGGAAATAATCTCAGTGTCCTGCAAAAAGAGGAATTGTTAAAAAGTATCAATTTAAAAATGCAATGTTGAAGGATATATAATTCAGAAGAGAATGCTCAGAATTGTTATTATAAGGAACTACATAGCTTCGAAAATATACTGCAAGGAAGTCTGCAAATGTATGAAATAAGGAAAAATATTTTAACATCATAATATAGGGTTAAAGGCTAAGGTTTGTAAATATTCTAAGTTTGAAATCTTGTCTTACCACTTTAATTATGTAGCTTTGAAAATTTACTTACTCCATTTGTATCCCAGTTTTCTCATCTAAAAGATGATGATAATAGCCTGTACCTTACAGTTTTATGGAACATAAAATAGAATAACTACGTGAATGACATGCTTAGCACAGGACTTGGCACTAAGCAAGTGCACAATAAATGTTATTAGCTATTATTATCCCTAGATGGTGGTATGGCATTGTGAATATTTTTCTCCCTTTTAAATGTATATGAGATATTTTCATAACAAAATTTTGACTAGCACTTTTTTATAAGTTTCATCAGAAGAAAATATGTATCTTCTTAAAAGTCAAGGTAGCAGCATAACCCAAAAAAAAGTGTATAGGTAAAAATTCTCTCTTTCTGAGCCCCTTTTCTATTAACTACAAGTCTGTTATATATGATTACCTCATTTATTCATTTCACAAAAAAGTATTTATTATACTGAATGCCAGGTAACTAAGTTCTGTAAACATATTAGTGAACAAAATGTGTCCCTTTCTTTATGGGGTTTATAATCTGTTGGAGTAGACAATAAATAAGTGCGAAATAAGTTGTTATTTTGAATGTAATAGTCTGAGAAAACTTACCTGAAGAGATGGCTTTTAAAACTGAAACCTGATCAGGCATTCTGTTAACACTGAACTTGGCAAATCAAGAAAATAAGAAATGTCCAACAGTTCAAAGGCCATAATTCCATAAAAAATATATTCAAAGCAGATGTAATGGTGTATTCAAAGTACACTGTGAAAATTAAAAGACATCATAAAGATAGTGTATTTCTGAGTACATCTGTAGCTTTCATATCCTCAGAATTCAACCAACCACAAATCAAAAGTATTTAAAGAAAATTAAAAATAAGTCAACTTTAAAAGTACACACAAAAAGTACAGAATAATAACTATGTATAGCACATTTACATTGTATTTGGCATTATAAATAATCAAGACATGATTTAAAGTATAAGGGAGGATATGCATAGATTATATGGAAATAGTACTCCATTTAATCTACTGGACTTGAGCATCCACTAATTTTGGTGTCCACAGGTGTACTGCAAGCAATTCTCCATAAATAGAAATCAAGGAATAACTGAATGCAGATAAGAAATAATTTAGTTGATTTAAATTTAATTTAAATATAGTTCTGATATATTAATGCAACCAGTCTTCTAAATTTTACTTCTCTGTTCATGTAATTTTAGGTAGATTAATGTATCACACACATAACAATACAATAGCAACAACAATAAATAATATTTATTGAACATTTAATATGAGCTGAGATATGCTAAGCAATACTGGGACAAGAGGTTGTCCCAGTATTATCCCTGTTTTACAGAAGAAGAAATCAACATAAGTTTTCTTTTTCCAAAACCACCAGTTTATTTGTGATGAAATTGTGATTCAATCCAGGTCTGTCTGATATCAAAATCAGTGTGCATAATCTATAGGCTTTACTGCTTTGGTTTGGATATCTGAATGCATTTGAGAGATTTCTATTTTAACTAAATTTTCCCTAATTATTTTTTAATTAAAAAATTCACATATTAAATCAGTCATTTGAAAAGAAACTTAGTAAGTTTGGCTGCAATACAATAATTAACTGGTCCATTGGTTTTAAATATGCATAAGGGTTTGAAATAATTCAACTGTTAGCTCATTCAATCTAATCCACAACTTCTAAGAATTTCTTGAGATTCTATTTTTTTAAAGGGAGAGAAAGTTGAGAATTTACATGTATTACATTAATACTTCTGTATTTTGGTGTGTCTACCAGGTCTTGGGTATTTTATAGATATTAAATAGGTTATGTAATAGAGGACAAATAAGCCAATTAAATGTGTATTAAACGTGTAGGTATCTCTGAATAACTATAATTATGTTATAATGACAAAGAATAAAAAATGACTTATATCAACTAAATTCGCACTGTGTGCCAGCAGCTATACTTTCCATGACTGGCATGACTGGCATGCATTTGTTCACTTACTCATAACTCTATGAAGTAGGTGGTATATACCAATGTGCAAAATGAAATGTTAAACAAACTAAAATGCCCAACTCCTCTTAGCTGCTTGGCCTAGAATCAGAATTTTTTTTTTTTTTTTTTTTTTTTTTTTTTTTTTTTGAGACAGAGTCTTGCTCTGTCGCCCAGGCTGGAGTGCAGTGGCCCGATCTCGGCTCACTGTAAGTTCCGCCTCCCGGGTTCACGCCATTCTCCTGCCTCAGCCTCCCGAGTATCTGGGATTACAGGCACCCACCACCACGCCCTGCTAATTTTTTGTATTTTTAGTAGAGAAGGGATTTCACCGTGTTAGCCAGGATGGTCTCGATTAGAATCAGATTTTTAACTCATATCTGCCTAGTAATACTAAAACTTCTAGAATGAAATTCACTTCTAGAGATGCAGCATCCTTATGCAAACCAATTTAGCTACTTATGTTATACTTACTTCTCTAGTACAGAGGTTTTTATCCAGAATGTCATGGGCAGCTCTGCTAATTGAAAGGAAGAAAATAACTCCTAGTGCACTAGAAATTATACAAATCCCTTAATGATCTGATTTGACTTTGGGCTAAGGGTCAAAATATGAATATGTGTATGGAAGTGTGGAATGTCTGAGTTGTACCATTTAGTCATATATCTTTTACAGTAATTAATGTATAACATAACCAACTTTGGTAGTTCAAATAACCATCTGTCACAAATGTTAGAAACCACTTACTCTTTTGTTATAAATTACATTACAGAAGGCCAAATATCATGGTAATATTCTGCAGGAATATTTCATGTGAGTCTTGTTTGTAGATTTTGTTTTTCTCATTTTGGAAAGCGGTTCAGATAATGTTATTTTCCTTCCATTGAGGTGTATAGCTTTATGCCCTCTCCACCTATCCAGTTCTAACTCCAGTCTCTGCAATAGATATAAATGTATCTGGTAAACAGATACGTGATGTGTCACTTACAGGGTTTTAGGTCCTATTAACATGTTTTATTTCCAAAAAGTACCATTGATGTCTTCTCTCATGTGCCTGACTTTGCTGTCAGTCAGTTTTACCAAATGGCTAAATCTACAAATGGAGATAGAGATGGATCGAAAAGCCGTCAAAATGGGGGCATGGGAATGTAAGGAAACAAAGTACAATGTTGCCTTGATACCTGGGCTTACATCCAGTGCTTTGAATTACTAGATACCATCTCCTCCTAGCACTAAAAACACTAAACATAAACAACAATAATAACATAAATTGGTATAAAGAGTGACACTCACCTGTATAAAAAATTCTCATGAATTTACCTGTATTTACCAAAAACAATTTATCCTCCATATGTATATTGCATGTAGAAAAAACAGATTCCATGTATCGTACTAGTACTTTCTGGAATACTCTAATAGAATTTCACATTGAATAAAAGGGTATTCAAATGCTATGCACCACACAGTCTCATTTAGCAAGTTGTCAAAAGTGAAACTTAAGGGGTGGAGAGCTGAGAGATATTTAAGATACGACACATTTATAATAAAGGAATGAGAAACATATTACTTTCTGTGGTATTGAATTTTTTCTCTCTTTTTGCTTTCTTATCAGGAACATTTCACACACACACACACACACACACACACACATCCTACCTGTCCACTGGTGACTGTGGGATGGGAATACAATTGCAAGTTTCCTCACAGCAGTGAGCTCTCAATCCCAGCTGTGCCTTCAGCGGCATGAGCCAGCATGATTATGCTAAAACACCCCTGGACTCCTTCCTCTTTTGTTTCATTCCACCCTGGGTCTTAAAGCTTAGACATTTGACACGCTTGGGCAGTTTTCTCTCTAATTTCACCCAAGCTGACTGAGTAGTGAGTTTAGTGTGTAGGTGTAGCCTGTAGGTGCAAGTAGCTTCTTCAGTATTTTTTCCCTTTAGCTATCTGAACACTGGATGCATTCCAGGTTGGAGGAAATCTCTTATGGTAAAAAGTTAAACCATATCACAAGACAGATAATATTACCAGAGCAACCTGATTTAGATCAATATCTATCCAGGCACAGGTTGACTCTGAAACTGTGAATATAATGCTTCTGGCTTCAACAACATAAAAGATGAAGCTTCTTAGGAAGTAAAATATTCCTCATATAGTTACACTAAGTTTAGTTCCTTTTAAAATCATGCGATGAGGCTTGTTGATATTGTGATATTCAGAGTGGCTTGCTCATATCTTAATTTCCCGTGATCTAATATTAAAGAATAGATATATGTATAATATAGATATATATTACACAGATTATATAAAATATACATAATATATATAATGTATATATATAGCGAGAGGTATATATAAGGTGTGTACACACACACAGACGCACACGCTCACACATACACATACAGCTTAAAATTTTTGTATAGCAGCCATCTTGTTCCCAGACTAGAATATGGAACATCAATTTCCAATTTTTTCACCCTGGTGCCCTGTAACTCTTTGCTACTTAGTGAAAATATCTGGAAATACATACATTGTTACTGAAGTAGCAGGTGGTTGAAGCATTCTGAATGTGTCTAGCTCATTAAAAGGCATTGAAGAATCCAAATAAACAGCATCGTATACATATCTTAGACTCATATATATGTCTGCTCTGTTCTGCAAAAGAGAGGGCATTGATTTTACCCTTCCTTATTTCTTGGTCATCTCAATTTCTTTGTGGAGTTATTCAACATTGAAAAAATATCTACACACTACGAGAGATAGAATTTTGAGGGGATAGAATTTCAAAGCCTACGATGAAACATTTTGGAGATGGGGAGATGCTGATGGCAATCCATAGTTTTAGAGTCTGTGATGTGTGTTTGCATGTGTATGTGTGTGTAAAACTCCACGAGTAAGTAACTTGAAATAAATGTATCCTGAAAGGAAACTTGTCAGAACTTTCTTTGTGCAACAGTTCTCTATTTATTGCCAGCTGCACATATAAAGAATGACAATCACATGTATAAATAATTCTCATGTAGTATAAATGTATAAATAATTCTCAAGTAGTTTATTTGAAAAATCTGGCAATGAAAATGTTATTAGAAACTTACTTTGGGCTGAGTGCTGTGGCTCACACCTGTAATCTCAGCAATTTGGGAGGCCAAGGCAGGCAGATTGCTTGAGTCCAGGAGTTTGAGACCTGTGTGGGCGACATGGTGAAACTGTCTTTACGAAAAATACCAAAATAATTAGCTGGACATGGCGATGTGTGTGTCTGTAGTCCCAGCTACTTGGGATCCTGAGGTGGGAGGATCACTTAAGCCCAGGAGGTAGAGGTTGCAGCGAGCTGAGTTTGCACCATTACACTGCAGCCTGGGTGATAGAGTGAGACCCTGTCTCAAACAAACAAACAAACAAACTAAAAACAAACAAAAAGAAACTCACTTTGAATACCTTTTAATGAATGACAACATGCTGTGATGATGTCACATGTCAGATAAGAATTGTTATGTTTGACCAGCAATGGGGAGAAAGTCTGGGCCACAAAGTATCATCCTCTGATACATAAAACCTTTTGTTTTAAAAATCATGATAAAGATTGCCTTAGTTCTTATAAAACTTTTCTCAAGCATCATGAGTAGAAGTTCTGATCTTCCGTTTGGGAACACTAATAGAGTAGTGACTGTCACCTTTACATCACTTACATCCTCTGATTAACCAGTTAAGGACTGTCATTCTGTCAGAGCCTCAGCAGTCAACATTGACTAGAAAGCTGACATTCAGGCATCTAAAGTGGTGTTTTAAATGGTTATGAGAGATAAATTATTCCCTGTCACAGTGCATTTGAAGTAAACTCTCTGTACCCACCATAGCAATGAAGAATTCCCCAACTAAATTTACAATGATTCTGATTGCAGTAATCTGGACACAGGTAGAACTTAAATGGAGAGTAAAGAGGAATAATGTTAAGTTATTTCATACAGAAGAAAGAAAAGAGCATTAGACAAAGAAAGGAAACCCAAATCTCAGATTGAGTTCTGCTATTAAGATGTGAGACTTTGGGCAAGGACTTAACCTCCTCGACCTTTCATTTTCTCTTTGGTAAATGAGACTGCTCGACTACAGCAGCAGATCCCAACCTACTTCAAGAAACATCTGTTCTCTAAGCATTAATACATTCTGTAAGAATAAAGATTTACTGGTGAAATATATAAATGAAATATGTTCCCTCATGAGCCTGTATCAAAGCACATTTTAACAACTTTAAGTCTATAAAGTATTTTGTCATAAAACTTTGGTTAGAGAGAGACATACATGTAGCTATTTGTTTAGTTTCCTGGAAAACCTTAGTGGAGAGATTTTGAGTTAAGGTTCTGAGTTAAAAGCAAAGGATTTTTACCATCTCAGCTATGAATGTTGTGCAAGAGTTATGTTTTCATTTATAAAGTAATATGCTAATTATTTCAAAATAATTATTTAGAATAATTTAATTTCAGAATGTTTTAATTTTGCTAATATTAATTTTTAAAATCTATGTATTGCCTCTTCTCTTTTAATTTCAAAAAGCAGCACCCAACTTCTTATGGCTTTCAAAAATGACTTATGTCTTTATTTACAATGTGCAAAACATAAGATAAAGAAGAATCAAGACTAAAATAAAAGATATTTAAGTTCATGATGAACTAAAAGTATGAACATGTTTAATCCAGAGCAAGAATTCTTGATATGAAACCAATACAAGGATTAATGAGTAAGTATTAAAGGTTTCATACACTGAAACAAATAGGAAAAAAATTTGGTATATGATTATGTGCATTTTCTCAGAGAAAGGGCCAACAGATGTCATTAGTCAAAAGGCCTTCAATTAAAAAAAATCCAGTAAAACCAGTAATCAAAGGGCATTCTAGAAATATACAAACATCTCTCCAAATTTTATGAAAAGTTACACTCACAAATTTTATAATTTTATTAATTGAAGTAAGAGACTAAAGAAAAAGACAAAAAGCCACTTCATGGATGTTTTATTTCATTAATAACAGTCCTCTCTGTGGAGCTCTCTTTCTGTCTCTCTCTTCTCCCTGCCCTCAACAACAAAAAATATCTCGTAATAGCCTTGTTCGTCGTTCCTTTCACTAACATAAGGAATTAACACCAGTTGATTTTATCGTGAAAAGCAGCCACAACTCTTGAATGCAGCTGTCTAATATTATCACTGTTGAAAAAAATATTTCCTTTTAGATCTACTTTTGTTTTCTGTACCATGGGTTAGCAAAACTTTTCTTTAAACAGCCAGATAATAAATATCTTAGGTATTGCAGGCCATATCACTGCTGTAACTACACTGAATCTTTCCTCGTAGCACAAAAGTAGCCATACACAATACATAAATGGATGAGCATAGATGTTTTCCCAGATAACTTTATGTACGAAAACAAGTTTGCAACCCCTGCTCTAGATCATATAATGTGAAGATCTCCACTGAGTATAATTGTAAAATATTTAATGATCAATATGTGAATCAGTAAATTTAGAAACTGTGGTTTTCTTTTTCCCCGGTAGCCAATACTCAGACAATTCTGTCATTATCTCTCATATTTGCCATGCTGGTAGGTTTTCTTTTAAAAATCTGCATTGGTTTTATTCTTAACTCAATCTGAACTTTAAAATAAAATTTAAGTTCTAACTTCTTTGCTGCGTTTTTCTATTTATACTTGTACTTCTCAGTAGTCTTGGTTTCATTGTGGATTTTCTCCAAGATCCTTTTCTAATTCATAGGTGTTATATTATTTCTTTTCTACTTGTTAATAATTTTCATTTTTATAATAAGATTTTAAATATCCTACAAAAAGTTGATTATCTCTTTTCCTTTATGATATTACTTTCTAACTCCTTAAATTGATTCTGTGTGGAAGAATATCAGCTGTCTTCAATCAGGTTTTTAAGTTTTAACTCCTTTGCTTCCTTTCAGGTGAAATATGTGCTGGTATAAATATGACAATTTATTCTCAGTTATAATTTTGTGACTTGAAATAAGAGACAAAAACTAAATTTTATTTTGTGTTTTAAAAAACACCTTTAATGACAAAAGACCTTGGAAGTTCAGCAATTGTAGTTTTTATAGCTTTAAATCACCTATCGTACTTAAATCCTTTTGGCCTCCAAGTATATAAAATCAACTGAGCCTTTTGCTTTGTCATATGCAAATATCCACAGTATAAATCAATGTGCTTCATGATATGTGGAAGTTATAGCTTCTGAGATATTAGAGAATCATGCAGCAAAATAAACTCTTTAGTTCTATTGTCATTAAAATATTTAAAATGTTCATTATTTCAGACCTCAACAAATTGGATATTAAGTCAATTGCCACAAATGACTATAGAAATTATTTTGTTTTTCAACTAACTGTATTGATAGATTAGAGAGGAAATTAAATATTTAAATTGATTTCTTACTCAAGGCTAATCTTTCCAGTTGTCATATTTTTCTTTTTATTTGTAAACTTCATCGAAGTATAGTTAATATTAAATGAAACACATCAATTTTAAGAGTACATGTTGATGTCTTCATATGGCTGGCTGTCTGTAATCATCATCCCAATTAAGATATAGTACATTTCATCATGCTAAAATGTTTCCTCCTGCTCCTTTACAGTAAATTATAATTTTCATACCTGACACAGCCAACTACTGATCTATTTTTTTCTATTCCAGAACTTCATTTCAATGAAAATATACAGTATGCATTTAATTGTGCCTGAATCTTTTTATTAAAAATATATATCTGAGCCTCATCCAAGTGGTTGGATGTGTCAGTAGATTGTTCCTTTTCATTCCCAAATGTGTTTTGATATTTAAAGTATTTTTTGTGAATAGAATATAATTGGATCTTGTTTTTTTAGGCAGTCTGACAATTGCTGTCTTTTGATTTGTATGTTTAATCCCTTTATATTTAATGTAATTATTGATATTGTATTGCAGTCTACATCTTAGTATTTCTTTTCTGTTTGCCCCATCTATTTTGTTCCTGGTTTTCATCTTCCCTTTTTCCTTTAAGATTACTTGAATACCTCTAGTATTCCTTTATTCCTTTTTATCTTCTCTACTGATGTTTTTGTTATATAACTTTGTTGCACAATATGTTAGTTGTTCCAGTGTTTGCAATATATATTTAGACCTTACTATAATCTATTTACAAATAATATTGTGTCACTTACCTATACAACAGTATATTTCTACACTACTTGTCTTTTGTGTTATTTCTATCATATAGTGTACTCCCACAATGAGTACCATTCAAAATACTGCTTTTACAGTGATATATACTTTTTGAGTGGTAAAAAGTACTACTTTTTATCAGAACAGACAGTTGTATTTTAGAAAGTTTGGAAAACATAAAAATTGTTTATATTTGTTTATACAATGGACAAATATGATTCTGACTTGTTTGCATCTGATAACATTTTCCTTTATACCAAAGAAGTTCAAGTAGTGCAGGCTGGCTACTGCTATATATTTTTAACTTTTTTCTGTTGTAAATGGCATTATTTTGCCATACCTTTTGAAAGATATATTCACTGTGTACAGAATTCTGGTATGACTAACCAATTTCCAATAGATTAATAATTTTATTTTATTGTCTCTGGCTAAATTCTGTCTGATGAGTATTCAGTAGTCATTTAAATTTTTTCCCCTAGATGTAATGTGTCTTTTTGCTTTGGCTACTTTTACAATATATTTTCTTTGCCAATGGTTTTCTGCAATTTGATTATCATGTCTCTTAGTGTAATGCTACTTGGGGTTCATTAAATTTCCTGGATTTCTGGATTAATTTTTAAAAATCAAATTTGAAAAATTTTCACATATTATTTTCTCAAACATTTACCTAACCCCCCATCTTTAGGATATTTGAATTATATATGTGTTATGTTACTTAATTTTGTCCAAAAATCATCAAAACTTTAAATTTTTTCAGTGTTTTTTTATTGTTCTTGTGTTTTAGTTTGGATAATTTCTAATGTCATATTTTCTTTTTTTTTTTTTCTTTTATTATTATTATTATTATTATACTTTAGGTTTTATGGTACATGTGCGCAATGTGATGTGGAGAAATAGGAACACTTTTACACTGTTGGTGGGACTGTAAACTAGTTCAACCCTTGTGGAAGTCAGTGTGGCAATTCCTCAGGGATCTAGAACTACAATTTCCATTCGACCCAGCCATCCCATTACTGGGTATATACCCAAAGGACTATAAATCATGCTGCTATAAAGACACATGCACATGTATGTTTATTGCGGCATTATTCACAATAGCAAAGACTTGGAACCAACCCAAATGTCCAACAATGATAGACTGGATTAAGAAAATGTGGCACATATACACCATGGAATACTATGCAGCCATAAAAAATGATGAGTTCACGTCCTTTGTAGGGACATGGATGAAATTGGAAATCATCATTCTCAGTAAACTATCGCAAGAACAAAAAACCAAACACCGCATATTCTCACTCATAGGTGGGAATTGAACAATGAGAACACATGGACACAGGAAGGGGAACATCACACTCTGGGGACTGTTGTGGGGTGGGGGGAGGGGGGAGGGATAGCATTGGGAGATATACCTAATGCGAGATGACGAGTTGGTGGGTGCAGCGCACCAGCATGGCACATGTATACATATGTAACTTATCTAATGTCATATTTTCAAATCTACTTAAGTCTTACTTGAGAAAAACTAATTTCCTGTTAAGTCCATCTGTGTCAGATATATAATCAGGTGTGTAAGTTCCATTCAGCTCTTTAACTTTCTATATTTCTCATTATCACATTATGCTTTTTTAAGTACTTGTACATATTTATTTAGCTCTTTTAAAGTTTTAATGTGCTAATTCAATTATCCCTGTCATTTTTTATTCTGTTTCTATTGACTAATTTTCTCCTGATTATGTGTCACATTTTTTAGCTTTTTTGCCTATTTAGTAATTATCAATTGGCTGCTGGACAGTTTGAACATCATTGGGTGTATGAATACTGTTGCCTTTCTTTAGTGTTTGGTTTCGTTCTGCAAACCATTAATTTACTTGCCAATCACCTTAATTTTTTTAAGCTTGTTTTCACACTTTGTTAGTGCTCATCCAGTGTAGTCTTTCATCTCCTCTTAGTTTAGTCCTTATTTTAAGGTATGGCATTTCTGAAGCATCCACTGAATTTTCTGGATGTTGGATAAGATGTCTTTGAAACTGTGGGACCTCAAATATATCTCAGTGGATGTGAACTTGCAAGCTCAGGCACTAGTTTGGTTTATAGCTCCCTCGTAAGTATTTACTCCTAGAGTTCTTTGCCTGGCTTCGTAGAGTGTCACACTTGGCGTATTAATCTTAATATTCAGTCAGAGCTTTAAGTAAGGCCATTTTAAAATTTCTGGATATATCTTCCTCTCTGTAGCTATCTCCTCTATAGTAACATGCTCTACAAATTCTAATCATCTCAGCCTTTTTAACCTCAGGAAGACTTTCTTGTTCTGCTTGGATTTCCTTTCCCTGCACATTGTTCTGCAAATGATTCTAGCAAGAAAGCCTGGCAATTGTAGGGTGTATTTGATATATTTTTTTCCTTCTTTCAGGGATCCTAGGTCTGTTATGTCTGTTGTCCAAAATATGTGAAGAATTTCTTTTCGTATTGCTTTTCTAATTTCCTACGGCTTTGTTGTTGTTGTTTGTTTGTTTTGTTTTGCATTAATGGCAAGAGGACTAATTTAATATCAGTTTTTCAACCTTGGCCAGAAGTTCTTATTACTTTTAAACTGTTTTATTAATGTGATATCAACTTTCTTTTAACTTTCTTTACTATGAAAATTCTTATGGTTGTTTACTTGGTATAACTGGTGATAGCTTTATATTGTGACACTTTCCAAAGAAGTATGTGACAGAGCTCCTATATGCCTCTCTCTAGACTCAGGGTTCTTGAGAACAAAGATTGGGGACCACTGTTTCAAAAGCAAAGGTCACTGTTGTCAATTTTCGTGCCTTAGGACTGATTAGAATGGATGGAAACTCTCAAATAAAAAATCTTTTAGAAGTTAGTATCATTTAATTTCCACTTTTTTTGGAGGTTTCTATTACATATGCAATCTGTTTTCAAAAAACAGTAAAAATAGAAGAAATTAGTATAGCAATTGCATTAAGATATTTAAGAGGGATTAAAACCTATTGTTCTACCAAGGATGTTAAGATGCCATTGAAATCGTATTTATTCTATTATTTTGTCCAGAGAAGCTTTTGATTCATTTGGGACAACTAACTATTATAAACTTTTATGCTTTCTCTTATATGCTTCCAATTTTCCCCTTATGTTGACTTTTCTTTCCCTTAATACTACTACCTTTCACTTCAATGTATAGGTATCCTTTAACTCCCTTTGTTATAGTCAGTTACAGAGGTTTGTGACATTTGCCTAAAGGCTTTATCTGAATCAAAAATGCAGCATCAGTAAATACCCTGTGATCTGGTCACTAGAACCTAAGCCATTGAAGGCTAATTTCATTTGCCCCTGGAAATCTGCAATATGTGGAGAAAAACATGTAAAAGGAAGAAAGCAAAGCACAAAGCTACACAAAATCATTTAAAAAACTTTTACACTTTTATTATACTGTATTAAGATTTATACTGTGATACTGATGAATGCCTATAGTCAGAAAGAACAATTTAAAATGTCATTTATTTATACTCTTCCTGTATTTCCAAATAAATGTATTTTAGTTATTAATCTAAGGAGAAGACAGATATAAGCTAGAAGTCAGCTCCCTGTTGTCACAGGATCTGAGAAAATTATCATGGAGTTCAAAAGTTAAATAAATATTTTACATTTAAATAAGTCATAGTGAATTGGGCTGAACCATATGTAAGCCACAGGGGTATTCGTTTGTCTCCCAGCCCAGCATGTGTCTTAAAAATAGGCCTTCATGGATCTTTTTCATTGTCTCTCACTATGGTCTTGGTATGTATTGCCTTACTCTAAACAATAGTCAATAAAAGAGGTTTAGTGTACATTTTTTCTTGTTCAGTACTTATTACTTTTAAAATGCTATTCCATCCTACATGTGCATATAATCCAAGTAGTTCTGTCAATCACAGTCTCTCATCTCACTTATGGTCAATCAGCTGGGCATGTGTCCCAGTCAGAAATAATCCATAGACTTCCCCCTGGCAGGTCCAAACAGAGTTTGTCCCAAGGTTGCTATATGGGCATGGGAAGAGAGAGGTCTCTTTCCCTTTATACACGCTAGGATTGGTAAGCTGACAGGTTGTGAATGGGGCTCACAGTGGATATCTTTCCTGCCATGTGCAGATAATTTATTTGCTGAATTAAAGCAACACGAAGAGGGTAGTAGAGCCAAAAGATGGAGAAAATAAACCCCACATTTAATCTCCTGAGTACAGCCATGTCTAAGCCAAATCCAGGACTGAACTTTCTAGTATGTAAACCAATGATTTCTCTGTTTTATATAAGGTATTTTCAGTTAGGTATCTGTGAATTGCCACATAAATTACCTACTAAGAAAAGCAAAGAGAGACAAAGCTTTACATTCCACTTATGATTTATAATTCTATAATGGGATTTATGTAGACACATTGACATTCCTATGGTTGATATTTCATGGTATATCTTATTTTTGCATCCTTTAATGTTTCATTTTGTTTTAGGTGTTTTTATTGTAAGTAACACAAAATTGATTTTTTAAAATGCAGTCTCATCATCTCTGAATTTTTAAAACTAAATTTACTTCTCTACATTTGTTTTATTTTCTGACTTATTTGGACTTACTTTAACATCTCATTTGAGGTCTCTTGTTTATTACCAAGTAATTTTTATAACATTTTCTACTCTTCCTTCATCTTGTTATATTGATAAAGATATTTATTTTCTATACTCCTGTTGCAAAGATTAAGAAATGGGTCCAAGTTCACACAGCCGGAAAGCAGTGAAAATGGGATTTGGACCCATGTATACTTGAATCCAGTATTTGTACTCCTAATGGTGAGATACTATTGCTCCTAGGGAGTAGAAGCACAGAATTTGCTTAAAACATTTGCCATGGGGGTGCAGACTCAAAGATAAACAAAAGCTACAGTATTAACTTGAATTAATTAGATTAGAGAATGATTAGTAGAGTGAAAGTATTACTTTTTTAGTTTTACTTTACTGAACATGTTAAAAGTAAAAGAGAAAAGCATGTGGGATGACTGAAATAATTCTTGTTTGGGTGACTTGAGGCATGCTGTCCAACTAATCAGGACAACAAACACAGAGGGAGAGAAAATATTTTGAGCTGGAGGTGCCAGTGTGCCATCCAAATGGAGAAGTTTTTTGGAAAACTTAGAAACACAGAGGGTTTTTTAGATGTTTGTTAGAAAATATCCAGTTCAGAGACATTGTCTGGGCTAGAACATAAAAATGCATTATGTCTGAATGACTAGGGAAGCCATGGATTTGAATAGAGGCACGCAAAGGAACGTTACAATAAAGTAAAGCCAAATGAGGACAAAAGGTGGAACTGTAGGTGCACACATAGGAGACTGTGTTCTCAAGTTTAAATAAATTAATAGATGCGGAGCACTGGAAACAGCACCTGATACATAGAATATACTAAATAATGGTCAGCTGATTATGATGATATGACAATGATAATGATGATAAATAATATAAGCCGGACTTTATCATAGTTTTTCTAGTTTACAGACACTGCATTAGGTTCAAGTCCAAAACTAGACCTTAGAAAATTCATCCATTATATACCACATGTGATAAATAATCTCTGACTCTTATTTTGACCTAGGAAAAAATGTTGAGCCTGATACCCCAACTATGTTTTGCTTCCAGTGAAAAAGAGAATGAATACTAGTAAAGTGATGATGAGAACTATTTTCTCTCACAGTGATTTTTCAGCCTCTGCAACAACTACACTAATTTCTAAGGCTGCTAAAATAGTCTTAGATAAATAGTTGGGAGTTTTATATAGTAGCCATATAAATTTTCTTCCAGATGAAGCAAAGTAAGATTTATCTTTTAACTTTTTTTTTTTTTTTTTTTACATTTCTCATCAGGTTTCACTGGTATAATTTGGTCATGTTCAACTGTATGTGAAAAACACTTTTTCCTCTTTTCCCAAAACACATCTTCACATAGTGAAGGTAAAATTTGTGAATCCCTGGGGATTTGGGGGAAAAGAGAGGTGGAAGGAGAAGTTGAAAGGCAAAAAGTAAGTTCAAATTGTCAAGCCACGTGGTCTGTCTGAATTTTACCCAGGAGATCCCCGTTTCTTACTGTCAGAGCAGAGATGTCTTGGGAAGCAAGAAAGACAATCCAAAGAGATGGGAAAATCCCAAGCAAAATGGCAAAATGAATGATAATATTTTACAAGTTGTGAAGCAGTTTTATTCCAAAGGGCTTTTTTAGAACAAGCACAGTTTCTTAGCTACATACAGTTCCTGAGTGAGATAAGCTTCATAACTATTGAAATAACATTGGAAGGAAATGAGATTTCTGAATTAAGTTTAATTTACATTTTATTTTTAAAGAGTAATACTTACACAATAGTATTTCAAGTCTAAATGCAAATTATGCAGACATTTCATACTCACCTAGACTCACTCCAGACACTTCCATTTTTGTTTCATGTATCGTGTTGCTCAATTCTGATATATTTTTCTCCTTCTGTTATTTTTGGAAAAATTGATGCTGGAACGAACAAATAACACTTAAGGGTCATTTTCAAAGGACATCTCTCTGTTATCTTCAATCTGGTCATACATATCTGCTCTGCATGATATGTTAAATTGATAATAATTAATGTTTTATTAATAGGTCCTTGCAAAATTACTATAATGCCCATTTTTGCAGATTAAAAAGAAACTTGCTTAAAGTCAAAGAGTAATAAAATTAGGACTAGGATGATCTAACTTTAAAATTCAGTTTATTAGTTTGTTATACCAAATTCTTCTTGGTTTAAGGATTTTGCATGTCATGATCATAAGAAATTATTTGTAACTTTATTAAATACCTCTTTGAGCATGGTGCTCTATTAGCTATTTGACACTGGGTACTGTACAGGGAGAGCCTATATGCTTTGCGAATTCATAATATAAGAAAATGTATGTGCTGGACTCAAGTATATAGGTACAATCTAGTCAGATAACTAGAAAACATTAAAATATGTTATTAAGATTTTAACATAAATAAATTATGAATATTTTAGAGATAACGAATACTGATTTCTTTGCATTTCATGTTTGTATCTAGTAGTTTGAGGAAAACATTAAAGCTATTTCAACAAGATCAGTCATGAAAACTTTTATGGAGTATGTTATAATTGGTATGATCTTGAACATGCTATACACTAAGTAGCCTCATCAGGGCAGTAAAGAAGAAACAGTACATAAAGCCACATAAAAAGCAATATTTGAATCACTAGGATATATATAAATGAAACATTCCCAGTTTCATTTGTACTGAGATGTCCTAGTAAAGTGACTTTTCTTTCTTCCTTTTATGCATCTATGTCTTTAATTCTCTTTCCGTGTCTGGATAGTTTGAATGTTAATATTGGCAGGACTTAGAAACAGGGACATAAAAAATTAGACACTTCTTTGAGATTGTCACCGTTGAATTGGGTCAGGTGCTTTTGACCTCTGGATATTATGGGGAAAGACCTCTCATAATGGTCCTGACCCAACTTAGTCCATCTCTGTCACCATTTCCAGATAGAAATCTCCCTCTTGGCATCTTGTGGTCCTCAGATAATACTTAAACTTTTGCCTTCATAACTTTAAACTTGATTTTCTTCACATCCTCTGGAATTATCTTTTTTCTATAAATAACAAAAAAATTGGAAGGTGAGGTGGCAAAAAGTCATACTATCTTAATACAGAACGATAAATGTAACTTATTTCCATAACTATAACCCTCATAACATTAAAGATCAGTCAAACATAAACAGTTACTTACTTCTCTCTCTCTCTCATACATAAGAGTTAATTTTACAACATGAGGAAGATGAGTAAAGGTGTGTGCCTGTGGGAGAGGAGAGTAGTTAAGACTGAAATAATAATGTACTTTGTGATATGGTTGGGCTTTGTCTCTGCACTCAAATCTCATCTTGAATTGTAATCCCCAGGTGTTTAGGGAGAGACCTGATGGGACATGATTGGATTATAGGGTGTGGTTTCCCCCATGCTTTTCTCGTTATAATGAGTGAATTCTCACAAGATCTGATGGTTTTATAAATGGCAGTTTTTCCTGTGCTGACATACGCTCTCTCCTGCCACCGTCTGAAGAAGGTACTTGCTTCCCCTTTGCCTTCCACCCTTATTGTGAGTTTCCTGAGGCCTCCCCAGCCCTGTGGAACTGTGAGTCAACTAAACCTCTTTCCTTTATAAATTACCCAGTCTCAGGTATTTCTTTCTGACACTGTGAAAATGGACTTATAGCCTCAATTTCTGTTCCCTATGCATGGACCTAAGTGTTTGCACTATGAACTCATATGCAGTAATTTTATATACTATATCAGCAATTTATTGTTTACTAAAAAACTTAAGATAAAAAAATTGAGGTCAAAGTAGCAGCAGTAATGGTGAGAGAAGATAACTTTGGCAAATGTTGTTGAGTACTGATCAGAGAACACTTGATGAAATTAATTTAAAGAATTATGAATTCACTTATGGTAGGTAAAATTTTAAAGTTGATTCACTCCATAAGATTCCTGTCTCCTGATTATTCAGTGCAACTAACCCTGGTGTAGGTACTGCTGTGAAGGAATTTATAGATGAAATTAAGGTTACCAATCACCTAATTTTAAAAGAGTGAGATTGTCTTGTATTATCTGGGTGTACCCAGTGTATTCACATGAGCCCTTAGAAGCAAAAGTCGGAAGAGTCTGTCAGAGGCTGTAGCAGAAAAGATGAGGCAGAAGGTGGAGTCAGGGTGAATTAAATCAGAAGAACACAACTTGAAACTCCTGACTTTGAGGAAATCTACAAACTAGGCATCAACACAACTTCTCTAGAAGCTGAGAACAAACCCAGCTACCAGCCCACAGAAAAGGTGTTCTTAGTCCTACAACCGCATGGAAATAAATTCTGACAGCAACCTGAATGAACCTGGAAATGGATTCTTCCTTAGAGCCTCCAGATAGGAACACAGCCCTGAAACCACCTTGATTTCTGCCTTGTGAAATTCTTCGTAGGGAAAATAGTTGAGCTATGTACCTGGACTCCTAACCTACAGAACTGACAGATAATAAAGTTGTGTTATTTTTAACAGCTAAATTGGTGGCAATTTGTTATGTCGGCAACGGAAAACCTAATACACCAGATAGTCCTCTTTCTCAGAAGAAAATCTGTGATAATAGAGGACAGCTGGGTGTAGAATGGGCTCAATCTACTGCAGCTGATGACCTGAAGAAGGGAAACAAGGCTGCTGTCCCACTGATGCTACAAAGAATCCTGGAGGGCTCAGAAACAATCCCACAGATAATACACAACAGTTTTCTGTTAACTGTCTAGAAAGGCAACCACTATTGATATTACTGCAGAAATAGAAATGGCTAGGTTAAGCCTCATATCCAATGCAAGAATACTTTTGCCAACGTTGAGAGGTTATTAGTCATCTTGCCCTGGCCCTTTGCTTCAATATATCATGCAAAATATCCATACAACAAATTTCTGTGAGGGATGGTATCAAATCAAGATAGATAATACAAAAGGCAAAGCAGTTTTTTAGTTAGTAAAAAGAGCATGTTGGATACATTAGATTTGAGTGGCAGAGATACCCATACCTCACTGAGGCGTCATGAAAATATCTGTGATAAAAAGTAATCAGCTTGAAAGAGAACCTGTTCCATTTTTATTTTAGATGAAAAAATAAGTTTAGACATCATTTGCTTTGTGTTCCTTTTTGCATACCAGGAAATGCAGTCACTTTTTAAGGGAAAAAAATGGGTTTTGACCAGTTTATGAACCTAGGTAACCACAACTCCAATTAAGATATAGAACATTTCATAACCCCCAAACATTTCCTCATGAGTTGCAGTCAGTCCCTGCCACTTCACATCTCAGTCAACCATACTGTTTGTCTCACTCTAGATTAGTTACACTTGTGAGAACTTTATATAATAGGAGTCAGACAATACTCAGTTTGAGGCCTGAATTTTTGCACTGAGCTAAATATTTTCTAGATTATCTATGTTCTTGTGTTTATCAGTTATTTCTTCCTTTTCCATTGTTCTGTTCCTTTTTATTCCTCTGTGTGACTATACTACCTATTGATTAATTTTTACACTGTTTCCAATTTTAGGTGATTATGAATAGATCAACTATAAACATTTGTATATGAAGTCTTTTTTATGAAGACATGTTTTCATCTTTGAGTCAAATACTAGAGGAATTGCTTAGAATTGCATAACAGCGTATTTAACATTATTAGAAGCCACAAACGGTTTTCAATAATTGTTTTACCTTATTACACTCCCACCAGCTACGTGTGAGAGTATCACTTGCTCTACATCCTTACCAAAAACTGGTATAAATTTTTTAAAGTTTAGCCATTCTAGTATATGTGCAGTGGTACTACATTGTGGTTTTAATTTATGTTTTCCTAGCAACCTATGATATTAACCAACTTTTCACATTCTTCTTTTATAAAGTATTTAAATGTTTTGTATATTACTTTTGATGAAGCTATTTGATTTATTATTATTATTGAGGTGTAATTTCTGTAAGTATTACGGATGTAACTTTTTTGACAGATATGTGCATTAAGAATATTTTCTCTTACTTGCTGCCTTGCTTTTCTATTTTCTTAATGGTGTTTTTTGACAAACAGAAGTTTGTAATATTGAAGAAATCCAATTGATTATTATTTTCTTTTTTGGTTAGTGCTTTCTCTGTTCTGGCTAGGCAATGCTTCTCTACCCCAAAGTTTCATAGATTTTTCTCATATGTTTTTTCTATGTTCATCATAGCTTTAGCTCTTATATTTTGAGCAATCATCCGTTTTATCAGTTAATTTTTATGAATGGTATAGTTTTACTTTTCTTCAATCATAAATCCAGAATATCCCAGCATCATTTGTTGAAAAGATTATTATTTCTCTACTGAATTTCTGTGGGTTTTTGGTTGAAATACAAAGGCCATATCTGTGCGTGATTATGTCTGGACATTTTATTTTATTCCATTGATCTCTATGTATCCTATGCCAAAAGCACACTGTCTTAAGTACTGTAACTTTATATTGAGTTTTGAAATCAGAAAATGTAAGTCCTCTACATATTTTTTTCAAGATTGGTTTGGCTAGACTAGATTGTTAGCATTAACGTAAAATTTAAGAATCAATTTATCAATTTTTCTCTAAAAGTCAAATAGAAATTTATTTGGGATTTCATTGCATCTATAGATTAACTAACAGGGAATTGATGCCTTACAAATTTTGAGTCCTTCTATGCATAAACACTGCAAATAATTTCAACTATTTAAGTTCTCTTTTATTCCTTTCAGCAGTAATTTGTGGTTTCATCTGTATAAACCTTGTACGTATTTGCTAAATTTATACCTAAGTATTTTATGTTTCTTGATACTCTTATGATGATTTTAAAATTTCTTTCATTTTCAAAATGATTTTTCCTGGAAGTAAAATTTATTTGCGTATACTGGCCTTGTGTCATTTGACCTCATTAATTTCACTTATTAATTCCTTATTTTTATTTTTTGGTAGATTTTAGGATTTTCCATGCACACAATCATACTGTCTGAAAATAAAGATGATTTTAATTTTTATACACTTGTACCTCTTTTTATTTCTTATTATACTGACTAGGATGTCCAGTACAATGTTAAATGTAAGTTCATTCATTCTGTAATGCATTATACTGATGGATTTTTGAATGTCAATACAACCTTACATTTCTGGGACAAAACTGGTCCTAGATGTCTTCCTTGTATGTAATTGTAGTTAGATTTATTAATATTTTGTTGAAGCTTTTCAGTATTCATGAAATATATTAGTATTTTTTTCTGTGATATATTTGTCTAAATTTGGAAATATTCTCTACCCCTGAATGTTCTGAAAGGTTTATGTGAGACTTGAAATATGTCCTTATTAAATAATCAAAAATTCACTAGTAAAGGAACTTGGTCCTGGAGATTCTGTGTTTGTTTATCTATCTACCTATCTATCTATCTATGTATCTATCTATCTAACTATCTATCTGTCTATGTATCTATTCGTGTGTGTGCACGTGAGAGAGGGAAAGATAGAGACAAAACAAAATACATATAGTTTAATCCATACAGGGTAATGTAAGTTTTCTATATCGTGTCGGTTCTTTTAGTTTATCTCAAAAATTGTAATATTTCATCTAAGTTTTTGAATTAATGAACATATTTTGTTCATAAGTCTCATATTATCATTTCAATATCTGTAGGTTCTTAGTGATATTCTTTTTTAATTTTGTTATTAATTTACAGTTTTTTTCTACTTTTTTTCTTCATTACTCTAGGTAGAGTTTTATGAGTTTTAGTGATCCTTTTAAAGAAAATACTTCTAGTTTCATCAGTGTTTCTGTATATTGTGCTTGTTTTCTATTTTACTGATTTCCAATGATATGTTTATTTTCTTTCCTTTTACAACTATGAGTTTAATTTATTGTTCTTATTCTAATTTCCTAAGGTGAAAATTTATATGTTTTAGAACATTCTTCTTTTCTAATATAATAATTTAAAGGTGTAAGAGTTTTCTATAAGCACAGTTCATTTTCTTCTACACATTTTAATGTCTTATATTGAATTGTAATCCCCACGTGTTTTAGGAGGGGCCCGGTGGGAGGTGATTGAATCATGGGGATGTACTTTCCGCTTGTTTTTCTCATGATAGTGAATGAGTTATCACAATACCTAGTTGTTTAAAAGTGTATACTGCTGGCTGGGCGCGGTGGCTCACGCCTGTAATCTCAGCACTTTGGGAGGCCAAGGTGGGCAGATCACGAGGTCAGGAGATCGAGACCATCCTGGCTAGCATGGTGAAACCCTGTCTCTACTAACAAATACAACAAAAATTAGCCGGGCGTGGTATATACTGCTTCCCCCTTCTGTCTCTGCCTCTCTCTTGCTCCACTCTAGTAAGATATGCTTGACTTTCCTTCACCTTCTGTAAGTTCCCTGAGGACTCATAGCCATGCTTCCTTTACAGTCTGTTGAACTGTGAGTAAATTAAACTTCTTTTCTTCATAAAATAACCAGTCTCAGATAGTTCTTTATAGTGGTGTGAGAAAAGACTAATAAAATGAGCCTGTGTTATTAAGTGCACATACATTCAATATTGTTTTATCCTCTTAAACAACTGCCTACTTGTCATTATAAAATGACTCTAAACATCCCTGTTAAGGTCTAGAGTAGACTTACATTATAATTAGTTTAGTTGTAATTTTAATGCATAAACCATCTGGCATCTCTACAAAATGTTTGATATGTTCCATGAGGTCTCTTCACTCTGATTTGTTAAATTCAAACTCCAACCCCGTGAGAGTTCTGAAGGATTTTTATTTTATGGCCTTATGTCTATGATAGCTGTATTTTCTTTTTTTTTTTGAGATGGAATCTCACTCTGTTGCCCAGGCTGGAGTACAGTGGCACAATCTTGCCTCACTGCAACCTCTGCCTCCCAGGGTCAAATGATTCTTCTACCTCAGCCTCCCAAGTAACCAGGATTACAGGTGCATGCCACAATGTCTGGCTAAATTTTTTTGTATTTTTAGTAGAGATGGGTTTCACCATGCTGGCCAGACTGGTCTCGAACTCCTGACCTCGTGATCTGCCCACCTCTTCCTCCCAAAGTGCTGGGATTACAGGCATGAGCCACCATGCCCAGCCAATAGTTGTATTTTCTTAATGTTACTCTTTGCCTGGTCTTGTGCAACATATCATTCAGCCAAGTATCAAGATGGCCCTTATGCAGATCTTAAAAACGCTCTTTGAGTAGCTTTTCCTTTGTCAGTACTCTGTCTACCAAATACTGGTTCTCTAAATCTTGTTAATATCTAATTCTTGGCTGCTCAATTCAGCAATATTACAAAACCATTTTTATGTTACTTCTCCTTGGGCCAGGGCCCAGTAATTAACTTCATGCAGAAAGCCAAAGCATCCATATGACTCATCCATTGTTGTTATTTTCCCTCTATAATGGTTCACAATTCTTTGGTGTCTACTTTCCAATTAATGGAAAGAGCTGTCTCACATTTTTTTTTCAGTTTTATAGCTGATTTCAGCTACATGGCAAGTTCAGTATTTGTTACTTCATTATGGCTGAAAGTGGAACCTCTAAATATTTCCACTCATATTTTCTAGGTTAACATAAATTTATATTCTTATAAATTTTACCCACTAATATTCATTTTCCTTTCTCACACAAAATATAAAAATTCCATACTTCTCTTATATTACCACAATTTTTATATCTAGTAAAACACTAAAGTGTGAAATAAATAGTAGTTTTTACTTTGTTTCTGTTCATTATTTCCACCAAATATTTAGCTTACTCTTTTGTGTTCATCATTTTGTGCTAACACAGCTCCAGGTTACCTTTGCCTTTTTTTTAAAAAAAATAGATATTCTTATTCATTTTGCTCTTACCATTTTCAACTATATCCTCACCTATTCATAGCATTTCTTTGCCCTTTATTTATTAAGGTTGTTAAATTATTTTATTGAACAGTAGCAGATGTCTATTAAAACATGAACAGTAAGGAAAGATACCAAAATGAAATGGACTCACAATTCAAATAATATTTCTCTATCTTTTACATTGTCATAATTATTAGGGTTTATCCATTCATATTTTGTAATATTTCTAAAGTAGACAGTGAATCTTGCCTTCGAGAACATTTTTTCTGGAGGAAATTCCTTTCTCTAATTACAACATTGCTATAATGAGAAACATCAATGTACAACAAAATTCCTTTTTAAAAAAATATCGTCCAAATGCTATTTTAAAATTGACATTCTTAAAGTAATTCTTGATGTGACCAATTATGTCAAGTGTGATTTCTTTAAGTGGTGATTTTCTTTAGGAAATTTGTAACAAGTTTGAGTATGCAAGTTCTGTCATACAGTAACTTCCCCATTCTTTTGTTATTCACTATAATTCACATCCCCAATTTTCATTGCTTAGAATATATCTTTGAAAGTATTAATATGTTGAAGTAACCTCTCTTTTTAAAAATTCCATTGATTTACATAATGAAACAAATTATAATAATGAATATTTGTTGAGTTCCTTTATTTATTTTATATTAAGCACTTTACGTGTACTATAAGTAACCATTCTCACTGTATATTTATTGCTTTCTTTTTCCTTTGATGAATTAAAAACCTTGCATAAGGATATTTTCTCATCCTCTCTCTAGTCATCATACTTGGAGACCAAAAAGTCTACATTATGGGCACAACTAACAACTGATTTTAGGTTCTCTGTCTCTTCCGTTCTAATAATTACACTTTGAATATTCACCAGCAATTCAGCATTTTGGATTTCATCGACCTTAGGATCTATAAAATTAAAAAAAAATTGAAACCTGTAGTAGAATCATGTGGAGAAGCTACATGTGTAATTGTAATGTGTAAATTAAAATTTCTCCTTTTCTTTCTCTTTTTCTGTTTATAAACACGTACACCCCCTCACACACATACATATAATATTGCATCTTTTAACATACCACAATAGCCAAAAGGATACATTGAAAAAAGTTTTCTTTTTAATGCATTGCTTGGTTATTAATAATGTGAATTTTGACTTGGGAATATCAGAAGGAAATTGAAAGTGTGTGTCTGGAGCATCATGAGAAGACTGAAGCCGTAAATAACCATTTGGATTGTTCTACTTGCTGGTAAACTTTAAGCTTCTGCATTGAAAAGTTTTCCTTGTTCTTTGAAGATACATTTCCTTTGCTGACACCCTAATTGTCATTTTGAGTTTCTATAATTGGCTAAGAGACATTAAAATAATGAATACCTGATGGTTGATTATATTTGGCATTACTTTGTACCAAACATGATGCTAATCATATCTGCTACTTCATTTAGTTGTACATAGAATTTAGGTTTCTGTAAATCTAAAAATAAGATCACATAGAATAATTATGTTTTTAATTGATTACAGCTAAAATTTTGCATTCATTTAACTGAATGAAGCTTTATACATTTGTAGTTTTTTATATTTAAGTAAATATTTTTTTCGAATAACAACTCCTTCATTGAGTGCAATGATTTGAATGTGATGTCTCCAAAATTCAGGGGATGCCAATATGATAGTATTCAGAGGTGGAGTCTTTAAGAGCTAATTAGTCCAGGAGGGCTATTCTTTCACGAATGGGATTAAGGCTTTTACAAAAAAGGTTTCATGCAGTATTCACTAGCTTTCTTTTCCAGCTTCTGCCATTTAAGGACACAGAGTTCCTCCCTTCTGGAGGATGCAGCAATAAAATGCCATCTTGGAAGCAGACAGCAACCCTCACCACACAACAAACCTTTTGGCCTCTTAATCTGTACTTCTCAGCCTTCACAACTGTAAGATATAAATTTCTGTTCTTTGTAAATTACCCAGTCTGTAGTATTCTGTTATGGCAGCATAAATGCACTAAAGACAGTAATTGGTAGTAAGTGGAAGTATTACTATAAAAAATACTTAAAAATGTTGGAGCAGCTTTGGAACTGGGTAATGGGCAGAGGCTGGAAGAATTGGAGAGGCAGGCTAGAAAAAGATAAGATTACTATAAATGAAGCAATTCCAGTGAGGGCTCAGAAGAGGTGAGCTGTAGAGAAAGCTACGTTTTTCTTAGAAATTATGTAAGTGTTCATGAACTGAATGTTGGTAGAAATATGGACAGTGAAGACCATTCTGGTGAGGTCTCAGATAGAAATGAAGAACAAGGCATTGGAAATTAGAGGAAAGGCAATCCTTGTTATAAAATGGCAAAGAACTTAGCTGAATTGTGTTCGTGTCTTTAGAATTTTGTAGAAGGCAGAACTTAAAAGTGGTGAACCAGGAGATACACACACACACACACACACACACACACACACACATAATTACTCTGTACCACATAGATATGCACAATTACACATATTTTATTTTCAATATTTCAATACATATATACAATGTGTAGTGGTCAAATCAGAGTAATTAGCATATTCATCACCTCAAACATTTATCATTTTCGTGCATTGGGAGCATTCAAAATCCTCTCTTCTAGCTATTTTAAAAACATGATAAATTATTAAGCATATTTATGCTACAGTGCTATAGAAGACTAGAAGTTACTCCTCCTATCTAGCTGCTGTTTTGTATCCATTCACTCACCTCTGTCTATCCCACACACCCCCTGTGCTTCCCAGCCTCTAATAACCACAATTTAACTCACTAATTCTAAAAGCTTAATTTATGTTTAAGTCTCACAAATGAGTGAGTGAGAACACACGGTACTATTTATTTTTCTGTGTCCTAGTTATTTCACTAAATATAATATCCTTCAGGTTCATCAATGTTGCTGCAAATGACAGAACTTCATTATTTTTTAAAGGATAAATAGTATGTCATTATATATATACATATATAAACAAATAAAAATTATATATTTGAGTATAATTAATATATATACACACCATTTTTTTAAATTCAATTGTTAATGGTCATTTAGGTTGACTTCGTATTTTGGCCATGGTGAATAGTGCTTCAGTAAACATGGAGTTGCAAATATCTCCTTGATATACTGAAATCCTTTCCTTTAGATAAATATCCAGTGTTGGAACTGCCAGATGATATGATTGAACCTGAATACTTGCCAGAATAAATCTCTAAGAAGCAAAGTGTTCAGAAGGCTGCATGCCTTCTCTTAACTGCTTAGAGTAAAATATGAGAAGAGGAAAATGATTCAAAGGTAGAATATTTAGTTTAAAAGTGAAGCAGAACATTATGATTTGTAAATTCTCAGCCAGACCATTTAGAAAATAAAAAAGTATGTATAGGGGAGAGAACCAAGGGTATGTGTTCAAGCAACCTAACCGACTATTTGATAAGATTACCATGAATACAGAGAAGTCAGGTGCTATTCACAATAGAAGAACGACCCCAAAGGGATTTTACAGATTTCTGAGGCTACCATATCCATCAGGCCCAGAACACTGGTGCCTCAATGGAAGAATGGTTTTGAGGGAGGGACCTAGGGTGTCTGTGAGACCATGGGGCTCACTGCCTAAAACCGTCTCAAGTCTGCTCCTTACATACTGGCATAGTGCTGCTTAGCGCTCTAGCTGTGGCTCAGGTGGGCCCAGGTGCCACTTGGACTGTGATCTGGAAGGTACAGCCATAAATCCTGGTGACTCCTACATGGTACTAATTCTGTAGGTGCAGAGAGTGAAAAATCTGTGGAGGGAGACATGTCTGTCTCTATCTAGATTTCAAGGTTGTTGCGGAGAGCCTCTGGGCCTAGGCAGAGACTTGAGATAGGGGTGAGGCTGCCACACAAAGAACCCACTAGGAAAATGTGCAGGAAAACTGGAGTTGTGGCCACCTCAAAGAGCCCCAGTTCGGACAATGCTTAGTGTTGCCATTGGAGGTAGGTCTGGCCCTAAGACACCAGACTTGTAGTACCACCAGCATGCAATGCCAGCCTGGGGGAGTCGCAGAAACCCAAGTCCAAACTCTAAGAGTTGTGACACATGATCTGCACCCAGCAAATCCATGAGACAGGGTCCCCAGAGGATTTGGGGACCAACTCCTGCTCCAGAACATCCAGAAGGTGGAGTAGAGAGTCAGGGAGGATTGTTCTTAGGCCTCAAGATTTGGTGTGATTTGACTAGTTAGGTTTTGCACTTGCTTTGGACCTATTACTCCTTTCTTCTTTCCTGTTGCTTCCTCTTGGAGTGAGAGTGTCTGTCCTACTCCTGTCCCATTGTTGTATTTTGGAAGCACACAACTTGTCTGATATCAGTCTTTTAGTTGGAGGGGAATCTGCCTCAGGATGATTTGTACCTTGAGTCTCACTCATATGATGCTTAGGTGAGACTTTGGACTTAAACTTCAAGGTTGATGCTGAAATGAGTCAAGGCTTCTGGGGGCTACTGAGATGGAACGAATGTATTTTGTGTGTAAGAAGGACATGAATTTGAGAGGGTCAAGATCAGAGTGCTATGATTTGAATATTCCCCTCCCAAATTCAGGTGTTTCTAATGTGATGGTATTAAGCGATGGGATCTTTAAGAGGTGATTAGGCCAGGAGGGCTTCTTTCTCCTGAATGAGATAAAAATCTTTATAAAAGAGGTCCCACTAAGTGTTTGGCTAGCTTGCTCTTTCACCTTCCATCATGTGAAGACACACTGTTCCTTCTCTCCAAAGGGTGCAGTAATAAAACACCATTTCAGTAGCAAAGGGCAGCGCTTCTTAGACACCAAAACTACTCACACCTTGCTCATGGACACCCCATCCTCTAAAACTGTGAGAAATTTCTGTTTTTTATAAATTGCCCCATTTGTGGTATTCTGTTATAGAAGCACAAATGGACTAAGACACTAACATTTATATTACAAGGCTCAGTCTCCAAATTACTGTTGTTTTTCTGTGGGTTTTTTTTTCTGTTCTTTGAGATTATCCTTAAGGGACTTAGATTCTTTATATCAGGGATCTCCAACCTGTGGGCATGGACTGGTCTTGGAGGAGATGAGTGGTGGGCAAGCAATTGAAGCTTCATCTGTATTAATAGCTGCTCCCCATCACTTGCATTACCACCTGAGGTTGGCCTCCTGTCAGATCAGTGGCTGCATTAGATCCTCATAGGAGTACGAGCCCTATTGTGGACTGCACATGCAAGGGTTGTAGGTTGTGTGTTCCTTATGAGAATCTAATGCCTGATGATCTGTCACTGTCTCCCATCACAATGGGACCATCTAGTTGTAGGAAAACGAGCTCAGAGCTCCCACTGACTCTACATTATAGTGAGTTGAATAATTATTTCATTATATATTACAATGTGATAATAATAGAAATAAAATGCACAATGCATGTTATGCATTTGAATCATCCCAAAACCATCCCCGTCACCCCTGGTCTGTGGAAAAATTGTCTTCTATGAATCCAGTCCCTGGTGCCAGAAAGGTTGGGGCTCACTGCTATGTATAACTGGAGTTTAACTTTCTATGTTAATTACAAAGCTCTGATATATTTTCTGAGTACAATGAAATGTATTATCCAAGGTAACATTTATTTCTCTACATAAACTGTTGGATTTGTATTAAAACTATGTATTTATTTATAAATACCTCTCTACGATAGGATGAAAATGAGTATGTATCTTTTACTCGAAAGATGTGGATTCCAAAAGTAATGAAATCTTACTGTACTAGACTCTCCTAAGAATGAAAAAGCCAGCAGAAAAAAAGATTTAAAGATGTTTATTTACTATTGTGGAATTAATGCTTCAGTTGCTTTCTGAATAAAACCAATATCCAACTGCAATATAATCTTAGATGCAGCACTTGCCTTTGTGTTAATTTCATTTGTCTTACAAAAACAGTTAAATGGTGGCATTATTTTCACCTTACATTATAGATTAGTAATCAGGACCAAGAATCCTATATAGATGAAATAGGCAATGGCGACCCCTTATTAAAGATTATGAACAACCATCTCTACCAGTGGAAATTATCTAGTTGTCTAAAGTAGAGGATAATTACCCACATCATTTTTATTTCTATAAGCCCTGGGAAACATTTTGATATGAGTTAAAAATATATTTTGTTTGACCAATCCAAGTTTCTTCTTGATCCAAATGGTTTGGTTATGGTAGATGTAGAGTAAAACTCTTTCTTGGCTCATTTATGAATAAATATTATAGTGATCCAAAAGATTACTCCCCCATTCTTCGGTGGTACCTGCAGTTCCTTTTACCAGTAGCAAAGACCTTTTTAATTTCCAAGTTAAGCAGAAGTTGAAAGGGTCTTATCACTGACTTAAATGTACATTAAAACATACCACAATCCCCTTGATTGGTATTTATGGTGGAATTTTAGATAAAACAAAGTCAATAAGTGAACATTGACTGTTTACAAAAGAGAGTGAGGAAAAAAACTGGGCTGAAGCAAACTATACTCAATTCAAATGTTTGCCCATAATTAGCTTTGCAAGGTATCTATACCAAACTCTTACTAATTTAAGTTTGAGTAGATCAATAAAGCAGCATTTTCTCTCAGTTTTTTCTGTGCTGAGTTTGCATGCAGTGACACAAAAGTTAGTGGCATGGCTGGTAACTAGCCATATCCCTGGGAATTGAGTGCAGAGAGCCAAGAGGAGACTAGACACCATGAAAGTTACTGTTTTCTTCTTTCCAGGTAAGTGTCTCTGGGAGCTCATCCCTGGGGCTTTCCTTAGACAGCTGCTCCTCTTAACTCCCTCTCATCCCTCCTCTAGCACAGGACAGCAGCCAGGCATTAATGGCTAAATGCTGGGAACACCATGGTGCATGACGGTATTCAGAAATCCTTATCTCACATGCTTTTGCTGTGCAGTTCATTTTTTAACAAAGGACTGGAAACGAAAATGTGGATGTGAGTGAAAGAGAAGAGCAGGGGGTGAAAACCCACTTTGTAGCAAATGAATTACATTCAAAGTCAATTTTTAACTAATTCTTCCTGTGGCTATTAAAAGAGCTAGTGTTATATGGAGTCACAAACCAGTCCCCAGAAAATGAGTATCAGTGAGAGATACACTTCTTGGCATAAAGCATCCTCTTTAGAGAAAATCATTCTTGAAGTTCATATATTAAGTGAATTCTCACTATTCTAAGGTAGGTTTTAAAAATATAACAGACAAGAAAGAAAAACTATCGGATTTATCCACCTTAAAGTGACCATAAATTGACCTCCTGCTGATGACAGAGTACTCAGGTGAAAAAAAAAAAAAGCAACAACAACAACAAAAAAAAAACAACAAAGAAACCCTTCACAGCCAACGATAGAGATTGCTTCAGTTCAATTTCTTCTGTTAAACAGAATCTGAATTCATGTTTTAGCTCCATAATATATTTATTAGAATAAAATTCAGGAACATTATCGAATAACTGGAAATAAATTCTAGCATCCATGGCCACAAAACATTTTTTATAACTTATTTGCCCTAATGGCTATAATATAAGCTTTTCTATTCCCTCCCTCCCTCCCTCCCTTCCTTCCTTCCTTCTTCCCTCCCTTCCTTCCTTCCTTTTTTCCTTTTTCTTTTTCTTTCTCTTTATGGAAGGCCTTCCCTCAAGCTGTGGAATGTATTAGAGAAAGCTAAATGTTTTTCCTTAAAGAGTTTTTTACTAATGGTTTCATGTATTAGCCTTTACCTTTAACATAAGGTCTTACACCCTTAATTGTATTGCAGTATACAGTAACAACCTCTACTTTAATTGCACCAGAAAGGAAAGTCTTACAAAAGTGCCTTTATTTCCACAGTTATCTAGTCTGTGTAGTAACTGCTGCGTAGAGACTTCTTGGAGGTGACCTCGTCAAGATACGCACATCTTGTCATCACCAATCCATAGGAGAGTTTGAAATGGGCTGTGAGAACTTGCAACATTTTACTCAGTGTCTTGGGAGACACCATTTTCCTGACCCCTTAAATTTACTGTCTTTATAGACAACTTGCTCTGGGAAAGGGGGACTTCAGAGTTAACTCAGCAGCTTTGGCAAATGAATGTTCCATGAGAGTATTACTGCAGACCCCAAGAGGGGACATTAGTCTAGCTCTTCATTAGCAGGGGTGAGAAAAAGCTGTCCTCTGTGTTCCTGGATAGGCAGACTTATTCTGATAGGAGTTTCTCTCTGGAATTCAATTCTCTGAAATTCTTAGTGCTCCCAAAGTCAGACTTGTCTTTAATGGAAATGGGATAAGGGGAATCTGAGAGTGTCAAGAGCAGAGTTTTATTTTTCAAGGAGACCATGGGTTTACAAATGGGAAGAAAATAACAATTCCTTTAAGTAGAAATTAAGCGCAATTGTAAAAGTCCAACACATTGCAATTTGACAATGTGCACTAACTGATAATGCTACCCACTTGACTCATTTACCAATTTAAGGTTATTTTGTAATCTCCCTGTGAGCTTCTCAACATAATAGAAGAGCTCTGTAAGAAAGCATTTGTGTGTATTGCCCTAAAACAGCAAATAACTTCCTGCAATGCTTAAGAAAATATAGCTAACAACTCCTTTCCTTACCCTTTATATAGCAATGATGTTTGTATAGCAGTAATTGTTTTTTTCAAATTTGGATGTTGATGCAATGCGTGGGTGAACAAAATGCAATGGAAATTTCAAAATCATATAAATAAAGTTAAAGAAAATAATTAGGAACAAAGGAAAAATATGGATGATATAGCTGAAAGTTTTTAAATTTGAATACAGTGACTGAAATCCGAGTAGAAAAATATTCTCAATATTTGATAATAAAAGTATTGAAAAGACACAGTCGAACTTACTTATCTGTCTATTCCTAAGTTCAAAGTTTATAGCCACTGAAGCCATTCTAAAATAATTTTGTCTTTTTCTACCACTACAAAAGTATACTGACAATAATGAATGATAAATGTAGAATGACTTTATCCATTAAACTTTGAAGCTCCTTACATTTTATAATTTTTAAAATATTTAAATTTTGGATATAGCCTTTTTTATTTCAAGTTTTATTTCAGATACGGGGGGAGATGTGCAGGTTTATTACATAGGTATATTGCATCCAGGTAGCTGGCATACAACCTAACAGGTAGTTTTTCAACCCGCGCCACCCACCATCCTCCATCCAATAATCTGCCGTGTCTGTTGTTCCCATGTGTGCTCAATGTTTAGCTCCCACTTATAAGTGAGACCATGTGATATTTGGCTTTCTCTTCTTGCATTAGTTCCCTTAGTACATATTCTAAATGCACTAACTAGAGAAAAATTTTGATGGGAACTTCTATCTATACTTACAATGAATATTGTAATGAGTGCTAAACTTTGTCATGTCATGATTTTTTTAAAACATTCGTGAGACCAGACTAACGAATAAACCACAGTATTTTTTAAAATGTCCAATAATGATCTCAATCAGAATAAAACAATTGCAAAGTGCTTACTCCTCACTGTGCTGTGCTTGGTGCTTTAAAAAGAGATTTATTGAACTCTAGGAACTTAAAAATCAAGTGATTAATTGTCATATTGGTTTGGTAATTTTTTATGCTGCTGATTTTTTAGAGCTTTATAGAACATACAGCTTGTGGCTTGAAAAAAATCTGTAAGAAAAATGAGACGTAGCACTCTTGGCTCTGAACAATTTTAAGAGTGGAAAATTCCTTATAACATGAGACAGACTGATCCATTTATGAGGAGGTGAGATGGGAAGCCTCTTTTGATCTGAGCAATGGGTAGAATTTTATTTTCTAAAGCAATCATGACCACTTTACCATACCTTGTCCACTTTTACAGAATTTGAATCCATTTGTTTAATTTATTCTCCTATATTTCCAAAGCTCTCATGTATTTTAATCTATTTTTACATTGTCTCTTGTGTTCTGGTAGGAATTAATTATCAGATCTTATACCCTATTAGTTTCTGTAAGTTGAGAACTTGCCATTTGATCCTTTTTCACCATGTAATCTATCAGTGCTTCCAGATATCTCCTTTGCTTTTCTTTTTTGGCTCTTCTTGTGCTGTCCTCCCCTACCTCCTTAACCCCTTAAAGTTATTTGGCCCTAGACATGTTTTTTTGGGGGCTTGGACTTCATTGGATTGGAATCTCTATTTGTCCTTCTTCTTTCCTTCTTGGGTTCAACTTCATCTCTACACACTGCTTTTGGTTTGTCTTTCCACAGTCTTCCACCCATTTCCATAGTCGCAGGACAGCCCCCCTCACCCAATTACATGCCAGCCTGGTTCAAGGAATCTGACTTAAGTCAGAGCTCAAACGTTCTAGCTTTCTCAGAGACTTATGCATATTTAGGCCATGAGTTCCGTATCCCAGGTGCTTCATTTTGTCCCAGTCTCTGGACCTAAATAGAATAGCGGCCTAGGTATGCCACAGGTCTAGCAAATTCAAGAAAAGTAGAGAGGGCTTCCTGCTTAGCTGGCGTGTGTATCTCTTCTGGTTTCCCATTGAGTCTCCTTAGACTCCCACTCTGGCTTCTCACAAAAGATTTCCAATTAAAAAGGTTCAATTTTGGCCAGGTATGGTGGCTCATGCCTGTAATCCCAGCACTTTGGGAGGCTGAGGTGGGTGGATCACGAGGTCAGGAAATTGAGACCATGTGGGCCAACGTGGTGAAACCCCATCTCTATTAAAAATACAAAAATTAGCTGGACATGGTGGCGCATGCCTGTAATCCCAGCTACTTGGGAGGCCGAGGCAGGAAGGAGAATCACTTGAACCCAGGAGGTGGAAGTTGCAGTGTGCGGAGATCGCACCACTGCACTTCAGCTTGGCGACAGAGCAAGATTCCATGTAAAAAAAAAAAAAAAAAAGTTCAATTTCAGGTTTCTGCAAAGTTCCTGTGTCAAAAAGTGCCCCTTAGAGAAATGAGAACTAATTTAGAGCAGGGTTCAAAGTGGTGAGAATGCTCAAGTCCCTGGTATCGCTAGCTGCTAGACCTAGGAAAATTCACCAATGTTGATGATCTTCCTTCTCTCCTATGTGATGATATACTATGGTGTAATAAATTAAGCTTCTAAGAAACCAATTTGAGCCAACTTCCTGAGTGGACAATGCCTCTTCTTTAAGTAGGCCAGGCTGTTGCTTGATTATTGGAACATCCATCCTATCCACATTGAGATCTTTTTCTGTGACCCTTATCAATGTGAGATGAATACATATACTATACTCAGGATATGAAAGAGGGTAGTGATTTTTGGCCCATACAGGAACAACAATAGAAGACTGAGGTCTAAATTTTTGCTTCAAGAAGTCTTCAAAGGTATCTTACATAATAAACATATGTGTCCCTGGAATTTCTGGCTTTCTAAAAGCTTTTCTGAGCTCATGACCTAGCCCCAAATAGAGGATGCTGAGCAGCTTATACCTTTTGGGATTTATATTGATGCCTCTTACTTACATTTATTGGATGAAACATTCACTGCAATAAGGACACCTAATGGTTTCTACTCTTTCACTCACTAAATGGGACTGTGATTGGTTGGATCTTACTCTTAGATTGAGGTTATTAGCATAATTGGTGGCTTTGAGGATCGAATCATAGTATATTGGATGCAAATACCTAATCCAAGACTGAATTCATATGGAGGAGCACTGCTAGTGGATAGTTTCAGCTGGAGGTAGGGGTTATGCTCATGGAACTGATCCCATCCCACTGCATATGGTGGAGCAAATGAGACCCATGACATGTAATTCCTCACGGAGCATGACCTTTCCTAGCTGGAAGTACACTAATTCTGATCTCATTCCCCTCCATAGTTATCCATTCAGGCTGAAACTTTTTAGGCAGCTATAACACTGTGGGTTTATATTGAGTGTGGGGAAACTAAACCACCGAGTACTCCTATATGTAATTTTCTGTTTCTCCATATCTTCCTACATCATGTGCTTATCCAGTAGTTTTTTCTTTAAAGTAAAAATTTTACAATTATCATTGGTCTAAAAAGAGATAATTATAACCAGAATTCAGTCACCTATGACCAATCCTTTTCAGCTGCCTTCTGTTAAACATTCTTGTACTATAGTCATTTTCTTTTTACATTTAATCTATACTCTTACTCACACATTTTGTTTGTATTTTATATGCTTTGAATTTGTGTCCCTGCCTAAATCTCATGTGTAACTATAATCCTCATTGTTGGAGGATGGACGTGGTAGGAGGTAATTGGATCAAGGGGATGGATTTCCCCCTTGCTGTTTTCATGATAGTGAGTGAGTTTTCACAAGATCTGGTTGTTTAAACGTTTGTAGCACCTCCACCTTCTCTCTCTTTCTCTTGATCCTGCTACGTCAGATATGCCTGCTTCCCCTTCACCTTCCGCCATGACCGTGATGGAAGTGGTGGAACATCAGCAGAGGGTGCCATCTCACTGGCTGCAGCAGGGAGGTGTGGCTGGGACCACATGCTCCATGGAGCTGGTGGGAACCCTGCCCTCCCGGGCACAGCTGCTGCTGCCCAAACCATGGCTGCATACCCAAGCCTCCTGCTCCATGGAGCAGGTGGGAGCCCTGTGACCCCCCCACCATCCCCCTCACTCTGTGCAGCTGCAGCCATCCAAACCATGGCTACAGGCCCAGGCATCCCTGCCCTCTTGGGGGCCCGGGAAGGCCCCTTGCCCTCTCAGGCTCAGAAATGCCTGCTCCCACTGCCTGGCTTCTGCTTGCTGTTGGTGTGTGCTCCAATCTTGCGGCAAAGTTGAGGCTGCACCCAGGCACTGTCATAGCCCAGCTGGGTGTGAACACACTCAGGCGCTGACATGGAAGCCCCCTGCTGCTTTGGTCCCCTCTGGATATTGGGTTTTGACAAACATGAGAGAGAAGCCAAGGGGTTGCTGAGAGCAGCTTGGCATTGGCCTGAAGATGCCCCTTGGCAAGAACAGCCTAGGCACCATGAAGAGAAGGCAGACAGGCTCCTGGGTGGAAGGGGGCAGGTCCCTGGTGAGGCCCAACCTTCAGGCCAGGGACGGCCTCAAGTCTGGGGGCTGGGCTGCCAGTCCCATGGACAGGAGTGGGAAATTGTGGTGCCTTTTCTGGGCCTGCCCATGGACCAACTGGTGTGTACTTCCTCCTCTCTTAGGCCCATAAAAGTCCTGGGCTCAGCCATAGCTGAGCAGATATTGGGATGACCAGCTACAGAGGGGCTACCTGCTCCAGGGCCTCCTCTCTGCTGAGTGCTGGGAAGATGACAAGATAACCTACTTGTGAACAGGAGCTTCCCACTCCAGGGTCTCTTCTCTGCTAGGAGCTGAACACTCACTGGGACATCCTGGCTGTGGAAAAGAGCTGCCCCCTGCAGGAGATTGAGCTGTTCTATTGCTCAATAAAGCTCCTCTTCATCTTTCTCACCCTCCACCTGTCTGTGTACCTCATTCTTCCTGGTGACAGGACAACAACTTGGGACCCCTCTTATGGTGGGGCTAAAGGAGCTGTAACACAAACAGGGCTGAAACATGCCCCTTGCTAGCCACGTTGCAGGCGAAGGAAAGAGCTGTGGCCCTTTGGGGAGCCCAGACCTGGTAGTTCCCTAAGCCAGAGCTGTGACTCCTTCTTTGGGGTCCTGCGGTTCCTGGTGCCTCCAAGCTTCCAGGTGCCACTGCATTCCCTGTTGCCAGCTGCAGGAGCTGCATGCTGTGTACCTGGTCCAGCCACAGCCTCACAGAGAGCTGGCATCCATGCTGGCACCTGGAGCTGTCAACCCCATGGCAGCAGGTGGCATGTCTGACTGCACAGTGGCTGGACCCCACACTTGCTGTCACACCACTTGCCACTCTACACCTGACTCCAGTCTTCCTTGTAGGTATGAGATCAGGAATGGTAGCATGAGCTGAGCACAGCCTGCCAGGCTGAGTTGGCAGAATGAGCCCAGTGGGCCTGACCAAAACTCAGGCAAAGGTGCCACTGACCACAGGTTTCCGGCAAGAAAAGCAACACCCCAAAGATCCTGCAACAATCGTAAGCTTCTTGAGGCCTCCTTAGCCATGCTTCCTCTATAGCCTGTGGCAATGTGGGCCAAGTAAACCTCTTTTCTTTATAAATTACTCAGTTTCAGGTACTTCTTTATAGCAGTGTGAGAATGGACTAATACAGGATCCATGTTTCAGACTTACATGAATGATATTTCTTAGTACTTGAGATTGATTAGAGAAGAAATCCTCAATTGTTTCCCATGCTACTCAGTAGATAAACCTGAGGTTCTTGTGGCATGATGCTGTCCCATTCTAGTCAGTGTGGACTTTGATGGACTTTGATGTATGGTGTTAAAACCATTTCTGCAGATTCCTGCTTTCAGATGGGCAAGGGATGAAGGAAAATGGTGCGGCAGAAGTTGCTTTACCTTACATTTATTCAAGTACTTATTTATCTAGTACCAGCATTCCCAACAAAATAACCCAGTAGTTTCATTGTGGCGCCTTACAGATAGACACTTTTATCAAAGAAAATATGACTGCAATATTTTTGACTATCCATCTTGGTGAAATAAGGAGGAAAAAATTGAACAACTATGTCGGTGAGAACCACCAATAAGCAAAATTATCCCTTGAAAAGGCTATAATGCTCAGTCATGAGACTTTGAGGTCAGAGTTACATTAAACATTTGCTCAATTCGATCACTTTCCCATATGTACTCAGGCAGAATAGTTTCAGGAAATGACAATAAAGTATTTCTCCAAGGTATTTTACTTAAAATATATTCAAGATGACAAGAATTGTATAGAACTCTCACTGACAATTACTAGCATACAGATGATTCCTGATGAAAAGGTAATAGACTTTAAGTATACTATAACTACTTTTAAAACTGCTAGCACCTCATGAGAAAACTTTGAAGAGTTTATTCAGAAAATTCTGTTTGGCTTATATTCTGTTGCTCTTCTTTTTCTTTTTATTGATAGAGACAATGATGTAATTATGAATTATTCCAAAGGTTTCATACATATTTTGTAACTGTGTCTTCTTACTCTGTAACTATCAAATTTTCTCAATTCTATACAATCATGGAATTAAGTTTCTTTCCTTACCTCCTATTGCAATCACTTTCTCCATAACAATGGAAATTCAATAATATTTTGTGTTACATTTTTATAATTTCACTTACAATTATGTTCTTTTATGTGCTTTCTTTATAGAATATTTTTCTTATGACTGTCAATATCTGTCCAAGCAGAAATTATACAGATCATCAATAGCTAACATAGTATCTGACACATAGTTGGTGCTTCTTAATAAATGTTTGTGGATATAATTGCTTTGGATTATATTTTGAATAGTCTTTATTTGTAACATTCTCATAATGAGATTTGTATTGACCCTTATTTCCTACTTCTCACCCTTTAAATTTTATTTTTATAGGATTTGAATATTTGGGCATTGCTGTTCCATCACTGTTGTGGATGATTCTTTCCCTGGATAACGTTTAAGAGCTTAGACATTGTTTTTCATTTCTCAACAAATAACATAGTGTTTCTTTGAAGGCATTGTGGCATAGGTCCTGGGCAATTTTCCAAGCCACTTGGCTAAATATTTTTAAGTTTTTCATCTATAAAAAATGTTATATAGTAAACATAATAATTAATTTTATGCAATCACTAGAATCAACTTAACCATCTTCTTAACCCCCACCATCTTTATTATCTTTCATTTTACTGAAGAAAGGAAAACAACCTTTAGCAAATATTCTCAGATTTTGGTCATAGACGTAGCTTGTCATGAAAACCAAGTAAAGGGACTGATGTTTCTTTTTTACACTCTGCCTGATTTCCACTGGACCTATAACTAATTTCTTTTATGACTTGGGCATGTGGACCAGTTCTATTTTCATGGAATCATTAAGTTGTCAAAAGCTAAGGGCAATGACTTGACAAATCATCTTCAGGAGAAGGTGAGTTTAAGAAACATATTTGCTTTCATAGCTTCACAATTAAAATAAAGAAAGAGAAATGCATAGTTTATGGCCTGTTGTCGTGGTAAATGAGTTTTTGAAAGCTATTATTCAAACTGCACTTTTTTCTGTATGGCACAGATTTAAATACTAAGACCCAATTCTCTCATATTTCTAATTTCAACTCTCTGAGCATAGTAGTTGCAAGCACCATGTTCTAATATACAACTACTCACTCTACCTACACAGTGTCAAACATTTAATCTTATCTTTGGAATAAATTAGACTCTAAAATATCTGCCACCTGTTTTTTAGAGTTTCAGGTTCTTGAAGATTACATAATTACAAAATTGTTTATTTATTTGTGCAAACTTTCTTGAGCCCCTTCCATGTCTAAAGCACTTTACTCAAGGTAAGGAACATTAAAATAAAGATGCAGCTACACCTAACAGCTCTCAAAGAACACATATCCTCATAGGAGAGCCCACTTGTGTGGTGGATACAATAATAACAAAAATTTGTACAATAGCAATTATTTTATTATATGTGTGTGTATGTCCTCATGAACTCAGCTAGAGGAACTTTAATTTTATTTGTTTAAATGTGGTTATAGTGAAACCCCGTTCTACAAACATGGTGGCAACTTTGTGGCAGTTTGGCCTGGTTTGGGCTGGGACTTCCTCCTCCTTTTCCAGAATTCAACTCTGTTCTGGGAGGGCTTGTGTAGTGGCAGAGTCATAATGATGAGTGGGAGTAGGGAGGCTCTTTAATCGTCATGTATCTCTGCTTGAGAAAACGTGCAATGTATACCTTTAAAACAACTACTCCAGCCAGCAATAATAGATCACATTTGGAAACTGCTCATCATCTTCTCATCTGAAGTAGTCACTTTCTAATTTTCCTGCTTTGAGAAAGGCATCTTCTCACCCATGAGCACGTAATACTAAGTGATGTAGATGTTACCAATTTACATTTGACTGTATTATGCTCAAAACTACCTATCTATTCTGAGTTAAATACTGGAGATTTGCATCTAGAATAATCATTATTATTATTAGTAGTAATAGTAATAATGGAAGTCAAAGTCATGAAAAATTAGGTCATATTGTTGAATCCCATTCACTCGGTGGGTGCTTTGCCCACATTGTCTCTATGTTAATACATCAAGTTTCCTGTTATCTCTAGAGAGAATGTTGCCAACATTGCTTTCTAACCTTGAGGGATTAGCACATTTTGCTGCACTCCTGTCTACTCACCCCTCACGTTTCTGAATTAATAATTTATTAATAAGCCTTCTTGACTTATTCAAGTCCAAAATAAGTCCCTCTATTGCTCTATATGTACTTTTACATATAGAACATGTGTTTTGGATTACAATTCCCTGTCATCCCAACTAGATAGTAAATTCTTGGAAGGGACACCCTTTATCATTTGTTATGTTTTATTTATTTCTTCTTACCAAATTCTTGACACATAGCCTGGGATAATGGAAATGACAGCGTAGACATATTTTTCCACTTCCAAAGACAGGTATACCTTTTTCTATCAATTACTGGTAAGATTTTAATAAAATTTAGTTGTCATCAGTATTATATGGAGCTAATGAATGAGTCACACATAGGGTCCCTGTGACCATTTGAAGGACCTAGTTCAACTGACCCACGCTATGACCTGGTCACATGTGAAAAATAGATTGCTCAAAGTGAATCTCAAAGATTCAATTGTATCAGCTGAAAGAGAACTGATACATATGTTACTGAGCAAGAGGATTTGGAAGCTCAGCAGCAATGCAAGTGAAGCCGCAGCTGCCTGCCCAAACACCATTACAAATCACGCATAAGCTACACAAGGATGTCAGCCTCCTAACTGTATCAAGCCATGAGAGCAGTCACAACAAGGGGTCCCTAACCAATCAGAGCACTAATGTACAGAGATTAAATGCTGTGCTTAGGAGGACTGCCCATCCCCTTCCCTCAGTCATGTTAAGGTCCACCTCCTTCCCCATAGGCACATCTTCTGCAGCTGATAGTATCTGTGACTTTTTTAAAAAATAAATTATATCCGCATATCTTTAAAACTGGACCAACTTTCAGGTAGCGTCTGAAATATGTTAGGTCAACTCAAGGGCCTGAAAACAGGCCTTATTTTACACAATGCCACTCAAAGTTCTGAAATTTATCTTTGGCTTTACTTATTTCCTTCAGTTCCCTTCTTTTTTTTTTTTTTTTTTTTTGAGATAGAGTCTTGCTCTGTCGCCCAGGCTGGAGTGCAGTGGTGCGATCTCAGTTCACTGCAAGCTCTGCCTCCCGGGTTCAAGCCATTCTCCTGCTTCAGCCTCCCGAGTAGCTGGGACTACAGGCGCCCGCCACCATGCCCGGCTAATTTTTTTTAGTAGAGATGGGGTTTCACCATGTTGGCCAGGATGGTCTCGATCTCCTGACCTCGTGATCCGCCCACCTTGGCCTCCCAAAGTGCTGGGATTACAGGCATGAGCCACCACACCTGGCCCCTTCAGTTCCCTTCTGTCCACATAGTTCTATAGAGCATTCTGCAATAAAAGTGGTCATAGGCCTCAGAAGTACCCATCTGAATTTTTCCTCCTCTTCCTTGCGCTACCTAAGTATTAGCTTTCCTCTGAAAACTATCATTTCTTTATGATCTTATATAGGGATGTTATTCATTTTTTTCACACATTAGAATTAGAAGGTTAATGGAATCAAGTACAATGCAGTTTCCAGATGATTTTTCAATGTACTTCTTTTTAAAACAAAGATATACACAAAACTGGTTTGATAGTTGTCTTAGTCAGCTTGGGCTATGATAATAACATACCATAGGCTGGGTAGTTTAAACAACAGACATTATTTCTCACAGTTCTGGAGGCTGGAAAGCTAAGGTCAAGGTATGGTCGGGTTCAGTTCTTGGTGAGGGTCCTGTTCCTGGCTTGCAGATGGCCAGCTTCTCCCTGTATCTTCATGTGGTAAAGAGAGAATGCTCTGGTGTCTCTTTCTCTTATAAGGACACTAATCCCATCATGGGGGCTTTATCCTTTTGACCTAATCACTCCCCAAAACCCCATTTACTAGGGCTTCAACATACAAATTTTGGAGGGACATAGACACTCAATGCATAACAATATTCATGCTCCTTTTACTAGATCTCATACTTGCTGGTACCTACCCACTTTCTGGATTCTCCACTTAAAGGCAGTTGGTCTACTGGAACCATCTTTCTCTTCACCTAAGGACTTTTGTCATTATCTCATATGATTCTGATATCATGATCAGAAGCCTGATATAAATGACTTGATCATAGCTGTCATTTTAAATTTCAAAACATTGAAATTTTACTGCTAGTTAGCTCTCTGAAGAAAATGGCATCTAATGATTAGCAATGTCCAGCTGCCGTATATTTTTAAATAACCTAGAAGTGAAACCATTGCTGTTCACTTAGAATCCAAAGTCCTATGGTGAAAAGGTATTCCTTTAAAGAGAATGTGTTAGCACCTGCATGGTGTCAGCATTTCAAAATGGAAATGTATCTGGTCTTATTACTTTGTGGGTTAGAATATTAAGAACAACTTCCAACAAACTAAATTTTTTTGTGTACTTCATCTTCAGATGATCCAAGATACCTTGTTGGCAATAGGTCCATTATCACCTCCTGCTTAAAACATTTAGATTTGACCAAGGTAGATATGTATAATATATAACAAATTGATAGAAATAAATACTAAAGAGAGAGAGGGAGATAGGACATATCAGGGGTAGGGGAAAGTTGAAGTTGTAGATAGGTTGGCCAGGAAAGGTTTCACTGAGAAGATATATTTTGGCAAAAACCTAAAGGAAATGAGAGTTCACCATGTAGGTATCTGGTGGAAAAGCATTCTAGGCAAAGGCACAGCCAGAGGAAATCCCAGAGGCGTGAGGATGTCAGGATGTTGAGGAATGTCTGGCAGGGGGCAGTGTGGGGAGTGAGATGGACTAGGAGGAGATGAGGCCAGATAATAACAGCAGGCCAGATCACATGAGATCTTTCAGGTTATGGTTAAGAAACTGGCTTTTTTTTCCTGAAAGATAATAAATTAAAGGCCACAGTGATAGTTCACATATTTAGGGATTAGGGCCTAAACTCAAGTGACAAGAATGGAACAGAAAAGAAAGGCAGAGAGGCAAGAGTGATTAACTGAGAGTGCATATCCCTATTTCTATGCAGGTCTCCACTAAGGTTAACATGAATTTCTTATACTTTGGCCTCATGTCTTTCAGTAGAATGACCAATAGTCAAGGAAGGCTTCGCTCCTACACCTCGGTCATCTTTGCTACTGTGTGTATGCTGGACTGACAGCACACCTGACAGTGTCATGCTGTGTTATGGTTGGAATTGCCTGTAAGTGCTGCAATAAAATTCATTCAATGCTCTTTAAAAAATAGGCTTTCCATGTATCATGGCTAACTGGAAAATAAATGAGCAGGGCTAGTCTTTATTTATTTATTTATTTATTTATTTATTTATTTAGACAGAGTCTCACTCTGTCACCAGGCTGGAGTGCAGTGGTGTGATCTCGGCTCACTGCAACCTCCGACTCCCTGGTTCAAGCGATTCTTCTGCCTCAGCATCCCAAGTAGCTGAGATTACAGGCACATGCCACCATGCCCGGGTAATTTTGTATTTTTACTAGAGACGGGGTTTCTCTATGTGGGTCAGGCTGGTCTCGAACTCCCAACCTCAGGTGATCAGCCCACCTCAGTCTCCCAAACTGCTGGGATTACAGGTGTGAGCCACCACGCCCGGCTGAGCAGTGCTAGTCTTTAATAATCATTTCTTGCAAAACAAACATGCACACACACACACACACAGTTATTTAATTATTTAACCATACTAAGAACTCTATTAAAAATCTAGACCACAAATTTGTTTCCACAAATGAAAACACCTTTTTAGTCAAGTCTATTTTCATGATTGATTTTACAGTTTTGGACATCAGGCAAGAGTTCTAATATTTTGTATAAACAGATAAAATATTAAAGTTTTGAGCAAGGATATCACGTTTTAAAAGGAGTGAGGATAAACCCAAGTGTTCAGATTTATAATCTTGTCAGGAGATCTTCAATGATCTAATCTGATTCTAAGTGTTACATATGCAAATAAATATAAAAGAATTAATATGATAAATATTTTTCTTCTTATTGGGTGTCTTCATTTATTCTTATTTGAATTAGGTTGTTAGTTGTGATGTGTACAGATTCCAAATTACTGTCTTACTAGGATGTATAGTCTTAGGCTCTCTCTCTCTCCTTCCTTCCTTTCCTTCTTTTCTCCCCCCTCTTCCCTTTCCTCTCTCTCTCTGGATATCTGTTTGTTTTATATAAGCATATTTACACATGTATATATGCACATATATGAATTTTCTATTTAAAATGTTCTTAATAATTTAGTTTGCAACATTATGTTGATACATTTTGTTTCCTCCTCTATATTTTTTTTAGTACTACAGGATCTATACTTAGATACCAAAAGTTGGAATAGCTGTCTGAGGATAAACATTATATTAAATCAGCCCTACATATTTAAATAAATATAGAATCTAAAATAAGATTTGGAAAAATAAAAAACAAACACACAAAAAACTAAGCACTGAAGATTTGACTTAACAAAATAGCTCAAGATAATAAAATAGTGTATTTTATTGAACACATTATCACCTCAAATTATGTAGTATTGGGCACCTGCCCCAATTTTTGGTGGTGTTAGCTTTAAACTAAATTAATCTAACCTTTAAAAATGTATATAATTAGTGTTTCATTTATATTAGCTATAATGATAAATTACACATTCATGATTCCAGCTGTCTTTTGAGCTTATACTATAAAATGGGAACAATGCATTTACTATGTCATCAAATAAATGAATATAGAATTATACTTAAGGTAATTTTTGTGAAGAAATGGTGTATGATACAGTGAAAACAGAAGAAAGGGGTATATTTGAGAGGAAAACCGATGCCTCTGCTTTGCAGTCAAACACACACAGATTGTATTTGAGGTGCTTTGAAAGGATTCACACGGACCTATTTACAGTTATGAAAATATATACGTATCAGAATATAAGGAGAGACTGAGAAAATATCACAGGAAATGGGTTCTATCAATGTGATCAGCCTCTTACTATGTCCAGGGATCTTGGTGTATATTGTATATCTACTTATTTATAATGTTCATAATACTCTTATATTTGTAAAATTACATACATATTATATATTATGTATGCTAGATATAATTCTATTATGATTAATAGAATTTTAAGGGAAAGATAAAATACAAAATATATTAATATATTTAGTAAGAGAAATATACATTCTATATTCTGGTTGATTCAAACTCTCAAATGTTCAAACTCATAATAATTTGTAAAAAAGACAACTGATATACATTATTATCAGTTTGAGAAACTAAAATATTCTCAGTCATCTTAAAATAATTATGCTAAATGATACTCTAGCCTTTATGTTCAGAATCAGCAAAGTCTTCGGATAATATTTTGAAAGTTTTTAAATAGCAAGTGTTAAAACTAAACAAATTTTCTTTAAAAAATGAGAGATTATTCCAAATAATCTACATGTCTAATTACCAGGCCATTCTATACATTTAAGAATTTAGCTTTCTTACTTGATTTACCTTAACTTCAAAAATTGACATTAGTAATTTTCTATGTCTACATAGACCTTTTAATCTCTTTTAGTAGCCATTATGCTAGTATTTATTTATCAAGTACTTCTCTGCCCTGAAGTTTAACCATGGGATATTTTATTATAGGATAATTTTTTTAAAATTAGTTTGAATTAGTGAAATGTTTGAAACAATGCTTGTTCTTTGATTCAGGGATAAGATAATACTATATGTGGATTAATAATTTTTTGTTGTTACCTGCTATACTTTAATATGCTACTTCCATTAAATTAGAAGATAATAGCTTTACTGAACAAATAATTGATGGAAAGTATTTTAGAAGAAGTATATTATTTTTGGAAGATGATATTTAAAATAAGAAAAATAACAAAACCTAGTAAACATTATCAAAATAGAGGAGAAAACATATACTAAAATAACAAAGCTAACTCTTCTTGGCAGTATTCTTATTTGAGGTATACTAAATTTGTACTTTTGACATGATTTTCATATATCCAAATTCAGCCTTGAATATTTTTATTTAAGAATCTCATGCATTCATTTTAGCAAATTATGTGAGCTTCAAAACAAAAATTAGCATGACATAATTATTTGTATGTCTACTTATATACATTGTTGTCATCTCGTTTCTAATCTCCCACTCCAAAACACACATACACACACACACACACACACACACACACACACAGAGTAACTGAAATGTTAGGAAACTTCTATCGAACAATAGGAAAATAAAGTTATGTACCTTCTAACATATTCAGGTTAAACATATTATTTAAAATAAGAAATAAAATTGTCTTTTCCAGAAAATTTAAAAAGCGTCAATGTGAAAGCTTTGCAGAAAATTCCTCATGCAAAACAATAATGAAAAAAGAGTAAGTACTTGAATGACAATATAAAAAATAATTAAAACCAGAGAATTAATCTTTGTCTTCACACACACTGGCTGATGCTAACACAATTGCAGAAACCATGTATTTAAAGCTACATTTTACAAAACCTCACTGGCAAAAATCAATAGAAAGCTTTAGTGGCTAGAATGTGTGTAATAGTAACAAGTAGAAAGGTTAGTGTAGAAGTTAATGGTTCTATCAGGAATAAAACAGAGTTAAAATGTGAAGGAAAGGTCTACCACAAGTGGTTCATTAACCTTTTAGAACCCCAGTGTATCCTCTCTGTAAAGATTACAGCAAATCTGACTCGGACTCTACCAGCATTTGCTAATGCTCCATCTCAGCACAGAACTGTTTAGATTTCTTATGATAGAATTATTTTCATTACAATTACATGTTACTGCTGAAATTAAAACAGCAGGACTAGATTCCAGAGGGTATCAGTAAGCACACACCATGGAGTTATTTTGTTTTTGTTTTTGTTTTTTTTTTCTTTCAAGGTCTCCTTTTATATCTGATTCAGCTTCAGACTGACCAAAAGTGCAAGATCCAATGGAGAATTATCTTGTGGTCAGTCATGTTTTTCATGGGTAGCTGTACTTCTCTTAGAATTCTGTTAATTTTCAGCCTGCTTTTTAACATTCACTGAGTGTTGAAAAGGGTGAGGAATTTTTCCAACCCTCCCTGAATCGCTGAGAGATATAAAATAATATTATTGTTTTTGTGCATAAAAATATATTCCATGACCTCTGAATCACTTGGCAAAACTGTTTTTGGAGAAGGGTGATAATTTGACTTGCACTGTAATAATTCAGAGGTACAATTATGGTAACAAAAGCCACAATTTGAACACACTGGCATTCACAATGATTTAATGCCTTTCGATGCGATTTATTCACCGTGTTGTCCCTTATCTTTCATAATCTCCTTTATTTTTTGACCTTAACAAAAGAATGAAAGAAAAATCGCATCCCTGCCTTCCCTTGTTACAGCATCCTTCCTGCTTCCTTCTTCCCTGCCCCTTCTTTCAAATCTTTCTTGCTTTTCTTTCAGCAAATTTGAGGGTAGAAGTTTAAATGAGCAGCTGCCACAGCAGGCACTGCCAATGTTCTCTGGCCAGTCAACCAACAGGGGGTACTCTTGTACAGTATGCCTGGCTCCCCTTTGGAGACAGAACTAACCTCTGTGACAAATTCAGAGTCCACCAGATTGGAGCCCAAAATCCCAGACCATACATTCCTTCCAAATTTTCCAGTTGGTAATCTATCCTGCTGGGCTGATTTCTTTCAAATTTCCATGTAATCCAAAAATAAAGTTATTTTTTATTTCTTCTTCTGTTTTTTTTTTAAAGAGGGGCAAATTCAGTTCATAATTAGGGGAGGAGTAGTTTTTGGATTCTATCCCCTGCATGAAATCTGTTATAAATATGTCCTGCCAAAATCCTGCACTGTAATGTGCCAGTTTTGTAATAGGTTTAGTTCTCTGGTCTTTTTCTCTAAGTCCAAATTCTCTGTCATTTTAAAACATTTTGTCCTTGAAAACCTTTTTTTTTCTCACAATTTTTTAAAGATGATGTGGTATGCATGTTTTAAGCCATCCCATCTGTGACAGCTGAAGACAAAACCGTCAGCTTGAGTTTTGGCACAACTTGGGCCTCTGTCTTGTAATCTCATTTGTGCCTGTCCTAGAACTGTTCTTATTAACCAGAATTCTTATCTCATAGCCACAGCCGAGGGCAGCATTGTGGCTCTTTGAGTACAATCAATGCACTGGCTAAAATGACATCCAGATCTTTGTTAGAGCAGACACCATCTTTGGAATCGACTGTGATGTTGAAAATTGTTGAACCCCTTAAGCTGTCTCATTTCTTTTGCTTGAATGATGGTCTGAACTGGGCAACATCAGAGAACAATGACTCTGGCTCTTTGAAATGTTGATTTGCATCTGTGCCATGATGTGATGAGCACATAAACTCTTTATATAGTTGGTCAATGATAATAAGGCTTTCTACAAAGAACACCATGTTTACCATTTAGTTGCGATCTCGCTTGCCAGAAAGCTTTGTCCATAAACAGAGCAGACTTCATGAAGCCCAGAGTTAAATAAGAACCTTGACATAGCTGAAGCCATATCAAATTTTTGTATTTTTATTGTTCTTATTTCACATAATTTTAAACACAATACTTCATCGGATGTCAAGTCACTGGCACCAGAATTTTTTAAAAGAGTCAAGCCCATAATTTTCTCTTTGATTTGAAACTTAGAATTTTTTGAAAGATAAGCTTTTACGTCTTCCTGCTGTATATTCAATAACACAGACATCCTTTATAATACAATGATGTCCATTTATCATAATGGTTAGATTACAGGATCTACCACTCTAGACTGTCACCTAATTGTACCTCTGTGGCATACATAATTAATGAATTGTTGGTAACTTGAGAATGTGTTTATATCCAGAAAGAGTGACTATATAAAAAATAACTCCCTAAGACATTTGCCTATTGCTATTGAGATCTTTCCTTTGTTTTTCAAATATGAAAGTATTTCTGTCTGCAAGATATAAAACCCATGTGTTAATTTATCATCAAAGACATCATCTCAAAATCTGAAAGTTGAATCTAGTTAACAACTCTAATATGTGAAGCCAAACAATTGACTGATTTTTTTTTTTTTTTAAGATTTGGAAATACACGCATTACATCTGCTATTTTAGAATAGTTGAGCTTAGAAAGAAATGCTTAAGGACATGAAAGCTATGATACTACCAGGCAAATAGTTTTGTTTGCACTTTCTCTAACATGAGGCTAATTTTATCAATTTTCAGTATTTGTAAAACCTACATATGGGTTACACTATTACTTGGGTAGATTTAGTCGATGATCTCACCCAGAAATCTTGGCTAATACACCATATATTAGCCTGAAGCTCCCCACTTATGAACTTTATTAGCCCACTATTATACAATGAAAGGGAAACAGTGCATATATGGCAATGGAGACATCACAGTGTAAAGTAACCCTACCATCTGTGTGATCATAGACTGTTTAACAGTAAGAGAAGTTTTAAATTAATTAGATTCAACAATGAGAAAAGGTATCATAAAGTTCTAAAACCAAATTTTCAGATGGTGAAAATGAGAAAAACTAACAAAAAGATATAATTTCTTTCCAGACAATTTGTTTGATGGCAAATGAGTAATTTTACATCCAAAATAAAACAGAAAATGTTAATAAATTTATTTGAAAATGTTTGGTTACAAATATATACTATTAATCTTCAATAATTTAAAAGGTATACATCTCTTGTTTTTTCATTAAATTAAATTAGAATCCCCCTTTATTTTTTTTTTTACAATTTTCATTATATTTAGTCTTTTTTCTTTTTTTAAAAATTTTATTATTATTATACTTTAAGTTTTAGGGTACATGTGCACAACGTGCAGGTTTGTTACATATGTATACATGTGCCATGTTGGTGTGTTGCACCCATTAACTCGTCATTTAGCATTAGGTATATCTCCTAATGCTATCCCTCCCCTCTCCCCCCACCCCACAACAGTCCCCAGTGTGTGATTTTCCCCTTCCTGTGTCCATGTGTTCTCATTGTTCAATTCCCACCTATCAGTGAGAACATGTGGTGTTTGGTTTTTTGTCCTTGCGATAGTTTGCTGAGAATGATGGTTTCCAGTTTCATCCATGTCCCTACAAAGGACATGAACTCATCCTTTTTTGTGGCTGCATAGTATTCCATGGTGTATATGTGCCACATTTGCTTAATCCAGTCCATTGTTGTTGGACATTTGGTTTGGTTCCAAGTCTTTGCTATTGTGAATGGTGCTGCAATAAACATCTGTGTGCATGTGTCTTTATAGCAGCATGATTTATAATCTTTTGGGTATATATCCAGTAATGGGATGGCTGGGTCAAATGGTATTTCTAGTTCTAGATCCCTGAGGAATCACCACACTGACTTCCACAAGGGTTGAACTAGTTTACAGTCCCACCAACAGTGTAAAACTGTTCCTATTTCTCCACATCCTCTCCAGCACCTGTTGTTTCCTGACTTTTTAATGATTGCCATTCTAACTGGTGTGAGATGGTATCTCATTGTGGTTTTGATTTGCATTTCTCTGATGGCCAGTGATGATGAGCATTTTTTCATGTGTTTTTTGGCTGCATAAATGTCTTCTTTTGAGAAGTGTCTGTTCATATCCTTATTTTTCTATGACTTACAAATGTATGAAAATAAGCAGTGGATCTTCAATCCTGACATGGTTAGTGATTGCTATTCACATTCAGTGTGAGTGATAATCTAAACATGAATCTATTTATCAGTCATCATGCTTTCCAGATCAGCACACAGTTCTGACTCCACTACATACTAGCTGTGTAATGTTGGGCAATATGCTTAATTATTCTGAGCTTCAGTTTTCTAATTTATAAAATAAGGATGACAGAACAGTTTTCTACTATGTCTCTTCAGATTAAATTTTATGCTGTTTTTATCTCTCCCTGTTTCCCTCTCTTCCCTCTCTCCCCTCTTCCCCACTTCCTACCCCATCATGAGCATCCATCCATTTATCTTTCTGTCTATCTATCAATCATATATTTGTCTACCTATTTACCTGATGTTAACACATGGAATTGAAAACAGAGGGCAAAAATATTAAAGATATTAAAATTTAAAGGTTGTCAAAAAAGAGTCAATCAATTGTACAAAAAAAGAATGATTGTAGCCCTTCTGTTTTACCATACTTTCCAACTGCTTTTTGTCCCCTCACTTTAGAATATGGTTGTACCCATTTCTATATCATCGTGAGAAGACCTGGGTTTGTTTTCACCATCTAATGTAATTGATAGGGTGGGCAGCATGGACATAATGAATGTCATTTGATAAGAGAGCTGTAACAGTGTCTAATATGCAAAACAGTATATGGCATTTTGCAGAATGTACATTTCATTTTGCTAATGTGGAAATAACCTTAATTTTTGAATTTATTTCTTTTTGAAGCCATAATAAGTAAGCATACATGTAAATACTTTATTCTGATATTCTTAAAACAATTTGTCTGGATTATAATGATAATGATACAAAATGTTTCAGCACAAATAATACATTGGCTCAAAAGACTTAAAAAATATATAACTTCAATTTTTGGCTAGAAATGATACATTTTTAAAAACAAATTTACAGTATGTATAAATATAAATCAGCTAGTGATTACTCTTTTAACTTATAGGAGACAAACAATTGGATTTACTATATTTCACAAGATAAAAAAGGATTTAGCAAATTCAACTAAATTTTGGATTTTTCATATATTTGAGCATATTCCCAAGGTTTTGAACTTGTGAATGAACTTGAAACTTTATTTTAAATCTTGGAAAATGTATCTAAGTTATTTAGGCATTAGGATATATTAATCAAACTCCCAATGTAGGGTCAACAGCATTAATCATTGATTCTTATTTTAGAAAGACGGCAGCAGAACATTTTTTCATGTGTTGATTAAAGACGACTTGACATTGCCTATAAAGGGATCTTATACTTATGAGTTCCTTGGAAATAGTTAAATGCAATATACCTAACAATCATCAGCTACAAACGTCTATTAATTCTTGGCCTTGATTAACACATGAAACTTACTGTAATGAGGAAACACATGCGTATTAAATGAGCTGGTATTTTTAAAGTATGGACGATGCTACTAGCTACTCCAAAATCCTTTGAAATAAATGTATTTTTATTCTTTCAGTAAAATACCATTAGATAGAAAATTTGATACTATATCTCAATTTAAGTCAGGATGAAATTTCAAGCAATAAAAATGTTCACCATTTACCTCAAAGATCAAGGAAAAAATATTTGGAATCTTTTGAGAATTTCAAGTCTATATTTATGATGCAAACTCCATTTCTCTGGCTCAGACCACCAAGATGAATAAGAATCCAACTCTCCAGGTTAAAATATTTTCCTTTATTCATCTTTTATGGCCATTTATCTCTATATACCTACTTTGCAGGGATCTTATAAAGATGAGTGGAATAGTTTGCTCTAAAGTGCTTAAACTTAGAAGGAAAAGTATGCTATAAGAGCAAATTATTATTATCTTTATTACTGTAACAAACACAGGGGATAATTATTTTTGAGTCAAAAAGAACAAGGCAAAGTGTGATTCTGCATCAAAAATGACATGGTGGGTGGTAAATGGTTTTCACTTCTATAAAAAGCAATACAATAATTTTCACATTGCACTGCTTATAACATTTATTCTCTGAAGGCCTTGTTAATGGGCTCACTTTCAAAATTTCTACGATCTTTTCTTCCCACATAAATTTGCTAACTTTTGTCCTTTGCAACACTGATGTAGGCTTAGCAAATTTTTTTAAAGGAGTTATTTTTTCTTGCCTATAAGAGACTATAAAGAACCTGAGACTTCATGCACAAGAATTTACTATATTCTGTATTTTCTTTTACATTACAGTTTTTGGTATCAATTTTAAATTTTTACTGGCTGTTTTTCTTTGCAGTTTTTTTGTGATTACTTTTTGTTTATTTCATTATAGCACAGACTATCCTGTTAGCTTTATAAGGACATCAACTTCTCTTTTCATACTGTTCCTGAGTTTCATTTTCTATGATGTCTGTACATACATATATATGTTTTTCTCATTTGCATTAATTTTATATATTGTGCGGAGCTGTTCATGAGCTTTAATTGATAGCATTTCCAGTAAAAGCAGAGGAATAATTCCATTTCCTAAGCTTAGTGTTAACAGAAAAGCACAAACTAGATTTTGCAAATGACTGTAGGTGAAAACAGTAAAGGGGTTACCAGCATTTAAAGTGACAATAAGTCTAGAAGTCAGTTCTTAGTTCATCTACTTTTTTATTCTTTCTCTTGTCTTACACATAGCCCTTCATTTCTCTTTCCCTTCTGATGTTTCTGTGTTTGAATTTTAGCTAGACATCCACCTATATGTGCATATTTTTTTTCCCACAGCTTTACTACAAATATCACATTCAGTTAAAACAGTTAAAACCCAGGGCTTAGTCAATTCCTGAGTTATTTCCTGGAAGGCACGCTCTACTCTCTCCTTTCTATAGATGGAAGGCTGGTGCTAAGAAGGAAAAAAGATCAACGGGGCATCTAGAAGATTGAAACACCATAAAATACTGTTTCTGATGTTCCCTTTGACCACTCTGGGACATATAGCAATAAATCAATAATTCGATACTATTTTCTGTTCTATGGATTCTTCTCTGTCTCTCTAAGTTTCATAAATAAATAACTGCATATTATTTGCATTTTAGTCGTTTTTGGTGACTGTTGAGAGGGTTCACATAAAATCACATTCTTGCAATTTCCTTACTCTAACATTATTCAAATTTAGAGTTCTCAAGAAAAGAAATTTGATTGCTTCTGTAAGTATTCTTTATCAAGTTCTCATTTTGGAGCTGATTTATGACTCACCATGTAAATTTTCTGAGCATTTGACTTAGAGAGACAGACATATGTCAATTGCTTACTGATAGCTTTAAAAAAATGTATCATAACAACCAATAATTCCAAAGTAGTAAGACCCTGTGTGACACTGGTACAGAAACTCAACTTCATGCTAATTTCTGCACGTGGGTTATAATGAGCTTTAGTGGACCAGGGCTCTGAGGAGGTAATAGGTAAAAGTGTCCCATGGAAAGCATTTGTTGTAAATTGCTATAGTTTATATTCGTGAACTTAAGATGTTTGCACTATAAAGTATTAAAATAAATTTGGTTTAGTTATTCTAAATCAATAATTAATTTATTCTGTGTGCCATGCACTGCTCTAGGCTTTTGGCATACACTGTTGAATATAACTGGCCAAGATCACTTACTTCGTGGGGTTTACAAGTTCATATAGAGGGACAGAGAAGGAGCCTTAAGTTTCTAAATAGGTAAGTTAGAGAGGAAATGAAAAGTTGATAGACTGAAGAAAAAGGAAAGCAGAGTATGAGGTTTGGAAAGTGCTAGGGGTGGGTGGGCAGGCTGAAATATTAAATAGGAGGCTCTCTCTTCTCATGAGAGAAGGAGGCTGAGCAAAACTGGAAAGAGTGAAGTTCTGCTTAAGTGGATGTCTAGGGCAAAACTGGCAAAGAAGAAACTAGTACAAAGACCCCAAGGCAGAAATGTGTTTGGTAAGTTCTCTGAGCAGGAGCCAAGAGCGGGTGGAGTAAAGTGAACATAGTAGTTAGGGCGTGGTATCAAAGAAGTTAGGGATCACTGGGCCAATAAACTCTCTTTGGTGTTTACTTCAGAAAAATGTGCAGACATCGCACAGCTTTGAGGAGAGAAGTGTCATGCCCTGACAAATTAAAATTTTCATTTCATTAGAATAGAGTCAAAGAGTGATCAAAACGAGAAGCTATGTCATACAAAAATGGTACCAGTATATCTTTATTTATTCAGTAGTATAAAAATTTTCTGTAAATCAAAATTTTTCCCACTTAAATGAACCGGAATTCACCCAAAGATTTGTCCTTTAAAGGAAACTTATAGTCAACCTTTTGTAAAGTAAAGCCTTCTTTAATTCCCTGCAAATAATCATATCATAGTTTATATCGTCAGTCCATGTACAGCACTATTTCTAATAAAATGGTAGTCAGAGTAAAAACAATCCTAGATAATCAAAGACAATCATGTCTGATTACAGATAGGTTGATTAATTTTTTGTGTGTGCAGGTGAAGTCTGAGATATTTGTGTTTTGGAAGTTCTGCAAGTCAATTTACATTTGCCATGGACTTCTAATATTCAGTATTTGTCTGTGTGTACATGTGGGTTGTGTATATGTGTGTGTATTTCAGGAAGACAGAGAGAGAGGAAAAAGAGAGAGGAAGAGAGAGAGGAAAAAGAGAGGAAGAGAGAGAGGAAAAGACAGAGAGAGAGCCTGCTCATCTTTGCAATTAATTTATGTATCTGTCTATTCCATTCTGTCTGTCTCTCTACCCCCACGTAACTCTCCATCTATCTATATGCAATTGTATGCTTTAAAATAGCAGTGTCTGATTTCATCTTGGAAAATCAACAAGATAAAAATTACCTGCCATTACTTTTCAGCAGGGGGAAATTAGGATACTAGGATACTACAGCCAGTGGAATGTGTTCCTTACTCCAAGCAGCAGAAAAGATAAATCATTAAGGAAAATGCAGTAAGAAAGGCTGGGCTTCTCCTACCATGCCAGTAGGTGACCCTTTTGACTCCACCTTTTGCTCATCTCCTACTTATAACAGTGGTCATGTAAACTACCTTGTTTCTTTTAGAATTGTTCATCTCAATTCATATCATTTCAATGATTCATCTTTATTCTATATAAGTTGTTACCTTGATTTTGAATTATATCAGAGCAGCAATAGATAGGTAATCATATCGTGTAACAAGAGGATACAGAGGAAATATCTACGGATAAAGATAACTCTTAGAAAAGATGTGGCAGAGTGGAACTGACATCAAAAAAAGTATATATTTTTCTTCAGGATTAGCTGAGGTCATGCCTTTTAAATCATCCTAAATGTCAGTTTTATAACATGCGATAAGCGGTTCATTTTAGTTATTTAGATATTTCTGACAGTTCTTGTATTTTTGATTTTCTAAAGTATAGAAGTCCTAAACTTTATTACAATGTTGAAATTTATTGTTTAGCAAGAGGAAATTTGATGGGAAAAACTTAAGGAAGCTTTTAAATTATTTTAGCTAACTTTCTCTACTTTATGTATTTCAGGTTTTAACACCCTTTTGATGGCTTGTTGAAGCCAAAGAGAAAAAATACCCTACACATTTCTTTTTTAAACCTAGAAAATTCTATAGAGAATGCACTTACATTGAAAATAGTTTATATTACGTTAAGTGCATTAACCATGTGTTGCTTGTAATAAGGAGACAAGTCTAGCATGTTACACACAGTTCATGAATACATGTGACCTTCCAAAAAATGACAGGCAGCTATGTTGTGAAAAGAAGATCATACATATATTTTATCAAATGAATATTTTCTTTCAACACACTTTCACCTTGTCACGTGAGCTTTTGTAATTGCTATCCCAAGAGCTTTAATTATCTCTTAAAATCATGAATACAGTTATGTGTAGCTTAATGATGGGGACACATTCTGATAAATGTATCATTAGGTGATTTCTTTATTGTGCAAACATCATAGAGTATACTTTGATGAACCTAGATGGTATAGCCTACTGCACACCTAGGTTATATGGTATATAGCCTATTGCTCCTAGGCTACAGACCTGTATAGCATATTACTATACTGAATACCATAGGTGACTGTAGCACAATGGCAAGTATTTGTATACCTAAACAGAGAAAAGGTAGAGTAAAAACATGGTATTATAATCTTCTTGGACTGGTATTGTACATGCAGTTCATCATTGACCAAAATATTCTGATATGGCACATGACTCTATTTATATTTGCTTTGTTTCAAAACTGTTTCCTACTAATATGTTGCATTATTTTCATGTGTGGAGACAACTGGTCACTCATCATTAATAAAATGACAAGTCTCTTATCCAAGCTGTAAGCGCAGTAGGTTTTAAAAACAAACTTCAAAGGATTAAAGCTCCTCTGTGATTTCCTATAGAGTGTTACACATCAATAGAGTTGACTGTGTGCTGTCACTTTCTTCTATTAAGGCTAACTGAATTATCTACTACATAGTATGCGCTTAAACTGACAACATTCTTTTAAGAAATAGAGTTGAAAGCAAGCAAGCAGTTAGAATATTTGCCTTTCTTTTGGGAATCCAGGGTCATTTATAAAATTGAACACAGAAAAGAGAAATATACTTTCAGTTGATCTTAAATCTCATTTGTATGTAACCATGTCTTAGTTAATGGTCTTATATTATTTATTGAAGCTTAGTAATAACAGAAATCATTTCTTTTTAAAAGTGACTTGTTACCTTAACATAGCCCATGTCTTGAGTGGGTTATTTTTAAATAAAATGTTGTGAAAGAAAATGGCTTGAATTACATGAGTTGGTCTAAGAATTTTATGTGTAAAATAGATTTAAGGATGTGATGATATTTGAGCCGTTTTTGAGAATAATAGTTTGCAAAACTAAGTCAATTTCCTGTCAAAAATTTGCATGAAGTGTTTACAAATTTTATGTTCTGTAGGTGAAAGATGTTTTAAGACACAGCAACAACTAAAGACAGAACAATAATACCTAAAGAAATGGCTTATGAGCATTTTAATATCTTCACCTTAAAATAGAATATTTGTAATTTAGATCTTATTTGTAATATGACATTACTGTATATTTAAGCAATAGAATAATTTACTGATTGATTTGACTTGTAAAATCAATTAAGTATTTACTATAATCAAGGGGAAGATAAAAAGACAAAGTACAGTCATTGTTTCCAAGGAATTTAAAATCAAATTAGTGATGGCAAAAAAATACTATAACAAATTCTGTAAATGTGGCAGGTAAACTAAGACAAAAACAATAGAAATAGAGATGAGAAGGGTGTATTTCAGGAGATATTTTGATAGTAAGATTGACAAGATTCCGTGGCTAAATAAAGTGAGAAAAGGGGAAAATCAACTGTTACTGAAGTTTCTTGCTGTTATGATTGAGTGGATTGACTACCATAAGCCAAGAGAATTAGAGCAAATATCTTAGTCCATTTGCACTGCTATAACAGAATATCTGAGAATGGGTAATTTATAAAGAACAGAAACTTATTTATCACAGTTGTAGAGCTGGGAAGTCCAAGATCAAGGTGCTGCTGGCATCTGGTGTTTAGTGAAGGCCTTCTTGCCGCATCCTTACATGGTGGAAGGAAGAAGTGCGAAAGAGACGGACTCTCTCTGTTAATATATTTTAAGGGCAGAACCCTAATGACTTAAACACCTCTGCAAAGGCCCTGCCTTCTAACACTGATACATTGGAGATTGAGTTTCCAATACTTGAATAGGGGAGAATTAGACCATAGCAATGGTGTAATTCCAAATTTCAGCAAATGTGTTCAGGTGTAGTATTTGGTTTGAAGCATCTAGAATTTAAGGTTGCTGTTGTTCATCAGGCAGAATGTCCAGTGTTCCAAAGAGTCAGGAGAAATCTGCAAAAAGCGATTGGAAATGAGTTTGTTGTTAAAGAAGGATTTGGAAGTTATCAAGAAAGAAGTGATAGTTGAGGCCATGATTGATGTGTTTTAACAAAGAAAAGAAAAATTAATCTTGACTTGAATAAATTTTAATAGAGAATATAGTCTTTGAGCTTTCTAACAGAAACCCAATATGAATTTCAGAAGTAGAGAAAGGAGACAACCGTTCTAATCTTCAAAAATACCAAGTGTAAGAGAGTGATTATAGAGTTTTTGCAATGCAAAAGAGATAACTTTCAAATATGTAAAAAATCACATACATGTACAGACACAGTCCTTTATACACATGCATGCATGTATGTATATAATATACTCCATTCTTGGTGACTCTAAAATGTGATTTTTTAGATATAGAGACAATTTTGATGGGTCATAATGACCCATCTGTAATCAACTAATGGTATTTTCCTTTATTTTTGCTACCCTATTTCACACTTTTTAAAAAAAAATTATCATGTAAGTTCTGGGATACATGTGCAGAATGTGCAGGTTTGTTATGTAGATATACACATGCCATGGTGGTTTGCTGCATCCATCAGCCCATCAGCTACATTACGTATTTCTCCTAAAGCTATCCCTCCTCTATCCCCCAACCCCCTGACAGGCCTGGTGTGTGATGTTTCCCTGCCTGTGTCCATGTGTTCTCATTGTTCAACTCCCACTTATGAGTGAGAACATGTGGTGTTTGGTTTTCTGTTCCTGTGTTATTTTGCTGAGAATGATGGTTTCAAGCTTCATCCATGTCCCTTCAAAGGACATGAACTCATCTTTTTTTCATGGCTGCATAGTATTCCATGGTGTATATGTGCCTCATTTTCTTTATCCAGTCCATCATTGATGGGCATTTGGGTTGGTTCCAAGTCTTTGCTATTGTGAATAGTGCTGCAGTAAACATACATGTGCATATATCTTTATAGTAGAATGATTTGTAATCCTTTGAGTATATATCCAGTAATGGGATTGCTGGGTCAAATGGTATTTCTAGTTCTAGATCCTTGAAGAATCACCACACTGTCTTCCACAATGGTTGAACTAATTTACACTCCTACCAACATTGTAAAAGTGTTCCTATTTCTCCACATCCTCTCCAGCACCTGTTGTTTCCTGACTTTCTAATGATAGACATTTCAAAAATGAAATTTTATCAATAGGAAGAGGAAGTCAAATTGTCTCTGTTTGCAGATGACATGATTGTATATTTAGGAAACCCCATCATCTCAGCCCAACATCTTTTTAAGCTGATAAGCAACTTCAGCAAAGTCTAGTAGTAGTAGTTGCTTAATAAATGAGTAGTGCGTCAAATATGAACAGGGAGTCAGTACACAGTCTCAAGAAAAAGTGTGAGATATAGTTATACCTGAAGAATTAATGATATGAAGTACCTTTCTTCCATAAGGTAAAGAAAAATAGCAACAAGAGCCAAAATGTAAATTTTGAGGGGAAAACCTTCACTTTCCTGAATGCAATTTTTACTTATGATGTAAAAGATTAATGCATAGCCACAAAACTCTTCATAAGCAGTATTTTCTTCCTGAAATGTAATTCTTTTTAAAAAACTTGCATGATATATGATATAGAAAAATTAATTACTAAATACTTATAATTTTTAAAAATAGATTCATTAACTGAGACATTTTAATTAACTTACAAAAATTATGACAATTTATAAACTTAATACAAGGTCACCTTTAAAAAATATATCATCAACCTTGAAATTAAAATTGCTGGACATTGTTTGTATATGTAAATATGTGCATTATGTGTCCTTAGAATTTTTTAAATCAACTTAAATAATTTAGCATTAAGAAAATATGTTGTTGGGTTGATGACGTAATTTAAGTAAATCAAATAATAACCAAATCATTCCTTTCTTGTAAATTGTGTGAAAGCAGTGTAATATAACCATCAATATCAATGTGAAATTTCATTTACTTGACAAATTATCATAATGGAAAAAACAATTTACACTACTGCATGATTTGTAGGTAAGAAAGAGGTAGTAGGCAGGATAAATTTCCCTTTGTAACAACATTTAGAAGTCAATAGTTAACACTCCCAATATTGAGCAAAATTACTGTTTTAAGATTCTAAGAAAGAGGCTTAACTCTTCCATGATAGTTTTTCTAAAAGAACTTGAAAGATCACCAGTCAGGTGTTCCTTTAGTAGATTGAGTGCCACCTACTAAATTTCTATGTTGAATGCAAATCTTCATCAGGAGGAATTATAAAAATGTGTATTTTGTGGTGTGACCTGTTATTAGCAAGATAGAAGTACCCACATTCCTAGAGATGCAAAATGTGATATGAATTTCCTTCTTAAAATAAGCATTGTCATAGTGAATTGTTGAACATGAGGAATCCATTATTTGAGGCTGTTTTCTCCATCGCATATCTATGTAGCTGTTTGACTTCTTTGAAGGAAAGAATTGATAAAAAATCTAACACAAGATACTAATAACTTTATTGACGTCTATCTCTTGAATCTTACTTTTCTTCAAAATGTCATTGAGAAGATTAAGAAAAGAAAACTTACCATTCATAGATTTGTAATGTATTGAATGTTTGTTATTCTAACTGGCATGAGATGGTCTCTCATTGTGGTTTTGACTAGCATTTCTCTAAAGACCAGTGATGATGAGTTTTTTTTCATATGTTTGTTGGCCATATAAATGTCTTCTTTTGAGACGTGTCTGTTCATATCCTTCACCCACTTTTTGAGGGGGTTGTTTGTTTTTTTCTTGTAAATTTGTTTAAGTTTCTTGTAGATTCTGGATATTAGCCCTTTGTCAGATGGATAGATTGCAAAAATTTTCTCCCATTCTCTAGGTTGCCTGTTCACTCTGATGATAGTTTCTTTTGCTGTGCAGAGCTCTTTAGTTTAATTAGATCCCATTTGTCAATTTTTGGTTTTGTTGCCATTGCTTTTGGTGTTTCATTCATGAAGACTTTGCCCATGTCTATGTCCTAAATGATATTGTCTAGGTTTTCTTCTAGGGTTTTCATGGTTTTAGGTTTTTCATTTAAGTCTTTAATCCATCTTGAGTTAAATTTTATATAAAAGGTAAGGAAGGGCCCAGTTTCAGTTTTCTGCATATGGCTAGCCAGTTTTCCCAACACCATTTATTAAATAGGGGGTCCTTTCCCCATTGCTTGTTTTATTCAAGTTTGTCAGACATCAGATGATTGTAGATGTGTGACATTATTTCTGAGGCCTCTTTTGTTCCCTTGGTCTATATATCTGTTTTGGTACCAGTACCATGCTGTTTTGGTTACTGTAGCCTTGTAGTATAGTTTGAAGTCAGGTAGTGTGATACCTCCAGCTTTGTGGGTTTTTTTTGTTTTTGTTTTATTTGTTTAAGATTGTCTTGGCTACATGGGCTCTTTTTGGTTCCATATGAAATTTAAAGTAGTTTTTTTTCTAGTGATAAAATCTCAATTTTTTGTGATATATAGATGTCTCTTTTTTATCCTTTATCCTTTGAAGGATTTTTTTCTTTCATTGGGTGTAGAATTCTAGTTTAGCAGCTGTTTTTGTTTAGTACTTTAAATGTATTGTTTCACTGTCTTTTAATTTTCAGCATATTTGCTTAAGCATCAGTTGTCAACGTCTGTTACTCATTTGTAAGTATTTTATATTTTCTTCAGCTATTTTTAAGAGCTTTCTCTTTGTCTTTGGTTTTCAACAGTTTAAGACATGCTGAGGTGTTGTTTTTATAACTATTAGTGTTCCCAGAACCTCCTCAATCTATGGTTTAATTACTTTCTTAAATTTTGAATATTTTTTGGTTATTGCCACTTTAAATATTGCTTATGTTCCACTTTCCTAATTCTCTTCAGGCTCCAAGTATTACTGTTATATCTTTATATTCTGCCCTACATGCTTCCTATACTCTTTTCTATATTCGCTTTTTTTTTTTTTTTTTTGAGACAGAGCCTTGCTCTGTCACCAGGCTGGAATACAGTGGGGTGATCTCTGCTCACTATAACCTCTACCTCCTGGGTTCAAGCAATTCTCCTGCCTCAGCCTCCTGATTAACTGGGATTACAGGCATGTGCCACCATGCCCAGCTAATATTTGTCTTTTTAGTAGAGATGGGGTTTCACCATGTTGGTCAGGCTGGTCTCGAACTCCTGACCTGGTGATCCACCCACCTAAGCCTCCTAAAGTGCTGGGATTGCAGGTGTGAGCCACTGGGTCTGGCCTTATTCTCCATTTTATTTGCATTTAGTTTACATGTTTTATGCTAGACTGTCTTCAGTTCACCAATCCTTTCTTCTCCGTTTAATCTGCATTTAAGTAGATTTTTTGACTAAAGATTACTACTTTTTGTTCTTAATTTCATTTGATTTTTAAAATTTTATACCAAATCTCTGAATCATCTCTTCGTATTTTTAATCTATGCTCTTAGTAGTCTCTACTCTTTTAACGTATTATTCGTAGTCTCTTCAGACCTCTTCCCTCTAACTGTGAAATCTGGTTCAGGTGTTTTTATCTTTTTTTTTTCTGTCTTATCCTATATTATAAATTGGTTGTATATTTTTTATTTAATGCAGAACATTTTATACAAAAAGATTAAATGTACTTCCTCCTATGAAGCCTTACCCTTTCTTCTGTTAGGCAAATTGAATTGGTACTAATCAATGTATTCCGGTAATGGACAGAATTTAGAAGGGACCAGGTTTGCTCTTGCTCCCAAAGCAGACCTTCCATTTTTTTCAGGCAGATCCTAGTGTGTTTGTTTGTTGCAGCACCTTTCCTGGGCAATTCTCTAACTCTAGTTTCTTATTTCCTTAGCAGAGACTACCATCAACTCTGCCTTCTGGTAAGCTTTTTAGGATTCTACCTAAATATCTTCTGAATTTAGTAAAATGATTTAAGGGGATAGCCAGAATTCATGAAGATTTGTTCTCTGTCTTTCCCTGGGAGGTTTTCATCTCAAGCTTCTGATCTTGATTTTCTAATCCTATCAGCCTGGACTTTCTATCTGCTGGTAGTGGACATCTGCCCACTCAAGATCTGAGTTCTTAGGCTCATGTTTTGAATCCAGTAAAGGCAGATACATTCAGAGTAGAGTGTCTCAAACTGTCAGCTTAATTCAACTGGTGTTTCTTCTCCCCATTCTGCAATACTGGTTCCTAAAGTCTTGGTTTCTTTGGCCTGCTCTCCAAATGATTTTATGTGTGCATATATTCAGCAGTGTTTCTTGGTGTTTTATGTGGCAATTTTGTTCTTCCACAAGCTATTCCATCATATTTAGAAGAAGGCCCTCAAATGTTCATATGAAGTTCATTCGAGAACACTGGACAAATTACATGCAGATGATAAATGTTATGTTTCATAATTCCCACCTCACAAGATTGTTTGAGTTTAAATGAGAAAATAAAGGTTTAGGAAATGACATAAAATTATATGTATATTTATTGTTTTCATCATTACTAAGAAATTACCAACTTCAATTTTGTCATTTCTTAGTATTCTGTGTGACATTACTTGTGAAGTCATGTTAATAAATGATAGTTATTGATTATTAAAGAACAGAAAAATAAATAGGTTGCTATTTTTAAGATTAGCTTTCACCTCCTTTTCTATGGAACTTCTGAATATGAGAGCAATATAAAAAAGAAGTTAAGTGCTTTGGAAAAAATTTAGAAAATGAATGTGGTAACCTGCTGATCATGAACCCCTTGTGTAGTAACAGATAAGAAAATGGCTCAATTGCCTTAGATGCCAGCTTTCTGGAGAAAAGGATAGTTAGTATTGTAAGTGCATGTTAAATTAGTATAGTATATAATTTTACTCCCCTGAAATATATATGAGAAGTTAATTTTTGACTATAATCTGTGGGCTTCCTTTTTATTTGTAATAAAGAAATTCTGAATTACGTAAGGTATTATCAAATTTATAATTCACATTTATATGAACACCTCCATATGAGCACCATTTATAAAAGCTTGTTAAAACAATTGCAAAATTAGTTATATCACTTTTAAAAAAGAAGAAAAAAATCAAGGCATGTTCTGTCTTTACCCTGAAACTAATATGCATGTCTGTGTGAAATTAGATATGAATGGTGATAATATCTAGACACAAAGTCTCCAACCAAAGGGACTACTTTGAACAAGATCAGCTATAAAATTTAACAAATGCTGCAGACATTTACAACTCTGCACACATATAATGGAACCTGTACCTAATACTTATATTAAACTGCAAATTTTATGTGGTAAAATGCTATGCCCAATGAATTAGAAATGCCTTTATCAATCTTATGGTGAAAATGAAGACAATCAACAAAAATATTCTATTTATTGTAAAGAATAAATAAAGTAAAACATTTATGCCCCACTGACAAAAGCTCATATATGACTTTAAATAATAGCATGGATGCTGCAGACCTGAAGAACAGGATTTTCTGATTTTAAAACAACCCCAAATTTCAGTAAGAACAATGGTGGATTATGTTTAAAGTGGTATTAGATCCTAGCTTCATTCAATGGCAGTGCAATAAAAACTTTAAAAAAAATTGTTGACACTAAAGGCTCATTTTTGAGGCAGATATGGTTATTATGGCTGTAACTCATTGATTCTGTGTGGATTCCATCATGTAGTAATTTTTCTTCCATTTTAATACAACACACCATCCGAAAAGAAATAGAGTAAGTTTCATATAGCTAAGTGTAAGCACTTGAATAGAACGAAAGTGTGTTTAAACTGAGAACTGAGATAGAAAAATAATTGAGGGTAAAGCATTTAAAAATTATAGAAGTGATATGCAATCTTTGTGCGATATACAAGATCTGGATAAAAATCAGAGTCATACTACCTTAGGATGGTTATGGTTATTAGTAAGGTCTGGGTATAAATGCACTAGATCAGTGCCTCCTGACCTTTCGACATAAAGTGTGATGAATGGACTGATTGCCTGATCCCACGTGTTAGTGGTCCACATGTTTCATTAAGAACACTCTTTGTTTCCACTGACATTACATTTGTAGTAAGAAGTTATTACCTTGTTGAGCACTGGCACTTGGAGTAACTGTGCTAAATGTTAGCAGAGGCTCTCTCTTAATTATCTATCATCTATCTGCTTATCAGCAATCTACATATATTCATAAAGGAATATAGTTTGTTATGAGAAACTGATAAGATATATTGATATAATAATTTCTCCCTTTCTCCTGCCTGTAAAGCCTTTTCATCAACACCATATCACCCTCTTCTGTATGTCTCACTACTCATTTTTTGTATATATTGTACAATCTGTGAAAAAGAGATTTAACTTCTAGTTAAGGCAGTGTTGAAAGAGTCACAAAGATTTCTGACAGATGGAGAAGAGGGAAAATAGTTACTAGTTATAGATAGGGCATAAGGCAGAGGTTTAGGGTTTGGCATGTGCTAGGCTTCAGAGTAGATTGGTGGTACTGGAGAATTGGGCACTGGAGATGGGCTTTTGACTGGTATTGCTATGGGATAAGAATGAGATGCCATCTAATGCTTTCAGGAGATAAGAGTACAGTATTTTAATTTTTTAAACCACTATATTGTTGAAAACCTGGATCTTAATGTCACCCCTGTCTGTCAAAGAAGAACAAAATAAAGAGATGGAGAACCATTTGATGATCCAAAAAGGGTATCAGGTAGGAAGAAATACACATGTGATTAGAGAGGTGGGGAAAGAGGGGAAATGATTTAATATTACTTGAACCCAAATAAAATAGCAACAGAAGAGTAGGATCTTGGAGATCACCTGGAGAAATATGAGTGTGTTGTAACTCCTGAGAAGCATCCAAATCCAACGTCATCATTACCTTGCCCCTTTTTAACTGTCCACTTTTTTATCTTTCAAAAGCCATTTGAGCAACTAATTGGTATCTAAAATGTCACAGGTCTAAAATCAAATTCTTGATTTCTACCATCAACATTTTTATTTCACAATCTCATGTTTTAACTATTTCAGTAAATAGTCATTTATTTTTACCAATCACCCAGACCAAAATATATGAAATCATCCTCGACTCTTTTTCACATGCCAGATGCAATTCATCAAAAAATCCAGTATACTCTATTTCTCTAATACACCTAGCATTTAATCATTTCTTACTGCCTGTACACATTCACTTCTCCCTCGAACATTGCTGTACTCACCTAGTCCTTTAACTTCTGTGTTTGCCCTGACACAGTTGTCGGAAGGATTTGTTTAAAGTATAATCCAGTTCATATTCTACTCTGCTTAAATGCATCAATTAATTTTATTTTACTTCGAATTAAATCCAAAGTCCCCTCAATAGCCTACATATCTTTCATGGGTCTACTCAGTTTTTTGATACCAGCTTTTAGTTTTCACGTCTTTCTTCCCCTGCGTTGCCTTTCACTCTGTCCTCACTGTTTCCTTGCTATTTGTCAGTTACTTCAAACAAACTTCTCAAGCTTTGCAATTGCTATTTCCTTTGCTTGGAAAGATCTTCCTTAAGATATGTGCATATCTCGATCCCTCAGTTACCATAGGTGAAGTATTAAAATTTATCCACGTCTGACACATTATTTACCTGTCTATTTTTTCCATCCCCCATTCTATTGTAAATCTATTGATGCCAGGCATTTTGTTTGACTGCTGTACCCCAAGACTCAGAATTATGTCAGACTTACAGCGGTCCCTTATTTACTGTAATATTTGTAAATGACTGAGTGATATGTTCACTAGAGCAATAATTTTATTGTATTGCAATTGTTTGTTTGTAATACAATTTTTAAAAACCTCAAAATTTTGATTCTTAAGAAAAGAGCTTGCTTTAGTTTGTGTTATCCAAGAAGTCCTAGAAGCATATGACAAGATGGAATTAAAAGTACATGAAAAGTATTTAGGGAAATGCCTGAGATGGATAAGGAGTGAACCAGAGCGGGTGCAGAAAGCCTTCAGACTGAACTGCATGTCTGATTCCTCCACAGGAGAGGGGAAGGAAGTAGAATCGGGTAAGAAAAATCGCAGACTGCGTTGTAGTTTCAAGAAAGTGTCAACTGGGCCAATGAGGAATCTTTATGACAATGTTGCCATTTAAAGGAGCCTAGTGTCTCACAGCAGTGGGGCTGCATTATAAGTTCATTGTACTTAGTAATTGGTCAGAGCAGCCTGGAAAACATGGAAAACGTGACCCAGGAACAAATGTGATGGTAGATCCAGAAGGGCAGCAGCTGGGGTCATCAGTTATTTAGCTTCCCTGTAGCAGGAGATCTTAACAGCACATTGTCATAGACGCCGCAGGGTTTAGTTTCTACACCTACAGACTCTGCCTCACACATGACCAAATCAGAGAGCACATGAATAATAATATTGCCACTGCCAAGGATGCTGCTCCCTGCTCTTCGCCTGTGTTATCCTATCTATTTTCCCAGATCAATTTCAAGTCATAGAATCAAATTCCATGAAAATTTCTGCAAGCTGACCCTGTTCATAATGGCATCTCTTTTATTAGAAATGTTAAATATATTAGCTACATTAGCTGGTATTCATTTGGCATCAACATGAATATGTGTATTTAACATATGAAGGCCTTGCTCTTCCATGAAATCATAAGTTCTCTGAGAGACAGTCTACTTGTTATACTTCTAGACTTATTAAATATATAACAATAACACATATTTGTAGTAGTTGCTTAATAAATGAGTATTTTATCAAATATGAATAAGGAGTCCCTAGTCAGTACACAGTCTCAAGAAAAAGTGTGAGATACGGTTATACCTGAAGAATTAATGATACGAAGCACTTTTTCCTGTAAGGTAAACAACAATAACAACAAGAGCCAAAAATGTAAATTTTCTGAGGGGAAAACCTCCACTTTCCTGAATGCAATTTTCACTTATGATGTAAAAGATTAATGCATAGTAACAAAATTCTTCATAAGCAATATTTTCTTCCTGAAATGTAATTGTTTACCAAATATATATATATATATATATATATATATATATATATATATTTTTTTTTTTTTTTTTTGAGATGGAGTCTTGCTCTGTCGCCCAGGCTGGAGTGCAGTGGTGTGATCTTGGCTCACTGCAAGCTCTGCCTCCCGGGTTCACGCCATTCTCCTGCCTCAGCCTCCCGAGTAGCTGGGACTACAGGCACCCGCCACCACACCTGGCTAATTTTTTCTATTTTTTAGTAGAGATGGGGTTTCACCATGTTAGCCAGGATGGTCTCGATCTCCTGACCTCGTGATCTGCCCGTCTCGGCCTCCCAAAGTGCTGGGATTACAGGCGTGAGCCATACCAAATATATTTTTAAAAACTTGCATGATATATGATAAAGAAAAATTAAGTACTAAGTATTAATCATGCTTAAAAATAGATTAATGGAGATTTTAATTAACTTACAAAAATTATGACAATTTAGAAACTTAATACAAGGCCACCTTTTTAAAATATATCGTTAACCTTGAAATTAAAATTGTTGGACAATGTTTGTATATGTAACTATGTGCATTATGTGTCCTTAGAATTTTTTAAATCAATTTAAATAATTTAGAATTAAGAAAATACGTTGTTGGGTTGACTACGTAATTTAAGTAAATCAAATAATAACCAAATTATTTCCTTCTTGTGAAACCAGTATAATAGAACCATCAATATAAATGTGAAATTTCATTTACTTGACAAATTATCATAATGGAAAAAGCAATTTACGCTATTGCATGATTTGTAGAAGAAAGAGGTAGTAGGCAGGATAAATTTCCCTTTGTAACAACATTTAGGAGTCAATAGTTAACACTCCCAATATTGAGCAAAATTACTGTTTAAAGATTCTAAGAAAGAGGCCTAACTCTTCCATGATAGTTTTTCTAAAAGAACTTGAAAGATCACCAGTCAGGTGTTCCTTTAGTAGATTGAGTGCCACCTACTAAATTTCTATGTTGAATGCAAATCTTCATCAGGAGGAATTATAAAAATGTGTATTTTGTGGTGTGACCTGTTATTAGCAAGAAAGAAGTACCCATATTCCAGGAGATGCAAAATGTGATATGAATTTCCTTCTTAAAATAAGCATTGTCATAGTGAATTGTTGAACACGAGGAATCTATTATTTGAGGCTGTTTTCTCCATCGCATATCTGTGTAGCTGTCTGACTTCTTTGAAGGAAAGAATTGTTAAAAATTTAACACAAGACACTAATAACTTTATTGACTTCTATCTCTTGAATCTTACTTTTCTTCAAAATGTCACTGAGAAGATTAAGAAAACTTACCATTCATAGATTTGTAATGTATTGAACGTTTGTTATTCTATTTTCCTGATTTATAATAATCATCTGGTTACACTGGTCTTCGAAATCTTTTTCTACATTGTTCAACTCATCAGTTATACTTTGCCTGGAAAGCCTGACAGGCATGTATCAGTGTCATACATGATATCAAATGACATTTTCAGCAATTTCATGTTTGTCTTGGATCCTCAATATAGACTAGTGTACATATACAAAGACACTCAATGTTGTAAGATATTCATAATTTAATACTCTCAGTGTGCAAGCAAAATATACTTTATTCTGTTCCTATAATTTGTCATCTTTTTACTAAGTCTCAGTCATAATAATTACAGAATAATTTTTTTTTGCTTTGTGGCTTATTTACTTGTCATTTATTATAAAATTCAATGTAGTGCTATATAGAGAAAATCATGCAATTCACTATGAAACATGTAAAGTGATCATTTACAATGACTGAAATAAATTCCAGACCTCTGAGAAAAATTTTAAAACTTCATACCTCCTTTGCCTAAGAACTGATAAGGTTGAGAATTAAAGTGTAGGGTTCTGGATTATAAAATTTATATGCAAAGCATTTCTATATGAAAGGTCTTTTAATCTAAATATTTCATTTGTTTTATATTAGAAGAAATTCAAGTTGATGATTTTAAATTGTTAGTTCTGTAGTTCCTTGCTAAAAAGATCTCTCATACAGTTCTAAACATTTTTTTCCTGTAACAATATTAGAATCTGTGTCTTTAAAATGGTAAAATCAAGATTACAAAATATATTTTAGTCATTTTTATATCAAAGGATAATAGGTGTGTTCCATATTCCTTTATTTCTTAAAATTTGTAGTAGAATTTTCAGTTTCCAGAGACTATTCTAACTCACATACATCATCTATATTTTCTTTCATCCTAACGATAATCCAAAGAATTAAAATTCTGGCTTCTTTTTACAAATTATAGAACTGAGGTACAGAATGTGCACACAGCTGCTTTGTGAGAAATCTTCCAAATAAACCATGCAGTCTGACTGCAGGACCAACATTCAGAGGCTGCTTTTATAAGTGATTATTTGGTTAATTTTTGTATTTTTCTAACAAAGAAAATAACATGTGATCATGTTAGAGTTCAAATCTTGTTAGTTTCATGCTCGGTCACTAATCAGTCCTATTCTTTAAAAGTGATTGTCTTTTTAAAATATTCTTATTGCCATTGTCTTATGTAAACATCTTAAGCCAACATCTTTGATCTGGATTTTGTCAAAAGCCTCTTCTAATTTCTCTTCCGCCCCATTTATTGTCACTTTTCAAATTGTCCCCTATGTGATACTAGAGTAGTCTTTGTAAAATATAAAATTCATTATGTCATTCCCTGACTTAGAATACCCACTGCTTTCAATGTCAAGGTTCATTTTCTTAGACTGCTGTAGGTGACCTCACTTCGTCTTCTCCCTGACTACCTCTCATATCTCAGCCCTCCTGACTGAGCAGACCCCACATTCACTATACAGAACAATGAACAGTTCTCAGATTTACAGCAGTCTGTCTCTTTATTCCTGTGCTTTTTCACATCATTTTAATGTCATTCACTCTTTTCTCTTGCTACCTAGCTCCTGCTCATCAATGATAGCACCACCATGTCACTTATGTCATCATTTTGTAATTGTTTACTAATTTATCCATCACTCTACCTATATTTGAGTTCCCCAGAATGGAATCTACCCTTCATTTCTGAAACTCTATTAGCAAATATTTATAATAATCGTGTGTTAAGCCATTTATCCATCACTCTACCATCACTAATTTATCCATCACTCTACCTATATTGTGAGTTCCCCAGAATGGAATCTACCCTTCATTTCTGAAACCCTAGTAGCAAATATTTATAATAATCATGGGTTAAGCATTGTTTAAAGAAATTCTCTGGTACACATAAATAACCCTTTCAATGGGAAATCTTACTCAGGCATTTGTATGGAATAAAGCGGCCTGTAAAACACACACATAGAGATTACTATTAGAGGTAAGTAATTCCCTTGGGTCCTGGTAATCTAGAACTTGAAGCCAACAATTTTCCTCATATACCTACTCATATACCTAATTCCTGCTCACTTAACCCATTGTGGTCCTCATAATTTCAGTGTATATTATTTGCATGTAATCAGCATATAACAAGAAATGTTTCTCAAAGCATCTGTGGATGTGAGCTAAAATGGATGGAAATCTACAGCTTATTTAAATTGCACTTACATCTAAAGCAGTATGATCAATTTCAAAATTCAGTTTTCTAAATATTAGCTTAATAAGAATAGTGGTTTCTTGAAATAATAGATAACACTGAAGTCATAATAAAGTAATGAGGCAGAAGTATGCACATTTGCACATTGGTTTATAGACTTTTGAACTACATTTTTCATGTATTCCTTTTTACCCTTATCATTCATGTAGTGGATTATCTGACTTCAATAGGGCTTCTTATTTCTCTCTTCCTTACCATCTTTTCATTTCTTTTTTTATTTTTTTGGTGCCTACCTCTGGCTTACTTTTTTCTTATGTTTATGATAACCAGATAACTTATATTATTTTATTTTATTATATTTTACTTTATTTTGTCAATAGATTTTAGGAAACAGGTGGTTTTGGTTACATGGATACGTTCTTTAGTGGGGATTTCTGGTGCACCCATACCCCAGGCAGTGTACACTGTACCTAGTATGTAGTCTTTTATCCCTCATCCCCCCTCCCACCCTTTTCCCAGAGTCCCCAAATTCCATTATATCATTCTTATCCCTTTGATTCCTCATAGCTTATTTCCTACTTGTATGTGAGAACATACAATATTTGATTTTCCATTACTGAGTTACTTCACTTAGAATGATGGTCTCTAATTCCATCCAGGTTGCTGTGAATGCTAGTATTTGATTCCTTTTTATGGCTGAGTAGTGTTTCATGGTGTATCTGTACCACATTTTTTAATCCACTTCTGGTTGATGGACATGTTGATGGCCATTTAGGCTTTATTTTTGCAATTGTGAATCATGCTGCTAAAAACGTGTGTGTAAGTGTCTTTCTCATATAATGACTTCTTTTCCTTTGGGTAGATACCCAGTAAGTGGGATTGTTGGATGGAATAGTCGTTCTGCTTTTAGTTCTTTATGGAATCTCCATACTGTTTTCCATAGTGGTTGTACTAGTTTACATTCCCACCAGCAGTGTAAAAGTGTTTGCTTTTCACCTCATGCATGGCAATATCTATTTTTCTTAATTATGGCCATTCTTGTAGAATGGCAGTAAGGTGGTATCACATTGTGGTTTTAATTTGCATTTCCCTGATGATTAGTGATGTTGAGCATTTTTTCATATGCTTTTTGGACATTTATATATCTTCTTTTGAGAATTGTATATTCATGTCCTTTGACCACTTTTTTATCAGATCATTTGTTTTTTTTTCTCGCTGATTTGTTTGAGTTTCTTGTAGATTCTGGATACTAGTCCTTTTTCAGATGCATAGTTTGTGAATATTTTCTCCCTCTCTGTGGGTTGTCTGTGTTTTCTGCTGATTATTTCTTTTGCTGTGCAGAAAGTTTTTAGTTTAATTAGATCCTATATATTTATTTTTGTTTTTGTTGCATTGGTTTTTGGGTTCTTGGTGATGAACTCTTTGTTTAAGCCAATGTCTAGAAGAGTTTTTCCAACGTTATCATCTAGAATTCTCATGGTCTCAGGTCTTAGATTTAAGTCATTTATCCATCTCGCATGGATTTTTTTATAAGAGATAGAGATCTAGTTTTATTCATCCACACGTGCTTGCCAATTATCAGCATTGTTTGTTGAATAAGGTTTCCTTTCCCCACTTTATGTTTTTGTTTGCTTTGTGGAAGATGAGTTGGCTGTAAGTATTTGACTTTATTTCTGGGTTCTGTATTCTGTTTCATTGGTCTACATGCCTATTTTTATACCAATACCATGCTGTTTTGGTAACTATAGCCTTATAGTATAGTTTATAGTTGGGTAATGCGATACCTCCAGATTTGTTCTTTTTGCTTAGTCTTGCTTTGGCTATGCAGGCTCTGTTTTTGGTTCCATAGCTTGTAGTATACTTTGAAGTTGGGTAATGTGATACCTCCAGATTTGTTCTTTTTGATTAGTCTTGCTTTGGCTATGCAGGCTCTGTTTCTGGTTCCATATGAATTTTAGGATTGTTTATTCTAGTTCTGTGAATGATGATGGTATTTTGGTGGGAATTTCATTGAATCTGTAGATGACTTTTGGCAGCATGGTCATTTTCACAATATTAATGTTACCCATCCATGAGCATGGGATGTGTTTCCATTTGTTTGTGTCAACAATGATTTCTTTCAGCAATGTTTTGTAGTTTTCCTTGTAGAGACCTTTCACCTCCTTGGTTAGATATATTCGTAAGTATTTTATTTTATTTTATTTTATTTTTGCAGCTCTTGTAAAAGGAACTGGGTTCTTGATTTGATTCTAAGTTTCGTCATTATTGGTGTATGGCAGTGATACTGATTTGTGTACATTGATATCCTGAAACTTTGCTGAATTATTTATCCAATCTAGGGGCTTCTTGGGTGAGTCTTTAGGGTTTTCTAGGTATACAATGATATCATCAGGGAACAACGACAGTTTGACTTCCTTTTTACCAATTTGGATGCCCTTGATTTCTTTCTCATCTGATTGCTCTTTCTTTTCCCCCTTTATTATACACATTATTTCTACAATCCAGGTACCCTGGTTTTATTATTTATTTATTTATTTATTATTTCATTCCACAGAATAAACAATTTTAAGCAAGATATAATGAAAGGCCTCATTGAAAAGAAGAGATTTTTAACATTATATATAGGTTTTATTTTACTGTTTTGTGTATGTGTTAGCAATTACTTTGTATCTTATTTGCATATTATTTTCTTTCTTTAAATCTCCATTTGCAAATGTTGCTGATGACCCTGCTTCATACACACACAAAAGAAGTAATTTGAAGAGGGAACTTCTACAACTCTTGTGACCACATCTGCCCACTTCCCTGCATCTTGCTAACCTGCTCTATTCTTTACTATCGGTGAGTTATCTGTGCGTTCCTTATGCAGCTTCAGTGACAACACATTCTCATATTTGTGCCTCTACCTCATTGGCTGCTCCTTTCTCCTCTCTTTTATTGATCTGCTTCATATCCAGAGTGCCTCATATCTCAATCTTCAGATTGCCTCTATCTCTAATACTTACCTCCAAGGAGATTTTATCTGGACTGGTGGCTTTAAATACCACTTATAGATTGATGAATCCCAAGTTTATGTTTCTTGTATGAAACTCTCACCTCAACTTGAGATTTGTTTATCTAAAACTTAATTCATTATTTTATTCCTCAAATCTATTCTGTTTGTTTATTTCTTAAATTTGGTAAATGGCAACTTTATTGTTTCAGTTGCTCAGGCCAGTATTATTGGAGTTGTTTTTCTCTCTCTTAGTCAATTACCACATGAAATCTTTCAACAAAGCCCATTGGCTCTGCATTCAAAATATGTTTAAAATCAGACCACTTATTAGCACTTCTGCTCTTATCTCCCTGCCTAAACCGCCATCTGCTTTTGCGTGAATTACTAGAGTAACCCCCTGAATCACCTCCCTTCTTTTGCTCATGCGTCCTATGTTTCCTCTGTTATAATTATCAAGTATTATGTACTACACATAATTGTATGACTGGAAATGCGGTAGGTTTGTTTACATGAGCATAACCCCAGACACTTGAGCAATGCATTGCACTAAGACTTATGACAGCTACAATGTCCATTATGACAGGTACAATGTCACCAGGCAATAGAACTTTTTCAGCTCCATTTTAATCTTATGAGACCACTGTCATATATATGTTCCGTTGTTGAGTGAAATGTTAGTTGACACTTGACTATATAGGAATATGTAACTGTTACAGTTTTATGTCTATTGATCTATTCTTCAAAAGGAAAAATAAAAATATAATTGTATGAATGAAATAAATGCCGTATATTTGGTACAAATTAGAAAATGTATAAAATAATTATTGTGGCCATAGATGTATTTCCCTGCCTATCCCTTCATTTTTCTTTTCTTGACAAGAGTACCTTGTCTCCAGCAATTACAGTTTGGGAGGAGACCCACTTAGAATTTTATCTTCTCCCTAATAAACAGTGTGCATGTTCTGTGGAGCATGTCCTTTAATTCTGGATAAGAAGAGCCCTGAAGCTGTTCTTCTTCCTGTTCTTTCCTAAGTGTGGTTTTACAGTCTCCTTCAGTTTGATGAGCTATTCCACATCAATCCAATAAATTAATTTTTTCAAAATAGTATGCATAATTCATTTTCAATACCTACTATCTAAAGTTTTCTAACTTATTAAACATTAGTTCATAAATAAATCACCTAGTAGAATATTGGCACCCACAGTATGCTAAAAATGTGTTTTAACAGAAAGGTAAGTTTTGCTTCTGTACAGAATGTAGCAATCTTAATAAGAATGTCATTCCCAGTGAGAAAATATGTGTAATCTATAAAATCAGTACCTTTCTTTTTTTTGGAGAGTGAGGACATCAGATAGCAGTAGCCACAAGGCAAATAGGTAAACTAGATCCCAAATGGCCACAAACTCCTTGGGAAATGTAACTGGGTGAACCATTAGCTAAGCATGGGAGGAAGTGTTGGGAGCCATAAAAGCAGGTGAGAAGGACACAACTGAAATTAGAAAAAAATTATTGAAAGCGAATGTGAGTTGGGTTGACCATTCAGAAGGCTTGAGAGCCCCAAACACATACACAAAATTCCCATTTATTGGTCGGCTCTTTTAGGTAGATCTTTACAAGATTCTCATGACATAGATTGGAGTCAGGTCAAAAAACTTGAGGAAGCCCTTCTCATTGCACAGAGTCCTAAGAACTCATCTACTCATTGAACACTCATTTCATAGGGGAAAAATGCTAAATGAAAAGGTGGAATGTCCCTTGGGAAGGGGTAGAAGAAAATGTCATCTACCTATGGAAGAAGAGCAAAAATCCCCCAGTGCCAGGAATCCTGCCTTGATTCAGAACAGGGGTCTGCTATCATTGTGAAATGCATAGGAAATCTGCTCCCATCCAACACCTTCCGCTGATAGAAGTCTGAGTTTGCCTATGGCAAGGAAGGCCAGGAATTCTGAGAAAGATCAAACGATGAGGCTGAGGTCCAGTGGTCTTGGTTCAGATAAAGAGTGAAGCAGGCGCAATGAGAGACCCTATTTGCCCCTATCACTTGCCTTCTACCAAACAACAGGTAATGGTTCATTGATAAGGGAAAATCAGAAGTGAAGAATAAAACTCTTTGAGATACAGCCATGCCAAAAAAGCCAAAAACAACAACAACAAAAAACTTGAGAGTGGAGTAGATTAGAAAAACTCTTTGGTATCGAAGAGCCAATACTGAGAACAAAGTCTCAGCAGTCAGTAACAAGACAAATTTCATCCCACAACTGTGGGACACTGAGGGCAAAAAGAACATCAAAGTGGGCCATTATGACTAGGTTGATTCATCCTCACACATGATCATTCTGGTAGAGAAGATGTAGGCCTATTTCTACCTCTGTTTTTACTATTCATCAGACACAATTTCTGGTTTGCGCTGATACATTTTGAAACAACAACAAAAAAGACTCTTTGTCAAGATATACATCAGTCAGCAGAACCAGATCTAGAGATGAAGAAGATGTTAGAACTATCAGACAGGGTCTTTAAAATAGCTGTGAATACTATGTTAAAGGATTTTGTGACAAAGGTGAAATGCCGTATAAAGCTGAAAAACATCATTAGATATACAAACTATAAACAAGAGTAAAAAAGAAAAGGTATAATAAAAGCACATCAGAGATGAAGAATACTTTGGATAGGGTTATTAGAGGACAGATCACAGCAAGGAAATAATTACTGATCTTGAAAATAGATAAAAAGAAGTAACCTAAAGTGAAACACAAAAAGAAAAAACAAACATTTAGAAAGAGGAACAGAATATTCAAGAGCTTTGTGACAATACTACATCTGTTGTAGCTAAACATGCTAATGTACTATACATGATCTTCAAAAAGGAGAAGGAGAGGAAAACAGAATGGAGAAGAAAAAATATTTGAGAGAGCTCGGTTCCAGGGGAGGTGAGGGAGAACATATAATGAAAGAATGAGAGCAGACTTCTCATGAAAGAAACAAAGAAAAGAGAAGAGAAAATGAAAACACCCAAGGCATAAGATAATGGGATAATGGAACATTAAAGCACTAAAAAATATGAATACAAAATTCTATACCAAGCCAAAACATTTGCAAAAATGGAGGCCAACTCATAGCTCTGGCCAAGATGGAGTAGCTCCATTTCTCCCAGTTTCTACCTCTTAAAACTATAAACCCTGGACATAACACAAAAAGAAACACAGGAAAATTTTAAAAGTTGGAAAAGAGAAGATGAAGTGTCTAGGGACTTCAAGGATTAACGAACAACATGTTGGTTTTCTGGATTTTTTAAATTTTTAATTTTAATTTATTTTTTATTACTTCCGGTATATTTTGGAGAGCGGGAGAGATGACTTCAGGAACTTTTAACCTGGAACTACCAAAACACACAGACAAATTACACAATTTTAAAAAAAGAAAAAAAACCTCCAGAAAAAGTCTGTTCTGCCTAGTCAAATGACCAGGAAAAGGGCAGCCTAATAAAACAGAAAACCTCCCAGCTAATATCTGACTAATTCCAGTCAAATACCAAAAAGGAAACCACCTCTCCACACCCAGATTCAGAGGGGAATAAATAGCTTATCTTTCATCCTGTCTCTTTTACCCTGCAATAGCAAAGCACTATGATTCAGTACCCTCTCCAAGTTGTGTTGGTGGACTGGGTAGGAAACTGATCTGCTATCCTCTGTTTGGCAAAAGTAAGAGGTGCTCAAACAATGGGATGATGTTGGAGAAACACTGCAGGGAACTGAACTTCTATCCCCTACATGGCAGTAGGAACACTTAACAAAGCCCACACAAGACAGGTCTAGTCAGCACTTTGGTCCCCCTCAACTTTGATGTCAACAAAACTAAAAGAGATGATGGTCCTGTGCCCCCATCTGGCATCAATGAAACTGAACAAGGTGATGTGAGCTGGGGCTAATCAGTGCTCTAATTCTTTTTCCTTCCCTTTTGTGTAAGCAGGCACAATGTTAAGCTAAATTTCCACCTTAGCTGGCATCAACAAGGTGGGATGAGGTAGTGGAAGGTTGGGCTATTTCTAATTTCTTTAGAAGACAGTTGACTAAAACAAACAATAAAACCAATGCATTGTGGGGTCTTTAAGATACAAAGAAAAAAATCTATAAAAGTAATAACATAAAGACTGGAAAAAAGAAATTTAAATTACATAGTTGTAGGGTTCCAAGTATATACTATACTGTTGTATAATACATTAGAATGTTGATTCTGATAAACACAAATGTATATAATACACCCTAAATCAACCATTAAATAAAAAATGATAACATGTCAATAAGCCAATGGTAGAAAAATGTAATACTGTTTAATTCTACTAATACAAAAGTAGCAGGAAAATAAAGAAAAAGAGATGGAACAAATAGAAAATAAATAGCAAGGTGGTAGACAAAAAAATATCTTACTGATAATGATACATTACATAAACTTTCCAATTAAAAGACAGACATTTTATTGATTGAATAAAATGGAAAGATCCAACTACATTCTAACTACAAACACCTGCTTTAAATGTAAGATAGAGATAGGTTAAAATGAAAGCATAAAGAAGGTATATAATATAAATATAGATTTAAATAGCTTAAAAGGCTACATTAATATTGAAGGGGACATCAGAATAAGTAATATTTCCAGAGATAAAGAGGAACATTACATATGATAAATGGGTCAAATGATCAAGAAGAGATAATTATCACTTTAAACAAAGAAAAGTCCAGGACCAGCGGGAATTCTATCAACATTTAAAGAATTAATGCCAGTCTTTCTCAAACTTGTCCAAACAATTGGAAACAGTACATATTCAAGAGGGAACCACAATGATACTGTGGACTTTGGGTGATTATGATGTGTCAATGTAATTTTACAAATTGTTACAAATGTACCACCCAGAATGCTGTTAATAATGGGAGGCTATCCATGTTTTGGGGAAGGGAGTATATAGGAAATCTCTGACCTTCCTCTCAATTTTACTGTGAATCTGAAATTCCTCTTAAAAAAAGTCTTAAAATATATACCATGACCAAGTAGGGTTTACTCCTGCGATTCAACAATGGTTTAACAAGTGAAAATCAGTTAATGTGATACATCATATTAACAGAAAAAAGGATAAAAATCACATAACTATCTCAATAAATGCAGGAAGTTTACTTCACAAAATTTAACACCCTTTCATGATAAAAACACTCAGCAGACTTGAAGTAGAAGAAAATTGTCTCAACATAACAAAGGTCATATATGAAGAATCACTGCTAACATTACAGTCAATAGTGAAAAGCTGAAAGCTTTTTTTCTAAGAATGAGGTAGAAGGGAACTTTTTCAATCTGATAAAGGACAAGTACCAAAAATTTACTTCTATTATCACACTAAAAAACATAACCAAAAATGGAGGCAGACCTCTGGCCATGATGGAGTATTTCTCTTAGTTCCTACCATTTTAAAAGTATGAACCCTGGACATAACACAATAAAATAGCATAGGAAAACTTTGAAATTGAGAATATATGTATCTGTTTTTATCTAATATTTTATTTAATATTGCATTGGATGCTCTAGCCCATGCAATAAGGTAAGAAAGTGAAAAAAGAAAAAAGAAACTCCATACAAATTAGAAAGGACAATATATTATTGCATAGAAATTCCCAAATTATTTATAAAGGAGTACTAGAACTAGGTGAGTTTAGCAATAATGAAAGATACGTCAGTGATGTGCTATACATAATTGTATATATCTGGATCTTTTATTAATATCCATACACACACACAGATGTATATACACATATAAATACATATATAATGAGACACTTGGACTTTACAGTTTTCTGTAAAAATTAAAATATCCCAAACCTCAAAACACTTAGAGATGAATTTTACAATATTTGCACAACTTTTAAACTGAAAACTACAAAACATTACAAAGATGCATTAACAAAGCCTTTAATACATGGAGAAATATGCATGTTCATGGATCAGAAGACTAAACAACAATAACTGATGATTCTTTTCAACTCGATTTATAGGTGCAAAGTAAACCCAATAAAATTATCTAATTTTTGTAAAAATTGGCAAACTGCTAATCATGGAGTATTATGATCTGGAATGCAAAGGATCTAGAATAGTCAAAATAATTTTGAAAATAACACAGTTGGAGGATTAATGCTACTTAATTTCAAGATTTATTCTAAAAGTGTTGTATTCAAGTTAGTGAGGTATTGGTGTAAAGATACACATATAGAACTGTGAAACAGAATAGAGATTCCAGGAGTAGAACCATGCAGATATAGACAATTTATTTTCAACATTGATGCCAAGAGAATGTAATTAGTAATAGATATAAAAAATTCTTTCAACCAACAGTGCTGGAAAAATTGAGCATCCATATGGTAGAAAATGAATTTAAAATGTTACCTCACTCCATATGTCAAAGTTAATTTGAAATAATCATAGAATTAGGATATCTAAAACTTTAAAAAAATAGAATAAAATATAGAATAAAATTTTTGTAACTTGGGTTCAGTAGAACTCCTAGAACAAAGTTAATCATAAATTATAAAATAAAACAATTAATAAGTTAGAATTTATTCAAAATTAAAACTGCTGTTCTTCCAGAGATTATCTGAAAAAAATTAAAAACACAAAGTTTTATTTTACTAGAAATATTTGCAAAATACATGTTTAAGGACATACCCAGAATATATAAAGAAATCACACAATTAAATATGAATAGGACAAGGCATCCATGAAAAATTGAACAAATGATATGGATAGCTTCTTTGCCAAGGAAGTTATATGGATGACAAAAATACATACGAAAATATGCTAAAATCATCAGCTATTAGGAAAATACAAATTAAAACCATAAATGAGATGCCACTAAACACTTGCCTATCCGAAAATTTACAATTTAAAAGACAACAATCCCAAGTGCTGGTGAAGGCATAGAAACCTGGAAATCTCACACACTGATGATAAGAATGCTAAACAGTACAGCCACTATTATGGATTGAATTGTGTGCCCTCAATTGGAAAAAGGATCATTGCAGATGTAATTAGCTAAGTTAAGATGAGGTCCTAAGGTTAGGACCTAATGCAACATGACTGGTGTCCTTATAAAAAGAAATTAGTACACAAGTCAGGAATAGAGGAAAGATGATGTGAAGAGATATAAGGAGAACATGATCATCTACCATCCAAGCAGAGAGACTTTGTAAATTCTTCCTTCACAAGCATCAGAAATAACCAAACCTGCCAAGACACTGATTTCAAGCTTATGTCCTGAAGAACTGTAAGACAATACATTTTCTGTTTTTTAAGCCACTCAACATGTGGTACTTTGTTACAGTAGCACTACAGTAGCTACTTGGAATAAGTTTTGTGGATTTTGTAATAAAGTTAAACACATCCTTACTATACTAAAAATCTCAGTCTTAGATGGTCCCAACGTAACTGATAATATACACTCACTAACTGATTCATAAGGGAATGTTCATAGCAGCTTTATTCATATTAGCCCCAAACTGGAAACAACCAGTGCATTAGCTGGTAAATATAAAAACTAATTGTAATATGTCTATACAATGGAATGCTACTCAGCAACAAAATGGAAGAAACTATTGATACACACAAAAAGCATGGAGGGATCTCGATGAAATGCTAAATGAAAGAATTATGGGATGCCATTTTATGATAGTCTGGGAAAGACAAATGTATGGGAAGAGTCAGGAAACCAATTTTTAGCAGGTTCTGGATGAGCAAAGGGATTACTATACCCAGGCAAAAAAGCTTTTCAAGGTTATGGACATATTCTATATTTTGTTTGTGATGATTGTTACATACCTGTATATGATTTTTAAAATTACATTAAATAGTACATTTAAAATGGTTAACTTTAGTTTACATACATTTTTACCTCCACAAACTTTTCCAAAAGTACTCCATAAAGAACATAGGTTGTATTTTTGTGCCTTAGTTTCTTTCTGGATCTTTGTTTTCTTTACAAGTAAAAACAAAAAAACATGTTTTTGTTTTCTGAAAGTTGAGTATATGCAGTCTTATTGGATCTGCTACACCATACATACTGCAGTGACTTGTAAATAAAATAGATTTAATTGTTAAATTAACAAGTGCAACCAAAGCAGTAATAGAGTAAACCAGAAACGAGTGAGAAAAATCTATCAAAAATGGTAAATGTTTTTGATAAGGAAAAAAGCACATATTCTTCATATTCATAATGCACATTAGGCAGAAAAAGTAAAAACAGTTACAGAAAATATATTATGAAGCTGGAGTTACTCTGCTAGTTCTATGAACAGTTAACTGTATTTGCTTATTCAAGTAGTATTTTTCTGAGAGTTTAGGTTCCTCATTGGAATAACGAGAGGCTAGAGTAATAATGTCTGAATTTTTTACCAGCCCTACACAGGCAGATAGACTTAGGATCTCAAAATTTAGATTGGCAGGACATATCAGTGCAACCTCAATGATAAGAGAGTGACCTGTTAGGTGTTACAGTACACCTACCTACCTATCTACTACCTACCTACCAATCTACTACCTACCTACCTATCTACTACCTACCTACCTACCTATTTACTGTGAGATGTGGTAGAGATACAGCATTCTTAAAACAGATTTTGAGAATTTTAAGAACAATAAACTCAACTTCGACAGCACTGCCATTAGAAAGCTTGAAGAATTGGTGAAATGAAAAAACATTATTAAATAAAAGCATAAATAATTGGTGAAAGTGACTTATAAACAAAAGAAATGGCTGGACGTGGTGGCTCATGTCTGTAATCCTAGCACTTTGGGAGGCCAGGCGGGGAGATCACCTGAGGTCAGCAGTCCGAGACCAGCCTGGCCAACATGGTGAAATCCCATCTCTATTAAAAATATATATATATTAGCCAGACATGGTGCCGCATGACTGTAATCCCAGGTAGCTGGCAGGCTGAGGCACAAGAATCACGGGAACACAGGAGACAGAAGCTGGAATGAGCCGAGACCGCGCCAATGCACTCCAGCCTGGGCAACAGAATGAGGCTTCATCTCAAAAAAAACAAAACGAAACAAAACAAAAAAAACAAATATGAATTCCAAGCTAGGAAACAGAATACTTTAAAAGCATTCTTCCTTATACTAAAGACACCCTGCTGGAACGTTACCCTCCCTCTGAAGAATCACACCTTCCATATGCTGAAGACACACTATGGGGTGTTCAGAAGGGTACTGGTGCAATATTTATTGAAAAGATTCTAGGCCGTGACATGTAGGGAAAACCGGAAGAATGGAATCTTTATATCCCCTAATTCCAAGGGGAGCATGCCATCTTTAAATAGTTAACAGCTTGCCATATGGAAGACGGATTAGACTTATTTATTTAAATTGTGTGACTCAAAGTTCTAAAACTGGGGCCTATGTTTACAGACAAACACAGTTTTAGGCAAACTTTCATTTGTCAAAACTGTCTAAAAGTAAATACAGATGCTTGGAGAACTGGTTGAAAATCACATCACAGGAGTTATTCAAGCATGGGATGTATGGCTATGTTTTATGTGAATTTATAAGAATCAACTGGGTGGTTGGAAAAGATCAGATTCCAGGTTTTTTCCAACGCAAATGTTCTAAGAGTCCCTGATAATTATTTTCTGCTATGTAAGTAAGAGCAAATACTGAAATTAGAGAGAAGGCAAATTTCTGTTCAAGATAAGTAAGAACTTGCTAAGAATTATGCCTGTACAATGATCTAATGTGTTCTCTCAGTAGTAAACCTCATTCCCTACTAGTAGAAATGTCAAGGTATATTCACTGTTTAAGATCATTTGTAAGTCCCCTGACTGCTATTAAAATCAAAATATTCTGCCTGGTATTCAGGCCCTTTCTGGAGGACCCTGCTCTATCAATCTGTGTTTATTTCTATTTCCCAAGTCAGTCTCTACTGTAGATAAATTTCTATTTATATGATTGCTTACATATTGTTTCCATCATTACATCTCTGATTATGATGTACTCCTAAAGAAGAATAACCTCTCTTTTTCTTCTTCTGTGCGAATCTTACAGATTTGTCAAAAAACAGTTCAACTCTAATCTGTTTCTGGAAGCCTTCCCTGACTCATGCCATCATGCTGATTTTTCCACTGCAGACTGCTGCCTATTTCATAAATCTGTTTCTCCAAAACAAAATCAATTGCTTTCTAATACTTTCTTAGTGTATATCCTCTATTCTCAATTTAAAGTCAGGAACCAAATCATATCACTCCTGTACGATTTGATGCAGAATTTGTATTTGGTAAATGCTTGCTGTTGCTTTTAACAGAATCCTGGAAATCTAATCATATCCATCCTCTGGCTAAAAATATTATAAATATCATAGTTACTTAATCATGTTACAGTCATCTTGCATTATTTACCTGTTGCTGGGTAACAGAATATCCTAAAACTTTGGCATTAAAAACATAAATATTGATTCTCTTGTACAATTTCTGAAAGTTAGGTATCTGGAAATGGCTTCGCTGGATAGTTCTGGCTCAAGGTCTCCCACAGAGTTGCAGTCAAGTATCCACTAGGGCTGCAGTTGTCTGAAGGCTTTACAGGAGCAGAAGGATTTGCTTACAAAGTGGCTTACAATTGTACAGTCCTGAATTTCTTGCTGGCTGTTGGTAGGTCTCAGGTTTTTGTCATGTGGATCTCTCCACAGAGCAACTTGAGTATCCTCATGGCATGGGCAGCTAATTTAAACCAGAGGAAGATGTCCAAGAGAGACAAACAGGAAGTTACCTTGCCTTTTATAGCCTAGTGTCAAAAGTCACATACTTGCTAGCATACATCTCCTACTAAATGTTTGATATAATCGAACTTATGAAGTGTTTATGCACACTTCACATAATTATAAAATAATAACAACAGATCAAATTATTTTTGCTATTTTTTCTTTCAGTTCTATGTATTTTCAATTTTCTTAGATGAATTGATTAATTTTTAAAATATTTTGACTTTTTAATGGATAATGAAAGAAACTGGAAAAATAAAGGAAGTTGGGTAAAGAAAAGGACAAAGAGCTTAATTTAGAGCTTTAAATTTGATTCTGTATTTTCATGTTAATTGTACTCTTATGGAATAAAGTGAAAATTTAAGAGCTTAAATTTAATTAAGACAGAAGTGATCTTAATAGGTACTAGAGTACTTTCCTCATAATAGTTGCAAAAGTTAAATATATTTTCTAGAAACTTAAAACATATTTTTTCATATCAGTGAAAAAAATATTTTTAAACAATAAATGAGAAAAAATAAATGATTATAACTATTAGTGTTGCTTTAAAATATGCAATCAAGTTTCAAAGTTTCCTGAACTGAAAACATTTTTTCATGTAAATTAAAAATTAAATTATCTTAGTCTTAACAATTATTGACATTCAAGACTTTGTCCAATTTAGGTCTCCTTGAATCTGAATTTCCTTTTGTTTTAAATCTTCTCCTATGAATACCTGAATACTTCCTTCTTCCTGTTAGCTGACCATTCCCTCTGAAGTTGATTACTTCATACTCCAAATTCTACTTCACTTATTGCGTGTACCACCTACATACTTTTCATTTACTAGACATTGTCCCCTTTTACATTTTTGTGTGTAACATTTCATCTTCCCAGCTAAAATGTTATTTCTAGCAGATGACAATTGTACTCCTGACACTTAACACTGTGCCTAGTGCATGTTAGGTTTTTGCAAATGTTTACAGAAATGAAATATCCTTGCCTTACTCCAGATTTTATCCTAAATTTAGAGCTCTATGTATTTCCTTGTAAACCTGTGTATCACATTTTCTTTGTATAAAAGGTAAGTTTACTTATATTGTTGCTATTACGCAATTAATCCTTTATTAAACTTTTAAATAACTATTAGGATATTTCTACACCCATCAGCTCTCCTCTACTGTGCAGTTATTTATGAAATGATATTAATATATATTCTAGTGGGAAGTGCTTTCTGAATTAAAAAAAAAAAACCATAAATTAAGTTCACTTTGGCTGTAGTATTGTGTAATTGTATTTTATTATGTTTCAAATAGAAATTCTATGTATGATAATTCAGTATCCCTTTGTCCTTCTTCATGGAACCCTACCCTAGCTTTTTGGGGGGAAGGATTTCTCTTAATTTCTTAGTCCTTGCGCTTCAGAAAGTGCTTCCCTCCTGGCTAGCAGAGAATAGTTCTCAGGCCTAAACCAAGGAGAACATCATAGAGTAATCAGTTAAGTGATAGTCACCACATAATCATTGTTTCAAAACCAATGAGAATGAAGATGTGGTTAGAAAAGATATTCCTATTTTTCCCTTATGAGATTGGAAGTGGAAAGAATGTGAAATAATGTATCCCAGTATCTTTACAGCCATGAGAAATGACTGTCTTAGAAACAAATCACTGTGGAAAATAAACAATGAGGAGATAGAAAAAAAACAGTTCATTTTATGATTTGAACCACTGGTCTATATATGACTCATACAGAAATCAAATATCAAATTTTTCTATTGTTCCAGATGGCAGCTTGCTCACCATACCTGTTCAATATATTAACTAACAGTTAAATAATTTTTTTACTTTTATTTTTTGGTGTTTGGAGACATGACAAATATTTTTTTCTCAGTGTTGTCAGTGACTTTTCTTATCTTTTGTGAAGTCTGTTAGCTAAATAGATCAGACTTCATAACAATTGGTAATTTTTTCTATCTGACTTATCAAGTAACTAATTACCAATATGCTCTGGCTGTGGTCACTTTTTAAACACATGTTTGTTTACAGCTTCAAAAGCTTAGCAAGCATATAAAAACATTTTCTTCCTACATAACTATCTCTAAGAAATTTGAATGAAGTCTACAAATGAAGAGGTGGCTTTATTCTGGGATATAGCTAGGGATTGCCCATGTTCAATATGGAATCAAGAAAGGTGACTTGGCTTTTGATGGAGAAGAACACTATGAATCTGGATCATTGTAGTGTATTCGAATCTATATTAAACTCAGATACCAGCCCATGTCAATTCACTCTATAGTTATATATATTATATATATTTATACATACTATATATATTTATACTGATTTTGTCATATTTACCTTGTATGAGGTCATCTCACCCAAATCAAATTGGTTGAGTTGCTTCAGATAGACATTATATTAGTCAGGATTCTCCAGAGAAATAGAAACAATAGGATGCCTGTGTGTATATAAAGAAGAGAGAGGTTTATTTTAAGGAATGGGCTCATGTAATTATGGAAGCTGACAAGTCCAAAACCTGCAGTGTGGATAGGGAAGGGCAAATGTTGTCATTCAATTCTGAAGGCCATCTGTTGGCAGAAGTCTCTCTTGCTCAAGGGAAGTCACTCTTTGTTCTATTAAGGCTTTCAATTGATTGGATGAGGGCCACCCATATTATGGAGGATAATATGCTCTTCTCAAGGTCCACTGATTTAATTGTCAATCTCTTCCGAAAAATACCCTCACAGAAACAACCAAAATAATGTTTGACCAAATATCTGGATACTGTGGCCCAGCTAAGTTGACACATAAAAGTAACCATCACGGACATGATAAAATAACAAGACCATGAAACCCCTAACATGAAATTCATTTTGACATAGCTTGCTTCATATAAACTTTGCCTTCCTTTTTTATATTCTTAATATCTATTTATGTTTGCTTACATTTTCAATTCTTTGCTTATTAAGTTTGCTTTTGACCTTTGACAGAAAACTGTCTTCCTGCAAAAATTGTGAAGGTCATGTTATGTTACCACTTTTATCAAATCAATTCTGGTTTTAGTGGTCAAAATTTGTTTCTCTTGCCAAAGCAATTTCTCAAGAAACATCGCAGAGATTGACACCAATCCACAGGAGTCTGCCCTAAAATTTCCACAAAGGGTTTGTGGTCTTAATAGGTCATTGGCTAAGACCTGATGAAATTTAAAAAGGGCAAAATCTTATGTCTAAGGAATACCTTATCTCAGTTTTTAAAGTCTACACATCTTAAAGGATTCAAAATCATTTGAATTGTTAACTTTTTTATAAGTCTAGCTTAGCTGTATTTCAACCTACTGTAAGTACCATATTAAAAATAACTGGAGTGAATTTAACATTTTCCATGTAATGATTTCCTGGGTTCATTACCTTTTACTAGAGAAGTTCTTTGATGTAATAGATAGGTGTAAACATCTAAACATCTAATATCAAGATCTCCTGGTGAAATGATTGCTTTTGTGGTGATAAACAGGTTTATCAAACTTTCATGAAAGTTCAAGATAAAGTTCAAAACCTCAAAAAAGAAGTGTAACTTCCCACCTGATGGAGGTGAATTTCTTGCTCTTCAACTATCTTTTAATTTGTCTCCCTTTAATGCAATCTTTATAATATCTGGAATTGCATGATCTAGCACTATAGAACACTTTGGAAAAAAGTTTCCAGGAAATAATTCTACCTGCTTCACTGAATTACAGTACTTCCTCAGTCATAGCACATCTGTGATGCCACTTAACACCTGCACCACATTTACATTGGTGAATTGCTGTTGTCTGTTCTGTGACTTAATAGTACAGAATATACAGCATATGTTGGTAATTCTTTTATAATATGTTTGAAAATGTGCATACAAACGAATCCTCTTCAGGTGCAAGAGAATGAATCTATCATGCAATTAACAGTTTGTGCTCACACCTGCTTTAAATACCACATAGGCTTGTATTTTAATTACAAAGTATGCAGTGAAACCACCTAAAGCCTCTATTCCATATGTAGTCTAAAGAACTGGGGCGGAATCCAATTCTAAGCTTTGAGCTTTGTTTTCAAGGCCCATACATTTTACTTTACAAAAAAAAATTCTTCTAATATACAATTCAACAGCCTAAGAATTAAAAATGAAATGGCATATATTTGAAAGAAAAATAGAGAAAAATAAAAACTATTGAATAATTGAATATTGGATAGTTAAAAATATGATAGAATTCCATAACTACATATCTATCTCACCAGGAATATAAAACTAAATCTTGTATCTGGCTTTTTCAATTCTATCATTTATATCCATCAGCAGTATGTAAAAGCTATTATTGCTCCATATCTTTGCCAATATTAAATTCAACAGACTTTTTTCTCAATCTCATAGATATATCATTGTGGTTTTAATATACATTTCTTTAATACTGACATGACTTTTATATGATGTTTGGCCATTCTTATTTCTACCTCCATGAAATGCCTACTGCAATTTGCCCAACTGTCTTTTCACAATCTTAAATAGTGTTGTTCATCTTATGGATTTGCAAGAATAGTTTATGCTCTGTACACTATTTCCTGATTATATTACTTACAGGTTGCTTCTCCCAGGTTGTACCTAGTCATTTAATCATCTCTGTAGAATCTTTTTCTGAATAACAAAGCTTAACTGTAATGTAGTAAATTTATGAATATTTTCCTTTGTGATTTTTTTATTTTTAGTACAAAATACTTTTTAACCTAAAGTTCTAAAATTATTATTTTATTTCCTTCCAATAGTTACAAAAATGTTTCTTCTCATCTTTCACTTCGTGATATACGTACAATTAATTTCATTGTTTGGTGTGAGGCAGTGAACCAATCTGATTTTTTCCCTCTAATGAATCATTTTCCCAGCACTATTTATTGAGTAGTTGCTCTCTTCCTGACTAAACTGAAATGTCACTTGTGTTGTGCCAAGAGAGCTCATATATAGGCTGATGAGGTTTTAATCACATTGTATTACTGAATTAATAGGGTTTAATTAAAAGTAGTTTTGATATCTTGTATAGCAAGTATTTTCACCTCATTATTCCTCAAGAGTTACTTGGATATTTTTGATACTTTGTTCTAAAGTAGCCATTTTAGAGTCAGCTTGTCAAATTATTAAAGAGGTGTATGTATGCTTTCTAAAATGAGGCTGAATTAAATCTGTGTATCAATTTGTGGATGATTGCATTTGTAAAGCAATTCGTTTTGTTAATATCTTTTGATGATATTTTAAATTTTTATCTGTAAAAGTCTGGAATATCTTGCATAATATTTACTACTAGGTCTCTTATTTCACAGTTGATATTTTAAATGATGTAATTTGCTATCATTTTTAATTTGGCAGAAGTATTATTGTTTGAAAATGCTTGTTATGCTCCTTGAGAAAGGGTTGTATTTACCTACATCTTTGAGATCAGGGTTGGTCATTTGGTATATATATAGATAGATAGATAGATAGATAGATAGATATAGATATATATGTGTGTGTACATATATGTATATATGTTACTTCTGAGCAGAAATTTTTTAAGAGCCAGTACATGATGTGTTCTATTTCCTCTCCAGTGGTAAACTTTCAAATAGATGCCGCTCTAGTATTCTGAGCTCCAGCACAAACACAGTGGGGAACAGTGCCACAGCTGACCTGCAAGAACATGAAGTGTGAGCAAAACAGTCATATGCTGAGTTCTAAGCTACTGAGAACTCATTAGTTACTCCATAATTTAAGCCTGTGTTTTTCCAACGTTTTTTCATTATAAGTGACTTCACTCCAAGAGCTTTTTAGACTTTTCTTTTCAAGTGGAATTGAGTTGAGTTGGAGGCCCCAGAACAATTTTAATACCTAAGAATTTCTTCAGCTCCTAGAGCCAATTTTCATCCCCTCGGAGGTGAAATCTGGTTATTTTAACCTGAAATATTTACTAACCCTTTGTCCTTTTAGGTCATTGAATTTTTTTTTTTTTTTTTGTATAATGATATTATATAAAGCTGTCTTGCTTAAGTCTCCAACTCTATTTTCCTTTTAAAAAATAAATTTTGGCCGGGCATGGTGGCCCACGCCTGTAATCCCAGCACTTTGGGAGGCCGAGGCGGGCGGATCACAAGGTCAGGAGATCAAGAGGGCTAACATGGTGAAACCCCGTCTCTACTAAAAATACAAAAAATAGCTGGGCGTGGTGGTGGACTCCTGTAATCCCAGCTACTCGGGAGGCTGAGGCAGGAGAAGGGCGTGAACCCAGGAGGCGGAGCTTGCAGTGAGCCAAGATCGCGCCACTGCACTCCAGCCCGGGCGACAGAGCAAGACTCCTTCTCAAAATAAATTTAAAAAAAATAAATAAATTTATGTAGACAAATAATGACAGTATTATTTATTTTTTCCAATATTTATATATTTAGTTATTTACTTTTCTTGCTCACTAGAGTAGAATCCCTCTAAAATATTTAGCAGAAAAGATGATAGTGAGGCCAGTAACTCATCTTGATTTTAAAGGAAAATTTCTTCTATTTTTCTAATAGTACAGATATTTGCTTTATGCTTTTCCAGGTACTTTATATCAAACTAATAAAATTTTCATCTGTAAGAGTTAAGTAAGTGCTAACTTTCTTTTCAGTGGTGAGCTAAAATATATTGGTTTAAATAAGATAGTTGTTTTAATCTCTCAAAGAACTATTCAATGAAAATTTGGCATCTTTAACACATCTCAGATCACTCAAATTGTTATTTCTCATTCATTTTACTTATTTTATTCTCCCCAACAATTTTTTATTTAGAAAAACATTAAATTTACACAAAAGCTGAAGAAATAGTACAGTGTATACCAATATGTCCATATACTCTTCACATATGGTCAACAAATGTGAATATTTTTCTACACTGACTTAGTTTCTCTGATATCTATCTATGTGTCTATTTGTATGCTATATATATGTAGTTATCTGCCATAACTACAGATATATATGTAGTTATAATGTATGATTACCTACTCTTATGTATATAGCCAGCTATCTATCTATCTATCTATCTATCTATCTATCTATCTATCTATCTATCCATTTATCTATCTATATTAGTCAGGGTTCTCTAAGAGAGACAGAACTAATAGGATATATGGTTTAGCAATTTTTAAAATGGTTCAGGAAAATAATTTTAACAAATAATACTTTTAACAGTGAATCATTTTCAAATTTTGTCAAACTATTTATCCATTACCATTGAAATTAAATTTTTCTTTTGATTTGATAATGTAACAAATTATATTTATAATATTTCTAATGATTTTCAGTGTGCTAACAGTTAATAACTATCACCTGGAAAAATAAATCCAGTGTAAGCATCTTTGAAGAAAGACAACAAAGTAAATATAGTTTTAGACAAGTAACAACTACCAACACATTCTCAAAAGGAAAGGTGATTAAAAGATAAACTTCAAGAGGAAAGCATCCCAAATGAGAAAGCTTAAATGCAAGAAGGAATACTGGGAAAAAAGAATCATTTGGTATATTTAAAAAGTGGTCTTAGGAAAATAATAGGTAATGTTTATATGTGAAATTAAAAATTAATGCAATAGATGTACTTTTCAGGAAAATATTATAAGATTTGTCAATTTTAAAATAGAGCAAGTCTACAGATTAACTTTAGATATTTAGTTTAAGCTAAATATGTATGTGAAAATTGCTACTATAATCATAAAAAATAAAAATGCCATGCACATCTTTACATTAATAGAAGAAAAACTAGAGAGAAAAAAAAAATAAACCCCCAGAAATTACAGAAAAAATACTAGAAAAAAATGAAAAAATAAGCAAAATTGAAGATATTTATATTAGTAATACTTGAAAATAAATGAACTTATTAATAGAAGTATTATAATACAGAATATATATGGAACTATTTCATATGAATAAGAAAGCAAACTGTCCAAAAATAAAATCTCTAAAATTTCAAAAAAATACATTAATAGGCATTTCATAGAAGTAGTCTGAATGGTTAAACAACAAATGAAAATATATCAAATATATTATTTTAATTATAAAAATACAAAATAAGACTAACATTCATTGCATATAATATCCATCAAGTGATCCAAGATAAAGCACTGGGAAGTCTCAAGTCCCGGTGAAGATGTGGAGCAACAGAAACTTTTATGTGAACACACATGGGATAACTATCAATTGAAAAAATCACTTTTAAAAACAGTTTTCCACTTTCTAGTAGATTTGAATATGTGCACACCTGAAGACTCAGGCTCTCCACCCAAAGTAACTGTCCCTAGATAAATACTTGCACATGTGTATAGGAGATATATTGACGGATATTCAAAGCAGCATTGCTTTTGGAATAGCAAAAATAATTGGAAAATAAAGAAAAGCTCTAAAATTATTCAGTAGGCAAAAGGTTAAAAATAGAGTGGTATTAGAATATAATGAAATACCATATAACACTGAAAATGAATTAACTATAGCTGTATGCATCAACATAGATTATTTCTCTAAAATAATATGTTAAATAAGACAAAAGCATGCCACCGAAGAATGTATTTATTATTATTCCATCACATACAACTTTCAAAAAAAATTTGAAAAAAAGATTGAAAAGATGGTATATACACACATAAAATACTATGTGGCCATAAAAATAATAAAATCATGTCCTTTGCAGCAACATGGGTGCAGCTGGAGGCCATTATTCTAAGTGAAATTAAGGCAGAAAAAGAAAACCAAATACCACATATTCTCACTTGTAAGTGGGCGCTCCACACAGGATATGCATGGATATAGAGATGGGAATAGACACAGGGAGTATTAAAGGGGTGAGAGAGGGAGGGGGGCAGAGGCTAAAAAAAACTACCTATTGGGTACTATGCACACTACCTGGGTGATGGGATCATTTGCACCCTGAACTACAGCATCACACAATATACCCATGTAACGAACCTGCGCTTGTACTTCCAAATCTAAAATAAAAGTTGAAATTATAAAATAAATTAATAAAATAACAGACACTTGAAATGTTATCCCTGCTAAAGGCAGATAATAATTGCTTGTGAATTTCAACCATTAAATTAAAATTTATTTTTTACCTTTTGGACTACATGCTTTATTGAATAAATTATAACAATTTTTAGAGGAATAAGCAAATACTAAATTGACAGAATTTTTGTAATGAGGAAATACTATGCCTTAAAATACAGCAAATTATTTTCTCATTACAAATATTATTATTTTTTCATCCAAAGTAGGATGACTATAGTTAACAATAATATATTATATAATTTCAAATAGCTAGAAGGAGGATATTGAATGTTCCCAAAGCCAAGAAAAGATAAATATTTGAGATGATGGATATGCTAATTACTCTGACCTGGTCAGTATAAAACATTACTATGTACCCCATGAATATGCACAATTATTTGTCAGAACATAAAATAAAATCTAAAATGCAAAATAAAGAAAAAAGGGAGAAAAATTATTCACATGTACATAGAAAAACTCCTAAAAAGCAAAGAATGATTACAGTAAAATTCAGAATATTAATTACTTTGTAGGTAGGAAATGCAATGTGGAGCATCCTCAGAGCAGGTTTGAAAGTTTTTATTAATAGTCTACTTTTAAACAATATTTTATATATAGGTACATGTGTATACACGCATATAATATACTATATATAATATGTATAATAATCTCACAATGTTATAAAATGATATATAAATTATTTCTTCTCTTTCAGTTGAAATAAATTAAAATCTTTAAGAATATAAGTGTTTAATCTGAATCAAGTAAACTATTACACTGTATAATGCAATACAGTATAATATAATATATATCATCTAAAATATAGTATAATACAATTTGGCAAATGGTAATGGCTGATGTATCCGTTAAGGATAAGTTTTGAGTATATCAAGGCAATTCTGATAATAAGGAGACAACATGAAAGCTGAGAAAATCAAGGAATGATGTGGATGCAAATGCTTAGAAACAGCTTTAGCCTCTTCTCATTTTACATTCCTTGGAAGGACAACAGATGGATAGTTCTATATACAAAGTGAGAACTGCAGGAGCTCCTGTAGGTCTGCAGGAGCCAGGGTTTGTGGTTCCACTTTAACAGTCATTTATACGATGTCGCCTACCAGAATCTGGACAATATATTTTTACATTAATTACATAATTTAAGTTTAAGCATATTTGCAAGGTAAATATTATTCTTAATTTACAATTGGAAACACCAAAACTAACAGAGATTAAGTTACCTGCTTAGTTATGTTGCAGTTAGTAAGGTCAGAACTGCAACCTCTGCTTCCCTATCTTGATCCAGTAGTCTGATATTGCTGGATTGTATTCAGGGACAGGATTGTTGAAGATGAACATCTGGAAAGAATTTCATCTTTGCTTTTTTAGTAATCTCTATAATTTCTGCTTTTATAATTTTAGTGTAAGTATTACTCTTTCATCCCAAAGTTCATCATAATTGGCCCTTAAACTTTCCATTCCTTCAAACAATGGCCAAACTTTTAGTTTAAAATAACACAGGTTATGTAGTTAACTATTCTTAGCTAACCCCACTTTCTCATTGAAAGCTATGGAAAATCCAAAATGAGAAAAGAAAAGAAAAGAAATCCAAAATGAAAAAAAAAAAAAGAGAAAAAAAAGACCGCTTTTAGTCTTACCACTGAAAGTAAGACTCACCATTAATATTTTGGAAGAATCTGAGAGAAGATTAAAAGACTGATTAACTTTAAAACTTTTTATCCCCATCTTCATATCTTCAAAATTTTAAAACAAAATGGATGTAATGAATCTTACAAGGATACATGTTTCACAGTTACATAAGATTACAAATTTGAGAATGAATTGTGGCAAAAGGAAATAAGGGTAGGAAAATAAGATAAATCCAACAGTGAGGGTAGAAACCATAATTTACATACTTTACTGAGCCCAACAATGTTTCTCCAAAATTCATGTCCACCTGTAACCTACAAATGTGACTCTTATTTGGAAACAGGGTCTGTGCAGATAGAATCAAATTAAGGTAAATAAGATCATACTGACTGGGAGTGGGAATGTGGGTAACTCCAATACGACTAGCACTCTTATGAGGTGAAGAAAATTTAGATACAGAGACACAAACTCAGGAGAAGACTGTGAAGACAAAGGCAGAGATTGGAGTCACACAGCCAATCAAAGAAAACCAAAAATTGCAAGCATCTAAGCCACAAGAAGCAAAAAAGGATTCTTTCCTAGATCCTTCCACAGGAAGACCATCCTGCTGATACCTTGATTTTAAACTTCTAGCCTTCAGAACTGTGACAGAATAAATTTCTGTGTTAAGCCCTCCAGATTATGGTAATTCGTCATGGCATCCTAGAAAACTAACATATGGCATGTACAGTCATGTGCTGCATAACATTTTTGGTCAGTGATAGACCGTATATATTATGATGATCACAGATTATAATATCACCTTTTTACAGTACCTTTTCCAAGTTTAGATACACAAATGCCATTATGTTACAATTGCCTATAGCATTCAGTACAGTCACCTGTTGTACAGGTGTGTAGCCTAGGAAGAGTTGGTCATATCGAGTGACCTAGGTGTGTAGTAAGCTGGGTTTGTAATATATAGTTATAGTTATACAATTTATATAACTAATATAACAACCAAATTGTGTAACGATGCCTTTCTCAGAACATATCCCCATCATCAAGCAATATACTTATATATTATACGATATGTAATATATATATTACATAATACAGTCATGTTTTATATATAATGTATCTTTAAAATATATGAGAAATTTTCAAAAAATTCAAGGCAGATTAAACTGAATGGAGAGATTTATTTAGCAGTGCAACCTCGGCCAGGCACGGTGGTTCACACCTGTAATCCCAGAACTTTGGGAGGCCAAGGCGGGTGGATCATTTGAGGTCAGGAGTTCGAGACCACCCTGACCAATATGGCGAAACCCTGTCTCTACTAAATACAAAAAAAACCAAAAAACAAAATAGCCGGGCATGGTGGTGCATGCCTGTAATCCTAGCTACTTGGGAGGCTGAGGCTGAGGCAGGAGAATTGTTCAAACCTGGGAGAGTTTGTGATGTAAGAGGTTGCACATATTGAGTGATACGTTCCAAGCAAAATGCTCAAGGGTAGGAAAGAGAAAAATAAGAGTTCTTCAAATCAGTGTATCCTAGGAATTTTAATTTTTAATGTACTCCATCAGTTTGGTCTGTCAGAGGACCAGGAGAATGGGTGTGATAATATTTCAATCCTGCTCGACAGAGAAGAATAATGAAGAAATTGGGCAAACAGCTAAGCATGTCAATCTGACATCAGATTAAAAAATATCAAAAAAGAAATTCTACTAATACTCAAGCTTGTATTGAGTAAAGCCAAAGCAAATCTGCATGATTTGTTTGTTGGCAAAAATAGTGTCAGGACAGATTAATCTTTGTTCTGGTATGAGTAACAAACCTTTGATAATTATTAGTATTTATAACAAAAGAACCAATTTAACAAAAAAAGAAATATTTTTAAAAAATAGGTAGTTCTTAGAATCTCCAAAAAGCCGGAGTCAGGTTGATGGATTTTCACCCAGGAGCCAGTTCCTGCCAGATCCTTGGACTGCTCCAGTGAAGACCCCACTGACCTGTAGCTGGCCATAAAGGTTATATTTTGAATGACTGGTACTGGGCCCCAAACTCCATGGCTGCTGCCTAGAAGCCAGACACTTCTACTGGCACTCCCACCAGAAATAGATTCTGGGTAAAGCCTGTGGCCTCATTTAGCCATTAGAGATTGTATTACACATCTGTGACAAGTCTGCCAGGCAGATTGGTGTTAACGCATTTCTGGTCAATTTTTTAAAAGATAAAGCTCACTGTGGGAAATTTCTTAAACCATAGAAGCGGTTTCTTTGTGTGTGTGTGTGTTGTGTGTGTGATTGTTGTTCTTTTTTTTTTTTTTTTTTTTTTTGAGACAGAGTCTCCCTCTGTCGCCCAGGCTGGAGTGCAGTGGCGTGATCTCGGCTCATTGCAAGCTCCCGGGTTCACGCCATTCTCCTGCCTCAGCCTCCCGAGTAGCTGGAACTACAGGCGCCCGCCACCACGCCCGGCTAATTTTTTGTATTTTTAGTAGAGACAGGGTTTCACCGGGTTAGCCAGGATGGTCTCGATCTCCTTACCTCGTGATCCGCCCGCCTCGGCCTTCCAAAGTGCTGGGATTACATGCGTGAGCCACCGTGCCCGGCCGTGTGTGTGTTTTGAGACAGAGTTTCACTCTTGTCGCCCAGGCTGCAGTGCAATGGTGCGATCTCAACTCACTGCAACCTCCGCCTTCTGGGTTCAAGCGATTCTTCTGCCTCAGCCTCCCAAGTAGCTGGGATTACAGGCACCTGCCACTACGCCAAGCTAATTTTTTTGTTTTTAGTAGAGACGGGGTTTCACCACGTTGACCAGACTGGTCTTGAACTCCTGACCTCAGGTGATCTGCCCGCCTTGGCCACCCAAAGTGGTGGGATTACAGGTGTGAGCCACTGCGCCCATATAGGTGACCAAAATCATAGCACACATACATCTATTAGGTCTGTCAAAATGTATGTCAACAAATTAAAAGAATATTATTCCCTGAGAATTCTGAGGAAGGGTCAAACAAAATCATGTATCATTTTATAAAAACTAGAAAACATTTTTAAAATTTTTAAAGAAAGATCTCAATAATATAGAAGCAAACATGGTCTCTTTGAAAGAGATTCAAGGAGCTGCAGGAAGAAAAGACATGGAGATGACAGTTGGTCTGGGATAAAGAAAAACTGCAAAAACCCTCAAACATGCAAAATCAAAATTTAAGTTACAATTAGTAGCAGTAAAAGCAGAACTGACTTTTAGAATATTGAAAAAATAGGCTGGACGCGGTGGCTCACGCCTGTAATCCCAGCACTTTGGCAGGCTGAGGTGGGCAGATCACGAGGTCAGGAGTTCAAGACCAGACTGGCCAGCATGGTGAAACACTGTCTCTACTAAAAATATAAAAATTAGCTGGGCGTGGTGGCATGGGCCTGTAATCCAAGCTGCTCAGGAAGCTGAGGCAGGAGAATCGTTTGAACCCGGGAGGCAGAGGCTGCAGTGAGCTGAGATAGTGCCACACTGCACTCTGGCCTGGGCAATAGAGTGAGACTCCGTCTCAAAAAAAAAAAAAAAAAAGAAAAGAAAAGAAAAGAAAATTGAAAAAATAATACCAGCGACAGTACTAGTCAGGGTCCCAGCAGTGAATGTAATGTCTACTCAAATGGCTAATTTAGGAGAGTTTAGTGAAGCAAAACATATTCAAGTGTAAGGAAATCAACAGGACAGGGCATAGTCATATATCAGGGCCGTTGACATAGACAACTAAGACAGCCTGTAGCCAAAGAGCCAAGAAAACAGGGTGACTATTAAGAAATTAATTATGTTATATAATAGATGTCTGAGGTTAGAGGTTATCTCTATGTTGAGAATGTTCAGAGAGGAACTGTGAGTTTTTATAGATTGATCCAGTCAATTCATAGAAACTCAAAGGGGAGAAACTTGGGGAACAAATAGCCTAAGTTCTCTTTTCTGTCTTCCTCTAATCTCCTGTTGGTGCTAATTGAGCCAGAACTACAAGGCAAGGAAATTCAATGAGGTAGGTGATATGGGCCAAAATTCCAGGTTCCAGAGAAAGTTGGGCAAGGATGGAAGGTTAATCCTGGAGAAATTCAACACAGCTAAACAAAATGAAGTTTCCTTCAGAATGTTGAGGGAAAAGAACAAAAAAATAATAATTACTAACAGTGATTGAAGTTTCAGAATGTATCTGAATTGAGTGTTTTATATGCATCACTTCTTTTTATCAACACAGGAACAACAAGAAATAGGAAGTTATTGTCTCCATTTTATAATGATAACGTTAATATTAACAATAATATGGAGACAATTTTAATAATTAGTCCAGGATTACAAAGCATAGTAGATAATATTGGTTACCTCCTCAATATACCATCTCTACTCCTTTTATATCTTTCCAACAGAACTCCATTACGTGGAAAAAAAATCCATTTCTCTTCCACACCACCAGATATTTCAGAAAAAAAGATCACCGTATCCCAAAGTTCCAGGAGCTGAATGTTATTTAGTCTAAAACAAGTACTTAATGGAATTCCTTTGCTGATTCATTCTGGCCCAAGTGTGGGAGTGTGCCCAAAGATGGCTTAATCAGCCTGAAGAAATAAATATTTGGGGCTGAGATTTTATTTGGTTCTCTGTTTTTCTAATCATAGTTTATAGAACACTGTGTAGTATAGCTAAAGTGAAACAGAAGTGTTAAATAGACTTGGGTTTTGATTTCTGGATCTGCCACTTGAAATTTGTTGGTAGCAGTATTCAGCTGCAAGGCATAAGCACCCCGGACCTCACATTGACTTGATCAATGAAGAAATTAACTATCTCATATAACCAGAATTATGGAGACAGAAAATTCTCTAGGTGCACTTAATGAACATCTCAATGGTGTCCTTGAGAAACCACGGTCTTCCTGTCACTTGTCTACACAGACTTCAGTGTTGGCCTGATGATAATCCTGGTTCCTTTGTGGGTATAAGAGGGCTGCCAGCCATAAGTGGAGCTCTATGTTTTCTTATCCTAAGGGACAGGCAGACTATTGGATCTTAGGGAAATCACTGAACTACTCAACAGACTGCAGGGATTTGTTAGGAAAATTTAACAGTATAGTTGAAGAGACATCAGAACCAGGAATAGGGGCATCTCTGTGTCTGGAGATTAACCTAGCACTGGAATTCTAGTTACATAAGATAATAGGTTTTTAAACTAATAACACTTTTTGAATCCGTAGTTTTGTTACTTGCAGCTAAAAGCATGATACAAGAACAATTAGTTTGCTACACACAACTTGTAAGTGCAAACCCAGAGATCTAAGTCCAAGACTATTTGACTCTTGTGACTCACTTTTAATCACTATGCTGTCTTGACAAATGATTAAGAATACAGAGAAGAAAGTTGTCACCTTTCTTCTTAAATTCAACCTATGAATTTAAGATACCCTCTCCCCAAATAATCCAAAACTATCAGAATGGATGCAGCATTAATGTTTAAATAGCTTTTTCCAAAGCTTCAGAAAACCTGAAATTCAAAAGGATACATTAATTATACTCAGAATGCATTTAAAAATTAAAGTAGGCACATAAATTGGTAATTTCTCTTCAAATTGTAAGAATAACTATTAAAATATTACAATTATCCACACAAGAAAATTAGCAAATATTTATATCCAACCATGGAATAATTGGAGTGTGCTGTCATTTAAATCCAAATGAATCATGTCAATTTTCGAACATAATTTAATCATTTAATCTAATTTACTTTTTTTACATCTCTTCAGGTAAAATTACCACGGTCTGTTAAATAGAAGCTTAAATAATAAAGGAAGTTCCCCAAAGATGTCAAAAAGCTAATCCCTGCTAAGCATGAGAGAATCTTCTCAACTGGAACATGTAGTTGTGTGGCAACCAGCTAATGCCTAATGATGTTCAGGAAATTAGTAGATTTGCCAATATGTTTCACAACATAATTCTTTTTTTTTATTTAACTGGGAGCTGATTTCCTCATTTAAGGAAGTTAGTACATCAAACAGGTTTTGGGGGTTTTGTTGTTTTTTGGAGGGGACCTGACAAAGTACTAGTCACTACAAGACAATAACTGTTGCTGGTATGGAGAATTTTTCTTTCCACTAAAGATATGTAACCTAATTTGTTTTTCCAGTAATTCTGGTTGTCAAGGGAGAAATCTGAGAATCATCCAATATCCCTACTTTCTCAGAGCCTGCATAATCCAAACTGTCCTTGTGCTTATTTCATTTATTTATTTATTTATTTTTGGGGGGCAGGTTCTGACCTTACTTCTCTCTCACATTTGTCTCCTTTTCTTCCTCATTGTTTGCCTATATTTAGATTGTCATCAAATTAAATCACATCAAATTAGTTAATCAAAATATCCAGATTAACATGAATTTTCCCCTTCCTCTCTCTTCTGTATTTATAAAATGAATATCAGATGTCATCCTTCTGTTAAAATGCTTTAATAGCTTTATATTATTTAATTTCATGGAAAAAATGAATTGAGGATTCTCTTTGCTGCATTCCTCATTAAATGAGTTGGAGACAAATCCTTTCACTGCCTCTTGCTGGGGCTATTGTTCCTTGTGGAAAATCTGATCTCTGGAAGCATCCCTATTCTCCTAACTAGTGCAAGGAGAAAAAGACTCACAGGTGGTTCACATATGACAGAGTCCAGAAGAGGATAAGTTAGATCACATTCACCTTGGGACTTAGTCTTAAGAAATTCTTAATTCTTATTCTCTTCATGTTCCTTGGTGGTGTTCTCTCTCTCTCTCTCTCTCTTTTAAACTCGCTATCTTTATCACTAGTGTGGAAAGATACTAATTGTGGAATTCCAGTTAAGACAAGTTGAGGGCTGCCAAGGAGGCCATCAAATCAACGCTTATTATTATGGCTCTCTTGGACTGACAACTAACATAGAGCAAAAAAAGTTCTTCCAGAAATCTAAGCCAGTCAAAGAGGGTTAAGTTGGTGGCTGAGGTAAAGATCTAATGATAATTAAGGTGGGAATTTGCTTAGTGTGCCTGTTATATGGTAATTTTCTTCAGAGACATCCAATGAGTTGACAGTGGAAACACAGGATTCTAGGATTGAGAAGTTTTTATCTCTGGCCAAAGAGTCTTATTTGCTATGCTTAATTGATTAATATTTGAAATAGGAGGGAGGGAGTCTTGGAATCTGACCATGCTTTGTCCTTCTTAAAGCCATCTCCCCATTCTCTCCACTTACCCTGGTCTTTGGTAATACCTAAATAGTTCACTCTCTCACTCTTAGTAACATCTTTGAAAATACCATTCCCCTTTTCATATATGCTGCAAACAGCCAGAAAACTCCTAATCTTTAAAGACTCAATATAAATATTATTTTTCCCTGTAATCCTGGGGAAACTTTATTATAAAACATCTAATAAACAATTATCATTGTTGTTTAATTCTTCAGCATGCTGCAGACTCCCTTGTGTAACTACTATGTTCTGTCTTTGTACTTCCAAAACATAGGACAGCCCCTTAAACTTAGTGCACTTATTGTGTTTAAAAACACAGGATTTGGAACCAGAAAGACGAGATTAGAATATTAGCTCTGCTATTTTTATATTTGAAAATATTATTAAAACCTTCTAAGCTGAATATTATCATATTTTTGTTCATTAATGTATTCATTCATTAGTCTTTTCTTTATCCAAGAAATATATTGAAAACCTACTAGCATTCATTCTAATTAGATGTGTGTGTGTGTGTGTGTGTGTGTGTGTGTGTGTGTGTATATGAACAAGATGAAATTATGTAGCATATTATAAGGTGGTAAATTAATTAGAAAAATAAAAATCAGGAAAAAGCAATGGAAGTCTTGATAGGTAGCAGATGGTAATTGTAAATAAAGTGGTCAGATAAGTCTCAGTGACAAGCTGACATGTAAGCAATGATTTTTAAAAGGTAAAGGATATCTGGAGAAGCATATTCCAGGAAGAGAGAACAACAATGAAAAGTTCCAAAGGCAGGATTTTGACTGGCACATGGGCAGTAAACCAAGGACACCAGTGTAGCTACAGCAAGGGGAGCTTGATTGTGAAGGGCCTTGAAGGCCATTGGAAAAGTTTGGTTTTTCACTCCTGTCATGATGAGAGGCCAATGCAAGGGCTAAAACAGAAGAGAGAGAGATAATTTTACATTTCAATATAATCTTCTAGTTGTGCAGGAGAGAGACCTGAAAGGATATGATTGCGGTGTTTCAAATAGATGATAATTGGATTGGGTCACCTTATAGAGGTAGTGAAAATTAATTATATCCTAAAGACTTTATGAAGGTAGTCCTAGGAGGTCTGTGAATATGAAACGTGAGATATGACTGGAGATACTGAGCAAGTGTCAGATTTACAAGTCTTAAGTTTAGTAGATAGAGCAAGGCTAAAACAGTTCATGAAGAAGTTGTCAGAAAATGAGTGGTAGCTAAAGCCATGAACCTTGATGAGATTACTAAAAAAGGGAATGTCAATAGATGAGAAAAAGCTCATGGGATAATTACGGGTATATGTAAATATTCACATCCATGGAGATGAGAAAGAAACAGTAACTAATGAGAAAAAAACAGTAACTAATGAGAAAAAGAGATAAAGGTGATAGGAGAATAACTGTCAGTGTGGTGTATTAGAAGCTGAATAAAGCATTTCAAGGATCAGGTAGTCAACAGTACTCTGTGCTATTGATAAGTCACAAAAGATAAAGACTAATTATTGACCAACAGACATGGGAATGTGAAAGGTATTGTTGACCTTGATAAAAGCAAATTTTGTGAAATGGTGAAAGACAGATGCAGTGATTGTATGAAGTGTTAATCAGACATGGTTCAAAAGATAAGAAAATTAGCCTGTCTTTTATATATATGTATACACATATATGAGTATATACAAACACACACATATATATGCTAAAAGTTTACATACATATACATTCATATATAATAAGTATACATTTATTTATATATATTACCTTTTAAAAATGTGTGCACTGTTATAAAGGGGAACAAGTAAATGGGTTTGTGGTAGAAAGGGAATATGGAATTTCAGATACACACACAAAGGGTGCAATGTCCTTGAATAGCTAAAAGATATTGGTATGTAACATACTACCTTCAAGTATAGTCAGAAAAAGATTCATCCTTAATTATAAGTGAAAAGGTAGGGCTAGGGCAAGCATGGTGGCTCAAGCCTGTAATCTCCCCTCTTTAGGAGGCCAAGGTGGGCAAATCACTTGAAACTAGGAGTTCAAGACCAGCCTGGCCAACATGGTGAAACCCCGTGTCTGCTAAAAATACAAAAATTAGCTGGGTTTGGTGATGCGCACCTGTAATCCCAGCTACTGGGCAGGCAGAGGCAGGAGAATCACTTGAACCGGGAGGCAGGAGGTTACAGTAAGCCAAGATCGCGCCACTGCACTCCAGCCTGGGTGACAAAGAGCGACTCTGTCTCAAAAGAAAAATATAATAAAATAAGTGAAAGGCAAACTATATGGGTTCAGAATCAGGTAGATGTGTATATGATATTTAATCTTGCAGAAGTAATCATCCATATTTATTTTCTATTGTTGCATAAAAAAATTACCACAAACTTAGTTGCTTAAAAACGACACATAAATGTTCATTATCTCACACTTCCAACAAGTCGGAAATAGCTGCATCTAGTGCCTGGAGTCTCACCAGCCTGCAATCAAAGTGTCAGTCATGGCCGTGTTTTTTTCTAGGTCTTGAGGTATGCATCCCAGCTCACATGGTGGGTGGCAGAATTGTATTTCCTTATGCTTGCGGAACCCCTGACAGCTTGCTTCTTCAAAGCTTACAGTGAAGAGACAGATTCTCTGCTGCTTTGAGTGTATCTTCAGAGAAGGCCTAGACTGATTTTAAAAACGTTCCCCTGATTAAATCAGACCCACCCAGGTAAGCTCCTATTAGATTAACTAAATCAAGTGTTCTCGCCACAAAAATGATAAGTATTAGATTGATGCAAAAGTAATAATTGCCATTAAAAGTAATGGCAGAAACCACAACTACCTTTGCACCAACCTAATATATGAAATAATGCATATGTAAATTAGCTTAATATAGCCATTCCATAATGTATACATATTTCAAAACATGTTGTACTTGATAAATACTGTATATACATTTTTATTTGTCAGGTAAGGAAAATAAATAAATTAGGGGGAAAATCCAGTGATTAGAGATCTTAATGACAGCTGCAAAATCCCTTCACCTTTTCCCTATAATGTAATTGACATCCCATTCCCTTCCCATTATTTTCCTTATTAGAAGTAGATTACAGATTCTGCCTATAGTCAAAGGAGGGGCCTATACAAGAGTGGGATTCCTTGGAGTATTAACCATGTCTTCTAATTGACTCTTTTCTAATTGACTCCTATTTCTGAGGGAAATAGGATGCAAAGTTGACAGCTATGACTGAGCATTGGAAGGGAGTATTAAGGCATGAGGAAAAAGAAAAAGGTCAGAAATAGTCATATGAAGAAGGGGGAGAGAGAATGACTGATTTTGTATGTTTCCTAGGCAATGTTGGGGCCCACTTGAGATTGGTCATAAATTTGATATGAACATAGTTACCATTATTTCGTGTTTTCTCTCAGTCACATTAGGCTTTGTAAGTTTTATAAAATGGAGTAGGCGGAGAGTTAAATGATAACTTATGAGAGTACAGAAAAGTGAGGAGTGGGGAGGTTGTTGATGACGGGGATTTAGATTGTTATCTGAAGGATAAACTAAATTGATTTTGTTTTCTCTGAATACCTAAAATTGTAATTTCATCTAGTATTCATTCAAAAAATAATTACTGAGTTTAAATTAATGAATTTGAACCCAGTACAGTACTGTAAGTCCAATGAGTATTTATTACTTGTTTGATTATAATCATCAATTCCTTTACCTATTGAGAAAAATATCAAATAGATTTGTCTAGAATGTTAATAATATGTAATAATTATCTGCATATTAAACACTCGAGTATTTAATGGCATCTTTTAATAATAAAAACAGTTTATGTCTTTCAGATCTTTTTCTTATCCCAGGGTACTTTTAAAATGCCAATATAATGAACATGAAATATAATTAAAATGTCTCAAAATATATTGTCACTTTTACAAACTTGGTGTTAAAAAAAATCTGTATTCAAATCAGATACTGTTAACGTATATGTTTTGAATAGTTTTCTCCTCTTAGTATCTAAAACATCATTGTCTGAATGCATCTTTCGTATAGCATCTGAAGATGGCCCATGCAGAGTGCTAATGGTGATCAGTTGTGGGAGCTGGATCCCTCTAGGCAAATATTTAAAATGAATCTACTAAGCAAAGCATAGTATGTCACAATGCAGTGGGACGAGTAGTAGGAGTTTATTTATTGAGAGAACAAGGACAATCAGCTGAAAGTGCAACAGAGATGGAATATGTTTAAGAGCAGAAAAGAAGCAAGCAGGTCAAAGAGGTTTTAAGGTATTCATATACCATCAATAGAGTTACTGAAGTCCAGCGCCTCATTTAATACTTATATTAATAGTTTAAACTGTTAGGTAATGTCAAAATTTTTGCATTTAGAAAAACAACTTTCTAAATAATGCTCTAGTAACCTGAAAGACTTATATTCCACAAAGTTAATTTAATATCACTAATGTAGTCACTAAGGCTCAATAGAATAGACTATCCTATTGAAACGGCAAAGTCTTGGATTCATCTAGATGTAAAATACTATCCTAATCTAATGCTCACAATCTATAACAACTATTAATTTTTTGTCTAGTATATGTGAGACTATACATTGCTCCATAATAATGTGGTTGGTTCGCATAATACCTGTAATAATTGCAAACAAAATGATGAAAAACAAAGAAATTGATAATTATTAATATTAATATTTTTTAAGTTCCTGAACAATAGTCATAAAACCAACTGAAAAAAATGGCATGGATGACAAAGAAAATACCTTATTCGAAAATCATGACACTAATGGGAGGGAAGGAAAAATTTAGAGAACGAGAAAGCAAAACCACAGTGATTGTCTCCTAAAAAGAGCATTTAAAAAATTATAGGCAAAGAACAGATTTCTTTTCTGTTTTAAGAATTATAATTTATATAACTTGATACTGTAATTTTTTAGATAAAGCACACTTGATCATTTTCCTCATTTGTACTTTTTCTGCATGCTTGCCTGATACTTTTTATCATTTAATTACCTTATCAATCACTTTTCCTCTTTTAGTTCTTAAGTACTACTAAAAATCATCTTCATAATGTTGGAAAGCAAAATTGAATTGCTCTTCTTCCATCTCTTTTTTTTAACTAGCAAGGACTGAGCCCAACATAACTTAAATTTTATATTAGATTTTAACAGGGTGGTTAAGTGTTTATTAAACTTTCGCCTTTCTAGCTTGTAGTTGTAGAAATCTAGTTGAAGAAATATAATTAAAAGAACAAAAATGAAAATGATATATTAGAGCAATCAGAAGAAACTGAGCATGCTTCTAGTGGATTAGTTTCTTAATTGCAGCCAACCAAGGACAAGCTAATAAAGAAACTTAAGAGAAACAGACAGAAAGACATACACATGCAGATGCAATTAATAATTTCAGGAAATTATTAATTTCTCGTTGGTTTACTATGATGATTCACAGACATATTTATAAGAAGTATAAGCAAATGAACTTCGATGCTTAATATTGCCACCCACAAATTTGTTATTTGTTTCTGTGGCTATTCAGTTTTGAGAGATAATTCATTTTGATGTTTCAGGGTCAGAAAATATGCTGAAATCATTGTTTTATCAGTGTGGTTTATTTCAACAAATATTTAATTATTTTAAAATACCAGACACTAATTAGGGGCTAAAGATTCCAAATAAAAAAATAGTGCACTTTGGCCAGGCCTGGTGTCTCACATCTGTAATCCCAGCACTTTGGGAAGCCAAGGCGGGAGGATCACCTGAGGTCAGGAGTTCAAGACCAGCCTGACCAACATGGTGAAATCCCATCTCTACTAAAAATACAAAAATTAGCCGGGCATGGTGGCGCATGCCTATCATCCCAGCTACTCCAGAGGCTGAGGCAGGAGAATTGCTCAAACGCAGGAGGTGGAGGTTGCAGTGAGCTGAAATCACGCCATTGCACTCCAGCCTGGTGACAGAGTGACACTCCATCTCAAAAATAATAATAAACAAATAAAATAAATAAAATTTAAAAAATTAAATTTAAAAAAAGTGCACTTTAGAGGACTTGCCTTCACAGGGTACATCAGATATCCTGGAAAGTATCTTGGAACAGAAAAACAGACCAAGGGAAAACTAGTAAAATTCATATAAAATGTTACATTTAGTTAATAGAAATATACTGATATTGGTTCTTTGGTTATAACAAATGTACCACAGTAATATAAGATATTAATTATAAGGGAGACTGGGTAAGAGATCTAGACAACTCTCTGTCTTTGTAACTTTTCTGTAAGCCTGACACTATTCTAAAACATAAAGTTTATTTATAAAAAGGTATTAAAAGGTGGAAAGAAAGCTGAGACTTGTTATATAGTGGCAGATTAGCAATACTGTCTTCTGCAATAACCTGGAAAATAGAAAGCATACCTAATAAACTTGTGGATATGGCCGAGAAAGTTTCCAAGCAGAATATAAAAAATACTACTTTTTTCTTTAAGTAATCAAAGAGAATAGAAAATGTACGAAGAAAGAAATGATTTCATTCTTAAGTAGAATTTAGAAAAAATAAATAAGTCCTAACAATTTTTTTTCAGATAGCAAAATGGTTCTTGAATTAAGAAACGATCACAGGGTGAAAATCAAATCCATGGTAATAAAATATGCTCTTAGTGGGAGTTAAAATGGATTCAAGGTGAAATTTTTAAATCCTTTGAAAGTGTTGAAAAAGTTATAGAGTCCATTCATAAACCATTTTAGCCAGACAAAAATTCTGTAAAAATCTTAAAGGAAAACCTAATAGAACCTCACCACTAAAGATTCTGTTAATCTGTCTAAAAATCTGTTAAGATTTTCAGAATCTTAAATCCATTTTTTAACAACAGACTCACACCAGGTTCAAGGTAGGACATAGCCCTATCTTGATGAATTTTTTCAGGTGTGATTATGAAATGGATAAAAATTTAAAATAGAAGTTCACAATTCATTTTTTTTTTTTTTTTTGGTCTGGAGACAGAGTCTCTCTGTGTCACCCAGGCTTGACTGCAGTGGTATGATCTTGGCTCACTGCAACCTCTGCCTCCTGGGTTCAAAAGACTCTCCTGCCTCAGCCTCCCAGCTGGGATTACAGGCGCTCACCACCATGCCTAGCTAACTTTTGTATTTTTAGTAGAGATGGAGTTTTGCCATGTTGGCCAGCCTGGTCTTGAACTCCTGACCTCAGGTGATCCACCCACCTTGACCTCCCAAAGTGCTGGGATTACAGGCGTGAGCCACTGTGCCAAGCCCCTCAATTTTCTTTTAATGAATTATGCATCAACTTCGAAAGGGGCAGCAGTAATGCAAATTTTCAAAAGGCCCATTGACCCTCAATCTACCATGGGCAGAAAGCAGAATGAGAGAATTACTCAGTGTAAAGCAGGCTATTTCTTATGGAAAAAGAAAGATGTTTCAGAGGGAATAATCAAGAATACGGAGGACATAGCAAAGAGATATGGTAATTTTTTTCCCAGGAGGCCTCATAAGAGATTCTAAACAAAGATCCTGGTCCCAGGTGAATTTCAGAATTGCTATGAGTCAGTGACTGCAATGAGCTTTTTTACTTTCCCTTTTTTGAATGGGAGTGTAGGTTAAAATTATTTTATTTCTCTCACACAATTGTATGGTCTTAAGATTGAGAAAAACTATACCCAATGTACTTCATTAGTGTCAGGAATTTATTTAGATGACAAAATCTTGGACCATGAATCTGAATCTGATATCACAATAGAGTAAGCCTTCTGGCATTTTAAGAGGATGTCCATGAACAATAGTTCATGAGGAAAAATTGTAAATAATATGTGATTAGAGGGCAAACGCTGACATATTAAAATTTTTCAATTAGTCCAGCTAACTCACTTGGTAGAACATGAGACTGTAAAAAGTGTTCAATTTTTTTAATGATTTTTTTTATTTCCATAGGTTATTGGGGAACTGGTTGTTTGGTTACATGAATAAGTTCTTTAGTGGTGATTTGTGAGATTTGGGTGCACCCATCACTTGAGCAGTATACACTGCACCCAATTTATGGTCTTTCTTCCCTCACCCCTTTCCCACCCTTTCCTCCTGAGTCCCCAAAGTCCATTGTGTTATTCTTACATCTTTGCATCCTCATAGCTTATTAGCTCCCACTTATGAGTGAGATAATATGATGTTTGTTTTTCCATTCTAAGTTACTTCACTTAGAATAATAGTCTTCAGTCTCATCCAGGTTGCTGAGAATGTCATTAATTCATTCCTTTTTATGGCCAAGTAGTATTCCATCATATGTATATATATGGATATACATATATACCACAGTTTCTTTATCCACTTGTTGATATATGGACATTTGGGTTGGTTCCACATTTTTTCAATTACAAATTGTGCTGCTATACACATGCGTGTGCAAATATCTTTTTTGTGTAATGACTTATTTTCCTCTGAGTAGCCACCCAGCAGTGGGATTGCTGGATCAAATGGCAGTTCTATTTTTAGTTTTTTAAGGATTCTCCACAATGTTTTCCATAGTGGTTGTACTAGTTTACATTCCCACCAGCAGTGTAGAAGTGTTCCGTTTTCACTGCATCCATGCCAACATCTATTATTTTTTGACTTTTTGATTACGGCTAATACCAAAACCAGGAAACAACATAACCAAAAAAGAAAACTACAGACCAATATCCATGAAAAACATGATGCTAAAATCCTTAACAAAATACTACCTAACCAAATCTGACAATGTATCAAAAAATAATAATCCATCATGACCACATGGATTTCATACCAGCGATGCAGGGATGTTTTAACATATACAAGTCAATAAATGTGATACACCACATAAACAAAATTAAAAACAAAAATCACATGATTATCTCAATAAATGCAGAAAAAGCATTCAACAAAATCCAGGATCTCTTTATGATTAAAATTCTCATCAAAATCGGCATACAAGGGACATATTTCAATGTGGTAAAAGCCATCTATGAAAAACCCACAGCCAACATAATACTGAATGGGGAAAAGCTGAAAGCATTCCCTCTGAGAATTGGAAAAAGACAAAGATTCCCACTCTCTCCACTCTTCTTTAACATCGTAGTGGAAGTCCTAGCCAGAGCAATCAAACAAGAGAAAGAAATAAAGGGCATTCAAATAAGTAAAGAGGAAGTCAAACTGTTGTTGTTTGCTGATGATGTGATTGTTTACCTAGAAAACCCTAAATACTCCTCCAAAAAGCTCCTAAAACTGGTAAATGAATTCAGCAAAGTTTCAGGATACAAAATCAATGTACACAAATCAGTAGCTCTACTATACACCAACAGTGGCCAAGCTGAGAATCAAATCAAGAACTCAACCGCTCTCACAATAGCTGTAAAAAAATAATAGTAAAATACTTGGGAATATACCTAACTAAGGAGGTAAAAGACCTCTACAAGGAAAACCACAAAACAATGCTAAAAGAAATCATAGGCGACACAAACAAATGGAACACATTCCATGCTTATGGATGGGTAGAATCAATATTGTGAAAAAGACCATAGTGCCAAAAGCAATCTACAAATTCAATGCAATTCCCATCAAAATATCACCAGCATTTTTCACAGAATTTGAAAAAACAATCCCAAAATTCATATGGAACCAAAAAAGAGCCCGCATAGTCAAAGCAAGACTAAGAAAAAAGAACAAATCTGGAGGCATCACATTACCTGATTTCAAACAATACTATAAGGCCATAGTCACCAAAACAGCATGGTCCTGGTATAAAAGTAGGCACATAAACCAATGGAACAGTGTCACTGAATCTGTTCTGCAGACTCTGGCAGAGCGACGGATGACAGGAGTATGCTGACACAGGTATTTTACCTGACAGCGTGGCTAGGGGACTGCCGCTTAGCACCACCAACAAGAGTGCAGCAGTAGCAGCAGCAGCCGGAGACGCTCGCATTTATTTAGTACAGATTTAATAACAAAGGCTTGGTGCAAACACAATTTGTCGGTAATTAACATTGTCAACCCCCCAGTAGAGAGCAGTCCTGTGCGCCAACAATCAAAGGTTGGTTTCTGGAGCATAAGTAAACAGATTTATCTAGATAAGTTCCTTTACATTTCCTTGTTATCTGCCCTTTGCTGTCAGCCCCCAGAGAAGAGAATTTGGCTGCCTTCAGCCATAATCCTTGCCGGAAGCTTTTGCAAAACCTCCCAGCCTTCCAAGAAGGTTTGCATCTTTCCCTATAACTTTTTTCTTACAACTTTTCCCACCACCCTGACCAAACTCATACAGAACAGCATAGAGCACCCAGAAATCAAATACTTTCAGCCAACTGGTCTTCAACAAAGCAAACAAAAACATAAAGTGGCAAAAGGACACCCTATTAAACAAATGGTCCTGCGATAATTGGCAAGCCACATGTAGGAGAATGAAACTGGATTCTCATCTCTCAACTTATAAAAAAATCAACTCAAGATGGATCAAGGATTTAAATCTAAGACCTAAAACTGTAAAAATTCTGGAAGATAACATTGGAAAACCCCTTCTGGACATTGGCTTAGGCAAGGATTTCATGACCAAGAAACCAAAAGCAAATGCAACAAAAACAAAGATAAATAGCTGGGACTTAATTAAATTAAAGAGATTTTGCATGGCAAAAGGAACAGTCAGCAGAGTAAACAGACAACCCAAGAAAGGGAGAAAATCTTCACAGTCTATACATCTGACAAACGACTAATATCCAGAATCTACAACAAACTCAAACAAATTAGCAAGAAAAAAGCAAGCATGCTAAGGACATGAATTGGCAATTCTCAAAAGAAGATATACAAATGGCCAATAAACATATGAAAAAAATGCTCAACATCAATAATTATCAGGGAAATACAAATCAAAACCATAGTGAGATTTTGTTGATGATTTTTCTATTGAGAAAGCTCTATTGTGTCTTCCCTTAAATATGGGTAGGATCTGTGACAATTCTGGTCAATGGAATATGGTGGAAGTTGAGGCTCTGGAGAGTTCTAGACCCGCACCTTTACAGACTTATTTAACACTTACTGTCTCTGAGATCACTCACTCTTTAGGAAGAAAGACACTAGATACAAAGTCCAGCCTTGTTAAGATTGCCATACTATGAAAAATTCCAAACTAGTAATGTGAAATGACTCCCTGGAGAAAGAACAATGCTGCTCAGTCCCCAGCTACTCCAGCAATATCATTCCAGGTAGCAGACAAGTAAGTGAAGGAGATATATGGGATATTTCAGCCTCAGGAGATGCATAGTGGAGAAAAAAAGACCCACAATATATGTACCTAATTGGGCTGTTGTATCCATTTTCACATCTCTGAGACACCCCAGGTGTCATGGAGCAGACATTATGAGCCATTTCTATTGTAGCATGCTGAAATTCTGAATCATGTACATAATAAAAATGTTATCTCTTTATTCCACTGATTTGTGGAGAGTTTTGTTATGCAGCAACAGATAAATGGAAGACTACCTCACACTATGTAAAGTCATTAGAAGATTGTCTGCAACATAGTAATTATTTTATAACTGTTATATAAAAATAAAATAAGAATAATTTTTGCCCTCCTCTTCATTCTATGCTTACATCCAAGGCAGGATTGAGATTTTAGATGGCTTTTGAATGTCCAAATATCTATAAATTGGACCTCCTTTAATACTTTAATTTTCAGTAGGTTGACTTAGAATTTCTTTGTTGAGCAAATTTGCAGCTGAAATTTGCACCTCTGTAATTACAGAACTAGGTGAGAAACGCAAAGACGATTCAGATAAACAAAAAGTTTCTTTAGTATTTATGGTAGATAATAAAGATTATCATTTTCTAAGAGCAAACATACAGTTGGATATGGAAAATCTAAACTATGTCATTCATATAACACTCCTCAACACCCCCTTTTATGTCTCAGCTTTCCACTGACAATCGTATGGATATAAATATATAGGAATATGTCAGGAATAAACTATAAAATTGATTGAAGAGGAGTTATGATGTTATAGTAATCTTAGAAATATATAAAATTCTTGTGGCAATCTCTCTTTCTGAGTTTATTTTGGTCAAGAACATTTGATTCAAGTAAAGATTTGGTATTAATGCCATGAAAGAAATACATCATGTGCCAAATAAAATTGCCTATAGCTATCTTATACAAAATAGCTCTATTTTCTTTCAACAATTCTAAGATACCAAGAATCTCAACAAAAGAGATGGTTGGTCTTGAAAACCATGCCAGTGTGAACCTGGGAGGTGGAGGTTGCAGTGAGCCAAGATTCTGCCACTGCACTCCAGCCTGGGCAACAGAGTGAGACTCAGTCTCAAAAAAAAAAGAAAGAAAAAAAAGAAAACCATGCCAGATCGATAAGATTTATTGACTCAAAGAGGGACTTGAGTTTATTCTACAATGATTGGCTGGTTTCTGACTTGAAGCAAGTTTATTTATTTATTCAATAAGTATACATTTCACACGGTTATATGCTAGACTCTCTTATAGACACAAAAGAAATATTAGTAAAAAAGACAACATTCTTACTCCCATGGAGCTTAAGTACCAGTGAGGGAGAAAAACAATATAATAAATAAGTAAGTAGGCATATAATGTAATGACACATACAATAGGTTCTATTATAAAAGTGAAGAAATATTAAAAGAATGAAGCAAGATAGAGGTTTTATGCCATTTTAGATATCATGGTCAAGAGATGTGCTGCCATTCTAGATATGATGGTCAAATTGAAAACTTTGAGAGCAGTTGACATTGAAACAGAACCTTGTATTAAACAGCATAATATATATATATATCTATTAATATATAAAGATATATATATCTTTATATATATATAAAGATATATATATATTTGTCTTAATATATGAAGACAAACCTTCTAGACAAAACAGAAGGACTTGCTATTCTTGGAAAACTGCAAGGGGGCCAGTGGGTCAGGAGCATAGTGATTAAAGGGAAGAGATATTATATGACAGCTAGGAGAGGTAACAAAAGCCAAGTCTTGTAAAGGCTTGAAAATAAAGGAAAGAATTTTGATTTTATTCTAAGGAAGGTTATCCATCAGTTAGACATTGCTATGTAATGTTGTAATCCAAAACCCCATGGCTTAAAGCACCAGGCATACTTAGCCCATGAACCTGCTGTTCATCTGGATAGTTTACCTCATTTTGGTGGGAATTTCTCATGTATCAGTGCTCAGCTAGTAGATCAACCTGGGTGCTGTCTTTTCTAGGGTGGCCTCACCTGAGATTACTAGGGTGCAGTCCCTATGGTCTCTCATCCTTATAAGACTAGGCCTGTTCTCATATCAAGTAAGGTTTAACAGTAAATTCATGGATGAGCAGAATGAATATTGGTAAATGACCATACTCCCAAAGTGATCTACAGATTTAATGCAATCTCTATTAAAATATCAATTACATTCTTCACAGAAATTAGGAGAAAAACAATCATAATTCTTACATGGAACCACAAAAGATCCCAAATAGCCAAAAGCAATCCTGAGCAAAAGAAAACAAAGCTGGAAGTATAATAGTACCTGACTTTAAAATATACTACAAAGCTATAATAACCAAAACAGCATGGTACTTGCATAAAAATAGACATGTAGATCAATAGAACAGTAAACTCAAAAATGAACCCACATATTTACAGCCAAACGATTTTTGACAAAGATTCCAAGTACATATGTTGGGAAAAGGACAGACTTTCAATAAATGGTGCTAGGAAATTGAATATTCGTATGCATAAGAATGAAACTTGACTCCTCTCTTTCACCATCTACAAAAATCAACTCAAAACCGAATAAAAACTTAATGTAAGGCTGAGCACGGTGGCTCACACTTGTAATCCCAGCACTTTGGGAGGCTGAGGCAGGCAGATCACTTGAGGTCAGGAGTTCAAGACCAGCCTGGCCAACATGGTGAAATCCCATCTCTACTAAAAATACAAAAATTAGCTGGGTGTGGTGGTGCACACCTGTAATCCCAGTTACTTGGGAGGCTGAGGCAGAATTGCTTGAACCCAGGAGGTGGAGGTTGCAGTAAAATGAGATTGCACCACTGTACTGAAGCCTGGGCAACAGAGCGAGGCTCCAACTTAAAACAGAAACAAAAACAAAAACAAAACAACAACAACAACAACAAAAAACTTAATGTAAGACCTGAAACCTTGAAACTACTAAAAGACAACATAGGGTAAATGCTTTAAGACATTGGTCCAAAGAAAGATTTTATAGATAAGACCTCAAAAGCAAAGGTAACAGAAGCAAAAATAGATAAATGGGATTATATGAAACTAAAAAGCTTCTGCACAGCAAAGGAATCAACAGAGTGAAGAGATAATCAGCATAATGGGAGAAAATATTTGCAAGCTATTCATCTGACAGAAGAAACTCAGACAATCCATAGCAAAACAGAAGCAAAACCAAAAAACATCCAAATAATCAAATTTAAAAGAGGGACAAATAATCTGAATGAACCCTTCTCAAAAGAAGATAAACTGTAGCCAATAAATATGTAAAAATGCTCGAAAGCATCAGAGAAATGCATTTCAAAACCACAATGAGATATCAATTCATCCTAGGTATAATGTCAATTATCAAAAAATGAAAAATTAATAAGTGCTGGCAAGGATGCAGAGAAAAGGGAGCCCTTATACACTTTGGTAGGAATTAAAATTAGTACAGTGGTTATAGAAAATAGTATGGAGATCTCTCAATAAACTAAAAATAGAGCTACTACCATGTAATCCAGCAATCACACTACTCGGTATATATCCAAAGAAAAGGAAATCAATATGTTAAAGAGATATCCATACTCCCATGTTTATTGTAATATTATACAATAAAGTAAATATAGAATCAACATAGGTGTCCATCAATAGATGACTTGATAAAATGTGGTGTATATACCCAATAGAATACTATTTGGTCACAAAAAAGAATGAAATCCTGTCATTCATAGCAACATGGATGATCCTGAAGAACATTATATTAAGTAAAAATAAAGCTAGGAACAGAAAGATGAGTGAATGTTCTCACTCATATGGGGGAATTAAAATTGCTCTCATAGAAATAAAGAGTAGAATTATGGGTGTTAGAGGCTGGAACGGGTCTCAGGAAGAGATGGATAATGAAAGTTTGAGTTAGAGATAAAAATTCCAGCTAGACAGGAAGAATAAGTTCTAGTGTTTTTTAGCACGATGAGGTGACTTCAGGCAGCAATAATTTATGTACATTTTCAAATAGCTAGAAGAGAAGGTTTTGAAGTTCCTTACACAAATAAATGAAAATGTTTGAGGTGATGGATACACTAATTACCCTGATTTGATCACTACACATTGTGCACCTGTAAGGTAATATCACACTATACACAAATATGTACAAACAAGTATTATGAGTCATTTAAAATAATAAAAATTTTTAAAAGGCTGAATGCAGAAAGCCAGAAGGCCTTGATGTCTCTTCTGATTCAAAGAATGGGAAGACAGACTCCACTTTTTGATGGCAGCAGCTGCAAAGTTACATTATACAGTGTATGGAAAAATGAAGAATTTAGATAATTTTTGTATTCTGTTGACAACAGGATGTCATAGGAAATTGAGAAAGTGGCATTGGAAGAAATGGTAAGTTTCTGATGAGTTCCATTTTAAATGTGTTGAATTTGTAATTCCTATAGTATTTCCAAGTCATGATATCTAGGAACTGGTTAGAAATATACATCTTGATTTAGGAGGAGGGTTCTGAGCTGGATATAAATATCTTAGAGTTATAGAAATATGTTTTGTAAATAGAGCCCAAGATGTAATTGAGATCTTCCAGAGAAGGGTATATAATTAGCAAAGAAAAATGAGAGGAGACAAAAAGATTTGATGAGAGGAAAGGCCAAAGATATAATCTAGGTATATGAATAATTCCTAAACCAAACTTAAGTATATTTCTGTTTTATCATCTGCTTAGTCGGCTATAACAAAGTACTGTAGGCTGAATGGATTAGACAACAGACATTGATTTCTCACAGTTGTGGAGGCTGGGAAGTCCAAGATCAATGTACCAGTGTGTTCTGTTCTGATGAGGGCCCTCTTTCTGCCTTACAGACACTTGCCTTCTTCCTGTATCCTCACATGGTAGAGAGAGAAGGTAGGGGCCTCTGGCCTTCTTTCCCTCTTCTTATAAAGACAATGATTAAATCACAGGGTCCTTGCTCTCCTGACCTCATCTAAACCTAAATACATTCTATAAGCCCCACCTCCAAATACCATCACATTGGGAATTAGGGTTTCCACATATAAATTTGGGGTTTAAAGGATGTAACATTAAGTTTATAATAACAGTATTGGAGGAAGGCAGGGAAAAATAAGCTGACAAATACTTAATATTTATATATTGGTTGTGTCCGCTATAATAGAATAAAGCAGGCTAAGGGTAGAGTGACTACAAAGGGGGATTCTATTTATGATAGAAGTCCGGGAAGACTTGTCAATACATTGTCATTTGTCTTCCTAAGTGAGTTATTCTAGTTAATTACTATGTTTATAGATGTATAATATATGCTATATGGTATATATATCTTTTTCCTGAACTACAGCAGCTAACCCTGTGTCCATTCCTATCTCACTGGCATCCATTACTCTCAAAAGATGAATCTCAAAAAATAGAAAAAAGTTTGTCATTGTCGTTTTCTGACCACACCTGTTTTTTTGTTCACTCTCTTCTGTTTCCAGGACTCTATGTTGAAGTTTTTTTTTTAATTTCAAGGACATTACATTTAATGTTTAGTATTCCTAAAATAAATTTTTTTAAATCTTTAAATTTCTACCTTCCTACAATGTAGGACTCTGTTCAAATGTCAATTTCCTGATCACCCTAGTTAAAGAAATCTCCATTTACACCACAGTTATTTCTCCACACCATAATCCTATTTTGATTTTATTATAGAATTTATATTTATTTGAAATTAGACTATATATTATCTTACTTTTTTTTGGCCTGTTTCCTTCAAAATAATGTACATTCCACAGGGACACAAATTTTATCAGTATTCTCTCCTTTTTCTGGTATGTTCTAGAGTTGAGAAGATATCTAGACCCTTATAGGTATTTAGTAAACATACACTGAGCAAATAAATAAATGACTGAGTCAATTGAATGATTTGGAATTGTAAGCCCTAATCTCATATTCCAGTTTAACCAGGCACTTCACTGTACACTGGTGGGCTAGAAATGAAGACTACTGACCCTATCATGTGACTGCGAGAATAACAAAACAAGCAAAAGAAGCCCTAAAAATCCAATTTAAAAGCTTCAGTCTTCTTTGGAAATTTCTCATTCATTGGAAATCTACTATGGTCATTTCAAAAACAGGATACAAGCTTATAATGCACAATTTTACAACCATTGAATGAGACAATTGATTTCAGGATTTATTTACAATATTTTATCAGCCAGTGATAGATATCATATGTCCTTACAATGGGTATAAGAGAAATGTGTGACCTTGTCAGCTCTAAAGTGAGTTTTGAGGGTAGCCATTTTTCTTCCATGTGTTCTTCAATGAAAACCAAAGACTTTAATTTATTAAGCCTTCAGTGTTTCCTCCTAGTTCCAGAACAATCTTCTTGTACCGTGATTACTCTGTGTTTCCACTGATTCTTTAGCTGATTTTCTTTGTTGATGTTAGAATAGAAGTTTTAGGCAAAATTATCTCCCAAATCATTTCCATCTGCAACACAGTTTAAAAATATACTTGTTGATCCACCAAAAGATATTTAATACGTACCTACTATGTACTCAACAAATGGAAATCGCCAAAACAAGAATTCAAAGATGCCTTTTTTTCTTTGTATTTACTACGAGTCTAATTTAGTCCCTTCAGTTTTCTTTTTTCTTTCATTTTCTTCTTTTTCTCTTCTTTTGTTTTAAATTGAGAACTGTAATGAGAACCACCATGTTCTGTTGTCTGTATTACTTTTATTTTTATTTTATAGAGTTGCTATGTTTTTCCATGTCTTTTTCATTAGACTAAACAGACATAAATCATTTAAACTTTAATCACACCAAGACAATATTTGTAACTTCTCAACATCATTTGGCTGGCATCCTTGAGGCTTCAATAGTATGGTCTCTTCATCAAAAATATAGAATATCGATCTCAATAGATGTAGAAATCTTTATAGATAGCACATTTTTACAAATAAAAATTTGTGGAGAAGGTGGTATAAACTTTGCATTGCTGCATCCTACACATTTCTCTGTGTGTGGATTGTTTTCTAAAATAAGACAATTGGAAAGTTTTCTAATGCCTGAGGAAATATAATAGATATGTGTGAGGAGGTGATGATAACATCTTGTCAGCAGTTCGTAACTGGTAGCTATATGTTCTTCATACTGCACTAAAAATGCCTAATATGAATGAAGTATTTTGAAGGGAAAAATCCATCATATTATCAATATAATATATTGGCTAAACATATAAGGTGATTGTGGAAATGAGAGTAACTTCTTTTTTTTTTTGAGACGGAGTCTCACTCTGTCGCCCAGGCTGGAGTGCAGTGGCGTGATCTCAGCTCACTGCAAGCTCCTCCTCCCAGGTTCATGCCATTCTCCTGCCTCAGCCTCCTGAGTAGATGGGACTACAGGTGCCTGCCACCAAGCCCAGCTAATTTTTTTTTTTTTTTGTATTTTTTAGTAGAGATGAGGTTTCACCATGTTAGCCAGGATGGTCTCAATCTCCTGACCTCATGATCCGCCCGCCTCGGCCTCCCAAAGTGCTGGGATTACAGGTGTGAGCCACTGCACCTGGCCGAGAGAGTAGCTTTTTGAGTTAAAAATAAGGCACATAAATCTACTTCCTGACATTCAGTATTTCAATTGTCATCTATTTATATTTTTCTCTTCAGACAATTTGGAAAATGCAGGATAAATTACAGGGTGAAAACAAAAGCCACTTAAAAGGAGCAATCCTATGTATTGTTTGATGCATTTATATACACATTTACACGTATTTTTTTCATTGAGATTATATTGCTCATAATGTACTTACATTTAGTTTTTAAATTAATATCCTATCAGTAAATGCTGTTCAAAGTCAACATTGAGAAAATTATCTTTAGTATTTATTATCTTACAATAGTACTAATTTTCATGGTTAAAAATATTGTTTTTTTCAGTTTGAGACCTTTCTCTTCCTTTTTATATTTTTCTATTGAATAATCTTAATTGATTAAGTTTGCAGTATATATTTTACCCTAACCAATCCACTCAACATTGTAGACTGTATTAGTTCATGCTATAAATAATTGAGCAATTTATAAAGAAAAGAGGTTTAAATGACTCACAATTTCTCATTGCTCAGGAGGCCTCAGAAAACTTATAATCATGGCAGAAGGTGAAGCAAACACATCCTTCTTCACATGGCAGCTGGAGAGAGAAGGGCAGAGTGAAGGGGGAAAAACCCCTTATAAACCCATCAGAGCTCATGAGATCTCATTATAAAAATAGTAATAATCAATATAATATATTTTATATAAAATGGGCTAATACAATTTCTGGTTTCCAGACTACCCATTATCCATTTTTGTTATTTTTCCTCTTCATTCCCTCAACTTTGTACACTGGTGGTTTTAGATACTGCTGCAGAATCACTGACCAGGTTGACTGATCCCAACTTTTGTTGCTGTTTCTTTGTTTTAGATTTGCAGATACAAATGCACGGTTGTTACATAGATATATTGCATGAAGCTGAGGTTTGGGCTTTTATTGATCTCACTCACTATTAGGAGAACAGCATGGGGGAAACACCCCCATGATCTAATCACTTCCCACAAGATTCCACCCTCAACACGTGGGAATTACAATTCGGATTACAATTCAAGATGAGATTTAGGGTGGGGATACATCTGAAGCACATAATAGAACTTGCAGATTGATATATCCAGTATAATGTGGTATTTTGGAAAAAAATAATCTGATTATCCCAAATGCCTTAAAGACAAAGCCATCCTTTCAACAAATGAGGACAAAAATCTTGGAGTAGTCTTTTTCCGTTTTTTATTCCATACTTTAGATCAAATCTATCTTCCAATGCTGTTAATTTTATCTTCAAAAAGTACTCAGAATCCAACCACTTCTCACAGCCATTCCACAGCTAACTAACATTCTCAACTGATTTGCCATCATCTTTTGTCTGGTATACTCAAAAGAACCCAACTTTTTTCAGTCTATGCTTTTCACAGAAACACTGACGTAATACTTTAAAAAACAGAGGGCACTCCTCTGCACAAAATCTTTCCATAGATTTCTATCCTTCTTAGGATTAAATTCAACCTAAAACTTCCTTCTTAAACATTCTCCATCTTTAACTATGTATCCAATTGAATAAAAACAAATAATAATTATAATAAAAATAGTAATAATCAATAAAATATTTTTCTTTAAAATAGGCTAATACAACTTCTGGTTTCCAGGCTATTGTAATTTTTGCTCTCTATTCCCTCAACTTTGTACACTGGTGATTTTAGATACTGCCTCAGAATCACTGACCAGGTTGACTGATCCCAATTTTTTTGTTTGTTTTAGATTTGGGGGTACAAAGGCAGGATTGTTACACAGATCTATTGCATGAAGTTGAAGTTTGGGCTTTTATTGATTCCATCACCCATATAGTGAGCATAGTATCCAGTAGGTAGTTTTTTCAGCCCTTTCCTGCCTCCTTCCCTACCCTTATTTGGAATCCCAATTGTATGTTTTTCACATATTTATGTCAATGCATACCCAGTGTTTAGTCCCCACTTGTGAGTGAAAACTTGCAGTATTTGATTTTCTGTTTTTATGTTAATTCACTTAGGATAATGGCCTCCAGCTGCATTCATATTCCTGCAAAGAACATGATTCTGTTCTTTTTTTATGGCTATTTAGCATTCCAGCATTCCATAATGTATATGTATACCACATTCTGTTTGTTCTGTTCACCATTTGTGGGCATCTAGGTAGATTCCATGTCTTTGATATTGTGGATACTGTTCTGATAAACATATTGGTGCAGATTTCTTTCTGGTAAATCATTTGTTTTCCTTTAGGTATATACCCAGTGATGGGATTGCTGGGTAAAATAGTAGTTCTACTTTTTGTTCTTTGAGACATCTCCAAACTTCTTTCCACAGAGGCTGAACTAATTTACAGTCCCACCAACAGTGTATGTGTTCCCTTTTCTACGCAGCTTTGCCATCATCTGTTGTTATCTGACTTTGTTTTCTTTTCTTTTCTTTTTTCTTTTTTTTGAGACGGAGTCTCGCTCTGTCACCCAGGCTGTAGTTCAGTGGCGCAATCTCGGCTCACTGCAAGCTCCGCCTCCCAGGTTCACGCCATTCTCCTGTCTCAGCCTCCGGAGTAGCTGGGACTACAGGCACCCGCCACCACGCCCGGCTAATTTTTTTGTGTTTTTAGTAGAGACGGGTTTCACCGTGTTAGCCATGATGGTCTCAATCTCCTGACCTCATGATCCACCCGCCTCCGCCTCCCAAACTGCTGGGATTACAGGCCTGAGCCACCGCACCTGGCCCTGACTTCTTAATAATAGTCATTCAGGCCCATGTGAGATAGTAGCTCATTGTGGTTTTGATATGCGTTTCTCTGATTATTAGAAATGGGGAGCATTTTTCCATGTATTTGTTGGCCACTTGTAAGTCTTCTTTTCAGAAGTGTCTGTTCATGCCCTTTGCCCTCTTTTAATGGGGTCATTTGTTTTCTTCTTGTTGATTTAAGTTCGTTATAGATTTTGTATATTAGTTCTTTGTCAGGTGCATAGTTTGAAATTATTTTTTCCATTATTTAGGTTGTTGTTTACCCTGTTGATAGTTTCTTTTTGCTGTGCAGAAGTTACTTATTAGGTTCCTATTATTATCAAGTTTTGTTCTTGTTGTATTTGTTTTTGAGGACTTAGTCATAAATTCTTTGCCTAGGCCAATGTCTGGAAGGGTATTTTCTGGGTTTTCTTCTAGGATTTTTATGGTGTGGGGGTCTTATATTTAAGTGTTTAGTTCATCATGAGTTAAATTTTGTATACAGTGAGAAGTAGGAGTCCAGTTCCATTCTTCTGCATATGGCTAGCCAGTTTTCCCAGCGTCGTTTATTGCATAGGGTGTCTTTCCTCTTTGTTAATTTTTGTCAACCTTGTCAGAGAATAGTTGCTTATAGATGTGAGGCTTTATTTCTGGGTTCTCCAACCTGTTCTATTAGTCTAGGTGTCTATTTTTGTATTAGTATAATACTGTTTTAATTATTGTAGACTTGTGGTATAGTTTGAAGTCAGGTAATTACAATATATCTATGTGATGCTTGTGACTTTGTTCTTTTTGCTTAGGACTGTTTTGGCTATTTGGGGTCTTTTTTGGTTTCATATGAATTTTAGAATTGTTTTCTCTATTCTGTGAAAATGACATTGGTAATTTGATAGGAATTTCATTGAATCTGTAGATTGCTTTGAGCAGTGTAAACATTTTAATGGTATTGACTCTTCTAATCCATGAGCATGGAATGCTTTTTCATTTGTTCATGTCATCTATTATTTCCTTTATCAGTGCTGTGTAGTGCTCCTTGTAGTGATCTTTCACTTCCTTTGTTAGATGTATTCTTATGTATTTTTTGTGGCTATTTTAGTGGTATTACTTTTTTTGGATCTCAGTTTGAATGTTATTGGTGTATAGAAATCCTACTGATTTTTGTATGCAAATTTTGTATCATGAAATGTCACTGAAGTTGTTTATCAGGTCTAGGAGTCTTGGCAGAATCTTTAGGTTTTTCTAGGAATAGAATCATAGAGTCAGTGAAGAGAGATAATTTGACTCCATCTTTTCTACTTGGATGCCTTTTATTTCTTTGTCTTGCCTAATTCCTGTGGCTATGACTTTCATTACCATGTCTACTAAGAGTGGTGAGAGTCGGGAGAGAGGCCATTTCTCTTACCGTCTCCTGTCTCTGAAGAGAAGGAGGAAGTAAAAGCTGAAAAACAACAGGAATGAAGTCAGTGGCAAGGCCAACCAGCACCACTGACCAGGCCTGAGGTTAAAGATTAACCCCCAACTCTAACCACATGTGTTATCTATAGATCACAGACAATGGTATGGAGAAATACTTGCCCTGCTCACCACCACCGCTAACGTATGTGGACATAGTCACGTACCCCATGCTTGCTCAATCAATCACTACCCTTTCACATGGACCCCCTTAGAGTTGTAAACCCTTAAAAGGGCCAGGAACTTTTTCTTCAGAGAGCTCAGTTCTTGAGACACAAGTCTGACAATGCTCCTGGCCAGATAAAGCCTCTTCCTTCTTTAACCCTGTATATGAGGGGTTTTGTCTGTGGCCCATCCTGCTACATTTCTTGGTTCCCTGACTGGAAAGCGAGGTGATTGACTGACAATCAAGGCAGCCCCTTAGTTGGCTTAGGCCTGCTCTGTGGAGCATCCCTGCGGGGGACTCTGGCCAGCTTGAGCGACGTGGATCCTGAGAGGGCTCCCAGGTAGGCATTTGCCCCGGTGGAACGCCTTGTCAGAGCGGTGCGTGGCAGACACCCATGGAGGATCAGCACAGCAGTTGAACACCAGGAAGGAACCAGAGCTTGGAGTCCGGACATCTGGAATACAGTAGGGCCAGTCCTGGGAACTTGCCCACTCCATTTGAGTGGAAGCATGGCCTCATCACCCATGGTGTGCCCTTATCAGCACTTTGGTCTCAGTTTTGATTTTGATTTGGCTTGACTTGTTTGCAGAAAGGAAAGTGAAAGTGAGTGTTTGTGTTTGAGATGGGTGAGGTGAGTGAGTGACCCCTTTCCCCTTTCCTTCTTGCAGTGTGAATGTCATTTTGTCTCAGGAGGAAGATGGGTGGGACGCAAAGTAAGCCCACTCCATTAGGAACTATGTTAAAGAATTTCAAGAAAGGATTTCATGGAGACTATGGAGTTACTCTGACACCAGGAAAACTTAGAACTTTGTATGAAATAGACTGGCCGGCATTCGAGGTGGGGTGGCCATCAGAGGGAAGCTAGACAGGTCCCTTGTTTCCAAAGTATGGCACAAGGCATCAGACAAGCCGGGGCACCCAGACAAGTTTCCATACATAGACACCTGGTTACAGCTGGTATTAGACCCACCACAGTGGTTAAGAGGACAGGCAGCAGCAGTACTAGTGGCAAAAGGACAGACAGCCTGGGAAGAATCCCACTCCACCCGCCAAGGGAAGTCAGCTCCTAAAGTTCTCTCTGACCCAGCATCAGAGGACTCATTGCAAGAAATGGCACTGGTGGTGTCCCTCCCCACCCACTGGGAAGAGAGACTGCCTGCTCCTGAGCCCATGGCGCCCGAGCTTCCATGATGCCCACACAGCCCTAGGCCACCCAGAGTAGAAAAGAGAGGATGGGAGGCCTTGGGAGAGACTCCTCCCTTGGCAGCTTATTTGCAACCTAAGACCAGGATACAAATGCCCCTGAGAGAGCAGCGGTATACTGGGATAGATGAGGATGGGCATATGGTGGAAAGGTGTGTCTCTGTGTACCAGCCCTTCACCTCTGCCAATCTCCTCAACTGGAAAAACAATACCCCATCCTATACCTAAAAGCCACAAGCTCTAATTGATTTGCTCCAAACTATTAGCCAGACCCACAACCCCACCTGGGCTGATTGCCACCAGTTGCTCATGTACCTCTTTAACGCAGATGAAAGGAGGAGAGTGCTCCAAGCAGCAACTAAGTGGCTGGAAGAATGTGTTTTGGCTGATTACCAAAACCCTCAAGAGCATGTGAGGGCCCAACTACCAGGAACAGACACCCAGTGGGATCCGAATGAGAGACAAGACATGCAAAGACTAAGTCGACACAGAGAAGCCCTTTTACAGGGGCTAAATAAGGGAGCTCAGAAGGCCACAAACATTAACAAGGTCTCTGAAGTCATTCAAGGAAAAGAAGAAAGTCCAGCACAATTCTACGAGAGACTGTGTGAGGCCTATCATCTGTATACTCCCTTTGATCCTGATAGCCCTGAAAATCAGCAAATGATTAACATGGCTTTAGTTAGTCAAAGCACCAAAGACATTAGAAGAAAACTGCAGAAACAGGCTGGGTTTGCAGGCATGAATACTTCACAGTTATTAGAGATAGCCAACCAGGTGTTTGTGAACAGAGATGCAGAAAGCTGTAGAGAGAACCGCAAAAAAAAAAAAAAAAAAAAAATGAGCGCCAAGCCCAGTGAAATGCCAACTTGCTAGCCACAGCTATTAGAGGGGTCCCCCTGAAGGGGCAAAATAAGGGGGGTCCCCGGGGAAGACATGAAGTCTGACTGTCCATGCTTGCAGCGTAACCAGTGATTCACCAGTTCCTATACATGCCTCACTGCCCCTTGCCTTTTCTAGGAAGGGAGTCACTTAGCAAGCTGAGAGCCACCATCTCTTTTACAAAGCACAGCTCTTTACAGCCAAAGGTACCTGGAAGGAGGATCATCATGGTCCTCATGGTTCCTCGGGAGGAGGGATGGAGACTCTTCTTAACAGAATCAGGCCAAGAGATAGGACCAGCCCTGGCTGAGTGGTGGCCAAAGGTGCGGGCAGAAGACAATCCCCAGGGTTGGCAGTCAACCAAGCCCCCATACTCATAGAAGTTAAGCCTGGGGCCCAGCCAGTCAGGCAAAAACATTCCCCAGTCCCCAGAGAAGCTCTTGAAGGTATCCAGGTCCATCTCATGCACCTGAGGGCCTTTGAAATTATGGTCTCTTGTCAGTATCCATGGAACACTCCCCTCCTGCCTGTTCCCAAGCCGGGGCAAGGACACAGTCCAGTACAGGATTTGCGCTTGGTCAACCAAACTACAGTGACTTTGTACCCAACAGTACCTAATCCATACACATTGTTAGGGTTGCTGCTAGCTGAGGACAGCTGATTCACCTGTCTGAACTTGAAAGATGCTTTCTTTAGCATCAGACTAGACCCTGAGAGCCAGAAACTGTTTGTCTTTCAGTGGGGTCAGGTGTCACCACTCAGTACACTTGGACCCGACTCCCCCAAGGGTTCAACAACTCCCCCACCATCTCTGGGGAGGCGCTGGCTCAAGACCTGCAGAAGTTTCCCACCAGAGACCTAGGCTGTGTGTTGCTTAAGTATGCTGATGACCTCCTGCTGGGACACCCCACAGCAGTCAGGTGGGCCAAGGGAACAGATACCCTGCTCCGGCACCTGGAGGACTTTGGGTATAAGATGTCCAAGAAAAAAGCTCAGATCTGCTGACAGCAGGTACATTACCTGGGATTTACTATCTGACAGGGAGAGCGCAACCAGGATCAGAAAGAAAGCAGGTCATTTGCAACCTACCGGAGCCTAATACCAGAAGGTAGGTGAGAGAATTCTTAGGAGCTGTGGGATTCTGCAGGTTGTGGATTCCAAGCTTTGCAGTACTGGCCAAGCCCCTGTATGAAGTCACAAAGTGGGGCGACAAGGAACTTTTCGAATTGGGGTCCCAACAGCAACAAGCTTTTCATGAGTTATAAAAAGATACTCATGTCGGCCCCAGCCCTGGAGCTGCCTGACCTGACAAAGCCATTTACACTATATGTGTCATAGAGAGAAAAGATAGCAGTTGGAGTTTTAACCCAGACTGTGGGGCCTTGGCCAAGGCCAGTGGTCTCCCTCTCTAAACAACAAGATGGGTTTCTAAACATTGGCCCTCATGTTTGAGGGCCTTGGCAGCAACTTCCCTGCTAGCACAAGAAGTGGATAAGCTGACTCTTAGGCAAAACCTGAACATAAAGGCCCCCCATGCTGTAGTGACTTTAATGAATACCAAAGGACATCATTGGCTAAGGAATGCTAGAGTAACTAGGTACAAAAGCTTGCTCTGTGAGAATCCCCACATAACCATTGAAGTTTGCAATACTCTGAATGCCGCCACTTTGCTCCCAGTATCGGAGATCCCAGTTGAACGTAACTATGTAGAAGCATTAGACTCAGTTTATTCTAGTAGACCTGACCTCTGAGACCAGTCTTGGACATCAGTAGACTGGGAGCTGTACGTGGACGGGAGCAGCTTCATCAACCTACAAAGAGAGAGGTGTGTGGGATATGCAGTGGTAACCCTGGATGCTGTTATTGAATCCAAACCATGGCCCCAGGGTACTTCAGCCCAGAAAGCCGAACTCATTGATCTAATTCAGGTCTTAGAGTTAAGTGAAGGTAAGACTATAAACATTTACACTGACTCGTGGTATGCCTTTTTAACCCTCCAAGTGCATGGGGCATTATACAAGGAAAAAGTCCTGTTAAACTCTGGGGGAAAGGACATAAAACATCAGCAAGAGATCCTGCAACTATTAGAGGCAGTGTGGAAGCTGCAAAGGATGGCAGTCATGCACTGCAGAGGACACCAGTGAGCTTCACCCTCAGTTGCTTTAGGAAACTCCCGAGCTGACTTAGAGGCTCAAAAAGCTGCATCCACTGCCTACCAGGCATCAGTCACAGCACCCCTCCTCTCTCAGATACCTGACCTTGTGCCTATTTATTCTAAAGAAGAAAAGGACTTTCTCCAGGTGAGGGAGGACAAGTGGTAGAGGAGGGATAGATCTGGTTATGAGACGGAAGAATAGCCATGCCACAGCTGCTAGGAGCCGCAGTTGTACTGGCTGTACATAAGATTACCCACCTAGACCAAGAGTCACTTGAACAGTTGATAGGCTGGTACTTCTACATCTCACATCTGTCAGCCCTTGCCAAGACAGGGGTGCAGCAGTATGTCACCTGCCAGCAGCACAATGCTAGGCAGGGTCTGACCATCCCGCCTGACATACAAGCTTATGGAGCAGGAAGATCTCCAAGTAGACTTCACCGAGATGCCCAAATGTGGAGGTGATCGAGTGAGGATCAAGGACTGGAACATAGCCCCTTGTGGCCATGGTGGAAAGGCTTGACCACTCCAACAGCCATGAAGATAGAGGGAATCCCAGCCTGGATCCACCACAGCCACATGAAACCTGCAGCATCTTAGACCTGGGAGGTGAGACCAGACCCAGACAACCTTTGCAAAGTGACTCTGAAGAAAACGACAAGCTCTGCTCCAGTCACACCTGGAAGCTGACTGGTCTATACATGGCCAAAGCATGAGGAAACTCATCATGGGACTCATTTTCCTTAAAATTTGGACTTGTACAATAAGGACTTCAATTGACCTTCCTCAGACTGAGGACTGTTCCCAATGCATACATCAAATTACTGAGGTAGGGCAAGAGGTTAAAACAGCCTTTCTGTTTTATAGTTATTATGAATGTACTGGAACTCAAAAACGGATTTGTTTGTATAATGCCACTCAGTACAAGGTGTGTAGCCCAGGAAGTGACGAGCCTGATGTGTGCTATAACCCATCTGAGCCCCCTATGACTACAGTTTTTGAAATAATATTGAGGACTGGCAACTGGGGAAAAACTGATACAGGTAAAGTAATAACTAGAACAGAGGAAAAAGGAGTCCCCAAACAAATTATCTTAAAATTTGACACCTGTGCAGCAATCAAGAGTGACCCATATGGAAATGGAATAAGATGTGGCTCTCTGTATTGGGAAAGGGGCTATATAGTAGAAAATAAGTATGTTTGTCATGAATTAGGACTGTCTCATAATGAATGTAGTTTCTGGTCCTGTGTCATTTGGGCCACCTGGAAGGAGGACGCAAACAACCCTGTCCACCTTCAGAAAGGGAAGGACAATCCCTCCTTCACCACTGGTCATTGTAACCCATTAGAACTAATAATTACTAACCCTTAAGACCCTCGCTAGAGAACAGGAGAATATGTAACCCTAGGAATCAATGGTGTTGGACTCGACCCCCGAGGTAGTATTTTAGTCCAAGGGGAGGTCCACAGGCACTCTCCCAAACCAGAGTTTCAGACCTTTTATGATGAGCTGAATCTGCCAGTGTCAGAGCTTCCAAAAAAGACAAAGAGCTTGTTTCTCCAGCTAGCTGAAAATGTAGCTCATTCCCTCAATGTTACTTCCTGTTATGTATGTGGAAGAACCACTATGGGAGACTGATGGCCTTAGGGAGCCTGAGAACTGGTGCCTGCTGATCCAGTTCCTGACCTAACTCTATTCCAGAAGGCCCAAGCTAGCAACTTCTGGGTCTTAAAGAGTTCCATCTTTGGGCAATATTGCATAGCTAGGGAAGGGAAAAACTTCACTATCCCTGTGGGAAAGCTCTGTTGCCTAGGAAAAAAGCTGTATAACAGCGCAGCAAAGACAGTCACCTGGTGGAGCCTAAACCATACTGAAAAGAACCCATTCAGTAAGTTTACTAAGTTGCAAACTGTTTGGGCCCATCCAGAATTTCATCAGGACTGGACAGCTCCTGCTGGACTGTATTGAATATGTGGGCATAGAGCCTACACCAAATTACCTAGCCAGTGGCCAGGGAATTGTGTCATTGGCACCATTAAGCCACCCTTTTTCCTGCTACCTGTAAAGACAGGTGAGCTTCTAGGTTTCCCGGTCTATACTCCCGAGAGAAAAGAAGCGTAACCATAGGTAATTGGAAAGATGATGAGTGGCCCCCTGAAAGAATCATACAGTACTATAGGCCTGCCACATGGGCACAAGATGGCTTGTGGGGATACCGAACCCCATCTACATGCTCAACTGGATCATATGGTTACAGGTCATTTTAGAAATAATGACTAATGAAACTAGCAGAGTTTGACTCTTTTAGCCTGGCAGGAAACCCAAATAAGAAATGCCATCTATCAGAATAGATTGGCCCTAGACTATTTGCTGACAGCTGAAGGAGGAGTCTGTGGAAAATTCAACTTGACCAATTGCTGTCTGCAAATAGATGATCAAGGACAAGTAGTTGAAAATATAATTAGAGACATGACAAAACTGGCACATGTGCCTGTGCAGGTTTGGCATGGGTTCGATCCTGGATCCCTGTTTGGAAAATGGTTTCCAGCTATGGGAGGATTCAAAACTCCTATCATAGGTGTATTATTAGTGCTAGGAACTTGCTTACTGCTTCCCTGCTTGCTACCCTTGCTCCTTCAAACAATGAAAGGCTTTATTACCACCTTGTTCATCAACAGACTTTGGCACAAGTGTATTACATGAATCATTATCGATCTGTCTCACAGGAAGACCTGGGTAGTGAAGATAAGAGTGAGAACTCCCATTAGTAACTGAGGTTCTCAAAGGGCGGAATGAGGAGAGAGGCCATTTCTCTGTCACCTGTCTCTGAAGAGAAGGAGGAAGTAAAAGCTGAAAAACAACAGGAATGAAGTCAGTAGCAAGACCAACCAGCACCACTGACCAGGCCTGAGGTTAAAGATTAACCCCACACTCTAACCATGTGTGTTATCTGTAGATCACAGACAATGGTATGGGGAAATATTTGCCCTGCTCACCACCACCACTAACGTATGTGGACATAGTCACATACCTCATGCTTGCTCAATCAATCACGACCCTTTCACGTGGACCCCACCCTTTCACGTGGACCCCCTTAGAGTTGTAAGCCCTTAAAAGGGCCAGGAACTTTTTCTTCGGAGAGCTCAGTTCTTGAGATGCAAGTCTGCTGATGCACCCGGCCGAATAAAGCCTCTTTCTTTATTGATTCCTTTATTGATTTGCTTATGTTGAAACATCCTTGCACCCCAGGAATAAAGCCCACTTGATCATGGTGAATCATTTTTGGTTGTGGTGCTGGAGTTGGTTTGCTAGTATTTTATTGAGATTGTTTGCATCTATATTCATCAGGAATATTGACCTATAGTGTTCTTTTACTGTCATGCCTTTGCCAGTTTTTTAGTATCGGCAATTATTCAATTCATAGAATTAGATAAGAAGGAATCCTTTTTCTTTGGATTTTTTGAATAGCTTCAATAGAATTGGTACAGGCTCTTCTTCGTATGTCTGGTAGGATTTGGCTGTGAATCCATCTTGTCCAGGGCTTACAAAAATTTTTTAACATTTTTTTTTGTTGGTAAGTTTTATGTTTGTTTTTGTTTGTTGTTTGTTTGCTTTTTACTGATTTGATTTTGTGAACTGTTATTGGTATGTTCAGGCCTTCAATTTCTTCCTGATTCAATGTTGTGAGGTTGTATGCTTCTAGGAATGTATCAATTTCCTCTATATTTTCTAGTGTGTGCGTAGAGGCATTCACAGTAGTCTCTGACCATCTTTTGTATTCTGTGGAATCAATTGTAATGTCATATTTGTCATTTCTGATTGTGCTTATTTGGATCTTACCTCCTTTTTTTTGTTAATCTAGCTAGCAGTCTATCAATCTTGTTTATCCTTTCAAAGATCCAACTTTTTTTTGTAGATTCTTTGTATAGTTTTTATAGTCTCAATTTCATTGAATTCTGCTCTGATTTTAGTTATTTTTCTTGCTAGTTTGAAGTTTGTTTTTGTTTTTCTAGTTCCTTTAGGTGTGCCATTAGGTTATTGAGATCTTTCTATCTTCTTAATGTTGGTGTTTAGTACTGTAAAATTTCCTCTCAACACTGCTTTGCTGCATTCCAGAGGTTTTGATATGTTGTGTCACTGTTTCATTTATTTCTGCCTTACTTTTTATTGCTCACCCAAAAGTCTTTCAGGAATAAGTTGTTTAGTTTCCATGTATTAGGGTTCCTCTTAGTATTGATTTCTATTTTTATCCCACTGTGGTCCAAGAAATTGCTTGTTATAGTTTTGATTTTTTTAATGCATTGAGAATTGCTTTATGACTAAGTGCACAGTCAATCTTAGAAAATGTTCCATATGCAGATGGGAAGAATATTTATTCTGTAGTTGTTAGGTGGAATATTCTGTAAATGTCTCCTAGGTCCAGTTGGTCAAGTCTTGAATTTATTTCCAGAATGTCTCTGTTGGTGTTCTGCCACATTGATCTGTTTCCTGCTGTCAGTGGGGTGTTCAAGTCCTCTGTTATTATTGTGTGGCCATCTAAGTCTTTTCATAGGTCTACTAGTAATGCTTTCATAAACTGGGTACTCTAATATTGAATGCATATATATTTTGGATAGTTAAATCTTTTTGCTAAATTGAACCTTTTATCATTATGCAACACCCTTCAGTGTTCTGTTTTGCTGTTGTTGGCTTAGAGTCTTTTTTATCTGATACAAGCATAGCAACTTCTGCTCTTTTTTATTTTCCACTTGCATAATAGAGCTTTCTCCATACTTTTACTTTGAGCCTATGGGTGTCATGACAGGCAAGATGGTTCTCTTGAAGACAACAGAAAAATGAATCTTGGTTTTTCATCTAGTTTGCCACCGTGTCTTTTAAGTGGAGCATTTAGGCTATTTGCATTCAAGGTTAATATTGATGTGCAAGTTTTTGTTCCCATCATAGTATTTTTTGCTAGTTGCTTTGTAGTCTCAATTGTGCAGTTGCTTTACAAAAGGGTCTGTGGGCAGTGCATTTATGTAGACTTTTGTGGTAGCAAGTATTATTCTTTCATGTTTAGAACTCTCTTAAGCATTTCTTGTAGGACTATTTGGTGGTGGCAAATTCCCTTAGTGATTGCTTGTCTGGGAAAGACTTCATTTCTCCTCCCTTTATGAAGCTTAGTTTGGTGGCATATGACATTCTTAGATGGCATTTCTTTTCTTCAAGAATACTAAAAACGGACCCTAATCTTTTCTGGCTTGTAAGGTTTGTGGTAACAAGTCGGCTGTTAGTTTGATGAGTTTCCTTTTACAGGTAATATGGCCCTTTTCTCTACATGCCTGTAAGATTTTTTCTTTTGAGTCAACACTGGATAATCTGATGCCTATGATTTGTGGATGATCAGCTTGTATAGTATATGCAGGAGTTCTCTGGATTTCTTATATCTTCATGATCACTTCTCTAGCAAGACTGGGGAAATTTTCCTGAATTATATACTCAGATATATTTTCCAAATTTCTTACTTTCTCTCTTAGGCATGCCAATAAATTATAGGTTTGGTTGCTTTACATAATCATATATTTATCAAGGATTTATTCAGTTTCTTGAAACTCTTTTTTCTTTACTTTTATCTGACTGGGTTGGTTCAAAGGACCGGTCTTCAAGCTCTGAAATTCTTATGTTTTGTCTAGTGCATTATTAAGGCTCCCAGTTGCTTTTTGAAATTCTTGTAGTGGATGTTTCAATTACAGAAGTTCTGTTTGCTTATTTCTTCATATAACTATGTCATCTTTCAAATCTTGGGTCATTTTTTCTTGTTTTCATCAGGTTGGTTACCAACTTTCTCTTGGATCTCACTTAGTTTCCTTGCCATCCAGATTCTGAATTCTGTATCTGTCATTTCAGAAATTTATTCTTGTCAAGATCCATTGTTAGGAAGCGAATGTAATCCTTTGAAGGTGGTAAAATACTATTTTTTTGTGTGTTGCCAGAGTTCTTGCACTGGTTTCTTCTCATCTGAAGAAGCTGATAGTTCTTTTTTGAACTTGCTATTCTTTGGATGGGAATTTTTAATTTTTTATGTTTTTTACTCTTGAGGTTATAATAGTGATATATGTTGTATATGATTAATTGGATTCATTTCTGGGTGCTTTCAGAGGACCAAAACTCTGTATGGTTTCCTTGTTTGCAGAGTGGAACATCTGGTCGTTTTCTCAGATGTTGCTTTTTGTAGTGATATTTTTGTATGGTGATGTAATTCAATCTTTGGTCCAATAGACAAAGCTTGAGAGTAAGAGCCAGCAGATAGGCTCTTATTCTGCCTGTGCTCACCCTCACTGGGGGTGAAGGCAACCAAAACGCTTGAGAAGCACTCTATTCTAGCAGGCACTTACCTTTGGCAGGGGTGGAGCTACTGGAAAAGACTGAGAAGTGGCCTCTTTCAGCCCATGCTTCCCAGGTCCCAATGGGAAGAGCCACTGCCATGTCTGCAACATGGTGGGGAGGGCAAGGGACAAGAGATGACCCCTTCTCCACTTCTTTTCCCTGGCTTTGGTAATAGAGCAGCTGGTGCCATGCTCATGTTTCCTTTGATCCAAGAGAGACTTTGGTGGACTGTGCTTTCCTCTTCCTTAGGGGCAGTCAGAGCCAAGGGTTAGTTCTCCAGGGGATAGGTTTCCACCTCCTTCCTGCTCATTGGAACTGGGGGTCACTATTCTCAAACTGATCAAGAGGGCAGCCTGGAGCACCCAGCAATGACACATGAAGACCAGTTGCAGGTCACAAAGCTGTCCCTGTGGCAAGTCTTATTGCCCAGGAGAAACCTCTGTTTCAGCAACTCTCCTACTGTTCCACTCGTGGGACAGGAGACAGCCTAATTCCAGCATCTACTGCTGGAGCACTCTCCATACTCACCACTCAATTCTGGCTGTGGAGGCCCTTTTCCCTCTCCAGAAAGAGTGCTCCAATCTCTGGCCCAAAACTAAAATGCCTGCAGGGAACGCAACTTCCAGGTTACCAAATAATGACTAACTTTGTATGAACCTGGATTAAAAATGGCATCCTAATTTCAGGAAATTCCTGAAGCTTCCCTCTGTCTGCTTCTCAGCCTTTCCACAAATTGGCTCCCAGCCTTAGAAGAAGCAGGGTGCTGTCCCTTGGCCTGGGTTGCACAGATCCCTAGTGGAAAGGTGAGTCAGGGAGGGAAACTTCTCATGTACTGGAGCTTCACTCATTTTTGTCACTCAGTTTTTAAGAGGAAATTGGATTAAAGCTACATTATTGGGCCAGGGAGAACTTTCTATTAAATTTATATAATTTTTCTGCCAAATGTCTTCAACTTCTATACAACAGTAAAATTAATAAAAACATTTAGCAACTAAGCAAAGTGAAGATGGAAAAGGCAAGGGAACAGTGAAGTCATAAATATTAACTAGTCCTGAGACAAATTGTAGAGAGAAAAATGGAGACAAAGTGCTATATTTCCCTTGATTGTTATGTATATATTTACAAACACTGGCTAAGTTTTTTCCTTCCCTTCTCATTTCTCTATTATTTTATATAAATATCATTGTTGGTAACTTTTTACTTGAGTCTGTGGGTTGTAGGATATTCCCTTGGTTTTGTATTCAAATAGTGATTCATAGAATCACTAGCACTGCACTGAGGATACGTTGGACATAGTTTACTCCTAGAACTTTACATCTAACAAATTTCAAGAGAAGGTGAAGATGTCTTCATTTGCATCAAGAATTGTCTTACTTTATTAGGAACAAGGATTGAGCTGTTATTGATATTCTGTAGAAGTTTAAATATGCATAGAAGTGTACAGATGCTGGACTGTGACAGTGATTTTTTTCTCAGCTCCATGCCTACCCTTCAATGTTTGTTTGTCTTAAACTGGAATCTCTTGAGATTCTAGCAAAAGTGATCCACAGATCACTGCTCTGTTATGTAGGGACTGGAAGGGGGACACTCACTTGATATCTGGGTTCTTTTTATATTCTGTTAGTAAGAAGTATTAGGGGGAGATTTGTTGGCAGGCAAAGCTGTTAAGAAACTCTCATTCTGTGTGCTGCTTCAGGAAGAGCAGATAACTGCAGTGCCAGGTTTTGGAAGGCATTACTGTACACTCTGTGTCCCCTCAGAGGTCCAGATACTAACAATTCTTGGTGAACAAGAATTCCAGGAGTTCTGGAATTCTCTTAGCTGTCTAAGTACCAGTTGTGTTGTGGTGCCTTCTTTGAGCTGCTAAGTTCCAAGTCACACTTAATTACCATTTTTTATTTTTATTTTTATTGATGCATAACAGCTGTACATATTTTGGTGGTATATGTAATATTTTGATACAAGCATACAATGGGTAGTGATCAAGTCATGGTAATTAGGATATCCATAACCTCAAATATTTCTCTTTTCGATGTTGAGTCCATTCAAATTCTTCTAGCTATTTTGAAATCTATAATAAATTACTGTTAACTGCATTTACCCTACAGTACTATTGGACACTATGTCCTATTTCCTATGTTCAACTGTATTTTTGTAGCCGTTAATCAAACTCTCTTTATCCTTCCCTCTCTCTTATTTTTCCCAGCCTCTCATAACCACCAATCTATTCTCTAGCTTTATGAGATCCATTTTATTAGTTCCCATATATTAGTCAGAACATCTGATATTTGTGTTTCTGTGCCTGGCTTATTTCTCTTAATATAATGACCTTAATTTTCATCTATGCTGCTGCAAATGACAGGATTGCATTCTTTTATGGCTAAATAATATTCCATTGTGTATAGATACCACATTTTCTGTATCCATTCATCATTCATCCATTGATAGATACTTAGGTTGAGTATTATCTTTTGTTCCCTTAGTCTTACAAAGGGTGCTTCTATCTGTCACTAGCGTCTGGCCTTCCTAATTATCCTGAAGGTTTCCAACATTTGGCTAAACAATTCCCTGTCTGTAATACCAAGTATGGCTTCTGCTTCATTGTACTAGAACTTTATTAATACAGAGAGGACAAGATTTTCTAAAAAATTACTCATTATATAATTTATTAAAGGTATGTGTGTGCATACCACTCAATGTAAATACACAAAACTATTCTTAAAATATTAAATATGGATGATGAGATTCTGAGAGAATTATCATTATTTTATTTCTCAATACTTTCTGAATTTTCTACAGATGCCTACCTCACCAAATAATCAGGAAAAATGAAAATGCTCATAAGTCATATTAGGTGTTAGAAATCAAAATGAATATTCTTTCTGGAGGCCTGGACATTCGAAGTCATTATTTACAAAATATGTTCTATGAATCACTTCTGCTAGAATCACTTGGGGTGCCAGTTAAAAAAAGAATCTTGGGTTTCTCTACAGAGCCAGTGTCTTTGGATTAATGCCAATAATCTCAATTTAACAAGTGCTCTGAGTGATTCTTATAAATAAATATTGAATTTGAAATCTACCTCCCTAGGGATGCCCAATTCTTGCTGGTAAGCAAATACTAAGTTATACTAAGAAAACCCATCTAACTGTGGAACTGATATTTTAACCCACCTCCATTTAAGCCATCTTTTATCTTATTGGAAATTCTTTACTTCTTTTGAAAAACCCACTGTATAATATACACATCAAATAGATTGCTGTCATATAAGACAATATTCTTTAGTAACACCATGCATTTCCCTCCAACGTTTTTTGTTTGTTTGTTTTTGAGATGGGGTCTCTTTCCGTTACCCAGGCTGGAGTGCAGTGGCACATTCACAGCTCACTGCAGCCTCAAGAAATCTTCCCACCACAGCCTTTTGAACAGCTGGCCCCACAAGGGTGCACCAGCACACCTGGCTAATTTTTTATTGTCCTTTTTTGGTTTGTAGAGACAGGGTCTCACTATGTTGCCCAGGCTTGTCTGGAACTCCTGGGCTCAAGTGATCCTCCCACCTTGGCCTCCCAAAGTGCTGAGATTACAGATGTGAGCCACTGTGCGCATCCAGCTCCAACAGTTAAATTACTTATGTATCAACATACAGTTGTGTCTATGTCCATTCATTATTATGTCATTGTAAATACACAAGCAAGTAAAATGCAAGTGTAAACGAGTTATTTGTTGACAAAACTAAAGTTGAGTGTTTGAGGAAGTATACATAAAAGTCGATAGCCTAAGAGGCTTCTATAAAATCACTTGTGGGAAAGACATCTAAGAAGATTTAGAGGGGTATCATAAAATCTAGAATAATAATAATAAAGTTTGCTTTACAATTCCCTTTAAATTATTACTATACATTTAGAAATCTTGGTATTTTAGAAACTATATTATGATCATTGTTTATACAAAAAAAAGAAAACAACATGATATGAAATTCAAATAGTGGATTACAATAAAATAAATGTTCTGGGCTCTTACCTCAAAATATCAGCGAACAAATGTACCTTTTTAAAGATTCTCTTTTTCAATTAATAGGCCAAATATGTACGTAGACTTGAGAGCATCAGCTAAGAAGTTTGGTAATATTTTTAGAGTGATTTTAGTATTGATCAGAGTCCCCTGGGCAGATTTAGAGAAACTTTTTCTGATTTGGATGTCGAATAGATTGATAAATCAATTTTGGCCTAGATTAGGCATATTGAGAGTAGTGACAGTAACATATTTTAAGAAATATTTTACTGTATTTTAGAAGTAAATTGCGTGACTGTTGGGAGAACAACAATCACTGTGAGACTTTTTTGTAATTTCTCTAACCTATTCCAAGAATAGAAACCCAGCATTCTAAAAATGCAGGAGTTCTTTTTTTGTTGTTGTTTTGTTTTGTTTTGTTTTGAGATGGAGTCTTGCTCTGTCGCCCAGGCTGGAGTGCAGTGGCGCGACGGCTCACTGCAAGCTCTGCCTCCCAGGTTTATGCCATTCAAATGCAGGAGTTCTTATAGATCAACATTCAACTCAATACAAATTGCTTCTTTTATTCCTTATGAGACAATACTGTTTAAAGATTTCATTGTCAGGCATTTCAATGCCTCATAATGCACATCATGCTAGATTTTTCAAAACATTAGAAACTGAAGATTTAACTTTGATTTTTAATCTTTTACAAATTAGGCTCTGAATTTGAGTTAAAAGGCAAAAACATGGCCATTTAAACAATTTTCTTACTAACTGTCTCTCTCTGTTTATATATACTAACATTGTGTTAAATATATGTGTTTCAGAATTTAAAATGAATAGAATATTGGTGATTTTGATTAATTTGTAGAAATTGTACACTTACTAGTGGGATTTTTGTATTAGAAAGCATCTATTCAAAAGAAAGAAATAGATAGTTTCTAATCAAGATTCACAGGATTCAATTTTTACCAATGGCAAAATGTCATTAAGACCTATATAAAGAACTATAATAAGAAGAAAATTCCAGTTGCATCAGGAATATTTTGGGAATGCAGTGAATTAGTTTTGATTTTTGTTTTGAGTTTGTTTTGCACAGTTCACCAAAATGGGACCTTCTAACTGTTGTTTAGGCTAGAATATAGGATCCTGTATGGATAGTGGCAGGAAGAAGCCCAGGAACACAATGATAAGAGGGAAGAGAAAAATGCGTGAAAGCAAAGCCCTTATTGAAAGAAGCTGGAAAAGGAGAAGAGTGGACAGCGATGATGATTTTTTGAAGACAGAAACATTGATGAAAAAGTGCCAACTTTACAAGAAATTTTTAAGCTTTGAATAAAATGCAGGTTAAAAAAAGGAATGAAAATGGTGCTTCAATTAAACTATCTTAACATAAATTTACTAAGAATGGCTAGGGATGAAATAAGTCAAAAAATAGATCTTATATATATTTACATATATATTTATATATGTGTTTATATGTATGTATTTCAATATATAATATGAAATATTTTTATATTTAACATATACAAGATAACTGAGAACCAAATGTAATACTTAAAAATTATTTGTAATCTTGCTGAATAGGTATAATTACCAGCACCACTGAGGCTTATATTTTATTTCCAAAACAGCCTTAATTTAAATTGAACATATCTTTCCTTCTTTCATATCAACTGAAAATATCTATTATGCCTTCCAGCTATGATAGGACAATGAAAATTAATGCATGTGGGAATAGCCTTGATGTCCTGTAAACTCCTATAGCATGCTTAGATTGAAAAAAATAATGGATAAATTTACATTTTGAATGTTTTGAATTGCCTTTGTGTTCAATATATTTTATTACACTCTGAGTATAAAATTGATAACCTGTGTATAATATGTACTAATTTTCTGTTGACTAAATTATATTGAGCAGAACATACCATTTCCCAAATATGCTTCTAAGCATCAGAGATTGTAGTATTTTTTTAATAGCTCCTGGTTTTTGTTCTATTCAATTGTATACAAAGGAAGGAAAAAAGCAATTTTTCTTTAAAATGCAGGGGTATTATAGTTCAATTGTCAACAAATATAACCAAAATTATACATTCAAATAAGTATTGTCCTCTTCAAAACTTAGTGAGGAAGGCACAGAGAATGAGGTTGGGTATTATTATTTGCAGTTATTATATTAATCTAGCTAAGGCTTCAAATAGAAATATTTTTATTTCTTTTTTTTTTTTGAGGTAAAGTCTTTCTCTGTTGCACAGGCTGGAGTGCAATGATGTGATTAATGCTTGCTGCAGCTTCATCCTCTCAAGCTCAAGAGGTCCTACCACCTCAGCCTCTTAAGTAGCTAGGACTACAGGCATGCACCACCATGCCTGGCTAATTGTTTCTGGTAGATAACGGAGTCTCACTATGTTGCCTAGGCTGTTCATGAACTCCTGGGCTTAAGCAATCCTCCTGCCTCAGTCTCCCAAAGTGCTGGGATTACAAGCATGAGCCACCATGCCTGGCCTGGAATTATTTATAAAGTTTAAATATATTTTAAGTATAAGCAATAACAAACAATCTCTATGCCTTGGTATTGAACTTAATTTTCAAAAACTAAACATCATTATTTTCTAAACTGGATAAAAGAGTGGTTACTCAAGGTGGTTTACAATTTGTCAAAATGAGGAATATTTATAAGATTATGAGATAAGTGTTTCTCATTAAGTTGTAAATTTTTCTAGAAACATTTATAAAACTGTTTTGAGATATAGTTGCATACATTAAGATATGTTTATTAAAATCTATTTGCTATTTGATAGTCCTTATAAGGTATTAGAATGTGTTAATTGACTGATTTGTTATTAACTCAAAGGAAGATTATCTATTTAATATCTTAATTTTTTGTTTTCCTTTTTTTCTTTCACTGCTTTTGTTAATTCAAAAATATTAACTGAGGCACCTATGATAGTTCAGGCACTCTTCTAGTGCCCAATTAATAATAGTTAATAGAAAGATAGTGCAGGAATGAGGTGAGAAGTTGGATTTTGAATATATTTTGATGGTAGTGACAACAGGATACCACCAGCTAGGATGTGGACTTAATAAAAGAAGTGTTTATGATTACTGTTAGGTTATAAGTCTGAGCACCTTCAAGGAAGTTTGCAGCAGCCAAAATGGTAAAGACTGAGGAAGAGTGTGTTGTAGAGAAAGATTAGAATTTTTTTTTTGTATGAATGTCAAATATATTGTTCTTTGACCCCAAGGAGGCCAATCAACTGTTATGTGATGTTTCTTATTGTTCCTTTATTTCCCATTTCTAATCTTCATTCTGGTAACATTGTTTTATTGCTCATTTTGGGGGTTGAATTTATTCCCAGTAGTCTAATTTTTTTTTCTACTTGATACACAACTTCTCAGATTCACTGACTAATCTCACTGCATTTGTCTTTTGCAAAATCCTATTTTTGAGTCAGTGAGTGTAAAATCTTCTATGTGCCACAGTCATGTAATAATTATCTGATAAAGAATCAACCTCTATTTCTAGATGACTAGTTTGAGAGTATGAGTTCCGTTGAGATTGTCTTAGTTTTTTGCTGCAGAACTCAGTCAACTCTGAGTCAAAGTTGCAAAAAGAATTTGGATCCCTACAGAGAATCAAAAAGTAATAATTTTCTTGGACTCTTACCCTTAGTTGTCACTAAAATTCTTGTAATTCTAGACTGGTGTCTGAGAATAGGAATTAATGTGTGGTTGATTTCAAATTAGGAAGCTTTATAACTTTACTTGTAAAATGGCTATGGCCACATAGATCAAAGCTGGGTTTATGAACCTCAGGGCAAACCATATAGAGAGTCTTTCTGCTGTTATTAACACTGCCATTGAAATAAAATGATATCACCCACTTTCATGTATTAATTATAGCTACAGAAATGAGTGGAGGCACTTATTCCACTCACATCTACAGGATGTGTATAGGATCTGCCTTTCACTAAATAGACTATGAAGGGTACTTTTGGTTTCATTGGCAGGGTCAACAACAACTGCAGAAACATCCAGTCTTTAATGTGTCGTAATACTGTGCTAGGTGGTACACAGAATTGCATAAGCATGGTTGTTATCCTCTCAGAGCTTAAAGCAGAAATTACTAAAATGCTCAAGAAAGTTATCTGTAACAGTGACTACCATCAAATAAAGCTATAAGGAATTTCATGAAGAATATCAAAGGTGATATTCATTCATTATTTTTATAAAAATGCATTCATTGTGTTTATCGTACAAGAGCAAAGTGAGCCAAGCTCAGTGGATAGAACAATGAAAAACACAGACCTGTTTCATCCCATCTTGGTAAGTCCAGATTAGTTAAGGGAAAAATAATATTGAGGAAACATTTGCAATAGAGTATACTAAGAGCCACGAGAGCAGGAAGAATGAGCATCCCCCTTAAACAACTATAGATTTTTTGAGTCCTTGAAGTTACAATGTTGCTTAGAGAAACAACACTGGAAAAAATAATAAGTCAACTACTTTTATTTATTTAGTTATTGTATTTTTTAAATTTTTATTTCAATAGGTTTTTGGGGAACAGGTCATGTTTGGTTACATAAATAAGTGGTGGTTTCTGAGATTTTGATGCACCCCTCACCCAAGCAGTGTACACTATATCCAATGTGTAGTCTTTTTTCCTTCACCACCCCCTCACCCTTTCCCCTAAGGCCCCAAAGTCCGTTGTATCATTCTTATGCGTTTGGGTTCTCATAGCTTTGCCACCAATTATACGTGAGAACACACAATGTTTGATTTTTTATTCCCGAGTTGCTTCACTTAGAATAATAGTCTCCATTTCCACCCAGTTTGCTGCAAATGCCATTATATCTTTACTTTTTATGGGTAAGTAGTATTCCGTGATGTGTGTGTGTGTGTGTGTGTGTGTGTGTGTATCTCCCCTACATATTTTTATCCTCTCATTGGTTAATGAGCATTTGGGCTAGTTTCATATTTTTGCAATTGGAAATTGTGCTGCTATAAACATGCATATGGAAGTATCTTTTTCATAAAATGGCTTATTTTGCTCTGGGTAGATTACTAGTAGTGGGATTGCTGGATCAAATGGTAGATCTACTTTTAGTTCTTTAAGGAATCTCCACACTGTTTTCTGTAATGGTTGTACTAGTTTACATTTCCACTGACAGCGTATAAGTATTCCCTTTTCACCACATCCATCCACACCATCTATTATTTTTTGGTTTTTTTATTATGGCCATTCTTGCAGGAATAAGGTAGTATTCCATTGTGGTTTTGATTTGCATTTCCCTGATAATTAGTGATGTTCAGCATTTTTTTATATGCTTCTTGGCCATTTGTACATCTTCTTATGAGAATTGTCTACTCATGTCCTTAGCCCACTTTTTGATGGGATTGTTTTTTTCTTGCTGATTTGTTTGAGCTCTTTGTAGATACTTTATATTAGTTCTTTGTTGGATGTACAGATTGTGACGATTTTCTTCCACTCTATGGGTTGTCTGTTAACTCTGCTGATTATTATTATTATTATTGCTGTGCAGAAGCTTTTTAGTTTAATTAAGTCCCATCTATTTATCTTTGTTTTTATTGCATTTGCTTTTCAGTTCTTGGTTATGAAGTCTTTGCCTCAGCCAATGTCTTGAAGGGTTTTTACAATATTATCTTCTAGAATCTTTATGGTTTCAGGTCTTAGATTTAAATCCTTGATCCATCTTGAGTTGATTTTTGTATAAGGTGTTTGATTTTTGTATAAGGTGAGAGATGAGAATCCAGTTTCATCCTTCGGCACGTGGCTTGCCAGTTATCCCACCACCATTGTTAAATAGGGTGTTCTTTCTTCACTTTATGCTTTTGTTGGCTTCGTCGAAGATCAGTTGGCTGAACGTATTTGGGTTTATTTTTGGGATCTCTATTCAGTTCCATTGATCTATGAGCCTATTTTCATACCAATACCATGCTGTTTTGGTGACTATGGCCTTGTAGTGTAGCTTGAAGTCAGGTAATGTGATGTTTCCAGATTTGTTCATTTTGCTTAGTCTTGCTTTGGCTACTTGGGCTCTTTTTTGGTTCCATATGAATTTTAGGATTGTTTTCTCTAGTTCTGTGAAGAATAATGGTAGTATTTTGATGGAAATTGCATTGAATTTGTAGATTGCTTTTGGCAGTATGGTCATTTTCACGATACTGCTCCTACTTATCCATGAGCATGGAATGTGTTTCCATTTGTTTCCGTCAAATACAATTTCTTTCAGCAGTGTTTTGTAGTTTTCCTTGTTTCCTTGTTTCCTTGTCTTTTATCTCCTTGGTTAGGTATATTCCAAGTATTTTATTTTATTATTATTTTTACATCTACTGTGAAAGGGTTTGGGTTCTTGATTTGATTCTCAGCTTGGCTACGGTTGGTGTATAGCAGAGCTGCTCAGTTGTGTACATTATTTTGTATCCTGAAACTTTGTTGAATTCATTTACCAGTTTTAGGAGCTTTTTGGATGAATCTTTAGAGTTTTCTAGGTATATGGTCATATCAACAGGAAACATTGACACTTCTACTTCCTCTTTAACAATTTAAATGCCCTTGATTTCTTTTTCTTGTCTGATTGGTCTGGCTAGGACTTCCAATACTATGTTGAATAGAAGTGGTGAAAGTGGGCATTCTTGTCTTGTTCTAGTTGTCAGGGGTAAGGCTTTCAACTTTTCCCAATTCAGTTTAATGTTGGCTGTGTGTTTATCATAGATGGCTTTTATTACCTCAAGTTATATCTCTTCTATGCCAATTTTGCTGGGTGTTTTAACCATAAAGCAATGCTGGATTTTGTCAAGTGCTTTTTCTGCATCTATTGAGATGATCATGTGATTTTTGTTTTTAATTATGTTATGTGGTATATTACATTTATTGACATGCATATGTTAAACCATCTGTGCATCCTTGAGTGAAACCCACTTGATCATGGTGGATTATCATTTTGAAATGCTGTTGGATTTGGTTAGCTAGAATTTTGTTCAGGATTTTTGCATCTGTGTTCATCAGGGATACTGGTCTGTGGTTTTCTTTTTTTGTTATGTACTTTCTTAGTTTTGGTATTAGGGGATACTGGCTTCATAGAATGATTTGGGGAGTATTCACTCTTTTTTTATCTTTTGGAATAGTGTCAATAAGATTGGTACCCATTCTTCTTTGAATGTCTGATCAACTTCAGCTGTGAATCCATCTGGTCCTGGGCTTTTTTTTTGTTGGCAATTTTTTTATTACCATTTCAATCTCACTGCTTGATATTGCTCTGTTCAGAGTTTCTATATATTCCTGGTTAAATCTAGGAGGGTTTTATATTCCCAGTAATTTATCCATCTGCCCCAGGTTTTCTAGTTTATGTGCATACATGTGTTTAGAGTAGCCTTGAATAATCTTTTATATTTCTGTGGTATCAGTAGTAATATTTCTCATTTTGTTTCTAACTGAGCTTATTTAGATCTTCTCTCTTTTTTTCTGGGTTAATCTTGCTAGTGGTCTATCAATTTTATTTATCTTTCAAAGAGTCAGCTTTTGTTTTCATTTATCTTTTTTGTTTGTTTGTTTCAATTTCACTAAGTTCTGCTTTGATCTTCGTTACATATTTTCTTCTGCTGGGTTTGGGTTTGGATTGTTTTTGTTTCTCCAGTTCCTTGAGGTGTGACCTTAGATTGTCTATTTGTGCTCTTCCAGACTGTTTGATTTAGGTATTTATGCAATGAACTTTCTTCTTAATGCCACTTTTGCAGTATCACAGAGGTTTTGATAGGTTGTGTCACTAGGATCATTCAGTTTAAAGAATTTTTAAATTTCCGTCTTGATTTCATTTTTGACCCAACAATCATTCAGGAGCGGGTTATTTAGTTTCCATGTATTTGCGTGGTTTTTAAGAGTTCCTTTTGGTGTTGATTTCCTCCCCTACAGTCTAAGAGTACTTGATATAGTTTAGGTTTTCTTACATTTACTGAGACTTGTTTTGTGCTCTATTATATGTTCTATCTTGGAAAATGTTCCATGTGCTGATGAATAGAACGTATATTCTGCAGTTGTTGAAGAGAATGTTCTATAAATATCTGTTAAGTCCATTTGTTCTAGGGTATAATTTAAGTCAATTGTTTCTTTGTTGGTTTTCTGTCTTGTCAACCTGCCTAGTACTGTCAGTGGAGAATTAACATCCCCTGCAATTATTGTGTTGCCATCTATCTCATTTCTTAGATCTTGTATTAATTGTTTTATAAATTTGGGAGCTCTAGTGTTAGGTGCATATATATTTAAGATTGTGATATTGTCCTGTTGGACTAGTCCATTTATTGTTATACAATGTTCCTCTTTGTCTTCATTAACTGCTGTTGCTTTTAAGTTTGTTTTGTCTGATATAGTAATAGCTACTCCTGCTCACTTTAGCTGTCTATTTGCATGGAATATCTTTTTCTACCCCATTACCTTGAATGTATGTGAGTCCTTACATGTTAGGTGAGTCTCCTGAAGACAGCAGAAACTTGATTGGTGAATTCTTAATCAATTCTGCCATTCTGTATCTTTTAAGTAGAGCATTTAGGTCATTTACATTCAATGTTGGTATTGAGATGTGAGGTACTATTCAATTCATTGTGCTATTTGTTGCCTAAATACCTCTTTTTTAAATTGTGTTATTGTTATATAGGTCCCGTGAGATTCATGCTTTAAGGAGGTTCTATTTTGGTATATTTCAATGATTTGTTTCAAGATGTAGTGCTCCTTTTAGCAGTTCTTGTAGTGCTGGTTTGGTGGTGGCCAATTTTCTCAGCATGTGTTTGTCTGGAAAAGACTGTATCTTTCCTTCATTTATGATGCTTAGTTTCGCTGGATACAAAATTCTTGGCTGAAAATTGTTTTCTTTAAGGAGGCTAAAAATAGGACCCCAATCCCTTCCAGCTTGTAGGGTTTCTGCTGAGATATCTGCTATTACTTTGATAGTTTTTCTTTATAGCCTACCTGATACTTTTGACTCACAGCTCTTAATATTCTTTCCTTCGTCTTGAGTTTAAATAATCTGATGATTAGGTGATAATCTTTTTGCAATGGATTTTTCTTGTGCTCTTTGAGTTTCTTGTATTTGGATGTATAGATCTCTAGCAAGGCTGGGGAAGTTTTCTTTGATTACCCCCTTAAATATGTTTTCCAAACTTTTAGATTTCTCTTATTTTGCAGGAACATTAATTATTGTTAGGTTTGGGCACTTATCATAGTCCCAAACTTCTTAGAGCCTTTGTTCATTTTTTAAATTCTTTTTTCTTTGTTTTTAACTGATTAAGTTAATTCAAAAGCCTTGTCTTCAAGCTCTGAAATTCTTTCTTCAGCTTGTTTGATTCTATTGCTGAGACTTTCCAGTGCATTTGGCATTGCTCTAAGGGTGTCCTTGATATCCAGAAGTTGTAATTGTTTTTTTTTATGCCCTCTATTTCACTGAAGAACTTTCCTTTCATATTCTGTATCATGTTTTCAATTTCTTTAAGTTGGACCTCACCTGCTTCCTTGATTAGCTAATATTGACCTTCTGAATTCTTTTTCTGGCAATTCAGATATTTCCTCTCAGTTTGGATCCATTGCTGGTGAGCTGGTGTGATCTTTCAGGGGTGATAAAGAACTTTGTTTTGTCATGTTACCAGAATTATTTTTCTGGTTCCTTCTCATTTGGGTAGACTTGTCAGAGGGAAAATCTGGGGCTCAAGGGCTGCTGTTCAGATTCTTTTGTCCCATAGGGTGCTCCCCTGATGAGATGTTTTCCTCCTTCCCATAGGAATGGGGCTTCCTCAGAGCTAAGCTGCAGTGACTGTTTTTGCTCTTCTGGGTCTAACTACCCAGTGGAGCTACTGGGCTCTGGTACTAGAGAGTATCAGCAGAGTCCTGTGATGTTATTCATCTTCAGGTCTTTCAGCTATGGATACCAGCACTTGCTCTGGTGGAGGTAGCAGGGGAGTGAAGTGGACTGTGTTAGGGTCCTTGGTTGTATTTTTCTTTAGTGTGCTGGTTTTGTGTTGGTTGGCCTCCAGTGAGGAGGTGGTGCTTTCAAGAGAGTATCAGCTGCAGTACTGTAGGGAGGAAGCACACTTGCCCTAGGGTTGCCTGGTGAAGTGTTCAGATTTCTCAGGTGGTGGGCAGAGCTATAGAACTCCCAAGAGATTATGTCAGTTGTCTTTGGCAACCAGGGCAGGTAACAAAAGACCACCAAATTGGAAATAGGTGTGTCTGAGCTCTGACTCTCCTTGGGCAGGGCTTACTGCAGCTGCTATGGGGAGTGGGGGTGTAGGTATTAGGCCAATGGAGTAGGGGTATAGTTCTCAGGCCAATGGGGATTATAACTGCCTTTGCTGAGTCATACAGGTCACCAGGAAGTTGGAGAAAGCTGGCAGTCACAGGCCTCATCCTGCTCCCATGCAGCCAGCAGTCCTAGAGGCTGGTCTCGCTCCCACTGTGCTGCCTGCCAACAGCACAGAGTCTATTTCCTGGCAGCCAGTGACCAGGGCTGAGGACTTGCCCCAGACCACCAGCCTCCACACTGAGAAAGCAAGCAGACTCACAGTTTTCCACTATCTCAGGGAGTCAGCAGAAAGCTGAGTCTGTGGATTCTCTCAGCTTTCTTAGTATGTTGCTGTGGCAGTTCTTGGAGCAAAAGTTCATGACGTGAGTCTCCACATGCTGCTCTGTCTGTCTGAGAGGGAGCTGCTGCTAGCTAGTCCTACCTCCTATCTGCCATCTTGCCCAAATCAACTACTTTTTAAAAATGATCTTAATTCAAATATCCTGTTCTCTTGAACTTCTATCCTACCATAGTAAGGTCATAGACAGAAAGAATGTCAGCTTATGCACTGGCTGCACCGAGAATTTCTATTCTGATGATCGCATTATGAGAAAGTCTGGAAAGCTCAGAATCGAATTAGGGCAGTGAGGGCAGCAGCACCTGACATTCACTGGGCTTCAAGGTAATGGTTTTATTTCAAAGTATGAATGTATCTCAATAATTTAACAACGAATATGACCACAACAGTGCCTACTGGCTAAATATTAGCTCCATGATGCCAAGCATTTTGCCCATTGAAACGAGATCTTTATTCCTCTGTTAATCTTTCACTGGTTATTAGCTTTTGTAAACATCTAAAAACAATGTAGGCACGATGGCATGCGATTGCAAAGCAAAATTACAAATCTTGTAACAAAAGTGTAGGATTCCTTAAAATTGTTGAAAATTATGTTGAAGAGCTACATTAATACCTGACAATAATTAACTGTATCAATCACCAGTTACTAATAATAAATGCAGTTAAATGAAGTTAGCATATATTAATGTAATTACATACTAAAAAACACTACTGCACTTTTCATTGGTAACTAGGTAAATAAATAAATAAACAAGAATTAAATTTGAGTTCATCAAAGAGCTTATTTGACAAACAAAGGATAAGACAGGTGTTAGGGAAAACTGACAAGCACTTGATTTCTCTTTATGATCATGTAAATGTTAGAGTATCTTTATAATTATGATAGATATCTTTATAATTATGCTTCAAAATTATATTATCTTTATTATATTAAATATATAACTTTAGATATAAAGTCAAAGCTAATTTCCTTATTTATTTCATTGTTCATTTTAATAAAAGGATTTTAGTTACACTTATAAGCTAAGTAAGTATCAGACAAAATAGATATACATGCATGGTTTTAAGCTTCATTTTTCAAGATAAATTTCTAGTGAAAACATTTGTCAATATTTCCTATAATTTTAAAAATTTCAAGTGCATTTAAATGGTCATAGAGTTTATTATTAGACTCTGCAAAGGAACAAAACCAGGCTTGGGAATGGTTGGGGAACACTTCCCAGAAGTTGTAGGGTCTGGAAGCTGAAGAATGAATTTCGGAATTTGTCACATAAAAGGCAAGTGCCGCATTTCTTCTTTTATTGGCTATCTTCTTTTAATATATTTGTCTATATTCTCTGCAACTCTTGGTTGATTGTTTCCCTCCCCTATCAACTATGGACCTCACACATATTCACTGTTCAGCAGGTCTGACACTCCAAGATTACAAGTCTCTTCTCTGTCATGGTATTGACTCTATAAGTCACTAATAGTAGGTGCTAAATTTGTGGTAGGCTGCAACTCCATTTGCATTCTTGCATTTCAGTTTCTTTAAGCATACCAACAAAATCATACTGGTATATTAGCGTTACAGGAATCCATGCATGTGGTAGATGAGTACATGAGAAACACTTGCGCTATCTCAGGCTACATAGGATCTCGTCTTATGACCAGAGAGAAAGATTGGGCATGCTAATTAGTTACTGGCAGGCAAAGATGACAGTTAATGTTAACTCATCTTAGCTGCAGTGGAATATATGACACTATTTTGAGAAACAATGTGCGGGATAATATGTTGTTTCTTTAGTACTATAGATTCAATTACACTTTTAGTCCATCTGAATTTGTGAGCTTCCAGTGTATTTTGTAGAGGCGGTGAAGGTTAATAATATTGTCTTTGGTTCCAGACTGCTTGAGTTCGAATCCTGGTTCCCCTGAAATTTATCACTGTAGCTTTAAGCAATATACTTAATCTTTTTGTGACTTTGTTTCTTCATCTTTAAAATGGGGATAATATGAGAATCTACATCATAGGACTGTTGCGGATTTAAATTATTTAACATATATTAATAGAGCTTTGAAGTGTCTGTCAAATGACATGCACTCAGTATAGATTAATGATTATTATGTAAGTAAATATTAACCTTTCTGAGACCCTGTTCTCTTACCAGCAAAGTGGAAATTCTAATATCTACTTTGTTGTATTAAATTAAATACATTAATGTAGGTGAAAACGCTTGGCACATATGCGAGCTGGGCAGACTCATGGCTGCTTGTCTCTCTCTCAATATCCTAACGTTAAGCAAACTCTCCTTTGAACCTAGTTGCCTCTTAAGGAAGTAGGTGGAGAGTAACAAAAAGACAGTCTTGATGGGGGTTAAAATTTGAACTGACTCAATACTCAAAGGGATATATAATTTGAAAAACATTTTTTAATTGGATATGAGAAGACCCCTTTAATCAGCAAATTTAGTTCCTTCTCTCTAGGCAGGTAGTTGTAAAGATGTGTAAACCAAAGATAGTAATAATCCTAAAGTTTTGTTCATCTTAATTAATCTTTGACTTCCCTTTTAAAACAATACTTACAGACCTGATAAATTTCTAAAAGTAAACATTCCTCGTGCTTTTTATTTTTCCTCATGCAGCATATAATAGAATGTTCTTTAACAATTCAACAATCTAACTTGGTTAACATCTTTGGAAGTGTGAATTTCTATTAGCATATTCCTTGAGAACATGAACAAAAAGATGTGTAACAGTTGTAGGCTAGTAGAATTTTGATTTGTTTTTATTCCTCTCTGTCTTCACGTTGCCATATGAGTTGCATCTACAATTATGCAGACTCGTGGTAGGGTTAAGGCTGCATGCTTGACACTTAGCAAAGTGTTTTTTCCTCCCCCAGTCATTTTTGTTGTTGTTTGGTTAAATGCTCCAGGTTTACTTGTACTTTCACATTCTGCAAGAGGCGTAGTAATCTCTGTGTGATAACTACCCAGCTGAAACACACAGAGAGAATTAATACAAGGATGTTATGTCATCTGTGAATTAAACCATGATTGGCCTTAACTATTACTCCTTAAAGTGTAGCATTTTGTCATTCTCTTTGATACTAAAAGATGTTCACATGCTTGTAATTGGCAGACAGGCTTAATTTGTGCTGGTTATAGTGCAATGAGCGAGGCTATTAAATAGGTTCTGATTTTTTTTAATTGGACAAAACACTTTGCTTAGTCACAAATATAGGGACTTTTACAGGGTATAAAATTCCTTCTGATAGAAGATAATTATTTCTTTGATCTCAATTAAATTTCTTAAAGTATTTATTGAAGAGAAATCGTTCTTCATTTGAATATAGCCATCTTTCTAAACAAATAACACATTCATTTATCTCACACTCAACAGTAAAAATTACCAAGACTATGTTATTACAAAAAGAATCATATTTTTTTGTTTGTTTGTTTTTATTTTTCTTTCCACCAAATTTCTAACTGAAATTTAGGGATTAACAACAAAGTGTAATTTCTGGAACACTGCTTTGTGTATAAATCTTAATGGGTGATTTGAAATGTATCTTTGAAAAGCAGGGGTCCTTCCTTTACTCTCATCAAGCTTGAGTGAAAAAGAAGGTCAAGGCTCAGTAAAGTTACTAGTCTTATCCTGGGTGTTAAAGTTGCTAAGGCTTTAGTTTTCAACTGCAGGAAAGAATGTAGTCTGGTGGAAAAGGCATTTGAATACATTCCCTAGCCATGTGACCTTTGTTTAGTTAATCAAACTCAGTTCCAGTTTCTTTATCTGTTAGATAGCATGTTAGATAACAGGGTGGGTCCTGTCCAACTTCTAAACATCCTCTGATTCTTTAACACAATATATTAAAATAAAATCAAAATGTTACATGTTTAATTGTCTACATTCAATGATTAAAATGCAATACTTCCCATAGAGGATTAGCAGTGTTCTTTTTCTGTCCAGTATTATCCCTCCCCCTTTTTTTTTTCATTCTTGAGCTGCCAGGAGACAGTTACAGAAGAGATCAGATTGGATAAATTCTAAAATCAGTATTATAATTATTATATTTCTAATATTTACTTTTATAATTTTATAAATTTATAAAATAATTTAATAAATATATTTTATAAATATAATATTTATAATTATTATAATTATAATAAAGTATAAATAATTTATACATTTAAGTAATTTCAGAAATACTCATCAAACTAAGGCCTGAAAACATATGACAACATAAAAATTCCAAAATAAATTTGATATTTCACCCGAAAGTTGACAAAGGAGTTAGCCTTTGAGTTTGAAGACCTTCTGTGCATCACTAGATTACAAAGAAAGCATATGTTGTAACACAGTACAAAGACTATAACAATACCTCTTATTACAAATTGATTGGAAGCTAGAAATAAATTCATAAGAAATGCCCTAAAGTATATTCCGTATATAACTCTAGTAGATGAAGAATCACATAATGAACTGTACTGCAAAAATATTTATATACTCCTTACATTTGTCTGGAAAGTTAAACTGCTACATACTAAATAGTCTTTAAAAATAATAATCATGATCTAAATCACCTCCTACTAAACCAGAATTCAAATAAGTAGATTTATGACAGAATATGATTACTTTAAGATTATTTCATCAAATTTATTCTCAAGAGAAAACAGCAAGCTGATAGAAAGGCAGATGAATTAAAGATTCATATTTTGGTGAACTATATTTTTTATACATTTATGGAATTTGAATATGTATTTTGTGTAATGAATACTAGCACCTATCTACTTAAAATTAATGTTTAGTATTTTTTCATAAGACATTATAAAGTCTTTAACTGTCAAATTGCAGTTATTGTCCTATACACATGAAGTAAGGGGAGACAAAAAATATTTCATTAAAAATTTTCAATAATGAAAATATTCTTAATAAAAACTCCAATTAACCATAACACTTCAATTCATAAGGAACTCTAATAACAAGTCAAAATAATACATGGGGGAGAAAATTTAGTTCTGGCCTTCATTGTAGAGATTTTGTGTATATTCTTCCTCACACTATCCTGTTTCTATCACAGTTCCTACCGTATATTATCTATTTAATTAATGCTGATTATGAATATTATAACAATATTACTGTTATATCTATGACTTCATAAATACTTGTTGAGGGCGTGAGTAAATGGAAATCTAAATTAACTTTATAAAATAAAATAAACTTAATACAATTAATTTTATATACTTTACCTATGTATAGTTCAATTTTGTTTTATAATTGTCAATATAAAACCCTGAAGGGACCCATATTGGTATTCTCTGGTTCTTACATTTCAAGCCTTAAAGGTTTGCTTCCAAAAAGGTATATCATTGTAACTATTGATATTTTCAGTGTATGAAGACAAATCCTTGAGTAGTTAATTATATAGGTTTTAAAATGCTTGCTCCTTCTTCATGTAAATTACAGTCATATTATCATCATTATTTTTAATGTTGAGTCTTTGGTTCATCTACTAAAATATAATTTTTCTAGTGGAAAACAAAGTAACAGTGTGTTTGGCATCTATTTTTGTTGTAGAAGTACATGTGTATGTTTGTCCGGTCTATGTGTGTGTTTGGGTTAAAAAGTAAATCAATAAACAATACATGCTTTACAAAGCAGTCAATAAACAAAGGTTGAGCAAAGCTGTGCACATTAGTAAACTTGATTTACTGTAATAAATCCTGATCATCAGTATACAAGAAATCATATTCTTTTAATGACTTATTTGCAAGTACAGGGCAAATTAGAAGCTTTTGAAAAATTCATTAACCATTTGACCTATTTGTTAACTTTTAGTTCACTAAAGAAATTATTACCATAGAAGTTGAGAAGAGTTTTGTTTATATTAACACACACACACACACACACACAGACATACACATATTTTTATATGTATGTATGTATGTATATGTGTATGTGTGTGTGTATATATATGTAAAATAAGGTGAAAAACAGATCTATAGAACTTATATCTTGATTGTTTTAACTAACTCAAGTAATTTTCTTAAAAGACAAGACTTCAGCCACATTAATTCCACAGAAGGGAGTTGTCTCAGTTCTAATTCAGGCTCACAGTAGATTTAGAGCCTGAACTTGACATGGAATATTCAATCTTCTGAGAATTTCCTTCCCTTCCTTTCTTATTCTTAGAATCCCACATTATCTTCCTTGTAGCCTCCCTCAATCCTCTCAAGCAAATAATACAATTGACATAATGCGATCAGAAAGACTTGGATTTTATTTTTTATTCTCCACTTACTAGCCATATGACTTTGTAAAATTATTCAACTTCTGTAATCTCAATTTCTTCATCAAAAATTAGACTAATGATGTTTATCTCTAGTACAGTTAAGAAACTTAATAGTTAAACTCTATAAAGTAATGACACATAATAGATACTGCATAAATGCTGAGGACCTTGCGACCAAGCCACAACGTTTTATACTTACCTTCTTTATGGCATTTACTGTCCTGTGTTATTATATAGTTTATATAAATGTGTTCTTTGTTGGACCACTATTATTTTACTTAAAAATCTTTGTGTGTAGTCCCAAAGCCTCATAAATGCCTAGTATGACAGTCACACACATAGATGAACATGTGTTGTTCTTGTTGAAGGAGTAAGTGGCAACAATTGATTGAAAACTATAGAAATTAAGCATGTTATCGGAGCAATAAAAAACAAATAAAATAGCACACTTAATGCACCTACAACTGTGGCTGGCATTATAAGTGTTCAATAAATCTTAGCTCTATTATTATTATAAAATAATCCGTGACAAATAGATATTCATAAAGTTCTAAGGGAATCTGAGGTAGGAAAGATTACGTTTGTGAATTGGAGAAGAAATGAGAAAAGGATTAAAATATAATCTGAGTCCTTAAAGATGAGTAGAACTTCACCAGGTTCTATTTCATGTAGCTGAACAGAAACATCACATTTTAAACATGAATATTGAGAAGTGACACTTGGTGTAGGCATCTATCTGTACACTGAAGATTCAACATATTGAAAATCACAAAGTATAGATGGGAGAAAACTAACTTGGAGACAATTTACCACTAGATGATAAGCATATTTCTTATTATTGCAAGAAGGATATATGAAATTAACATATGAGATAGTGAGAATTTAGTTAATAGGATATTTTCAAAGTCAATCTTCATTTTCATTTCTTTACTCAAATCATTTCTTAATTCTGGTTTAATTTTTAAAATCATATCAAGTCACCATTCCAATTCAGTATCACTAATTTTCTTGAATACGCAAACTATCAGAACTGATCAGGTAACATAAAAATACTATTATGATAGCAAAACACAAATGTGTACTATGTGGGATGTGAAACAAAGCCCATCTTTGTTATATCCTGAAACAGATTGGAAAAGATTCACCCTACATTTGATTAATGAGAAATGGCAAAGGTTATTAAAATGTGTGGATAAGTAAGAAATTATGCTTCATTTGTTTCTGTGACATTGTGATAAAATAGAGAATCAACAAAGTAACTCTATCAAATGGGTTGCAATTTAATCTTTACTCATTAGAAATAACAACAGCAACCAGCAATCCAACAACAACAAAAACAACAAGCAAAATGGCTCTGGCATATTCATTGGAAGATTTTTAAATGGGAAATTTTATCCCAAATTTAAGCATTAAAAACTCAGAAACACTCTTCTCTAAAACCATATCCCCATACCAGAAAGATTTTTTTTTAAAGACTTCAAAAGGCACTTTCTGAGATTCTGATACTCACTTGCAAATTCTGTGCTCAAGGAAAATGATATCTAAGGTTCCTTTAAATTAAAAAACATCTATGATATTAAGTAAAAAAAAGAAAAATGAAATGGCAGTTGGCCATGCCTTAATGATTTAACTTGGCATCTGGTCAAATGACCTGGGCAAATGTTCTTTTGAAAAATGTCATGGAATTTTTATTAATGATGAATATTTAAGGTCTCAAGCCATACTCATCTTAAAGAAGACTACTTTAGCTATCTAGGTTATGTCAAAACTGGGTTTTGAATGACTTGACCCTCATAATAATTGAACTAGTTCTGCATGTAAATGCAGTCTAAATCACCTTTCTCTCAAGCATCTAAATTCTTTTGTTGTACGTGAGCAAACTATGCTCCAAAAATTAAAGAGATCTACAAATATTTATTGATTCGGGCAACTGGGAGTTATCATTCAGTTGCTTATTTCAATGCTGAATTTTGTGAAGTTAAATTTTGCAAACTTAGTTTTATGGACTGTGTATTTCTTAGAAATTACTCATTCCCAATACAACCTTATTCCAAATGTCCTAATATAAAGGAAATGTGTTAATGTAAAATATTGGTAGTGAGAAAATCTAAGCAGATTTTCAAGTGAATAAGCAACTTTGAATAATGACAAAAATAAATATAGTTCTTGACATTTTAATTTTACTTATAGCTAACATGTACCAAGTGACAGGTATTTTCTTAATGCTTTTTATAAATTTTCTTATGTATAGTCACTGTGTGAAACTTTAGGATGAAGGCACAAGGTTATACGGCTAGTAAATGATGTTACCAGAATTGAGGAGAGTGGTTTTTAAAATAAAGCTTTCAAACTTCTTATTGGAGTGCAAGTGCAAAGACGTAGGCTGAAATCCCAGTGCCACCACTTTTGGGCACAGTGAAGTTTCCTACAATTTAAGTGGTTTTACTGTACCTCAATTTTCTTATGTATAAAATGGGAATAATAATATCTACCCCATAGTGTTCCATTAGAAATAGATAAGAGGATACATCTGATGATCTTAGAAGACTGTTTCTGGCACATATAACAACGATGTACTGTTATTGATATTATTATTTTTGTCAAGATTTTTTCTATTTATTTCCATTTGCCAATTTTTTTTTTTTTTTTTTTTTGGAGACAGAATCTCGCTCTGTCATCCATGCTGGAGTGCAATGGCCTGATCTTGGCTCACTGCAACCTCCACTTCCTGGGTTCAAACAATTCTCCTGCCTCAGCCTCCCAAGTAGCTGGGACTACAGGCACACACTGCCAAGCTCAGCTAATTTTTTGTATTTTAGTACACCGTGTTGCTCAGGCCGGCCTCGAACTCCTGAGCTCAGGCAATCCACCTGCCTCAGCCTCCCAAAGTGCTGGGATTACAGGCGTGAGCCACCGCACCTGGCACCAATATTTTTTAATTAGAGTTGTTGCATCTTATATACTACAGGGATATAATAAATAATTTGAGATTACTATAGTGTGCCATAACTTCAGAAGACAAGATTTCTGGTATGTCAGAAATTAGGAGATTACTGTTTCAATACATTATTAGGAAATATCTTAACTAGAAATATATTCCTGGCTATATTAAAACACATAGTCTAAATAATAATAATAATAATATTTGTAACACAAAAGTTTACAACTTAAAAATAAAACAAATATGTGTATCCAAAAATTGAGTCCATTCTACATGTACTATAAAAAAGCAGGGGTGTCAGGGAGGGAAAGGAAAAAAGGAAAATAGAAAACTATCAAGTGCCTGTGATATGTCAGATTCTAGACTCATTTTTGTTTGTTTGTTTGTTTGTTTGTTTTTGAGATAGTCTTGCTCTGTCACCCAGGCTGGAGTGCAGTGGTGTGATCTCAGCTCACTGCAGCCCCCACCTCCCAGGTTCAAGTGATTCTCCCACCTCAGCCACCCAAGTAGCTGGGATTACAGGCGCCTAACACCAAGCCACGCTGATTTTTGTATTTTTAGTAGAGATGGGGTTTCACCCTGTTGGCCAGGCTGGTCTCAAGCTCCTGACCTCAAGTAATCTGACTGCCTCCGTCTCCCAAAGTGCTGGGATTACAGGCGTGAGCCACCGCACTTGGCCAAGACTGGTTTTTAAAATATACGTCCTTGAAAATGACTCCTCACTTTTTATTAACCTCATAAATAAAACCCATTGCCAAAGCTTGTCGATTCATTCAAAAATTCATTCATTTCTGCACATCTACCATGTTGATTTAGTCCAAACTACCATTGTCTGTCACTTTCATGAACATAATTACCTTCCAACCAGTCCACCTTCATCTTCACTGAGCCACCTTCTAACTTATTCTCCATATACATAAAGAATAACTTTTTGATGAATCAATGGTTATGTCACCATATAATCTTCCTTGATTTTTCCCACTCTTCAAACTTTTCAATAGATTTCCATTAAGACAAAAATAAATATGTGATCATACTCTGCCTACCTCCCCAGGTTCATCTGAGACAACTCCCCCTTGTGTGTTTTTTCTCTTCAACGAAGTGGCTCTCTTTTAGTCACTTCCCTATACTGGCAATTGTTCCCCAACACAGACCTTTGGACAGAATTTTCTTCCCCCAGAATGTTCTTGCAATTCTTTACCTGGTTAACTCTGACTCATTCTTCAGATCTCAAATGAATCATCAATCACTTTTCAAAAATCTTTCTCTGACTTTTGTGACATAGTAAGATTCATACTGTAGACTCTGAAATCAACAAATGCCTCTCCTTCAAAATGATTATAACAATTTCAACTTTATATGTTCCTATATTTATTTGATTTGTCTGTCTCTGCTCTAGATTGGCTTAATAATAGCTAATTTGTATTCGATATTTACTAGGTTCCATGCATTGTTTTAATGTACTTCAATTAATTATAATTCCTGTAGCAACCTAAAAAGTAAGTTCTGTTATTAATAATACTACCGTATGAATGAAAAACATCTAAGGCACAGAAAAACTTAAATACATTGTTCAAGGTCACAAAATAGCAGAGACAAAATTCAAATTCAGGCATTACATTGAGAGTACATTCTCTTAATCACTTCATTTGTTGCCTTTTAGGAGCTGCAAAAGGATAGCTATTACTTCTATTGTATCCTCAGGAATGAGCATAGTGATTGAATGCAAATTGGTAAAAAAATCATTGAAAGATTTATTTGCATTGTATGCCTAAATGTAAAATGTACTTTTGTTTTAAACCAACAATCTACTTCTAGGGTTATCTCGCAGTTCTAATGGTACATGTGCTCAATGTATGTAGGACGTATATTGCTTTGCTGTGTATAGTAGCAATATGCCACAAACAATGACAAAGTAAGTCTGTAGAAGACTAAATAAATAAATCACACTGTATTCATATCAATGAATACTCTATGGCCATATCAAACATTAGAGCTGTATTATTTATATGAAATGATACTGAAAATATAAGGCTAAGCAAAAAAAAAAAAAGTGAAGGAAAACACTATGTAAAGCTTATTAAAAATTTTAGATGATGTTGTAAATAAATGTATATATCCAGAATATCTAGACATATACAAGAAATTGATAATAGTAGCTGCCTTTGAGAATGATGATAAAAGCAATAGCTATCAGTATCAGAGTGACTTATTTCTTAATTCTGTTTTTGTTGTATGTTTTCTTCTTCCAACAACATGTATTGCTTTTCTAATTTTTTAAAAAACATGTTTAATTTGTGGGCTAGAAAATACAGTAGCTCAATGGGGATTTTTTTTTAAATTGTAAGGCAAATACAAAAGTCTCTTTTTCAAAAGTATTTGTCATTCCTCTGGAAGGATTAATTAATTAGAAGTGAAGAAAAAGACATTAAAACTTTAGATTAAGGTTATCTGCCCTTATAATGGGAAAGGGGAAAAACAACTCTTTAATATACATTTAAGAAAACAATTGGTAGCCACTTAGATGAGTCTTAATTCATCTTGGGAGAGAGAGTTGTTTCTTTAGCAAAGCACTTTAGAGGGCATTCAAGTATATAACAATGAGCACTGCCACTCCCACAACCTTAGCCTCAGGGCAAACATAGACAAAATTAAGTTAGAGCTGAATTTGTATGCAGAATAAGTAAAAGAAATTATAAGTTTCTTTGGATAGCTTTGTAGCAAGGGGTTCTATGACTCTGAAGAGTGTCCAAGGCTTAGGAGAGCCAGGGTAACGTATCAAAGACTGTACAATGAATATCACAAGAACAGTGATAGTTAATATTTAACTTTTAGTCATCTCCTTTTCTGCAGTGTGCTCCAAATCTTTAGTAAAAGACGATCACATGAACAGATCTTATTAAAGGTGCTGTGGAATATGACAAATAAAATGAAGTGGTAGTCAAGATGAGATGACAAATATCAACTGCGGGACCAAGAAGGGTGGTTAAGAACATAGGCTGCAGGTTGGAAAAGTAGGCTGCAGAGCAGATGAAGAGAAATACAACCTTTTATTTTTCTCATACAACTACATTTCTTTAAACATATTAAAAGTCTTCTAGAATTTCCACAGTGCACAAATAGGGCATTGAGGGGTTTTGTTGTTGTGTTCTTGAGACGGAGTCTCACTCTGTCTCCTAGGCCTTGAGGCATTTTAAAATAAGAGACGTCTTATGAGGCTGAAGAATTGAGACTTTTACTTGGATATCTTGGATTTATGTGTCTTAAGGAAAAAGTGCAAACTGAATAAAATAATATCTACTTTAAATTCTATGATAAAGTTTAAAACAAAATGCCTACATTGCATTTTCTAAAATTTAAAGGTATCATAAACTCATGAAACCATGATGTGCAATGAATTTGATAATACTGAGATAGAAATAAAAACATTTTCAATATTTCTCTTAAGACTGTGAAATATGAATTACGGACAGACCCAGTTTACATTCAAATGTTTTCCTCAGTATTTTCCTCACTTCATCCAATTTTCTAGTTTAATTGAAATAATAATTTTTATATCATCTACATTTTTATTCTAACCAAATTTTTATTTGCTGAATCTTTGAAATGCACTTTAATGATGGAGCACTGTAAGAGGGTAAATTTGGACGTAATTAGACAAAAGTAAGATATTAAATGTAAACGTTCTTCATTTGTTAACATTGGAAACTTTCCAGCATAGGTAACTCTAGAGTACTATCTTCTGGACATTATTTATAGCAAAATTCATATGGAAAATAACATACGCATACACACAACATAGGAACAACTATAAAACCATAATTATTACACTATGTTAAATAATATTAACTAATACGAAAACATCTTTCTCACCAATTTTTGTTAAAGAATTGTGTGATTTTCTGAATTCTTTCCCTTTTAATTACTTAGTGCTTTTTAAAATAGGCTATTTTTTTTTAGTTTTTGTTTTCTCTCCTCCTGTCAAATTATTGTTTTTTAGGTGTTCATGAAGTTTTTATTTAAAAATATTTTCAATGCTTTTGGCATTTTGATCAAAGAATGTAAATTTGGATAAAAGTTTATATGATTTATGCCAGAATATTAATATATATATACATATTTTACATGCAACTGAAAAAAGTATAGTATACCAAATTTGATATAGATGCTAGTGAATCATATTTTATGGGACTCAAATTTTTAATTTTATATTTCATAAATTTACCTTTTAAAGATAAAATTTCTCCCAACACTTCTTTGTGGTAAAGTTTGCATAATATTCACCATCCTAATCTGAAACATTTAGTGCAGACACAATATTATGTGACCATCACCGCTAAATAGGTCCAGAACATTCTCATCACCCACAAAGGAGAGTGAATATCCGTTAAGCTTGTGTTTTTGGTCTTTATGGATTGACCTGTTATATATATTTCACATTACATTACACGTGTGTGAACTTTTTTTTAACCTTCTTTCACTTAGCATATTTTCAGTGTTCATCCATACTGTAGCAGGGATCGGTATTTCATTTCTTTTCATGGCTGAATAGCGTTACATTGTATGGATGTACCATATTCTGTTTATCTGTTCCTCAGGTGATGAACCTCTTGGTTGTTTCCACTTTGTTGCTATTGTCAAAAGTGTCATTATAAGCATTTGTGTACACATTTTTTACCTGAACAGCTGTTGTGATTGTTTATTTTCCGTGGCAACCTGACTGAGTTAAAAGATATCCAGATAGCTGGTAAGGGACTATTTCTCAATATGTCTATGGGGGTGTTTCTGGAAGAGATTGGCATGTGAATCAATGGACTGGAAAGGAAGATCCACCCTCATCAATGGGAATGGGCGTCATTTAATCCATTCAGTGCGTGTATAGAACAAAAAGGAAGAAGAAAGAGGAATTTGCTTTTTCTTCTGGATCTTGGGCACTCATCTTCTGTCTCAGACACTAGAACTCCAATTCTTGGACCTTTAAACTCCAGAAACGTATACCATTGACTTCCCTGGTTCTCAGGCCCCAATCGTATTGAATAACAACACTCACTTTCCTGGTTCTTCAGCTTGCAGACATCATAATATGAAACATCTTAGCCTCTATAATCATGTGGATCAATTACCATAATAAATTATTTTTATATAACTCACTATATATCCTGTTGGTTCTGTTTCTCTTCAGAATTCTGACTAATACACCAGTTTTTAATTCTTTGGGTTATATACCCAGGAGTGGAAATGCTGAGTCGCATATTGATTTTATGTTTAACTTCTTATGGAACCGTGGGACTATTTTCTACAGCACCTTTACCATTTTACATTCTCACGAGCAGTGCATTAGGGTTCAAATTTCTCCATGTCCTTGCCAGCCCTTGTTATTTTCCATTTTAAAGACAATATCAATATGCCATAATATTATATGACCTGTCCCAAAATATATTTCATGTGCACTTGAGAACAATGTTTATCCTGCTGTTCTTGTGTGGAATATTGTTTAGTCTTCTATTTCCACATTGATCCCTGTCTAGTTTTTTCTAGTTATAATTGAAAGTACAACATTGAGTCATCCAACTACTGTTATTGAACAACCTATTTCTCTCTTCAATTCTTTCAGTTTTGGCTGCATATGACTTAGGACTCTGTTGTTACATGCATATATGTTTACAGTTGTTAAGTCTTTTATATATACTGCCTCTTTTACCAACATACAATGTCCTTCTTTACTTTTTGTAAACATGTTTATTTTTTCTGACATTGTTATGGCTACCTTAGCTTACTCTTGGTTACAATGAGCATGAAATCTCTTATTTTTTTTTTTTAATTATTTCACTTTTAGCCTACTTTCATTGTTGGAGTTAATGTGAGTCCTACGTCGATTTACTTATTAAAAAATATATATTTGGATTTTTAAAAATAAGTTCTGACAGAGTCTGCTTTTTAATTGGCTAGTTTAATCAATTCACATTTAATTACTGATAAAAAAACTTACTATTTCTATTTTGCTACTTAAAGAAATTCTCATACCTTTTTTGTTTCTTAGTACTTTCATTACTGCCTTCTTTTATGTTTAATTGATTTTGTTTAGTATCCCATTCTTGATTCCCTTATCATTTTATGTGCCAATAGTCTTATTATTTTCTTAGTGCTTATCCTGTGAATTATAATTAATATCCTAAATTTATCACAATGTAGTTTGAATTAATATAAATTCAACTTCAAAATTAAAAAAAACTAATTATTGCTTTATGTGCTTTACTTTTAAATTATGAAGAAAAAAGCTACAAATAAAAAATACAATAGTATGTATTTTAGTTGTATTATAAAGTAAATACTTATATTTATATATTTACTTATCTTTAATAGTATTATTATTTCTTTGTGTAGGTAAAAGTTACTGTACAGCATCCTTTTATTTCAGCTGGAAGCCCTCATAAAGGTGAAAGTCATTTTTTTGTAGAGTAGATTTACTAGTAGTGAACTGTCTCAGCTTTTGTTTATCTGGGAACATTTAAATTTTCCCTTCATCTTTTTAAAGAAAGTTTGGCACATATAGAATTCTTGGTTGGCAGGACTTTTTCTTTTAGCACTTTAAAAATATCATTCCACTTTTTCCATGGTTTCTAATGAAAAATCACAGTTAATCTTATTAAGAATACCTTTTTTAATTGAGGTAAAGAACATATACAATTTGCTATCTTAAGCCATTTTAAGTGTACAATTCAGTAGTGTTAACTATATACAAACTGTTGCACAACAGATCTCTATAATTTTTTATCTTTCAAAACTGAAACTCTGTGATCATCGAACAACAACTCCCCTCTTCCTCTCTTCTTTCCCTGGAAATAACTGTTCCCCTTTCTGATTCTAGGAGTTTGACTACTTTAGTTAACTCATGTGGTTAGAATCAAACAGTATTTCTCTTTTTTGTGACAGGCTTATTTCACTTTGCATAATGTCCTTGAGGGTTATCCATGTTGTAGCATATGACAGAATTCCATTATTTTTAAAGCTGGATAACATTCCATTGTATGTAAATATCACATTTTTGTATTCATTCATTGATTGACATTTAGGTTGCTTTCAGTTTATGGCTTTTATGAATAATGCTGCAGTGAAAATTTGTATACAAATCATCCCTCAAGCTTTTTTTATCGATTCTTTTGGATACATACACAGAAATGGAATTGCAGGATTATGTAATAATTTTATTTTGATTTTTTGAGGAATATCCATGTTATCCATAATGGCTGTGCCATTTTACATTCTCACCAACAGTGCACAAGTTTCCAATTTCTCCATATCCTCACCATAACTTATTTTTTTTAATAAAAAGATATGTGGGATCATATTTCATTATGGTTTCAATTTGCATTTTCCTGATGATTAGTGATGTTGAACATATTTCCATAAGCTTAATGGCCACTTATATATTTTCTCTGGGGAAATAACAATTCAAATCATTTGATAATTTTGTTAGATATTTGATTTTTGTTATTGTTGTGGACTTGTAGGAGTTCTTTACACATTAACTCCTTATTAGGTATTTGGTTTGTAAATATTTTCTCCCATTCCATAGGTTACCTTTTAACTCTTTTGATTATTACATTTGCTATAAAAGAGTTTTTAAGTTTGATGTAGTCCCATTTGCTTATTTTTGCCTTTGTTGCCTGTGTTTTTGGTGTCATATCCAAGACATCATTGCAAAATCCAACGTCATGAAGCTTTTCTTCTATGCTTTCTCCTAGGAGATTTAGTCTCATGTCTTACAGATATAACTTTAATCTGATAGTAAAGATGTATCAGATTTGAGATACCTTTTTGATATATTTGAGATAACTTTTGTATTAATATATGTTGTAAGGTAAAAGTTCAACTTTACTCTTTTACATGTGGGTATGCAAAACACCATAGTGTTTTGATTATTATCACTTTATGATATTTTTTCAAATCAGAGAGTATGAGCCCTCCAGCATTGTATTAAATTGTTTTAGCTATTGGAGGCCCTTTGAGATTTCATAGGAATTTTAGAATTTTTTTCTCCATTTCTCTAAAACATGCTGTTGGGATTTTGATAGGGATTGCATTGAATCTGCAGATTGCTTTGGGTACCATGAACATTTTAGCAATATTAAGTCTTGCAATCCATGAACATGAAATATCTTATAGCTTTTTTTGTATTGATTTCCAGCATTACTCTCTTCTTATTTATTTCAGCAATATTTTTTAGCTTTTAGTGTGCAAGTCTTTAGCTTCTTTGATTAAGTTTATACCTAAGTAATTTGTTATTTTTGATGCTATCATAAATTGAATTGTTTTCTTAATTTTCTTTTCAGATTATTATTTTGTAGTGTATAGAAATGCAACCGATTTTTTGTCTATTGATTTTGTATCCTGCAGCTTTGCTGAAATTGTTTATTAGTTCTAACAATATTTTTGTTGAGCTTTTAGTGTTTTCTATATATGAGATTATATCTGTAAACAAAGATAATTTTAATTCTCCCTTTTAGATGCAGGTCTTTTTTTCCCCCTTGCCTAATTGCTGAGGCTAGAACTTTCATTTCTGAGTTTAATAGAACACAGGTGAGAGTGAATATTCCTGTTTTATTCCTGATCTTAGAGAAAAAGCTTCCAGTTTTCACCATTGAGTGTGATGCTAGCTATGCATTTTTCATATATGGCCTTTATTATGTTAAGGTAATTTACTCCTCATCCTAATTGGTTGAGTGTGATTTTTTTTTCTCTTTTATTGTGGTAAAATATACATAACATAAAATGTATTCTTTTAACCATTTTTAAGTACAGTTCAAGAATATTAAGTGCGTTCATATTATTGTGCCTTCATTATCAAACAGTTATTCAGATCTGATTTCATATTGCAAAACTGAAACTCTATAGCCCGTCAAAAATTACTCTTCATTACTCCCTTCCCATAGCCCTTGGCAACTACCATTCTACTTTCTTTCCTTATGATTTTAACTACACTAAGTACTACATACAACTAGAATCATACAGTGTTTTTTTCGGGAGTGGCTTATTTTATTTAGCCTAATGTCCTCAAGATTTATCATGTTGTAGCATATGTCAAAATTTTCTTTTTTTCTAAGGTTGTCTACAAAAGATAAACTTAATTCTGTCATTTTAAAGTGTGTTTTCTGTAAGACTTACAGTTTTTTGTCTGAATTTCCTGCAATACTCTTTTGCTTTGTTTTTATTTAGTTTTTTTTTTGTAGTGAAACAGTCAAATTTCTTTCTCATTTTCTTTTGTATATATTCTGTAACCATCTTTTGTGTGGTTAACATAGGAATTAGATTTAAAATTCTAAAGCTAAAACACACTAATTTGGATTTATACCTGCTTAACTTCAGTATATACAGAATCTTTGCCCCTTTATATCCCTTTCACCACTTCTTACAGTTGCTGATGTCACAAAATTACACTGTGTGTCCAAAACATAAACCAACAATTTTTAAAATGCATTAGTCTCTTAAATTATGTATAAAATAAAATGTGGAGTTATAAACCAAAGTTGCAGTAATACTGCTTTCAAGAATAATTGTTTTTCTAAAAAATGCATTAATCTCTTTAATTATGTAGAAAATATAAAATAGATTTACAAACTCTTATTACAAAAATACTAGCTTTTATACTTTCTCATATATTTACTTTTACTGAGATCTTTGTTGCTTTATATCACTTCAAGTATTCTCTAGAGTCTTTTAATTTCAACTTGCAGGAATCCTTTCAGCCTTGAATGTAAGTTTGGTTCTTCTTTTTTCCTTCCCAAGGTCGAAGTCATGTATTAGAAGTTTTCACCCAATTTTGCTGAGCTACGCCAGCTTGCAGGAGGGACAATTGTGGGTAAAATAAAATAGCTTTTCTTACTTGTTAATTTAATGTGGCTATTGTTTGCTTTGTGCTTGTCTCGATATATTAGTCAGGGTTCTCTAAAGGGACAGAACTAATAGGGTAAATAAATATATGAAGAGGAGTTTATTAGGAGAATTGACTCACACAATCACAAGGTGAACTCCCACAATAGGAAATCTGCAGGCTGAGGAGCCAGGAAGCCAGTCTGAGTTCCAAAGCCTCAAAAACAGGGAAGCCAATAGTGCAGCCTTCAGTCTCTGGCCAAAGGTCTGAAAGCCCCTGGAAAATCACTGGTGTAAGTCCAAGAGTTCAAAAGCTGAATAACTTAGAGTCTGATGTTCGAGGGCAGGAAGCACCCAGCATGGGAGAAAGGGAAGCCGGAAGACAGCCAGTCTAGCCCTTCCACACTCTTCTGCCTGCTTTTCATTCCAGCCATGCTGGCAGCTGATTAGATTGTGCCCACCCAGATTGAGGGTGAGTCTGCCTCTCCTAGTCCATTGATTCAAATGTTAATCTCTTTTGGAAACACCCTCACAGACACACTCAGGAACATTACTTTGCATCCTTTCAATTCTTCAATCCAATCAAGTTGACACTCAATACTAACCATTACACTGGGGTACTGTAACTTCTTAATTGGTTTCTGGAATTCTCATGAAGGCTTTGGATTGCCTATTGTTTTTAAGTCATTGTCTCTGTGGAGGACACCAAGATCTGTGGCTTTCCATTCTACCTCTTGCATGAATCAGAGGATGCCTTTTGTATGACTTACTTTGCTTTCTGCTCTCAAATTTCTTTCTTTGTCTTTCAATAATTTGATTGTAATGTGTTTCAGTGTGGATGCTTTTGAGTTTATTTTAGAGTTAGTGGGCCTATTTATATGTGTAGATGTATGTCTTCCATCAAATTCGGGAAGTTTTAGGTCATTAGTTCTTCAAATGTTCTTCTTTCTTTTCTCTGGGACTGCTATTATAAATTTGTTGGTATTTGTTGTTATTAGTTGGACTATTTGTATGTGTAGACATATGTCTTCCATCAAATTTGGGAAGTTTTAGGTTATTATTTCTTCAAATGTTCTTTTTGTCTTTTCCCATCTCTCCTCTTCTCTGGGACTGCTATTATAAATATGTTGGTACACTTGATGGTGTCCCACAGGTCTTGTAGGCTTTTATTTTTCTTCATTCTTCTTTTATTTTTACTCCTCAAGACAGATAATCTCAATTGGCCTATCATCAAGTTCTCTGATTTTTTTTCTTATTACTCTTCAAATTTGTTGTTGATATCTATTAGTGATTTTTTTCACATCAGTTATTATACATTCCTGCTCCAGAATTTTTGTTTCATTTTTATGATTTCTATCTCTATTGTTTTTCTTCATTTGCTAAGACATCATTCTTCTTATTTCATTTAGTTCTTTGTTCATGGTTTCATTTAGCTCTCTGGGCTTATTTAAGAAAATTAATTTAATGGTTTTCTCTACTACATCCAATATCTGAGTTTTCTCTGAGACATTTTATATTTATTTCATTTTTCCTGTGAGTAAGCCACATATTTTTATTTAATTACATGTCTCATATATTTCTTAAATCAGACATTTTGAATATTATTGTGTAATAAATCTTGAAAGAAGATTCTCCTCACCCTCAGAGTTTACTGTTGCTGCTTATTATGGTTTGTTGTTTGTTTAGTAACTTTTCTAAATTACCTTTGAGAAACTGCATTCTTTGTGAGTGGCCACAAAGTCTCTCTTTCTTAGAGTAATGGCTCAGCTAGTGATTTGACAGAAATGCCCTTAAATTCTTGGACTTTTTCTTTTCTTAATCTCTCCCTGTCATTTCAGATTTTCTCCATGTTGGGACACTCCTTCAATGCTTAGCCAGGATGTTTACAACTCTAACTTAGCCATCACTTCCTGTTTGCATGTAGTCTAATTGTCAACCAGTGGTAAAAATTTATGGTCTTAGTAGGTCTTTACTGACCTTACACTGTGTGTGCACATGCATTTTTAGATTCCCTGGTATATGTGGGAGTTTTTTGTTTTTGTTTTTGTTTTTGTTTTTTGATGGAGTCTCGCACTGTCACCCAGGTTGGAGTGTAATGGTGTGAGCTTGGCTCACTGAAACCTCTACCTCCCAGGTTCATGTGATCCTCCTGCCTCAGCCTCCCAAGTAGGTGGGATTACAGGCACACAGAATCACACCTGCCTAATTTTTTGTATTTTTAGTAGAGATGGGGTTTCACTATGTTGGCCAGACTGGTCTCGAACTCCTGACCTCGTGATCTGCCCACCTCGGCCTCCCAAAGTGCTGGGTTTTTAGGCGTGAGCCACTGCACCTGGCCTATGTGGGAGCTTTTCAAAGCCCTTATTCAGCCCTTGTTCCTCCATGTATCTCCTTTCCCACCCTTTTCCTTCCCAGGCTATTCATTTTGTATACTACTTGCTCCAATGGTTATTGTTTGTCACAGGTAGCTGCACCTCATTTGTTTCTTCTTATGCCTTTGACAAATGTCACCTGAGAAGCCTGTTCATCCCTGAAAAATTCCAAGGTAGGCAAAACAAAAGCAAGCCCTTGAGCTTAGCTTTCAGGGAGCCACCAGGCATATCAAAGCACACTATTTCAACACTTTGAGGATAAGGTCCTCTATTGCTTCCTTCACTACCAACAAGTTTTATGAGAAATTTGACAGCTATGTTTGCAGCCACTGATGTGCTGGAGAATGATTTGATTCCAGAGTTTTGAAAAAGGTTTTTCAGGCAGTTTTTGTTTTTTTTTTAAACCAATAATAGTTGTTTTAGTGGAGGGATAGAGTTTTGGAGTTCCCTACTCTGCCATTTTAAATAACATCATATCATACCACCATCATTTTATTTTCTGATAATTTTTATAAAAATTCTAATTTCATAAATTAATAAACATAATTTAAAAACTTCACATGTTTAAATAAAAATCATTGAAATATACAAACATTTTTCTAGATTGCTTTGAAAATAATTCTGTAAATTATCTCTGGACTCTTGAAAAAAGAGCATAGGGTTGTATTTATAAATATTCAAATTTTTTTATTTGTGATGTGAACCAAATTCCCTATAGGTTTATTATTAGTTTTGTTTGTTTGTTAGTTTGGTGATGGTTGACCCTGTTGATTTTTGAAAGACTGAAAAAATTTATAAACTGTTTGAATACATTTTTGTTGTTTGTAATGTTTCCATGTATTTTTAAAATATACATTTTCTATATTTTGAAGTAATTTTATCGGACAGCAAAAGTTAATGACTTTTATATAATTACATTTTAATTGTGACTAGAACTTTTTATAATTATTAAATTTATTCCTCTATCTTACTTAATGTATTTTTTCTTTAAATTCTACTTTGTATGATATCAATTTTGTCTGAGCACTTTACTTTTATTGTTTGCATTTGCCTAATACATTTTAACCCATCCTTTATATTTTACCATTCTAAGGTCACTTTATTTGAGATGTATTGCTGATTTTAAAAAATGACATTTTAAATCAAATTAATATTTTTTGCCTTTATGTAGACTAGGTGCTTGAAGCGTTGGCATTCAATTTTACAATTTATATTTTCTCTGGTATTGTAGAATAGTGCTTCCTATTTTTTTTTCTATACATCAGGAATCTTAGAAAATATGATTGCCGTTGGTCATGCTGTATTGAATGTGCAAGACCATTTCCAGCCAGAGTAAACTTGCTATTCTTTCCTGGCCCTACTAAGGATAAAGGAGCTCTATAAGTTAGCATAACTTAACCCATAACCCATAACCTATTAAGAATAAATTAATAGGCCAGGTGCAGTGGCTCATGCCTATAATCCCAGCATTTTGGAAGGCCGAGGTGGGCAGATCACGAGTTCAGCAGATCGAAACCATCCTGGCTAACACGGTGAAACCCCGTCTCTACTAAAAACACACAAAAAAAGGAAAAAAAGAGCCGGGCGTAGTGGCCAGTGCCTGTAATCCCAGCTACTCGGAAGGCTGAGGCAGGAGAATCATTCGAACCCAGAAGGCAGAGGTTGCAGTAAGCAGAGATCACGCCACTGCACTCCAGCCTGGGCGACAGAGTGAGACTCTGTCTCAAAAAATAATAATGAATTAATTTAAAACAAAAATAAAATAAATTAATGTGCAAACAGTGCATTCTTACAGTTTGGGAGTTCTGCTAAATTAGCCATTGTTGTTTCATTACCCAGAATCCATTTACCATTCTTACGGCAGAAGCATCCCAATAATATTGTGAGAAATATGACTTTTTTCCCACTCTCAGTAAATGTTTGAATAGGATTCTCACATTCTTCTCTGGGATTTCGACATATGACTTGGGTCAAAGCAATCAGGGTAATTATATTACTTTGGTCATGGTGGTATCAGGACGAGACATTAATCCAATCAAAGACAATAAAAAGCAGTGATTTAATAACTTTTGTAGTGGCCACCAAAAATATATTTTTCTTGTGGACTTCACGGGGTGAGAGTATAAGATGTGGGGCTTGTGCAGCCATCTTGCTGGCATCTTTCTGTGTGGCTTGCTTGCTGACCTGCACAAGAATAATGGCTAGCATGTGGATCCTAGGGATGTTGTTTTATGTCTCAATAGAACCATTCCTCAGCCACCCAATTTTATGGGCCAATCAGTTCCCTAGCCTATTTGTAAGACAGGCAAGCAGTTTTTAGCCTTAATAGTGGTTATTTTTTTTTCTTAAAAATTTTAACGTGTTCGTTGTTAATATCAGAAATTAAATACTAATATACATTTTGTGTAAGAAATATCATATGATTAAATAAAAAAATGAGGCATTCTAAATTCAAAATTAGTATGTTAATCGGTCATTTTGAGGTTGTAGGATTATAATTGTTAAATATTTATATTACTTTGTAATTTCCAACTTTAATAATTAAATGTTATATAATTGAAAATAGAACAACAAATGACCTATATTGTAATGCTGAGACTGAAACAGACAATTTTAGGCTCAATTATCATACTTGATAGTATAGTTCCCCACTGCCACTTCCAGCAATCTTGCCTCTCTCATCCATATAATCCGTAATTTCCAACAGTCACATGATATGTAACCTTACCCATTCTCACTTTGTACATATTGACATTGGCCATACTTCTAGGACAAGCCACTTTCAACCAAACTACTTCTTTCATTTTTTCTCTTAGAGTTATTTTTCTTGTTTACTTCATTGAAATTCTTAAGATTTGAATTACATACCCCACTGTCTCATCACCTAATCACAATGCTCCACTCAACATGGGAACTCCAAAATATTCTGACTTGATTAACTTCTTTGCTTCTCCACCATGACAATTCTAATTTTGAAAAAAATCATATTTATCCTGGACTACTGAAGTAGCCATAGAACTAGAAAACCTTGTCTTTCTATTACTCCACATATGTTAGAGATGCAAAAATTCCTTTAACATATCTGGTTAAAATTATCCAATGTTTTTCTATAGCACTTGAAATAAACTCCTGATTCTAGCTTATAAAGCCCCCTATGTAATCTGTTTTTTTCCTACTCTTCATATTACCCTTGGACTACCCTCCCCTTCTCTCTTGCTCTACTCTAGCCAAATTAGCCTCTTCCCTTTCTTCCTTAAGCCTTTGGACAAGTTGCATCTTTTGCCCAGAAGACTCTTCCTTCTGGTATTTAAAAAGGTTTGCTTGTTGTCAGTTAGTGCACAACTCAAGACTTACGTCTTCAGAGAAGCTTTCAATTGACAATTCAATATAATGCATCTCTGAAACAGAAATTCATTCTCCAGAATAGCATGCTTTGTCATTGGATGGTTTCTTAGTTATTTGTTTAGTTAGCTGTTTATTGTATTATCTCTCAGACTATAACGTAAGTTCCATTATGTCTGTCATAGTCTTAAGTGTATATAGAACAGTGCCTATCTTACACTTTGCCGCATAAATGATTAATGACTGAATAAATGAACAGATCAGTATTCCATAAGAAAATGTTCATAATGTCAATGTAAGAATTAATTTTCCCATCTTTACTGTTACATGGCTTCTAAGCATTACTGTGCTATAATGAGATTTGTACATGTCTTTCCTCCCCATTATATCCCATGCGATTTGATGAAAATGAGTGCTTTATTTTCCCTTCTTTGTACTTCCCAAGGAAGTGCCTTGCACATTACCTTGGTGTCTTAGACATAATGGCCATTCATAAATGTTTGTCTAATTGAATTATGTTGCCTTTACAAAATCTTAAGAGCCTCTCATGAGCATTCCTAAGGGAAAGATTTTTCTCTTGGAACCTCTCATGAGTCCTTAGACCAAAATTAATTGCTAGCTCCTCTCTGTTTTCATTGCGATTAGTATATGCTAAGTGTTTTAAACAATATGATTTACATTGTGGAAATTCATCAACATGTCTATTTCTACAGCTAAACTGAGAGAATGTTAGCATTGTTTCTTAAATATAACGGTGAACAAAAATATCATTGATAATAAATTGAAGTAGTATTCAGTTATGTGTTCATTCTCATCAAAATATGGGAGGTCAACATGGAAGACCATTATAATATAAAGATTTTGCAGTCTTTCCAGTTAGTGATTGCTACCAAAGAACAATCATACATAGTTCTTGAAGGATCTTGACTATTACAGAACAACCACTCAGTCAGCCAAGCAACTTGCTTGAGAAAACAAAGGTGAAGTTATTTACATGCATTTTGTCTAACCAATCCGTGAAATCTATGACAATGAAGTAGAGTCCATAGTTCAGTTTTTGTTTAGGGAAGTATGTGATACAATTCTTTTTTTTCCTTCACTTTAGTATTCTGGTAATAACAGACAATCTTCTCAGGAAAGGATAGTTTTTACAAGTATATAATAATTACATTTTCATTAATTTAATATGCTTTGTCTTACTCTGAAAAAAAAATTGACTATATACTATCAAAACAAACACATCAAACACTAAAGGAAGTTCAGCACAAATGAAACTTCCTAAACGATATCTACACCTTGGCTGATTTTTTAAAGAAACATGTTCTGGCTCAAACTACCTTCAATATATTCAGGAGGAACAGAAATTGTGCCTTTGAAATATGGAGTTCCACTTTGAGGAAACCCAACACTCCTTAATGCCCCTGTGTGACTATGACTTCAACGTTTATTCATCATTCAATTGTTTGTTTGTTTGTTTTTTAATAGACCACTTTTTGCCAGGCACTGTTATTGAATCTGGGAATACAGTAGTGAATCGGACAGAGTAGGCCCTAGCTTATAGACCTTTTTCATTCTAGTACAAAACTTGAAAGTTCATCATGTACCAGATAAGGCAGGCATTTTTCTTCAGACACTTTATCTTTTCTATCCCTTACAAGATGAAGCCACCAAAACTGATGAATGGCATACTTGTCACTGAAACTAGAATAGTGGAAGACACCAAAGACCATTGTTCCCCTATAAATTAGCCTGGGAATTTTGTAGCCATCCGGACTTTATCTTACTGGTCTGAGGAATCCAAGAACAAAGCATTGCAGTAGTTCTTAGCTGAGATCCAGATTTTCCAGGTGGTAGACTGATGAACTGTAAATAATAAGTAATCATTCCAGAATCCCAACAATGCAACCTGTTAGGAAGAAGACATACAGATTCAAATTTTATTCTTTTACCTCTCATCCCATGAAGTCACTAGATAGTTCACAATACTAACCGTGACCTATAGTGAGCATCTGGCAAAATGTCCTCAAATATTTGAGCAAAATTGACGTTTGTTGAGGCCAGACAATTCCTAAGAGTTTAAAAATATTATTCTGTCCATGTTTGATTTTAAAGCTCCCTTGGTCATCACTGTGGTAAATTTTATTTTGGATCTTTCACTTTCTATGGCTGTGGCAACACCTTAGTAGTTGTAAATACTTTTGCCAAGAAGACACTGTTAATCCATGCCAGCCATCATTATACAGTTCATATGAAAGTCCATTGTAACGGACATTCAGGAACTAAATGACCTTTACTATTCTTCAGGTTATTTCACTTTCTGGATTAAGTATTCAAACAACTCCATGTCAATCTAGCAAGTATATGACTGAGAATAAAACAAGCCTGTTATCTATCAAATGGGTCATGAAAGAGTGCTTCCAATAGATAATTTAAACAGTTTTGTAATCTTAGCATTGCAGAATTTGCCTGCCACAATTTACTGCTTTTTATTTTACCCATGACCCTTAGATTCATAATCTGCTGCAACCACTACTTTCCTAGTAGTACATTCGTATCTGGAAAGGATACACAATTTTTGGCAAGCAACATCATATTGAATTAAGGGGCAGCACATTGTTTTCCCAACTGATGCTACAGATTGCAGGTGATGTTTGTTGTAGGGCACAAGGAGTGGTGTTTGGTTTGAGGTATATTTCAGAGAGAAATACTGCATAGCTCTATTCCCAGTGTACATACCATCCGCCTTTGCCAAAACCGGGAGAAATTGTACCTCAAGTGTTTCAATGGAATGGAGATCATCAACCTTATGGCATCATAGCTTTACCTCCAATCTACTTTATTTTATATCTCTTCTTGGTTGCCAGAAATAATTTTATACAGGAATTACTTACATGATAGCTTAAGTCTGAACATCTACGGACATTGTGGTTAATGCCAATACACATCTATGACCATATGTATTTGTTAATATAATTATTCACATATTTATCCCATTGTCTTTGTGGAGTTTGCAACTGCTCACTCTGCATTTTTTTTCTTCATCATTCCTTCATTGTCTCATGTAAGAATTCCTATACTCCCAGCTATGCTATCCTATTCATCCCATGTGAAAGGAAATGCAGAGAGATTCAGGTAAATTATTACTGACAACTGTTTATCCTGTAACAATTATTATAGAGCAACTTGGCAATATTAGAGACATCAAAACAATTCCAAAGGAGCTGTGTCTTGCACTCGGCATATACTAATTCAAGAGGTCAGTGCTTCTCTGCCAGGAGGTGGCATGTATATGTACTCTCTTAGGAAATGTGTAAGATAAAGATCCTTAAAACTTTAATATTGATTAGAAATTTAGCCTATCCATAAAGTGTTGCTTTTTGTCTCTGTAGCAAGAGTAATGATTATTATATGATATTACTGGATGTGGGGTAAGAGATTGCCAAGTTAATAACTCTGGAAATTTATATTCTTAAGCAAGAAATATAGGCACTTGTGAAAGTTTAGGAATTTTTATGGGGGGCTATGTGTCATTGCAATAGAGTTATCTCACTATAATCTGTAGTGGCACTTAGAGTATCTAAGTAGGAATACTCTACCAATTTAGGGCAAATAATGATATAAAGAATGAATTACACAATCTGTAAGCCACCACTGTGTTGAATTTCCTATGGAAAAAAGGCATGATATCACTAGTGCCTTAAGCTTAAACCATTTTGATATGTTATAAACTGGAAATGATAGTGACCTGAATGCTTAAGAAGCACTAGAAACTAGAAAATATGAAAATCTGCAGGTGGAAACCTTAAACATTGCATACTTCTTTGGCTGGTTCTTTCTTCATGTTGCAAACATCAATTATTAAATACTACCAACATTATTTAAGTAGTCACTTTTAATCATAATATTTTACATGTATATTTATACCACCATAATGAAAGGTCCCAATGTGTTTTACAGACTATACATAGCTTTATTACTAAAATGTGGCTATCTTCACTAAAAGCACATTTTTATTCAAGATAATTGTACAATGCAATAGACATAGATTATGCTAATAGACAAGAGGAAGAACATGAATAAATAAAAGCCATAGATAATCCCCAAATCTAATTTTAACTACTATTTTAAATTTTTCTCTTCCACCAAACCTTTATAAGGGCTGCTAACAAGTAATAAAATTGACTGATTGGTATTTCATTTTCCCTTCCTTCTGTTGCTCACCTATAGGTGGAAATGCTAACAAGCATGGGAATAGGCATGAGACAGGAAGTAAAGGAAAAAGGCAATAGAAGAAGTAAGAGGTAATCCAACACCTGGGTAATGAGCTCATGAATAACAGAGAGTTGACTGAAATGATAACACTTAAGTAAGTACTGTAATAAACTCTGTAATCAGTATTCTCAGTGGCCTAGTGGCAAGAAAGAGAACTACTATCTTTACAAGAAAAGGGAAGTCCATGATTTTTAAAGGATTTGTGCTACAAACAGGATATTAAGCTTCAGTGCAAAATACCCGGGGTATTTCAACTGGAGAATTTAGATCACCTCTAAAATGCGTTTCTTATATTATATAAAGACTCCAAGTTTATAAACAGTCTTAAATGAACATATATATTTATATTTATATATAGTCATGATGTTATCACCACATATAAAATTCACTAATCACAAAATTCAATATTCACAAAATGTGATAAGATGAAATGTTTTGGTTTTCTCCAAATTATCTTTCTCCTTAGCTGCCTGAAGTTACAAATTTTTTTTTTTTTTTGAGAAACAGGAATAAGTATTGTGAAAAGAATGAATACTTGGATTCAATGAATGCACTCCATCCCAATAAAAAAGCACATCTATCTATAATCATCTTGCATAGGTACACAGTTTATCAAAGTTATTTTACCATCACTCCTAATGGAGGATTGTGTCTTCAGTTCTTTTTCCTTGCTCTATCACAGGATTGTATAACACACACAAGTAAGGAAGAGTTGGTTGCTTACTGGCAGGAATAGAAACACTGATTATGGCTTCCTCTTAGGTCTCTTTCAATCTGTTCGTTTTCTGTAATCATTTTATACATGTCTGCCAACAAATCCTCCAATAAGAATTAAATGAAGTTCTTTCACTTATAGAAATTTTACCTTCCTGGGCCACTAGATATTTACTATATTTCTTAAATATTCTCAAGTAACATTTAAAAAAAAATTTTAAGCATTTTTTTTTCACAGAAGCCAATCACTCTCTTGCCACCTTCGGGCAAACCCACTTTTGAACGCCCATTTTTACCTTGCAAAGCAATATTTTGACTTCCAGATCTAGAGTCTTAACAATGCCAAAGCAAACCATAACTCTCCTGTTACAGAATGCTGAACACTGGAAGATACGTTAGTGACCTCACCTCTAGATATATGCTTAATATCACACATTTGTATTTTTGGTATTAAAACTCCTGCATTTGTCACTCCTAATTGGATCCTAAGCAGAAAAAAAGCAGTTCACAGCATGCCCTCTGTGAGCTGTCATAAACAGAAATATGAGGCAGTGCCAAATCCCCCAAGGATTGACAGCCAATGATTAGGATGTTTTAATTTAGTGGACATACAGAACTTCTTTTGACATCTAAATGGGTGAGTGCCATAAGTAATCTATTTTTTGCACATATTCAAATTTAGAATGAACAAAAAGTAACTTAAAGTAGCATTTTAAAAAACAGAGTTAGCAGAGAAGTTGATTTCTCCGAAAATAATGAATTACCACAACTGAAATAATTAAAATAGGTTATAGACATTTTCTTTCTAAAAAAAAAAAAAAAAATCATGGTATGAAGACAACACATGCACATGGAGAGTACTGTTTTATTTTTTTATTTTTATTTTTTGCCATGCTCTGTCTTTTGGCTCAGTTACTCACATATCTATAAAAAAAAATATTTTTTCTTGTTACTTGAGACAGAGTCTCACCCCTGTCACACAGGCTGGAGTGCAGTGGCACAACAATGGTTCACTGCAGCCTCCACTCTTCAGGCTCAGGTGATCCTCCCACCTCATCCTCCCTAGTAGCTGGGACTACAGGCATACACCACCATGCCCAGCTAATTTTTTGTGTTTTTAGTAAAGAAGGGGTTTCACCACATTGCCCAGGCCGGTCTGTTCATCATGAATAAAAAAACATAAATGGGAAAGGTTATAGGTAACCTCAATTGATTAGAGAGGGACTGGATAATGGACAGTTGGAAAGGCCTACTGGAACATTGGGTTAGACTGCTAATCAGTTCTATTTTATTGTTATAGTTTATTTGAATATGTCTATTCTATAAAATTTAAAAAATGGTGTAAAAATTAGGAAATTTTACCACTTTTTTTCTTTAATTTAATTTTTTAGGCAGGGTCCTGCTCTGTCACCCAGGCTGGAGTGCAGTGGCATGAGCATGGCTCACTGCGGCCTTAACTTCCAGGCTCCAGCAATCCTCCTTCCTCAGCCTCCCAACTAGCTGGGACTACAGTCATGTGCCACCATAACTGACTGTTTTTTATACTTTTTGTAGAGACAGGTTTTTCCATGTTGCCCAGGAAGTTCTTGAACTCCTGGGCACCGTGTCTGGCCTCACGCTATCATTTTAAATTTTCTGTAGAAGTTTCATTTTCTCTCAAGTAGGTCTCCAAACTCACTCATTTGTTGCTTGCTGTGATCCAGATAAAAATTTTAATCTTTCAACTTCAAATTTGAATGATTGAATGTTAATAATGATGAAGAAAAGTTATTATCCATTTGCTACCAAACTCTTGAAGAATTCTAGTTCTACTCTTGAGCGTATATTTCAATAATGAGGAGAGAAAAAACTCTTATGGAAGGTTGACAGAAGTGGGGAAATATTACCTTTGAAGTAGAGAATGAGCACCCTGTCTTGCCTACTTCACAGCTTGTTTCTGGGATAACCCTGAATACAACATCTCAGAATATAATGCTTTTATTCCTGTGCTATGATTTTAAGAAAAAAAAATTGACCATTAGTATAATAAAATGAGTCTCATCAGCATGTGAATTTGAATTTATAAATCACCTTTTCCTTGGAAATTTTATCTTAGGAAGAAATACAGTCCATAGAATGAAGGATGTAATGGCTCCATCATTGTTAAATAAATATGATTGGGAAACAATCAGAAACATGGTATTTTATTTTTATATGAGTTATTTTGCTTCATGGGAACCAGCAATATTTCATATGTATGATCTTTCCACTTTTAATAGCATTGGTCCTAAGAATTTGAGATAAAAGTTATTTTAATTATTATTAGGATAAGGGGGTGCTAATAATAGCTTATATCAGTTTATTTACAATAACAAGAGTAGAATGAATAAGTGGAACAGTTGACTAACCACAGTGATTTGCATGTGGGATCCTGTAAAATCATCTAATGAAATTAACAATGAAATGAATTTAGTAACTATTTTTTTTTCTCCTAAAACTTTTTTGAATTTTCTGGTGTTTTCTTCTTCTACACAGGTCATGTTATTGTTTGTATTTTGTTCTTCTTTTTGATTTTTGTTACAAGTAGAGAGGCATATGATTGACTAAGGGGAGAGGGGGGGACAGCAAACAGTCCTTGGCACTGACCGTGAATAGCTACTTTTTGTTGGACTTTAAATGGTGCTGAGTTCTGCAAACATATCACCAACCCTAGGGCTATGAACTATCGGGCACTGATTAGATCAAATCTGGAAAGTCCTACTTATTTTCAGTTAAGAAAATTTAAAGGGTACAAGGAAAACTAGTGCATTCTCATGAAAAGTTTCCAGGATTTTTTGATGGAGTATGTCCTGTTATATGGAGTAATTCTAAATGTTTACCTTGATAATGATTTAGCTCAGACATTATAACTATATTCAGATATTTGGAAGCCTTCCACGTGCAGTGGATTCGACTTAATATAAATGGTATCTCCATCCTTCATATGTAACATTTTAAGATCCACAAGATGTAACTTGATATAAGGAAGAACTTTTTATCCATTTTCTGCAGATAGAATACGTTGTTTGTGAGACCATAAACTCCCTATTGTTTGGATTGTTCAAACAGAGAATGGATGGTATAATAGCTAGACTGAATGGATTTACAGAATATTGAATTTGGGATTGGACTTTCCTTGTTTCAAATCCTGATTTCAAGACTTATGTACTGTGCAATCTTGGTATAGTTACTTAAATTTTCTAACACCCAGCTTCTTGTTTTACAACATGAGAATAATACGTACCTCATCAAGTGTTTATGGGGCTGTTATAAAGTATGCAAAGCAATTACTACAGAATATGATACCAGTAGAAACTCAAAAATAGTAACTGCCATTTTACTGCAGAATTAGTTTATTCATTAAATGGTTACTGGAGTAAAATGTTTTGAAATGTCCTCAGGTCACCATGATAGAGCTCCATTTAACCATGATTTTTAGGATTTATCTAATACTCACCATTATAAAATAGATGATATAAGTGACACTCTTTAACCAATTACAATCATGGCATGGTGTAACAGTAAACGTTTCCCATGACATGAGATTAACCATAATTGAGTGAATATTATAGAATGGGATCTCTTATTCAATCATGATAAGTGAATAACATTGAGCTAGCTATTTTAACTAGCTAACCCACCAACTCTAATTGCACGTTACCACCTTTATATAGGTGGTCAGTAAGTGGAAACACATATTAGTTAGAGTTGCCTCGACTTGAAATGGCCTTCACGTTCTCATTTGTTCATTTCACTTTTCGTTTATCTTCCTAAAATTCTTAATACATGGCAGACCACATTTCTGAAAAATATTTATATACATGTGTACATGTCTATTAGTTTCTTCATTTGAGCAATGCTCTTATTCTTCTCTCTTTTTTTTGCATACCTAAGAGAGCTTCTTCAGATAAAATTTCTTTTTAGCAAGTCATTCTCAAGTATTGTTGCCTAGCATATCTGTACAACTGAGTTCTAGATAATTTATGGGTTCTCGCTTTGCTCAATTTTCAACCACTTTTGAAAAATGTGATAAACCAGAAACCCAAGTGAGTTAAAATCAGTGGGAGTGTTTCCCCGATATAGCTGTGTCTTCTGAAATTCATATGGAAATAATGTTTATATGTTCCTAAGTGCTTCTTTTCAAATTTCTTATATAATGTAGAGTTAAACTCTTCATTTTTTCATAGTGTATCATTGATGATGTGATCATGAATAATCCCTGAATTGTACACAAATATGTGTTCATTACCAGACATACCTTTGTCAATAAAAAAAAAATCAATGAAACAGTGTTTTATTCAGGATTCTTGGTTAAAAGCAACAGGGTGGTGAGGGCGGGGAACACTGAGTACTTTTAAACACTGAGAGAATCATTGCAAGCAAATCTGGACTCAGAAAATCAGTAGAAAGCTGACATACCAAGTTTGGAAAATTGGCAGAAGCCAAAAGAGATCTGGAGCATGAACAGCAGGAGCCAGAGGAAGGGCACGCATCAGGAATCCGATGGTTTGCACACCAGCTAGGCTGCTGCTTGAAACCTGACCTCCAAGTGTCCCTCTGCCACTAGAATAGGATTCAACTTTTCAGATTAGGTCACATGGCCAAATCCTGGCTGTCATCTGTAGGTGGAAAAGGGAAGAATATGTCTTACTTTTCCCAAAAGAACTAACAGCTTGAGGAAGTTTGGTGTGAGAGGTGAGCCCCAGCAATTTCCATTCAGGTAAGAGTAAACAAATGATAAAATTCTTACAAAATAGATATTGGTATAGCTGGGTGCAGTAGGAAAAAGTGGAGTGGACCATACGACCAAACTTTTTAAATTAAAAAGAAGCAAATTGTATATTACTCAGAAATACTCACAAAAGTATAGTTTGTAAAAATGTTATCTGCTGACTGTATTGTTTCCACATTTGTTGAAAATTACTCAAGAAAATAGATTTTTATTTAGGATAAATCTTTTTTTTACAAAATTTTTCCTATAAAACTGTATATAACTATCTTTTATATTATGAATAAGCATCCACGACGGTGTCTTAGTTGCCACAGTAGACATATCCAGGACTAGTAGGATTATCCAAGTTGTATCATAATGACTTCAATGAAATTTACCAAAAATACAATGAAGGAATATTTATTCCTAAATATCATTAAGCTTAGGAATTTACAAAAGAGGAATAAACACTATTATTCCTTTCAAATTGATTCTTTTTTCATCCTTTTTTTCTTCCTCTTGAGATTTTATACATTGTTTCTTTAATTGTCTAGGAAACTTTTGCATCAAAATCATTTAGGGGATGGGATATGTATTCCTGAGCCCCATCCTAGAATGAATGAACCCGAATTTGGGATAGGAAAACTAAACACACTTATTTAAAAGAAACATCCCAAGTATATTTGAACGTTTAAAAACTATGCATTAGAAATTGTTCTTAGTAGCTCAATCTAAAGTTAACTTATGTTGATCAGATTTGCTAAATAAGAAAAAAAATCAGAAAGATCAGGGAGAATCTGAAAAGAAAAAAAATCAGGAAATTGTTTTTGAAATCTTATTCTCTCACATCGTATCACTTTTATGTCCCAAAAGCTAAGATATTTGTGTTGCCATACCAAAGTGTTTTAGATGCTTAATAACATGTTGAAACATAAAAGTAAATTTTCACTGTGGGCCAAAGTCATCTGTTTTTCTCACACGAAACATACAAAATTTACTAGAGATGTACATGAGAATTTTAACCCGTTTTAAAAATATGATTTCCTTAGATGTGAATTTTTTAGGCATGGCAAAGGAAAAGTTATTTAGAATGAAAGAGAAACTGCTAACAGAAAGGGAGGTTACAAGCCTGTCTTTAGACAGCTTCTGGCCTTACAGTGTTCTAGCAAACTGTATTGAAATGAATGAAAGCAATTATAAAAGGAAGCTGCTGACCTTTTTGAAAAGGCTGCCAATCCATAATACCTCCTGCAATGCTCATCCCCTTTATTCATGCTTAACAAACCTTGTCACCCTTGTCGCAGTGCCTTAGAACCCCTTGTTAACTTTTCCCCTTTTGTTGTCTTTAGGGTATCTGCAGCATGCCTGTCTGCTGAAATACCTTTCAATTGCCAATTAGAGGAAGTTTAAGAATGAGTACCTAGGGATGAATTAACCTAGCAAGTTAACCTGGGGAAGAATGTGTTAGGGATACAAACTCTCATCATCACACCTTGCATATTTACTTACTCATCTGATTTACTTGAGAGTGAGGATGGAGTGGTTTAGGTTATATATTTGCACAACAGTTGGAAAGCATCTCAGTCCGGTTTTTTCAGCATGTAAACAATTTGAAAAACAAACACCAGAATCTTAGAAATGCCTCCCCACCAATGTGTTCATTTTCCCTCAAGTGAAAAAAAATGCTAATATGTAAGCACTGCTTTGCGGAAACACTTAACAGCTACCTGTAGGTAGAATAAGGCAATTCCTTTCGGAGAGTCTTATCCAGAATATCTTCTTGCTTTATAAGGCCGACTTAACATATAAGCCCCCGGATCATCCCTGTTTGGATTAACAATCATTTGAATGATTATTAAGCAGAATTCTGTGGAATTGAGTAGTTCTGGCACTCAGATAAGAAAAAAAAACTCTTCTATTTAAATTATCCGATGTTTGAACATCTAATCAAGATTTCTTTTTTTTTTTTTTTTCAGTTTGTGCTTCTGATTTTCTGCTTTCATAGTAAGTAGTTTTCTTGAAGGAATGTTGTAGACCATGAACTCTTAGTACCTACTACTGGATAATTTGTTAACATGCTTGCAGTAGCAGAGTGAAGAAAAATGAGATAATTTAAAATACGCAGTGTATTTGATCCTGAGGTACTCTTACTTTCCATAAATATCATGTATTGTTGCTAATGTATGTTGACAACATATATAACCTTCTGTACATTTATAAAGGTTGAGGCATGGAAGAGGAAAAGCATATAATGAACCTTTACTATGTTCTGTTCTCAAAAGACTGATGAGCTTTGTGGAGGCAAAAGGAGAACTTTATTTTCTAAAAGCAATCTGCAGACTGGGGAGACATAGTGTTTAGGTGCAAAATGAAATTGTGCTTCAAGGAGGGATCAGGGAGTAGGAGATTATAAATGTAAAACTTGCAAGGCATGGGAAAGGAGTCAAGGGAGGGAGAAATCGAGTCTTGATTGGAGGACCCTTAAGCTCCAAATCGCTAGTCTCTCTTAACTGCGTGGTTCCAGGTGGTCTGTTCACGGGCATGATATGGTTTGGATCTATGTCCTCCCCCCAAATATCATGGGGCCTGGTTGGAGGTGATTTGATCATGGGGGCAGATTTCCCCCTTGGTGCTGTCATATCCATAGTGAGTCCTGAGATCTAGTTGTTTTAAAGTGTGTGGTACCTCCTCCCTCTCCTTCTTCCTCCTACTCTGACCACGTGAAGTGCCTCATTCCTCCTTTGCCTTCCGCTGTGACTGAAGTGTCCCGGCTTCCCCAGAAGCCGAGCAGAAGTCCTCATGCTTCTCTTACAGCCTGTGCAACTGTGAGCCAATTAAACCTCTTTACTTTACATATTGCTACTCTCAGGTATTTCTTCTCTACAGCAGTACAAGAATGGACTAGTACACGGGCAGTTAGGGAATTACCTGCTGCAGCCGATTTTAACACCAACAACAGGACCAGATTTGGCTTGAATGAAGAAAGGGCAGTCTTGTGACATTCTTCTAAGACACGTTTCCAAAAACATAAAGTCCTTTTTGAACAGACAGGGTGAGTGACTGCTTTCCTGTACTGGTTGCCTGGTTCGGCTTTTAAGTTTGTGTGTCTTAGATATGAAAATCTGTTTTGCCTGCTGGGTAGGGCATACTTTAACAGTTCAATTTTTTTCACATATCTAATTTAGTATCTCAAAAAATCTATTATATCATTATTAATCTTAGTTTTTAGATGAGGAACCTAAGATAAATACAGATGGAGTTATGTGTTGAAAGCCACATAACTAGTAAGAGGCAGCAGAGAAATTAGAATTCAAAGAGAATTTTCAAATTCAAATAGAATTTTCTATGGGTCCAGAATCACTGTTTTGTTTCCCCCCCATATTATCCCATACTATATATAAATAAATTCTTTACCAGATCAGAGAGTAGCAAATGTAAAGTGAAGAGGGCCAATTACAAGATCAGACATAGGTTATGAAAATTCTAACTAGAAAATTTAAAGGAATAGTGGAGTTTATACAAAGTTAATTTGTAAAAATAAGTCTTTTCACGTTTTGTTAATATCATCTGAAAAATATTTGCTTCTTGTTTCACCCAATTTTACATTGGATTGGAAAAAAATGTATTATCTACGTAAAGAGAAGTATGCAAGGAATGAACTGTAGGTGTCTCTAGCTATATATTAAGATTCTCAATTCTAATAATGATATCACTGAGACCGAATGCAACTTGCCCAAAGTTACGCAGCGTTTATGACAAATAAAGTACAGTATTGCATGCCTTTATCTTTTAAAATACGAATAGCTACGTTAGCTTGAATTATTTTTTCTCATAAAATGCTTGCCAGTGTATTTATATTAAAATTAGTATGTTTCCTTTCTCCATGCTTGCGGTAAATATATTTTTAAAAGCCATAATAGTATTATAATAAGACAGATCATTACAGCAGCTTCATTATACCACCATTTCCCATATTTCCAAATTCTTAATATCTTTCTTTCTGACAAAGGTAAGATGGCTGAATCAATTCCTATAGAATTCCTCACAGGTAATTACTTCTTACAGTGCTAGGACCTGTATGCACATCAGAAGTCATTGGATGCGAGTCTGATTGTGTCAGTTTGCTTTGATACTTTATTTTAAAGGGAAATTGGGGCTTTTCCTTCTTTTGCACAATATAATGTTCCATTTTTTACCCACTAGACAGTGTCACTTCCAGCCTCCTACAGAAACATTTCACTAGGGTGCTTCCTAAAACCCTATCACCATGCAAGAGATTTGCATTGCAAATGCTTATATTATAATGTATTTCCATGTCACAACATTTCAGGGTGTTTTTTTTTCTTTTTTTTTTTGGTCACATTCCCTGTCAAGGTTATTCATAAAGGAGGAAAAACTACTCTCATGTAAAAAATCATCCGGTTGATTTTAAAATACAGTGTTTAAAACTATAGTGTTTTATTTAACTTAAAGTAAGATAATTGGTTATTATTACTTTATTAATTAATTAGGAAGAAATTCAGTCATTTGGAAAAGTGCCTAAGGCTTAATTAACAAAAAAATGCAGTCATTTGTAAAAGTGCCTAAGGTTAGGTTAGGTAGACTAGAAAAAGATACATGTGTATAGATAGATAGGATAGATATCTTATTTTCCAGTTTCTTTGTGAACATTAAGCTATTTTAAATATGTAAAGCTTCAAAGGATAGTCCTCTTAAACTTTGTGTAGAATAAACAATACTTCTTTTTTCTTTCTTGGTCAGCAGCCCCATTCCCATTATTGGAAAACAAGTGATTCTCAAAAGTGACTTTATCTTACACAGAACAGAATAACACATTCCTGATTTGTCCCTGTGTCATTTCTTATGAGGTCCCTGAAGACTTTAGAGAACAATTTTGGAGCTGGGAATTATAGTTTAAATAAAACAGGTTAAAAAGAGTATGAGGTAATTCCAAAACCAAGCACTAGAAAACTGAAATGAAGTCTTCCCTCCTTTACTTACTTTTCTCCCATGCTTTATCTACCCTAGTGGTCAGAGAAGAATTAAGCCCATATTACATCATTGTCCTTCCCAATTTTATAATAGCTTTTCAGAGGAAAAGATATGTCGGAGCAAAAGGTGTCTTCAACCTTATTCTAATTGCTCAGCATGATTCTCAACCATCTGACTTTTTATAATTAAAAAATAGTCTGTTATAAGTTTATTCTTTGAGGCTCCTTGTGGCACTTTATTAGATTTCATATTTATGGTCTAGCCATAATTTCTTTTCCCACATCTTGTACTTTGAACTCATCCTCAGCCAGACAAGTGCCTTATGAAGAGAAAAAAAAAAGTTGGTTTATGTACTACAGTAATTAAGAACTAAAAAGATGCTTTCACAGCTGTTGCTTTTGAAGTCAAGTTTAGTTAGTGGCAAGGTGCCAACTTTCAATTAAAAATAAGATTTTTATTTAAAAAGTATAATGTGTTATATTATGTCAATAATTCATTTTTAATGCACTCCTTTTTTTTAAAAAAAAAAGTTCTCTGCTAGTAACAGGGGCCCAAACTATCAACTATTTAAGGCCAAGTCCTTTGACAATGGTATATAGCATTCTGTGTTTGCTCAGCTTTTGTTTGTTCATCATTTGTTAAGCTGAAATAAAATACTTTCTCCCATTTTAAAAAAAATGCTTAGAAAGAATTTTAGTTAAGGCAGTTTTTTCTATTTTTGTTCCATCTCTGAAAAAAATATTCGAAGTATACAAACACATATATGCATATATTCACCGTGCTTTGATTTTAAAATTGAAACTGAAGGGGATAGGTACTAGTGTTAATTCAAATCAACTTGGTAGTAATTGAATCTATTTTCTGTTCTTATCTTTTCTTGTAATTACAGAGATGTGTTTACTTAACCTGAACAGATAAGCCATTTTCCTTAGTTATCAGAAGAATGGCATTGGAGGAAGCTCAGGTGTGACTCATTATAATAGTGCAAATTCAGCCTTGACATTGGCTCATAATAAAGCTAAAATCCTAGAAAGATGCATCAGTATCTGAATGCCATGCCCAAGGAAGGATGGGAAACAAAGGATGCATCTCTTTCCTTGTGTAAAAACGTTGTTGTTTTTCAGAGTGATGGGCCAAACTGAAGAATTCAAATTTACATGATTGTCCTTTGTGAAAAAAAAGAAAAGGAAATGTCCTTCATTTCTTTATTTCTTTCATTCTGTCATCTCTCTGCCCCTAGTTTGGCTTCCTTCTGGGTCGGTGGTGCTCACTGCTGATGATGCTCTACTTGGTCCAACCTCAGATTCCCCTTGGCACTCTTGGTAGCTGTTGCTTTTTTTGTTTGTTGTTTCTGTTTTCAGTTTCTCACCCTTATCGTCAAGACTCACTGCCTCCCATTATCAATATTTACTGAGCATTTACAGTGTACTAGAAACAATGGAACATACAGAAAGCATTGTCCCTGCTCTTGAGGAGGAGCTGACATCTTAATTTTTTTTTAAAAAAGTCTCTTTTAAAATGTCACTTTTGTTTGGTGTTTTTTGCAAAATACTGAGGAAATATTTTACAGTGTGAGCTTTGGGTATAACTTAGCCCCATCATTGTTTAGAGGATGGAGGAAGAAAAAGAGGAAGAATTTTGAAAGCAGACAACGACCGTTCAGGTAGGGATTAAAGGGAGATAAACACAATCTCATTAACTAAGGAGAGATTTGCTGCAGTAAATAAGAGGAGGGAAATAGTTTATGGGATGCCAGCAAAGGAAACAGGGTCCCTTAGACATTGAGTGGAGCCGGAAAGATCATGTGGCCTTGTTCCAAGTACATGCTACCAAGTAGGAATGCTAGAAGAGAAGGCTGAAAAAGGAAGGTAAACTTGTGCACCTGACAAATAGAAAGAATCAAGGATCAAAATCAAAGGCAGTTTATAAGAGTATCAAGAATTTCTTAAAAACCAAAAAGTGATTTGGAAGCACAAAACTTATACTTAATGCTGCTAAAGGTCATGATGGGCCAAGAACATCGTGGCTTCCTGAGTTAGAAAAGGCCATATACGAAAATTTTAAATTGAACATACTACTTTTTTTTCAATCTCCCCCTCTCCCAGAAAAAAATAGGAACTCATTTTTTTTCAGGGTGGCGGGGAGGAAAGGGGACCATGGGACATATTTGGAAACAGAGTTATATTAGTAGTGTTTTTGTTGTTATGATAAACTTTGTGTTTAAACTCAATTGAAAACTCATTAGCTGCCAAGGGGGCATAGGAATTAACTTTTGTTTTTATATTGTTTGCTTTTGTAGTTTTTATTTTGATACTTGCCTAATATGCATGTGCTGTAAAAATTGTTAACAGGGAAATATCTTGAGATGATGACTAGCTTTGTTTAATGTCTTATGAAATTTTCATGAACAATCCGAGGATAATTGTTAAGAACACGTGTATTAAATTCATGTAAGTGGAATAACAGTTTTATGAATGGACTTTTCAACTACTTTCTCTACAGCTTTTCATGTAAATTAGTCTTTTGGTTCTGAAACTTCTCTAAAGGAAATTGTACATTTTTTGAAGCTGTAGCTTTTGACTTGGAGGTAGTCAAAAGGCCTGGGCAGGGATATAATTCATTACCAACTTAATTATGTGTGTGTGAGCACAAATGCTTTCATAACCAAGATTTACCAGTATGCTTTTTCCCCTGCTCAGATTAGTTTATTTGGCTAGTGATAATTACAATGATGGAAATTTCAATTGCATGTCCAGTTGGGGAGTTAAACGGGAAGTTAGTGTCTGACCATGAGTCTTAAGGGAAGGCTATTTGACATTTCTTCTCATAATATTTCAAGCTAGATATTAAAAGATGTCTTCAAAGAAGAGAGGTTTTCTTCTCTGATGTTGCTTTAAATAGATTCATACACTAGGCAATGAATCTACATTTTCCAACCCGAATTATTTGAAAGACATTAAACTTGGAATTCTCTACAGAATATTGAAAGTGAGGTAGAGGAAAGAGGAAAGTTGATCAGGGGGAGCAGGTCTCCCAAAATGTCATTCTTGTTTGTCATACTGATGTAGCAAAACTTTAACCTTGTTTAAGTGCAGCTTTTCTCGGCTTATTCCTCGTTTTTAGCCACCTGGCTGATCACCGCTAGAGAAGAAAACATAACTATTTTGGTTTATTCCATTTAACACTCATTACCATTAAATTTTGGCTGACGTTTGGTGTTAACCGCCATTTCTATTACATTGTATTTGTCCAGTGAATAGTCAGAAATGACACTTGTATATTCTCTTTTCTTCTCAACCCTTCAACAGCTTCTCTCCCTTATTCACTTGCACTGGTAGACTCACTTTCTCTATGCTTCTGAGAAAATAAAAGCAATCACTAATCACAAGACATTTTCCACAAGCTCCCACCATTGCATAGGCCCATACACTTGCATCTCTACCCTCATGTTTGACTTCTGTCAGTTGGGAGGAATTACACATGCTTCAAAGGACAACCTGTCCAGCTGTGTCCTCGATCCATCTTTTTCACCTGTTCTAGGATAGTGCTCCAGGAATTCTATATTCATTTTCTTAAACTAGCAACTTTTTTATTATCTATTTGATCATCCCCATTGGAAAACAAATGGGCCATAATTGTTCCCATCACATGAAAAAGAGAAAAAGACCCACTTCTCGCTATTCTACCACATTTTCATTTCTGTCTTAATAGCAAAGCTCCTTGAATATGTAGTCTAAAGCTCTAATTCCTCCCTTCCAATACACTAATGAGCACAGGAGCAATTAATACTGGTCTCCATCTCTGTCTCTGTCATCAGTATGTCATATAGCTGATCTCTACTTCTTTGAAATGCCGTCCTCACTGGCGTTCAAGTTACCACTCCACCCTTCTGGGTTTCTTCTTGCCTCAGATATCATTCTGCCCCTTATCACCCTTTTCTCTGAGACCTTTTCACATTAGTGTGCCCCAGGGGTCAGTCTTTGAACCTGTCCCCTGTCTTCACCCACACGCTGCATGGTCATGTACATCCTGTTGCCTTAAATTCCAACTGTATGCTGAAAACTACATTTATATCTTCAGCCTGGGTAATTTCCCTACATTGGAGCTCTTATAGCCATTAATCTACAAAACAGTCCTACAGCAATGTCTAGTAGATAGCAGAAATCCAATTACAGATCCCTGCCCCTATTCCCACACACACAGACACATGCACACACATGCATTTAATTCACAAGGACTCCACTCTTCTAGGTAGTTAAACTAACAAATCTTGGCACAAGTCTTGACTCCCTTCTTTTTCTCATGTCCATGTCTAATTCATCACAAATTTTCCAATTCTACCTTCAAAATATATTGAGAATCTTATTTATTATTATTATCATTATTATTATTATTTTTTACCATCTCTGCTACATCACCTCAGTCCAAACCACCATCGTTTATTTTCCTGGGTTATTTCATCAGCCTTTGAACTAGTATCTCTATTTCTGCATTTCTCTCTTCCACACTTGAACATCAACTAAGAATAATTTTTCAAAAAACATGAGTGAAATCATGCCATTTATCTTACCAAAAACAATAATATAGTCATTGTCCTTCTTCACAGTAAAAGCTGGAGTCCTCCCAAGAGTTTCCAAGACTCTAACCAAGTTAGTAATTTTCTAATTTTGTCACCTAACATCCTTTAAACCATTTTATCTTGCCTCCTTTTTGGTTTTCTAATTGCCCGTCCATGCTTCCCGGTCTGGGAGTTCTCAGCTGCTGTTTCCTCAGCCTTTAATTCCTCTCTCTCCTATTGAAGTGTCCAGGTGGTGGCCCAAACACCTATATGTGGTTTGTCAGGCTTACCATAAGCAAGTTCAAGACTCTATCTGGCATATCTCATGAGGGAAATATGCCCTTCCATCATCAATCAAGGTGTACAGCAACTGCAATGCAGCCTCTAAGAAGAGCTGCATTCAAGCACTCAGTCCCCCTCTGACTAGCATACTCTTATTACTTTCGAGGTCTTCTCCAAGTGCCTTTGCTGAGAACTCCTTGTTGGGTGCAGCGGGTGAACTTTAAAGACATTTTTTCCAACTCTGACTCTGTACTCAGTACTTTTCCACTCCAAGCCTCACCCATTCATCCTAGCTCCTAAACCCATAAAACTGCAGGAGGCTTTGGGAGGCCTAGTGCATTCTTTCAACAGTGACAGGACTACCACATGTGTGCTAATCTGCTCTACCGTGTACCTGTGTGCTATTCCATGGGGTGAAATGGAATGGGGAAAATTAGAGCCTCCTTCAGTTTTAGCCTCTAGTTTATACTTTTGCAATGAATGATTAAAGGTTTGATTCTTTTTGTCTTGTTTTGTTTTGTGTTTTGATTGTTGTTTTAATCAGCTGCTCCAACAACTGGTAGTTCAGGCCTATCAAGCTCAGCTGAGCTTCTGAAACTTATTATCTGAATAGTTCAAGTCTTTATTCAAATGTCCCTTCCTAATATAGTTTTCACTGACCAAAACATTTAAAATTATTATTTCCACCCAAAATTTCCTATATTTCTACCCTGCTTTGCTTTTCTGCATAGCATTTGTCCCTATGGGATGCACTATATATTTTATGTACTTATTTTTTAATTCCCAATTTCCTCCCACTTAAGTATGAGATTTTAAGAGGTTAAGAGTTTTGGTTCTGGCACTCTCTTATCCCTTAAATTTGAGAACGGTACCTGGTGTATAGTAATTGTTCAATAAAATTTTGTTGAATTTTGTCTGAAAGGGGCAGAGTGAAAAGCAGTTTGCAGAGTTACAACTGTGTATCATTCTCAGCCTACCAGTGGTTGCAAAACCTGAACTTGGTTACTCTTTTCCTATCGTAAGGCCTCTTAGGGGTTCCAAACCATACTTAGAAAATAAGTTAAATGACTCATTAGGTGTTTTATCTACTGATGGGAAGAAAGGGGATAGTGTGGGGGTTGAGGAGGCAAGAGGATCTGAATTAACTTAAAGTATAAGACAATCTCAGGGAATCTGTACAAGTTAAAAGTGGTTATATAAGGAAGGTACGGTTTAGTGTTGCAATATCTTCAGCTGATAAGTTGAGATCAACCGAGAATATCAAGTTTGCTTAAAGGCCATTGTTCTATCTTAAACACATTATGTTACATTTTGAGAAATGGGGATAATGATATTGTTTTGTATTCATAATCTAACTTGGCAGTAGATCATTCCTCAAGTGATAGTCACCTCAAAAATAGGCATTAATAATATATATTAACTTTTGAATTCTTACATGTATTTACAAATTATAGTTTGAAAAGCTATGGAGTGATACAAGAATTTAAGATAGAGTCAATCATAGAACCTTATCTTTTAAAATTTTTAAGTTTACGTATCTCTCTATGCTTCTTTCATTTAATTTCTTCTATATCACATAGCTTTTTTATTCAAAAGTGTTCAACAACTTTCAAATCACACTTTCAAACAGAAAGATTATAATCATTCTAGTTTGATAAAACATTCTTCTTCAGTGCTAGGAGACTTCTGTATCTATTTTAGTTATAAGGCCATTTATGTTCTCTCCAAGTTAGAAGCAATGTAGATCTGTTTCTGTGGCAGGAATTATCTCCCTTACTTTTCCCATAATTAATTTAATCAACTATTTAAAAATATTTATTGAATATTAGTTATTTTCTGGATGTTATCTTAGGCATCAGTGGTGAACAATACAAAACCCAAAGGGATATACAGACAAAGAAGCAAATAACTCATTTAATTTCAGATATTGTGTGAATTTATAACATATATAAATAGATAAAGGGAGTGTGTGGTGTTATAGTTTCTAGAGTGTATTGGTTCCTGGAGTTTTCATACTGTTGACAGGAGGATGAATATCTATTATCTAAATATGAGTATCTATATCTATATACATGTTTTGAGAGGTAGAGAGATTAGAGAAGGATAGTCAGCAAGAGCCTTTGTGTATATGTGACATTGCTGCAGGCCTATTTGAGAAACAGGAGTGAACCATAGAAAGAATGAGACAAGAAAAAATCTTGCTTGGACGAGAGTATTCTAAGTAGAAAGAAAAAAGAAATGAGAAGAAAAGAAAATATGAAACCCACAGGTGAAAGGAAATAGTATAGTTATTATAGTCTGAATGCTTGGGTTCCTTTAATATTCATATGTTGAGATCTAATCACAAAAATGATAATATTAGCAGGTGGGGCCTTGGGGATATGATTAGATCATGGAGACTCTGGCCTTATGAATGGGATTAGAGCCTTTTAAAAGTAGCCCCAGAGAGCTGCCTAGCTTCTTTTACCATGTGAGCATACAGCTAGAAGGTCCCACCTATGAACTACAAAATGACCCTCCCCAGACACTGAATCTGCCAACACCTTGATCTTGGATTTCCCACTTTATAGAACTGTGATAAGTAAGTTCCTATTATTTATAAACTACCGAGCCCACGATATTTTCTTATAGCAGGCCAAAGAGCCAGGAGGATATTTATAACATATAGATGACTGTGACTAAAGATAGATGAGCAAAACAAAGAATACTAGGAGTTGAAGTGGGTTCTGTTTGGAAAGATATAATTTACAAAAAAAAAGGTTGAAGAAATGTTCACACACATTATGTAGGACCTCATAATTTTAAAAATAATTTTAATTTTGTTTTAAAGGTAATAGGAAACCATTGAAGAGTTTTATGAAAGAGGGTGATGTTATTTTATTTATCTTGATTGCTATGTGAAAACAGCTTAGAGGATGAGAATGGAAACAGGAAGAACAGTTAATATTTCTACATCCCAGAGAAGAAATGATGGGGATTGAAAAAGGGTATGCATAGAAAAGATAATGAGAGGTAGTTAGAGTTAGGGTTTGTTTTGACTATAACTGATAGGAATTGTTAATATATTTTTGGTGTTAACTAAGGATAAGAAAATAAAATGATGTCTAAGGTTTTTGGTTTCTATGGGATATGCAAATTCCGCTTGGGCTTTGTTAAGTTTGAGGTGCATATTATACATCCATCCCCTGATAAAGCAGACAAGGAGGTTGGATATGCAAATACAGATCTCAAGGGAGGAGTGGGAACCAGAGAAATAAGTGTATGAGTTATCAGTCTTGCTTGTGACATTTAGGAGGCTATGACTAGGTAAAATCACTGGCAGAAACGGTGGAAAGAGCTCCAGGACTGAGCCTTGGGGACACTCAAATATAAAGAGGAGGAAACATAAGAAAAATCCAGCAAACAAGGCTAAAAGGATAAGCCAAAAACATGGAAGGTAATCTAGAAGTGTGATATGTAGATCAAGTGTAAAACATTTCAATGAAGGAGTAGCCTTGTGTACCAAAAGTAGCTGAGGAATTTGAATAATGTAAGATAGAACTCAATGAATGTTAAAAAACTAGCATGCATCTGAGCAATTATTTAATCAGTTTAAAAAGGAGATTTCCTTCATTTTTCTTTATGTTTGATTGTACACTGATTTAGAATAAAATCATACACATTGTCTGGCAATAGAAATCCAGTCATTTACACACTGTGAACTAACTTTCACCAGTCATCTTCTCTGTTAGGTACATGTTCTGAAGGAAATTTGGATTTTACCTTATAAAATTAATACTAAAAAAATACCCCAAATTAAATGATCTATACTTTTGCCTGTTTCTCAGATATTTCTTGAATCAAGATCTACAGAAGCGTGATTCTATTTAAATAAACAAAGAACAGCAGTAAGACAATTACACAAAAGGCTGCAAAGAAATATGGAGATGCAAGCAATGCAGAAAAACTCATAAATAAGCACTCATAAATACAAAGGAAATTTTATATCTTCAAAAGCGTATTGTTTTACTCCAGAGTAAAGTTCATGCTATCACTCAGCATGAAGTGCAGTTGTTATTATATTGAAACTGGTGGTGTGTGGTGCCAATCTTGGGGTGGTAACATTAAAATATGTAGTCTAAGCAAATGAATGAGACTCAGGAAACAGCTCAAGAACATAATTGGGCATATTAGAGTATAACATCCTTCCTTCTTTCCTTCCTTCTTGCCTTTCTTCCTTCCTTCCTTCTTTCCTTCTTTCCTTCCTCCCTTCTTTCCTTCCTCCTTCTCTCTTTCTTTCCTCTCTCTCTCTTTCTCTTCTCAAATGAAGTAGCAAACTAAATTTTTGGCTTAGGCCCAGATCTGATCCTCAGATAGTTTTATATTCCTTATATCTATAGCAGCTGCTCATCCTGTCTACATTATGCTTCTTCCACTTTGCATAGGGTGGGCTGTATCAAAGTATCCAGCTTTGTACTGAGGCTTTCTGCAGTTACAAATTAAGACAGAATGTGTCTGGAAAGTATCAGAGCACACATTCTGCTCTCGGTACTGTCTCTGCATGCTTTTAAAGTTTGCAGCATCAACTCTCAAAACTACTGAATGCATCTTGCTGAGAATTTTCTAACGCCGAAATTTATAGATGACCATGTGTGGCTCCCATTGCTAGTCAATTGAAAATTAGAACAACTAAGAAATATCTCAAAATTGAGTTTGTTTTGTTATTTGCTATCTGAAGTTGACCTTTACATTCCGTGAATACATTGTTTATGCATTTTATTTTCCACCTTTAAAAAACATCTGGTGAAATAATCAATTCAATAATTATTTTCTTATGGCAATAAAGCTGAATAAATATTCAGTATTTGCTAACTACAAGCATGGTTTTCTTTTACTTATTTTTTTAATTCTATATCTATCTCTGGGAAGAAATATTTCCAATTTTGGGTACAGGAGTGACTCAGGTTAATTTCATGCAAACCATTTCCTCCTTTTATCCGCATATATCAGTCCTAAATTAATACAATAGGTGCTCTGCAGCCAGCGTGGTTGCACATTGATCTTGGCCAGCTTGTTTACAGTGTTTTGGCAAGTTGCTGATGTACTTCTCCCTGGGGATAGAGCAGGGGTTAATTGCTGTTAAACTCTCAGTGCCAAGTAATGGTTCAGCCTCTCTGCTACATTAAAGATGACACTAATAAGGAAAGAGAGCAGTGGATTGCTCTATGTTGAAAATTGGACTAGTGGTGACAGAAACTTGGAGCAGAGCTGATGTAATAGGAAGACCATAATGTAATTATAACTGCTGAACATGTGTCATACCAAGTTAAATGATACATTAATGAATCAAAACAGGTGATGAAGTGTTGCTCTTACCGCGGATAGAGGTGCTTTCAAGGTTAGATTGCCATAATTTAATAATCTGTAATATGGATATTCTTCAAATCACAAATAAAATCAACCTTAATGCTTCAATACAGTATTGCTCCTTGAGTTTCAAATAGATAAGATAAAAGAAACAAAGCAAAAGTGAGCAGAGTTCAATGCAACTCATTCTGTGTTTAATTTTGTAAGAGCAGGTTTTACATCGTAAGGTGAGTGGTTGCCCAAGGCCTTCTTCTTGTCCCAGTAGACTACTTGATCATTTTAATCCACAGCTAGCCAGCCAGTAACTCGCAAGGGAGCATAGACCTTTAGAAGCAAACCATTACTTTTTTTAAAACAAGCCATTATATATTATCTATAAATAATATTTTAACAAGGTTAATTCTAAATTCACAATAGGTAGAATATAGTACTGTTCCTGAAATCTTCTAATCTGCTATCCTGTAATTTTTTTCTAAGAATTTACAAATCTTTCAAACTTATTTTCTTTCAGATTTTTAAATTAATTTTAAAAGTCATAAATGATAACAGATCTATTATTCAGTGTCCATGATTTTTAATTTTTTATCTTAATTTAAAAAAATACCACTGTCATGATTGTACTGAGTTTATTTAGCATTGTTAGGAGATAAAATAATGTATTTTTAGTTGTACTTGGCATTTAAGATCCCATATTAGATTTATTTTAAACAAGTATTAATCTTATCTTTATTTTTTTAAATATCCTGGAACCTCAGTATACTATTCTATTGGCACCTATGATATATTTATATATGTACACATATTTATCCATATATATATACACATATATATGCATATATAAGAAATATAAGCAATTTATTAACAGAAAAATTTTTATATGTTGGACCCACCCTATGTTGATTTCCATCATGTAATGTACAATTTAATTTTAATTTTTCCATACATTATACTTTCTAGTGACAAGTAGCTGTTGTTGTTTCATGGTATTTTACCAAATGATTGAAACCATTTCTAAAGGTTGATTAGTTTTCACAAAGAGCTACTATTGTAAGAAACTAGAAAATAGATGGATGAATTAAAAAGTAAAATAATCATGCCATATCTGCCTTGAATATATTAGGTATAAAATTTGTTTTTACACTAGACCTCCAGTTTTTATTTAATATTTGTGTATACTCTCAAGCAGATTTGGATACTATTTGTTTTACTATCATTGACATTAATAAGAACACATGCTATCACCTGTCTATTATTTATTTATTTATTTATTTATTTATTTTTCTGAGACGGAGTCTCACTCTGTCACCCAGGCTGGAGTGGCGCGATCTCTGCTCACTGCAAACTCCGCCGCCCGGGTTCACGCCATTCTCCTGCCTCAGCCTCTCGAGTAGCTGGGACTACAGGCGCCGGCCACAATGCCTGGCTAATTTTTTGTATTTTTTTAGTGGAGACGGGGTTTCACCATGTTTGCCAGGATGGTCTCCGTCTCCTGACCTCGTGATCTGCCCGCCTCGGCCTCCCAAAGTGCTGAGATTACAGGCGTGAGCCACCGCGCCTGGCCCACGTGTCTATTATTAAGAAAAAATAATTTTGTAAGAAATAATTTTAATCATTTTAATATATAGCCAGCCAGCCTGTAACTGTCATGGGAACATAGCACCTTAAAAGCAAAAACAAAACAAAACCCAGTTTCTTTAATGTTGGCATTGAATTTTATTTGCACACATCTTCCCTAGTAAGGAAAGAGAGGAAAGCATAATTTGTATCTGCTGGGTTAACCTCTCAAGGTCCCATGTTTCATGTAAAAGGTTATTTCCCTGTTTAGTCTTAGGTGATATTGGGTGAGTATATGGAAGCTAGTCTTGAACTGGAAGGAAGGGACTATGGCTGATGGTTTCTTGAGTGTCACACTCCATGACTTACTTTTTCTTGCACTCTGTTGGGAATGTGTGCATGATGCTCTTATGGAAGCTGTACATTCATTCATAATGTCCAGCCTCAGTGAAAGCCTCCCACCCAAGCTTGACACTAAAGAAGCAGAGTCAACCTCTTAAATGTTCACAGAAATTGGAAAACAAGAGCATCAGCAGTGTCCACTGTGAAATGACAGCTGGAGACCTCTACCTTGAATATTCTAGAAAGTCCATGACCCTCAAAGATCTTGCACTAACTTATGGTGGGCTAAGTCTCCCTAGAAAACATCTGAAATGAAAGTTTTTGTTAGCTGGGTAAACAGGAGCTCAGAGAAGTGTTATCTTAGCAGATATAAGTGAGGTGCATTGTACACTTGCAACTGAGAGGTGAAACCCATTCCCACCATATATTGAGTTCTAATTTTATACCAGGAATTATCCTAAGTACTGAATCTATATTATCTTATTTAATCTTTAAAGGCGAACAGCATGTTTCCAGATTACAGATATAAAATTGAAGTCCAGAGAAATTAAATATATTGTCCAAATCACACAGCTAGTAAGCTGCAGAGATGAGATTTGAACCTCAGACTGTCTGACACCAGAACCTCACCATTAGCTAGAACATTTAATTGCTCCCAAAGAATAAGGAGCAATGTAGAAGTGACAGTTTATTTCTCAGAGTAATTGACATAATTCAATTCTAAATTATTCCGTAGAAAACACCCCCTTATAACTTTAAATTAATGGTTTTATCATTTAGAAACTCTCATATTCTTTCTAGTTCCATTTGAGAATTAAGCATTGTAGGACTACTCTGATATTCTATAAAGACACGTGTCTTTCTTTAAATGACAACAGATATTTTTCCTGTGTGTTATTGATGATTTAGGGGTTCAGCAGCTAAGGTCATTTATTTATTTATTCCACCAGTCATTTAATAAATGCTTATTTTGTGCCAGAAGTTGTGCTTGCAGTGAACAGCCAAGATTAAAGACTCCAACTTTCAAGGAGCTAGCAGTCTCTAATGGAAAGGTAAAGAAATTAGTTAGAAAATACAGAATTATCTGAAAATTGAAAGGGTGGTGTTGATGGACAGACAATACATGAAGTAAAAACTTATTTCAACACCCTTGAGTTTGGTTTGGCATCTGGATGAACTGAGGCAAAAAAAGAAACAGAGATGGAGATGACAGACAGAGAGATGAATGGGGGAGGGAGTATTTTAAGTCAATCTCAAGCTTCTTCTTAAAGACCGAGCTAAATGATAAACATCAGAAAACAACATAAAGTATGGTAATATTTGAGTAACATAAATAATACTGATAGAATTTAGACTGCTTGAGGATTAACAGAAAAAACCAAGTTTAGAGAAAAAGAGGGACAATCATTTTATCAAAGGTAGACAAAAGTCAATGAAAGATTATTTGTAAAAGAAAGCCTTACTTAAATTTGACATTTATAAATATAAATAAAGATCACTGTCACAGTAGTGTGAAAAATGGCTATAAATGAATAAATAGGAGAACAAGGGAAACATTAAGAGAGGGCTAGAATAATGATACAGGAATTACGAAAAATGAATGAAGGCATCACACACGGATCTTGAGAAGCGGAAGCCACCTTAGAAAATGCTAAAAATATAGAACTTATAGGATGTGTATAACTAATTGTGGGAGATAAGAAAAATAAAAAATCAAGTTTGACTCTCACAGTCCTCTCACAGGTAATTTAGTGACCTTTCTTAAAGACTAGAAAATATTAAATTGGATAGGAGCCAATTAGGGAAAGAGTATGGAAATAAAATAGAACATCCAAAATGAACTTGATGGTACCTCAAAAGTAAGGTAAATATATAGAATTTGGAGTGATCCAGGTACCTATGAGTAAGAGAATAAGACCAAAGCCTGTGGTCACTACTACTCAACAGATAGGTAACCTGAAAATGTCTTACTACAAGGGAAGGAGAGTTACTTCCCAGAAGGGAGAGAAAAAGTCAATAATACCAAATGAAGGAGGAAGAAATATATTATTAGGTAATATATTACCTAAAAATTACCATTGACTTTAACCACCAGAAGTTGATTACTGTCTGACAAAAGAAGGATAATGGCAGAAGTTACTATATAGAAAGTAGAGGAAAGAATGAGAGAGAAAGATGGGTATTACACGTGTGTCCACTGCTAGGAATTGTATTTTATCTATTAAGAAAAGAGGGAAATTTTTTTTCTTTTTTTTGAAATGAGGTCTTGCTCTTGTCCCCAGGCTGGAGTGCAATGGTGCGATCTTGGCTCACTGCAACCTCCAGAGGGAAAATTTTTAAATGTAAGAGTAACATAGGGTTGAGAGGTCATTTTAAGTTTAAATAAGGAAGAAACTAGACATTCTTCACATGAAAAAGAAAAAGAATCAGATAAGAGGAAGGAACAAAAGTATAGTGTAAGTGAGCTATTTATATGATGGAGTGAGGTCAAGGCAGAAATGTAAACTTTCAGACATGAGATAGTGAATTCTTCCATGAAAACTAAAAGGGATCATGGATGTTGAATGTTTAGGGTCAACTTTTCTTCCTGTTGAACTTTATTATTTCCTTGTTTCTTTGTCTGTGAAGTAGAGGATGGGATGAACACTGTTGTATACAGTGTTGAAAAATATGAAACAGAAGACTTAAGGAAATTGGTAAACTAATTAAAATAGCGGTTGGGGTTGTGTAAGAAGCGTTTAACTAAAAACATGGAGAAAACTCAGAAGACAGCACTGGGCAAGTTGGCTGTATTTTAGTTTCAGAAGAGAGGTAAAAAAATCCTTCTCAGAACCAACAGGCCAATTATCTCTAAGAACCAGTGCAAATTTTTATTGGCTTCACTTTTTTTTTTTATTTTTAAAACTCAATTTTATATTTTCTCCCATTTATTTAGTATTTTGTCAGAAAAAAATGATTCCTTGCTCCTCATACTTTTTAAGAACAATAGATAAAGCTAAACATGAAGATCTGAGGTACTGAAACAAATTAAATGAGAGTATTCGTGTGCTGTTTAAGGGCTGTCTGAAGTCAACTTGGAGGGTTATATAAGGAGGCCTTGGCTTGTAAAGATTGCCCCAGATCAAACTGAGTAGTTACAATAATTCACTGAAAATTGCTCCTGAGTTATTGCATCCTACTGCTGACCACAAGGAAAAACAGAAAAGAAAAATTCCAAAAAGACTCAAGTCAGCAACTTGTGGTTAATGTCCCCTTGGTTTATGTTACTCTATCTATTTCATTTTCTTTTTCTAGATGGCATTTGGAGTGATATTTCATTTTATGATTTTTTCAGATGATTCATGTGGTAAGTTTATCAAACAATTTGTTAGGTTTTGATGTCATTTTTTAAGTAAGAAAATCTAAAAGATGCTTGAAAAATTCTTGGCATGCATTATGAATGAGGACAACACAATCTAAAATGAATGGTTGCTATCACTTTTTATTTATGTAACACCTTTTCCCAAGTTTTTTAAAGTATTATTTTATTATTAATGGATAAATATTTGTGATGTTTGAAAACATATATTATACATTGTGGATGATCAAATCAGGCTAACAAATCCATTCCCTAAGTATTTTATTTTGATCATCATTATTGTTATTAAGGCCTTAATTGTTGTATCTGCCCTTTAAGGTTTCGAGTTATATAATTGGGCTTAATTTTATGATAATAATCTATGATGAGAAACATTATATGGAATATAGTATTAGCCAGTTAGACAAATATACATGAAACCATTGACCAATTCTTTGCTTCCTTCTCCTCTCTCCCCTTCGCAACTTCCAATAATCACTATTTGGTCTCTACTTCTATGAAATCACGTTTTTTTTGAGACACAGTCTTGCTCTGTCGCCCAGGCTGGAGTGCAATGGCGCGATCTCGGCTCACTGCAACTTCTGCCTGCCGGGTTCAAGCGATTCTCCTGCCACAGGCTCCCAAATAGTTGGGATTACAGGTGCCCACCACCATGCCCAGCTAATTTTTGTATTTTTAGTAGAGACAGGGTTTCGCCATGTTGGTCAGGCTGGTCTTGAACTCCTGACCTCAGGTGATCCGCCTGCCTCAGCTTCTCAAAGTGCTGGGATAACAGGTGAAATAAACTTTTTAAGATTTCACACATGAGTGAGATCGTGAGATGTTCATCTTTCTGGGCCTGGCTTATTTCACTTAACATAAGATCCTCCAAGTTTATGCATGTTGTTGCAAATGATAGGATTTCATTTGATATTATGTCTGACTTTTCTAGTGCTTGTGTTGTAAACCAAAAGTAAAATTCTAAGCCCCCAAGCAACTGAATGGATCCCCCTCTCTGCCAAAGGTGTCCCCAAAGAAACCTGAAAAACTGGGCCGTGGGGAAGGAGTAGGGATTGGACATGCCTCATTATACCCTCCTCCCTTTGGAGAATAGACACAATTAACCAGCATTAACATTAAAACAGATATCTTAAGACTGACCAAACAGAATATTTCTAGCAATAAGATACCAAATTCCAATCAGACTCTGGTGTAGCATCACATGTCAGATAGTGAGCTCTGAAGGAAATCAGTGTATTTTACCCCCAAATATATTTCTTTGACATATTTTGAAATGCCCCTGAAAAGCTGTCTGTTGTGGCAGAAATGTACATTCTGTGGAGAATCTCCATCCCTTACCGGATCTTTTCCAGATAGTTTGACACATTTTAAGGACTAAAAAGAGACTTTCACATCCGTTCTCTCTGAAGTCTGCTACCTAAAGGCTGACTCTACTTGACAAACACTTTGGTTTCTATACCCTACCCCCGATCGCCACCTTACCTTAATTCAGGCTGAATCGAACTTTTCAAGCAGTTCTTAACTCTTTCAATCAATTGCCAATCAGGAAATCTTTCAATCCACCTATGACCTGGAAGCCCTCATTTCCAGGTGTCTCACCTTTCTAGGCCAAACAAATGTATACCTTACATGTACAGATTTATATCTTTGACTGTAGCTTCTCTTTTCCTAAAATGTATAAAATTAAGCTGTAACCTAACCGTCTTGGGCACATGTTTCTAAGACCTCCTGAGGCTGCATCACAGGCCATAGTCCTTAACCTTGGCAAAATAATCTTCAGACACTTTTTGGTTTACTATATACGTATGCCATTTTCTTTATCCATTCATCTGTAGACAGGCATTTAGGTTGATTCCATATCTTGGCTGTTGTGAATAATGCTGCAATAAACATGGGTGTGCAGATGTCTCTTTCACACACTGATTTCATTTCCTTTGGTTGTATACCCAGTAATGAGATTGCTGGATCATATGGCAGTTCTATTTTTAATTTTTTGAGGAATCTTTCTACTGTTTCTCATAATGACTGTACTAATTTACATTCCAACCAACAGTGTAAAAGAGTTCCCTTTTCTCCACATCTTCACCAGCATTTTTTATTTTTTGTCTTTTTGATTATAACCATTCCAACTGGGGTGAGGTGATATTGTGATTTTGATTTGCATTTCTATGATGATTAGTGATGTTGAACATTTCTTTCGGGTATCTGCTGGTCATTTGCATGTCTTCCTCTGAGAAATGTCTATTCAGGTCTTCTGCCTATTTTTATAGGAAGAATACATTTTGGTGTTCTATCACACAGTAGGGTGACTATAGCTAATAATAACGTAGTGTATATTTCAAGACAGCTAGAAGAGAAGATTTTTAATATCGTCACCACTAAAAAATGATAAATCTTTAAAGTGGTGGATGTGGTAATTACCCTGATTTGATCATTTTACTATGTATACATGCACTGAAACCTCACCTTGTACCCCATAAATATGTACTATTATTATGTGTCAATTACAAATAAAAAATTAATTTAAAAATGGTTGAATCTCTATGCCAAAGATTTACAATGACTTTATTTGAAAAGCACTGATGTAATGATAGGGATTCTTCTAATAAAGTATTTCATAATTAGGGAAGTTGTAATTTGCTAACAGAGCTCACAACAGCTGCCTGTGGAATAAGACAATATGCTTTTCCTCTCCCTACTGGGCCTAATTCCCCAGTAACCTTATTGAAAATGTGCATGGGCTACAAAACTAAAGATTAACTGTCCAGGGACCTGCTTCCTGGAGCTTATTTGAAGATTAAATCAAATGGCAGACAATATATATTTGGTAATACGGCTCTGTTGCAGTCTTTTCCCGTGTAGTGCTAAGTGTAATAGAAGGAGATGACACTTTATGGCTATTAAAAAAAGATTTTTCTAAATGTGAAATAGTTTTGTTCTCATGCTGAAATAGAAATGAATAATTTATTTCTTCATAACCAAAAGCATTTTCTGCTTTTTGAACATATAATAAAGACTCTCTAATTACAAATTTTCTATAATTACAAATTGTTCAGCCTTTTAAAAGGTGATTATTATTCATTATCTATTTATTTCATAACAAATGCCACTAACAGTGTTAAAGATAAGTTTAAAATGCCAACTAAGCTATTGCAACATTTTAATTAAACGGAAAGCAGTTTTTATATATATTTAAAAACATAGCTTTTAGACTACACATTAGTAAATGCATTTTTATTTAACGAATCATAGAAAGATAGATGAAGATGCTCTGCTTTTAAAAATATTATATTTGGAATGCCTGTGCAGAGACACTGAAGTGTGATTTGTCCTCATAGCAGACAGCTGAAGAACAAGTGACATTCTTACACAAAATCCATATTGGTGATGTATTTAATTACAGAGCTGATTGAAATTGACAGCTTTAGCGACCTACGTTTGCACTTGTGGTGATTGATGTATGCTTCAACTCTGGTTACTTTTAAACCAATTCACATATTGCTCAATACTATAATATCCTGTCAAATTGCAAACTACATTTTTACAAGTGGGGTACTGGAGAGAGTGCATGTTTAATTAAAATGAGATAGAGATGAATTGTTTAAAAACACCTATACAACTGTTAAACTGGGACCACTGTTACTTGAAAGTGAAGTGAAAGAAAATTCAATACACTTACTCAGGCATTTATGTTCCCAGAGTCATCTTTTCTCCTCTAAAAATATACTTGACTGCTGTTCTTGTAAGAAAGAGGTCCCAGAACCTTCTATTGCTATCTCGAAAGCCTTGCTTTCTTTGATATGATGTCAGCCTTTAAAAATAAGTAAAATTCATGTCTTAGAACAAGGAGGGACCTTAATGATCTTGTAACCCAAATCTCCTGTCTGTTTTTGTCTGGTTGTGTTTCTTTGTTACTCTGGCTAGACAGCTGCTACCCAGAGAGGTAACTTGTCTGTAGAGGTGCACAAAATTGGTTTTACTGCATAAAACTGGGGCTGGAGTTCACATCTTTTCTGTTTCAGTTCAATGTACTTTCACACTATACAGAATTCCCTTCTGTAGATACTTTTCACTCCTTAACTCACTTTGTTGGCTATGGACATATTAGGATTACAGCCTTTGATATCCAATGATCCACTTAACTTAGGCACTTTTAATTACATTTTAAATAACAGTAAAAAGAACCATTGATTGAATCTTGCTGTATACTACACTCTGAAATATATCCTTAATATACATTACGTCTCACAACATATATGCAAGGTAGGTGATATTGCTGTCCATTTATTGATGTGTGGTGAGACTAAGGGAAGTTCAGCAAACTTAACAAATGGCCTTGGGCACTAAGTAGATGAAATTTGAATCCAGTTTTGTTGAGTACAATGCCCACAACTCTTTTTACCACATAACACTATTTTCTCATACCAGAAAAAAAAAGTCTTGAAATAGACTTCTTGACTGTCAGAATGATAAATAACTCTTGAAGGAGGTTGTCACATATCTAATTGTTAAGAATAGGGATCCACAATCTTGGGTGGTTTACATATACATCTTTCCGAAATGTAAGATTGCTGGGTAGCATAGTCTCCAAAGTCTCTTTCCCAGATTAGGAATTTATGCCAGAATTAAATTTGTCACTTCATTAAAATATACTAGTTTTGACAATGTGAGGATCATTGGAAATTTTAAAATTATACAAACAAAATAGCTTAAATCACCATTCCAACTACTTAGGCAAGCCAGTACCTTTCCCAATATTTCTTAGTTTCCTTAATATATGATGAACTGGAGAGGAGTAAGCATAAATGTCCCTCCTGTTTTTATTGCCTCAAAATGTTTGCTCTCTTTTTAATTCCTTATATGGCAACTCATCTCTACTCCAATTCATTCCACTCATAAACTTATGCTTTCTTCTTCATTCCTTAAATTATCATGAAAAGATATGGCATAGAAAAATGGCAAAACAAGATAACTAAAATTAAATATTAGAAGTACTGCATATTTTAGCCATTCCTGTGCCAGGTTGGACTGTTTCTACTTAGACTCTACTTGTCACCACTTCCTATATCTGTTAAGAACTCTTTTTCATGTTTCCTGCTCTTGGACTATTGAGTTTTTTAGTTTTGCTATAATGCAATGCCATAGGAAACACAAGAATTCAGCATACAATTCATATATATAAAACAAACTTTCTTGTTTTGGTCCTCTCCCATTAATTGTTTTATTTCTTATCAAATCAATTTATAAATAAACATTATTAAAAATTGTAGACTAGATAAAAAAGTATATTTCTAATTTTTCCTCAAACTCCCCTATTCCCCTCACAAAATATTTAACAAATAAAAAAGGTTATAAACCCAAAGAATAGAAAAAATGGGGAGAAGTCAGGAGATAATTAATACCAGCAAATTTTTAGAAGATGAAAAGAAAAAAAAAAGCAAAAATAGGTAAAACTGAAGAACATACAACAGTTGAGCACAAACAGGAGCCATGAGATTTAAACCATTGATCTCTAAAAGAGTTTAAGAGTTGAAAACACCAGATTCTCTGGAACATAAATGAGTAAGGGGATCAAACAGGGTTCCATTTACAGAATGAGGCATTTTAAGCAAGAAAGGATGTAATACAGGAAATTAGTTTTTTTATGCTATTGAAAGAGCTGGTAGATTAGCTTCTGGACTGGCCCTCCTGAAAGATGAAAAGAGCAATACAGACCAGAAACTCTAAAGAGGTTATTTCTGAAGTGGCTGTGGAGTTATGAAATCAGGAAGGTACCCATAATTGCATTTTGTAATCATGCCACAACTGCTGCTTCATACTTAGAAATCTAGAGAACAGACTATGGAATTCCACGTGTCTAACTCATGTAGAGAACCCTAGCAGAAGGAGGGTATGATGAGATTAGGTGGTCAATCCACAATGTTTCCCTCAGTAGGTATGAGGAACAGGATTAAAAACATGTCCATTACAGTCATATTTTTCCCTCCTTATCCTAGGAGGCCAGGTGATTATTCACTGTGTACTCAAACAAGATAAGAGACATTTGTTTTTCTGGATAAATTTATTATAGGATACTTGACACCAGGGGCAATGAATGACAAGAGTGAGGCATTGTTCTGAAAACAGAGGAATCAAATACAGAGAATGATGAAACTTCATGCTCTTACAAAGAAAAAGCAGGCCATGCATAAGAGGGTTTAAGGGGTAAGAATCTGAATTATAGCTGCTATGGTCTGAATGTGTCCTTCAAAATGTATGTGTCCTTCAAAATATATGTGTTGGAAACTCAATCCCTAATGCAATAGTATTGGGAAGTGAGGCCTAATGGGAGGTGTTTAAGTCGTGGGGGCTCTGCCCTTGTGAATGGATTAATGATGCTATAGAAAGGGCCTAGGGGAGTAGGTTCTCACTCGTCGTCTGCTCTTCTGTCATGTGAAGAAGAAAGTGTCTCCCATTCCAGAGGATGCATTGTTCAAGGTACCATCGTGGAAGCAGAGACTTAGATCTTACCAGACTTTAGATACTGGCACCTTGATCTTAGACTCCCCAGCCTTCTGAACTGTGAGAAAGTAATTTCTGTTCTTTCTAAATTACCCAGTCTGTAGTATTCCATTATAAAAGCACAAAACAGACTAAGACAATGTCAGCTTTCTCAACTTAAACTCATAAGCTAGATAACAAAGGAACATTGACAGTAAGAAATTTCAATATAAATTTCTATAAACAAGCTATCAAAATATGAGGTTAACGTAAAAGTAGTTTCAGACATAATACCTTTTTTAAAAAGGCAGTGAGTGACTCTCTTGGAATTCCTGCTAGCTTGGAAAGCGATGAGACTAGATTGAAACAGAATGATTTAATACTCCAGGTGTAAGAGAAGCATAAGGTAATAAGGTAGGGTGAAGGTCAAGAAGCAAGAGAATGAAAAAAATAAATGGAAAGTGATAGATTACCTGATATACTGGGGAATATTAAGATTCTGTAATTTTGTCAGCACATTTGAAAACATTTAATAAGAGGTATGTAGGAATGACACAGAAAAATTTAAAGTATATTTTTATCTTCAGGAAAAACTAAGTATATAAAGTATATATTTGACAGATATTTTATGTCTGAATAATAATAGTCTCAATTATGTAAATCTTAAATATTTATTGTACATAATAATGACATTTTTCATACTGAGAGTTAAAGAAGTGAACTATGTACACGCTCACATAGAGAGCGTTGTTAGATTCTGTATGCATTTCAAAAATGTTACCATTGTATAATGGTGATATTTCAAAGAATCCAGAATTAAAAATTACATATATAGTTGTGTTACTTATATATTCATAAATCAATACAAATAGTATAGACTAAAGATTGAAGTGTATTGTGTCCTGGGAGTAGGCTGTGGTGAGGAAGTATATTAGAGGCAGTGGTTTGTTGCAAATCTTTTTAAATAGATGGATTTTAAAAATACATAAAAACATGACTTAAATTATGCTTTCATTGTACAGAAAAGTACTACAAATTCATTAAAAATAGCTAGAAAATACAGACTTTGTGTGTGAAGGAGCACGCTTTGTTGGGAAGCAGAGTGCTGCACAGTGACAAACAGACAAAGGCTGCCCAATGGGCACTTACACATCGTACTCCAAAAGACACACAGGATGTTTTACTAAGAAAAATCAATGGGAACAGGGATTCCCCTGGGCAACTCCCCCAAACTCATCCCTTTCAGGGGATGGGAAATCTCCCAACTATTTTCCTGATGGCAGCTGTGGCTCACTAGAAATAGATCCCCTTCCTGTTTCTTATAAAGAACATTTTCTTTCGATTTTTTGAAGTCTTCATTTGTTACTTTTATTCTAAGTTCTCTTAAGGCCTTCAGACCAGCTTTTGTACAGATTGCCTTGATGTCATCACCAGAGAGGTCATCTTTAGCCATGATCAAGTCATGCAGGGTTACATCATCGGCCACCCTCATCCTGCTAGTGTGAATCTGAATAATGTGCTTCTCATTCTTTTCATCGGGCAGGGGGACCTCGATCTTCCTGTCAATGCAGCCTGGTCTGATAAGTGCTGGATCCAAAGTTTCTATTTGGTTTGTGGCCATGATAGCTTTCACATCTCCCCTAGAATCAAATCCATCCAACTGATTCAACAGTTTCAACATTGTTCACTGAATTTCTCTCTCACCACCAGAATTTGAGTTGTATCTTTTTGAACCAATGGCATCAATTTCATCAATAAACATGATGAATGGTGCATGTTCTTCAGCAACTCGAAACAATTCCAGCGTGGGTTTGAGCCCATCACCTAGGTACTTCTGAATAAGTTCAGAGCCAACCACTCTCAAGAAAGTGGCTGGGGTTTGGTTTGCTGCTGCTTTGACTAACAAAGTTTTGCCTGTGCCCAGTGGACCATAGAGAATGACCCCCTTGAGGAGGCTTCATACCCATTTCTTCATAGTATTCAGAATAGGTGAGAGGAAGCTCCACAGATTCCAGATTCCTTAATTTCCTGAATTTGGTTTCCAATCCTCCAGTATTGGCATAGGTCTCCTGGGGGGCCATTTCCACCTTCATCACTGTGACCAGGGGATCCGTGTCATCCATCAGCACCCCTATCATGGCATGAACGTTGTGGTTGAGCAGGACCAAGCCAGGTTCCAGCAGGCCCTTGTCTACAAATGAAAGAATGCTGATGTAGTGTTCTGAGCCCACAGATGTGGACACGATGGCATGGTTGTCATGGGTGATCTCTTCCAACATTCCTCGGACATCAGGGTCCCCCTCAGATCATCTGCTTTTGATCTTTCTTCCTCTTGCTTTTCTTCTAATGGTTTTATTTGTTCCTGATTTCTAATGAATTCTTTCTCCATGAGAAGATAGTCTTTAATTCTTTCTAACTTGAATAATTTTAACTGGCACTGAGTGTGAGTTGTCACCAGTGGCAGTTTGTTGGCAACATCTGGTCTGTTTTCTTCTTTTGCCCTACTCTAGTTGGTACTGGAAGTTCGTATTTCTTTTTCTTGTCCTTATCATCCTTCTTGACCTCCAGGACCATGACCACCACTCTGACTTTGACCCATCTTGCCTTGGCACCAGACATTTTTAAAGGAAATAATTAAAATAGAACAGTCGATGATAATCACTAAAAGCATACTGATAGATACCCTTAAAGCTATATACACCTATATGATACGTACATATACATTTCTGCATTTCATTTATAATATCATCACTTGGCATTTAAAAAATTTCAAAAATGTATTTTGCATCTCAAAAAGTATTGTATAAAAAATATTATATTCACTCCTTTGGGGTATTTAGACTTTTCTTTTTTAATAATCATAAGTAAGGCAGAAATCATCATCACTTTACCTGAATAATCTTCTCAAAATAATATTTAATTACATTTTCTTCATCACAGTTACAATAGCTTTTTTAAACTGTTAAATATCTAATCCTTATGGAATGTATTTTCTTCCGTAATATGAGACCCTAACATCACTCATTTATAAATGATGAAGTGAAACTATATAAAGACTGTTGAATAGTTCACATTTTTGTGCTAATTTTGAATTGTTCCCTCACTTTAAAATAAATATGTATCTTTGAGTATGTTCCTCCCTATAATACAGTTTTATTTTTGTTTTCTTCTTCAGTTTCTTGTATCATTTACCTATCTACTTATCTAATTGAAAAACTGGTCATTTATTGTTGGCTTATAAAGTAAGACCATCAGTAAAATATTCAAAGTGTTAATTGGCATACATAAAACTGATAATTGGAAAACAGTAAAATATTTGTTATAGAATTTTTGTAGAAATAATTGATCAGATTAATGAGGTTTTACATTATACTTACTTTGCTATAAATACTTCTTACTAATATGGCAAATTATTCTATTTTTAAACTGTTAAGCCAACCTTGCATTCCTGGAATAAATTTAACTTTGTCACAGTATATGAGCTTTTTAAAGTATGTCATTAGGTTATTATGTTAGTATTGTAGTCATCAGAGAGATTCCCCTGACCATTTTCTTTTTCTTAATGTCTTTGTCAGCTTTTGGTATCAAGATTATCTTGGACTCATAAAATTAGTTTGAAAGTGTTTCTTCTTTTTATGTTTTGTATAAGAGTTGATGTTACTTTGGTATGAGTTCTTCACAAAAGTTTGGAAGAATTCACTGGTAAATCAAGTAGGTCTACAGTTTACATCAACAGAAGATTATACATTATTCATTCATTTTCTTTTATATTTTGTTCTATAACCATTCAGATGTCTTCTCTAAATGTTTTTGCCCAGAAATTTGGATATGTTATCTAAAATTTTAAATTATCTATTTAATATCTATAAGATATATATTAATACTTCCTTTTCCATCTGTGATAGTATATATTCCTCATTCTTTTCTTGTATCTCTCTTTTCTTTTAGTTTTGATCAATCTTGAGAGGAATGTGTCAGGTTTAATAGTCTTTAAATATACAACTCTTTATTAATTTTCTTTATTAGGTTTTTCATATTTGTTAATGTATTGACTTCTGTTTATTATTTCCATCCATCTTATTTCCTTTTGCTTAGAATGAAATTCTATTTCTGACTCTTAAAAGATGCTTACAAATTTAATTTTAAAGTTATTAAAGCATTTTCTAATATATTGAAGGCTATAGGTTTTGTTATAAGCATATCTTCAATTGTATTTCACAAGCTCTTTTTATATACCACATTGTTATTAAATTTAGTTCAAAATATTTTAGTTGCATTTTCACTTATTTTAGTCCATGAATTATTTAGCTTATATTCTTAATTTCCAAATATTTAAGATATTTCCATTTGTCTTTTACTTATTAATCACTAGTGTAAATTTAATGTGGCCAATGAACATTATCTATATAATTTCAGTCCTTTAAATTTTGTTCTATATGATATAACCCAGCAAATGCTCTATTTGGTGAACACTCTTGTTTTTTCTTGAAAAGATGTACATTTCCCTTTTAATTTGGTTCAGTTTTCCATATATATCCATTTTTTTTGTTGCTAACATCTTTGATATTTTTGTTGCTAACATATTTGTTTTTTTGTCTATTCTTTTATTTAACCATTTATCAAGAAAATCATTTTCCCAAGATTCCCACTTGGGTAGCTGATTCATGATAAATTTCATCATTATACAATTGCTGGTCCCAGTATTAACCCTTCCTAACAAAGGAGGCCCTCATCTTTATTCAAGGTCCCAATCATAATCCCCATCTTTTCTTAATAAAAACATAAAAGTTTTACACACATATACATAACACAAAATATGTTTATGTATTATATGTTCTCTATATATGTGCAAATATATTTAAATATTTTATATTATATATTGTTTTATTGCCCCGCTGACAGTAAATATAGTTATTTGTTTGAAAAACATCCCCATTCTCTTTTATTTTTTAAGAACAAGTTTTGCTCAACATAATATTTTCTTTTTTTTCTTTTTCTTTATTATACTTTAAGTTTTATGGTACACGTGCACAACATGCAAGTTAGTTACATATGTATACTTGTGCCATGTTGGTGTGCTGCACCATTACCTCGTCATTTAACATTAGGTATATCTCCTAATGCTATCCCTCCCCACTCCCCCCACCCCACAACAGGCCCTGGTGTGTGATGTTCCCCTTCCTGTGTCCATGTGTTCTCATTGTTCAATTCCCACCTATGAGTTAGAATATGCAGTGTTTGGTTTTTTGTCCTTGCAATAGTTTGCTGAGAATGATGGTTTCCAGCTTCATCCATGTCCCTACAAAGGACATGAACTCATCCTTTTTCATGGCTGCATAATATTCCATGGTGTATATGTGCCACATTTTCTTAATCCAGTCTATCATTGTTGGACATTTGGGTTGGTTCCAAGTCTTTGCTATTGTGAATAGTGCTGCAATAAACATACGTGTGCATCAACATAATATTTTTAATTGGCTGTTCATTTATTCAGTATCTTATACATATCTTGACAGGGTCTAATGGCTCCATTGTTGCTGTTAAGAAATCAGGTATCAGTCCTTTACCATTTCAATGTTATCTTTTTTTCCTGGATGCACTTATATTTTTTTCTGTCTCTTTTTTTTTTATTTTGCTCTTCAGGTATAAATTTTAAAAAGTTAATACAGTGTTCTCAAAACAGTGGATTGGTGTCTTTTATTAGTTTTGGATAATTATCTATAACATCTCTTTAGCTACAGTTTCTACACTTTTCTCTTTTTCGTATTCTTTTGAAATTTTCTCTAAATCTACTGTATCTTCTATTATCTGTCACATATTCTTTCTCCTTGGAGTTTCCATTTTGTCTTTTCACTTATTTGCAAACATTTTAATTCTCTCTTTACTTTGCCTAACCTTTATTTAATGCTACAATTGATCGTTAATTTTAGCTTTTATATGTTTTTCAGGTGTAGAATTTTTCCTTTTCTTAAATTAACTATGTCAATTTTATACTTTCCTATTTCCTGCTAACATTCTCGAGCTTGAATTTTGTTTTGTTGAACACAGTAAACATAGTTGATTTATAGTCTGGTGTTCTTGTAAGGCTAATTCTATTTTTATTCTTTCTGGTGTGTTCACTCATGTTTTCTTGTCTTCTTAAATACCCGGTTGTACAATCACTTATTTTACACCTTAGGTTGAATATCTTTAAAAAAACGAATAACTATTTTCTCCTCTACCTTTGTCAAACCTATTTCCACAAGTCATCTTCACTTTATTACATAAATAATCCACCTATTAGATTGCTAAAGCAAATATGTTAGATGTCTTCCTTTTCTCTTTTTCTCATCCCATAAATCTGTTAAAATTAAAAATTAACTGTTTATTTTTACATCTAATAAAAGTATATAAAATATGTTCAAAACTTATCACCTACTGTTATCTCTGATTTAGTCATAATTCAATCAGGAAAGTAATTTAATATCAAAAATTAGGCATGCAAATAAACCTTTGAAATCAGAGAAGCAAAGATAAAAATTAGATGTATACTGAGCTAGTGTGCTCAAAGATGCTGCTAAAATAGATGCCAGAGCCCAGACTGAAGAGAGATGACCATGGACTCTGAGGAGGTGACATTAATTCTGTACTACTTCTGAACTTCTGATAAATCTTGGTCTGGGCTACCACTAATGATATCATAAAAAGGATTAATTTACTTTTCCTTATGCTGTCCTAATTTTGCATAAGTGTTTCACATTAAATAATCAAAATTAGAGCTCTCATGGAAAGCAATATATATATAAGCCTGAGTGCTAGCCTGCAGTGAATGACTCATCACTGTAATTCACGCTCCCATAATATCTACAATCCACTACTTAGCTTTCAATCTTACGCTTTCTCATCTCCAAATCTATCCTCCAAACAATAGAAATCATATCCTCGATACCTTTATTGAATTATTTCAGGACCTGTCTTTAAACCCTTTAGTGACTTCCCTTTATATTTAGCATATATTCTTAATTTGACCATATCCTAACAAAATGTCATTGACCACAAGCCCTGCACAATTTAGCTCTATCTCTAGATCCAGTGTTATTTCTCTGCCTATTTTTACTATGCTCCAGCCATATTAATCTACCATTTCCTATGTTATCAAATACCATCTTATATCAGGAAATGCGTACATTGTTTAAAAGTGTACATTTTATAAATGCGTACATCCCTTTGCACTGAATGTTTGTTGTCTCTAAAGTTCACATGGCATGCTACTTTTCACCTTTTAGGCTCTATACTATATGTTTCCTCTTTGGAATAATTTCTTATCCACCCTCAGGGATTTTCCATATCCCTACCAATGTTATGCTTTTTCTCATAATTTTCTTTGTTTTCATTCCAAGATCTTACACAAATATGGAATCATTTTATTTAATTTTGGTATACTAGTTTCAAATCTGTTTCCCCAAGTAGATTATAAACTCCATGAAAACAAGGAAAACATTTGTTTTTTCATCGCTGAAATCCCATTACTAATCAGAAGTCCCAGCACCAAGGAAGTACTCAACAAACATTTTTGAACGCAGGAATAACTACAGAACTTTGGGGAAATTAATTATCTTCTCTAATCATCTTTAAAATGTAAACACACACAAATTCTACTCTTAGAATTATAGTGAAAATTAGACAAATACCAGGCAAATAATGTCCACATAATGTAGCTAATATCATTAACATAAAATATTAATATATCATAGCTATATAATAATATATTACAATATATGTAACATAATAATATAACATATTATACTAATATTAATTAGAGTAATCCCCGCTACTCGGGAGACTGAGGCAGGAGAATCACTTGAACCCAGGAGGAGAAGGTTGAAGTGAGCCAAGATTGCACCATCGCACTCCAGCCTGGGCAACAAGAGCGAAACTCCATCTAAAAACAATAAAAAAGAAGAGGAATCTAAATTCAGAAGTCATTGGCTATTTTTGAACAAAGATGATTTAATCTGTGCTTTAGGAACTTGAATTTGACCTTACTATAGGAATAATAGATAATATTAGAAAGTAAGCAGACTCGGTAAGAAGTTATTTTAGTAAAATATAAAAATAATAAAGTTTTCAATTAAAATAGTGACACTATGACTAGTACCAAGTGTATGAATATTAAATATATTATGATGATAGAATTTGCTTTACTTGACAACTAATTACGTATAGAGAATAAGAAATAAAGATATTTGATATTTCAGATATGAAAGGCATAGAGAATGCCAGTGTCATTAAAACCAATAGAAAAATTGTATGGTAAAGTAGATTTTTTTGGAGTTGGGAGTGGGGAGAGGGCATCAGGGGAGATAATTTTGAGTTCCCTTTTGACACTGATTTTCAGTGTTAAGAAATCAGAAATGTCAGTTTGGAATGCAGAAATGAAGTTTGCCTAGTTATCAAAGTGTTGGAGTCAACAGAATTAAAGGAAATAATGATTGCATGTGTTTAAACAGTCTATTTGGGCATGTTTCAGAGATGTAAAAGAAAAAAAAATTACAGTTAGGACTGAGCAAAATAAGGGACAGAGCAATGAGAAAAAGGCTATTATTATCATAACTTTGAAGAGTTTCAAAAAGTAGGATATCAGCTGGCACAGGGAAGCAAAGAAGTTGAGTGTCATGAGAATTGAAAACTGTCATTGTTTTTGGAAGCTGGCAATTCTTGGTGTGTGAGCACTTAAGTTGTGTTTTGATAACACAATTTTAACATTTTAAGTGCATACAGTTAACACAAAAACATCATTTTTGCTTTCTTAAGCCAAGAAAAATTATCTTCTCCATGGCTGCCATAACATAACAGCATACCACAGTGGGATTCTGTTCCCTGCAAAATTCATATATTGAAGCCTTTATCTTCATTACCTCAGAATATAATCTTATTTGAAAATCAGGTCATTGCAGATGTAATTATTTAAGACCATCATACTGGAGTTGAGTGGGCCCTTAACACTCTAATATCGATGTTGTCCTTACAAAAATGGGAAACGTTGACACAGACACACACACAGGGAGACTGCCATGTGAACATCAAGGCAAATGTCAGGCAATGTCTCTGCAGGCTGAAGAACACAAAAAGATTGTCAGCAAACCACCAGAAGTTAGGGGAGAGAACAGATTCTTACTCACAGACCTCAGTAGGAATCAACCCTGCTAACACTTTAATTTTGGATTTCTGGCCCCTAGAACTGTGAAACAAATTTCTATTGTTTAAGCCACCCAGCCCTAGCAAACTGATACAGATTTCAATGCAGAAAGAACTATGCTGACAACTGATAACCAAAAATTGAGTAGGGGCTATATTTCTTTCTTATTTTTCAACTCTATTTGTATCTCTTGAATCCTCTGTAATTAACCTTCAATATCTTATGGTACATTACTTAGCAAATAGTGTATTTATCACTGTAAAAAGAAAAGAGAAAGAAATAAAACTAACTTTCACAATGGCACAATCTTTCTATTTCCAAATATATACCTATGCAGATTGATTTATTTTGGATGTCCCTTCCAAATCTCATGTTTAGAGGTCATCTTCAGTGCTGGAGAAGGGGCCTCATGGGAGGTGTTTGGGTCATGGGGTGGACCCCTCATGGCTTGGCTCTATTCAAATAAGGAGTTCTCCCAAGATGTGTTTTTTTAAATGGTGTGGCACCTTTCCTTGCTGTCTCTTGCTCCTGCTCTGGCCATGTGACCTGCTGCTCCCACTTACCCTTCTGCCATGAGTAAAAGCTCTATGAGGCCTTCCAAGAAGCTGAGCAGATGCTAGCACCATGCTTCCTCTATAGCCTGCAGAATCACAAGCTAACTAAAACTCTTTTCTTTGTAAATTACCCAGCCTCAGGTATTTCCTTAGAGCAATGCAAGAATGGCCTAACACACAGATTCATGCTTACTGCTTTTCTCCCAGTACATAAGTGGTTATTGAATAAAATAATAATTATGTGAATGAATGCTAGATATTTTGTTGCTGGATAGACTTAGTAAACCTCATTCATAATATAGGTATTAGTGTGTACATAACCCTGGCCCAAACTGCAGTTTAAAATGATCATATTTTAGATTCATGATTAAAGAGATTGTAGCAGTCAGCATTCCAAATCTTAGGCCTTTTTCTGTCCCCCATCCCCCCTTTTTAACTGGGAAATCTGAGTTTAGCAAAAACACAAGCCATTCAAAAACCCCTTAGGGTCTTTTTCCTGTGTGTTTAAAATTTTCCTGACATCAGAAAAACAACAGTTGAATGATGACCAGATGGCAGAAGAGCTGTGGTAATTTGGCTGGAAGTAAGATGAGCATTGAAGCATAATAAGCGAATTAGAGATTTAAATATTTTCTATGAGCAGATCAACCTAATGGTGTGGACAAGATCACCTAATGGCTCTTTATTAAGTTTACTTATTTCTTTCAAAAAACAGTTACTGATTTATCAGTATGATGATTTTGGAGAGATATTACTGATGGATTACATGGAAATATTTTTCAGGTATTATCTTCTTAGAGCTACCCAGGATGAATCCTTCCTAATCTTAGCATACGAGGGCAGGAATGATATCATTGAGGCGCATAGCTAAAACCTTGGAAACAATCTTGTACTCTCTATTCAAGAGAGTAAGAGGGGATGAAAATCCCCCAATTGTTCCTTACCTTGTCATCTTTTTAAGTATTGGGGGATCAAGGGAGTTTTCATGCCTTGAGACATAATTCTGGTCTTAAAAATTTCTGAGAAGACCCTCTGATGTTGGAGATAATTTCCACAATCAGGTTTTATAAAAATAGATGGGAAATCTGTCAACACCTGAGGCTTTTCCTGGGTTTATGGATTGGATTTGGGGTTTCTCACTTTTAATGATATTATGTTGTCCAACTGACTGACTTAATGGAGGGAGTGAAAGCAAGGCCCGTTGGTTTTCTTCATGGTGTAGCATAGAAAACATATGTTGACTAGATTCAAAAACATTTTGAAAATATTAAATGCCTTTAGCTTGTGTTTCTGAATGATTGGAATAGTTTAATTGTGCATGCAGTTTACTTGTATCTTTAGCAGTTTGCTAGCCCATATGAAACTGCTGAGAAATGTATAGTGAATAAATTAATCAATATCTGAGGTATTAGAAATTGGAGTTCTATGTAGGTCATGCTATTAATATAGATAGATGGGAGGGTGTATACTTAGTGTATATTTCTTACTCTATGTAAAATGCTGGTGATGATATTTTTAAACAATTAAGTGGACAGGAGAAGAAATTAGACTGATGGGTCTATTTATTTAAATTTTATTTCTAAAAATATGACAATTGAGCATCTTGAAAACTAGAATGTAATTCTGCTTTATCATGTCCTATCAATAGTTGTTACTACTAAATTGGCAATAAACTCATGATAATAACAATATAATATTTCAACACAAGAAATTGCATATGGATATACATACAATTCTGAAAACTTTAATGTCAATGCGTACGGATATACATACATATTTGCATACATGCATATGGATATACATACAATTCTGAGAACTTTAATGTCAGTCTTTATATGCAGCTACTCAAATGTTTTATAGCATTTTGTAAAAATGAAGTTCTCAGACATGTATAGTGATTTAACAGAAATGGATACCTTATGTAAATATAAAATTATTAAGTTTTGTGAAATATGAATTTGGTGAGAAAAATGCCACAGTAGGTTCATTTCCTTCTTGTGTCCCAGCGCCTCTTTTCATGTTGGCAAATTTCCTGTGTTTTAATTAGGTGGGTCTGTTGAAACAATTATAATGTCTACCTGGTAGAACACCAACTTGGGCCACTAAAAAGAACATGAGACTCCAGCCTGGCTGATCATCAGACATCTAACCATAGCAAAAAATCAGTAGAAATTCTTTTTGCAATTTGCTATACTATGGCCGAGAGAAACCTCTCTTTCTCTGGGATATGAGAACCACACTGTCTGTAATTTCTGAGATTCATCTTTTTTTTTTTTTTCTCATGGGCAGAATATGTCCATGAGACAAAAAGATGTCTAAAAACAAAGTGAAACAGAGAAAAGCAGTTTAAGAGATGAAAGCCAAAGTGTAAAGCAGTCAAGAAAGAGAGAAATAAAGAGATAGAAAGAAAGATAATGGCCCATTTCTAAAGAGATAGAAAGAAAGAGAACTAAAGAGATAGAAAGAAAGAGCTAGAAAGAAAGAGAATGGCTATAATTTTATCATTTGGATCTCTTGTTCAACAATTTGTAAAGCCAGTGACATCCCTTTGACTTCCCGGTTATGTTAACCAATGCATTTAATCTTTGTATAAGCTAATTTTATAAGATTTCTGCCACTTTCAACCAAAAGAGATCTAACAAATACACTGACTTAATAGTAAATTGTGAAAAATAAAATGTAATTAGTTAATGAAAGCAGAAATATGTACATGCTACTCTTTATCTAGATCATCATGATATAGGAAAATCATGACTTTTAATAGATATAAACCTTTTATTTAAACTGGTCAACAGTGGGAATAAATTTTCCCAAAATCTCTTGAAGAGATGGATTCAGGGGAGTTGCAGTCAGAATGTGAAAATCACTTTGACTTGTAATATTAAATATCTTTTACTTCCAAAGATAAGACAAAAGATAAGAAAACAGAATTAGTTATAATAGCTGTGTATTAGTCCATTTTCATACTGCTATGAAGAAATACCCCCAGACTGGGTCACTTATAAAGAAAAGGAGGTTTAATGGACTCAGAGTTCCAAATGGCTGGGAAAGCCTCACAATCATGGTGGAAAGTGAAGGAAGAGCAAAGGCACATCTTACATGGTGGCAGGCAAGACAGCATGTGCAGGGGAACAGCGCTTTATAAAACCATCACATCTCCAGAGACTTATTCACTATCACAAGAACAGCACAAGAAAACCCACCCCCATGATTCAATTATCTCCCACTGGGTTCCTCCCGTGACATGTAGGGATTATGGGAGCTACAATTCAAGATGAGATTTGGGTGGGGACACAACCAAACCATATCAAGCTGAAGAATTTATTTTCCACTTCTGCTGTTGTTTTAATAAAGGGATATGTTTTAATAAAGGGGCAACACAGTAACCTAGAAAAACTTAAAAGTTTAATTTTGTGGTGGATGTTGAAAATATATTGTGCTATTGCCGATGGCTTTTGGTCATTTATGAACAACCTTTGAAACATGTTGAAATTATTGTAGTAGTGAAGATTGTGCAAGATCTTGGGTTTATCTCATGAAAGTTGGGACTAGCAGTCAGCCATCAGTATATATTTCTACTCTTTGATTTGTGAGAGGAGCAGGGATGTTTAGTTACCTATTCATTTGACAAATATTTACTGAATGCCTACTCTTTGTCAAGTACTGGGAAAAAATGAACAAGACAGACTGTTTCCTTCCTTCAAAGACCTTACAACACAACAAAGAAGACATGTGAAATGGATAATTTAACATTACATACTATAAACTATGATGGGGCAGGGAAGAGTGCAAGCTATAAAACTCATTTAATTAGCACCTAATTCTGTCTTAAAGATTCATGGAAGTCTTCCTGGATAAGTGGCTGCCAAAACTGATTCCTGAATGACTAGTAGAAATTAGGCAGTAATAAAGTCAAGAGAATGATACAGACAAATAAAATATCCTGTACAAAGTCTAGAGCATGGGTCTCCAACCCATGTGTCATGGACTGGGTACTGGTATGTTGCCTGTTAGAAACTGGGCCACACGGCAGGAAGTGAGCAGCAAGCTAGCACAGCTTCATCTGTATTCTCAGTCATTCCCCATCACTTGCATTACCACTTGAGCTCTTCCTGTCAGATCAGCAGTGGCATTAGATTCTCACTGGAGCACGAACCCTATTGTGAACTCTGCCTGTGAGGGATCTAGGTTGCATGCTCCTTATGAGAATCTAATGCCTAATAATCTATAACTGCCTCCCATCATCCCCAGAGGAAACTGTTTAGTTGCAGGAAAACAAGCTGAGAGGTCCCACTGATTTTACCTTACAGTAAGTTGTATAATTATTTCATTATATATTACAATGTAATAATAATAGAAATAAAGTGCACAATAAATGTAACGTGCTTGAATCATCCCAAAACCACCTGCCTCCCTTGGTCCATGGAAAAATTGTCTTCCAAGAAACTGGTCCCTGGTGCCAAATTTGGAGACTGCTGGTCTAGACGATAGTAAGGCATGACACAGTGAAAGTATTTCAGAATGGCTCAAATATACATACTAAAATTGATTAGAAGATAAGAACGGTGAGATATTCAGTAACCAGATCCAGAAGATTAGAGGAATGATGTGGAGAGATTTGGTCCCTCTGCTGAAGAAATGTTAGCTATTGAAACAGCAGTTATATGATCAGATTTCGTATTTGAGGTCTATAACTGGCAGAAGGCTTGTGTGAGTGAATACAAGGGAGACATCATATAAATATTTAAGAGGATAATGCAATAATCTAGTGAAAACATTATGGAGTTGAAAAATTTTACTTGCACAAAACCCTGCATATTGATGTTTATAGCATGTTTATTTTTAATTGCCCAAATTTGAAGCAACCAAGCTGTCCTTTAGTAGGTGAATGGATAAATAAATGGTGGTACATGCAGACAATGGAATATTATTCACTGCTAAAAAGAAATGATGTATCAATTCATGAAAAGATATAGAGGAGGCTTAAATGTACATTATTGAGTGAAAGAAGCCAATTTGAAAATAATAATTACTGTATGATTATGATTCCAATTATATGACATTCTAGAAAAGACAAAATTATGAATATAGTAAAAGATCAGTGGTTTCCAGGAGTGAGGAGGGAGAAAGGAATGAATAGGTAGAGCACAGATTATTTTTAGGGAATTCAACTCTTCTGTATGATACTATAAAGGCAGATATATGTCATTATACATTTCAAAAGACTTGTAGAATGTACATCAAGAATAGACACTAGGCCGGGTGTGTTGGCTCACTCCTGTAATCCCAGCACTTTGGGAGGGCAAGGTGGGTGGATCACCTGAGGTCAGGAGTTCAAGACCAGCCTGGCTAATACGGTGAAACCCTGTCTGTACTAAAAAATACAAAAATTAGCCAGGTGTGGTCGCGTGCACCCATAGTCCCATCTGCTCAGGAGGCTGAGGCAGGAGAATCACTTGAACCTGGAAGGCAGAGGTTGCAGTGAACCCAGATCATGCCACTGCACTCTAGCATGGGTGACAAAGTGAGACTCTGTCTCAAAAAATAAAAAAGAATGGACACTAATGTAAACTATGGACTTTGAGTGACAATGATGCATCCATACAGGTTCATTCGTTGTAAAACAAATGTACATGCTGGGATGTGGGATGTTGATAGTGGGGGAGGCTGTGCATATGTGGGGATATATGGAACTCTCTGCACCTTCAGCTCAATTTTGTTGTAATTGTAGAAAGCTCTAAAATAGTCTATTTAAAAGTTACTGTAGTTTGTACTAGGCAACTAGTAGTTTTTATAAGGAAAATAAATACTTTCAAATACATTTAAGAGAAAATATTTGGCAATTTGTTAATTGAGCTGAATAAAGAGAGAAAAGATTGTGGAAAAACACTACACCTCTGACTTGAACTAGGGGCTAGGGGAAAATGCTACTCATTGACAATAGGAACATAGAAGTAAAAACACACTTCAAGTAGAGATGATGTGTTAAGTTTTGATATATGATTTCATGGTTCATGAGACATTCGATTGAAGTAGGATTTTTAGCTAGAGCTCAGACACAATTGAGCTGGAGTTATATAGAGGTTGTCTAATCTGTAGATAGACACACTTGAAAACTGGGGTGGAGTCAAAATAAACTAAAACAGGTCCTTAAAATAGCAAAATTAAAGAAAATTTTACAAAAATATACAAAGTAGCCAGAAAGGTCAGAGAAAATGCATTTGTCATATACCAGGATTCAGGATAAATTCATATTGCATAGTATGGATCTGGGTGAAGGAAAGTAACTTAGGTTGATAGAGAGAAAAGGCAAGTTTTCTCTGACCCTCTTGTTGTCTTAAAATATGAGTTTGGCTCCATTGGGGAAAAAAACATATCTTGCTATTTTTTTAAGCAAAATAATAAAGCAGGAATGGGTAAGTGGGTTATGCCGGGCTTTTTGACTTGGGATGCTAGCTGTTTACAGAATTTGTCTAGGAATATCAGCTCTCTCTCATCTAGAGACTTTGGGGCCAAGGGGAAGCTGAAGTCTCCTTCTCCTAAGAAAGGAACTGACTCCAATGCAAAGCTGAGTGTGAAGACATTTCCTCCCATTGCCAAAAAGAAAGCAGAGGATTCTCTATACTCTGCCCAATTCTGCTGGCCCATTTTCTAGGAAACTCACAGTAACCACCCAAAGACATTTGCAGACAATTCTACTCTTGCACCACAAGATAGGTTCTCAAAAACAAACGGAAGGGCATGTTAAGAAGGGGGAAGTGTTTAACATTGTTATATGCTGCTAAAGATTGAATTAAGAAAGTACTGAAATGTGTATATTGGATGTAGCCACAGGAACTCGTTAGGGATCCTAGTGAATATTTTCAATTGAATGATAGGGAAAGAAGCTAGACTGCAGTTGTTGGTGAGTATACCATTTCTTTCTTTTTGAAATAATTTCTTCACTTGTCTTCAGACATCACCTTTTATGATTTTACTCCTTCACAGACTCCTTTTCTGAATACTCACCTTTGCAATCCATTTATTTGGAGTATCTCTGGTGCAATTCTTGAAACTTCTGTCTATACTCACTTATTTGATTATCCAGTATTAAGAGGCAAAGTACCATATATAGATGGCTCCAGCAACGACCCAACAACTATCTCTTTTAACATAAATAATAACAATCTCTTTTAATGTAAATAATGAACAATTCAAATTTAATATGTCCAAAAGCAAACTCCTACCTTTTCCACCCACATCTATTCCTCCAGGACCCTTCTCAATCTCAATTAATGTCAACTTAATCTTCCTAGGCATTAAGACCAAAAATATTGAAACCATCCCTGACTACTTTATTTGTTTTATACTCACATCTAATTTAGCAAGGAATCCTGCTGGCTTTTACTTCAAAGTATTTTTACCACTAATGCCATCCCCAGCCAGCTTGTTCAGTTTCTTACTTTATTTCTTACTCATTTTCAACTTTCGCTTTCTTTAGTCTAGTCACACTGATGACTTCAGTGTTTCTTGAACAAATAAGGGATATTCCCAGTTTACGACTGTTGAAATAACATTTTCTTTTGTCTGGTATCATTCCAGGCAAAGTCACATGACTTGCTTCTTCATCTTATTCATCTGTTTGTTTAGATGTATATTATTTGTAAGGGCTATCATAACCACCCTATTTTAAATTACATCCTCCTGCATGGACATTTTTTATTTTATGTACTCAGGTTTAATTTTTCTTTTCTTTTCTTTTATTTTTTTGCGTGAGATGGAGTTTCGCTTTTGTTGCCCAGGCTGGAGGGTAATGGCGCGATCTCGGCTCACCACAACCTCCACCTCCCAGGTTCAAGCGATTCTCCTGTCTCAGCCTCCTGAGTAGCTGGGATTACAGGCATGCACTACCACACCCGGCTAATTTTTGTACTTTTAGTAGAGTCAGTGTTTCTCCATATTGGTCAGCTAGTCTCAAACTCCCAACCTCAGGTGATCCATCTGCCTTGGCCCCCAAAGTGCTGGGATTACAGGCGTGAGCCACCACACCTGGTCTAATTTCTCTTTTCTTCTGTATTCATCAACTTCCCACATGCTATGTTATTTATTTCTATTATAATCTGGTTGTCCTCATTAAAATGTAAGCTCCATGAGGAAAGGGCTTTTAAGTCAGTTTTACTCACTGCTGCATCAACAGTACCTAGAAGAATGCCTAGCACATGCTTGTCTTTAAATATATAATTTCTCCATAAATGAATAAAGTCATTACTGTCATACATGATCTCATTAATACTCATAAAAAACTTAGAAAATTTTATGTTACGTATTATGTAACTGCAGAATTAGTGGTATCTTTTTCTAGACTGGATAAAAGTTTGGATTCATGTAGCAAGTACAGCAGGCAAAAAGTACGCATACAGATATCTTTATATATATCTATGCTATTTGTAATAATAAAAAATTAAACAGAAGTATCTAAAAATTTCATCAGTAGATGATCTGCTAAATAAGTTTAGTAGTCCAAATACTTTATATAGAAAGCAAATTAATTTTTTGCTTAATATGAACTAAGCATATTATATCACTGTGTAAAAAGAATAGTTGTAACATCAAAAGTATGATTGCGGGCGTCCGGTGCCATGGAGCAGTAGGCTCAGGAGCCTTGCCCATGGCGAATTGTGGATGATTGCGGTGGAGCCTTCACTATGGGTGTCATTGGTGGCGGAGTATTCCAGGCCATCAAGGGTTTCCGCAATGACCCTGTTGGAATTTGGCACCAGTTGAGAAGTAGGGCCAACACTGTGAGGATCTGAGTTCCCTAGATTAGAGGTAGCTTCGCAGTGTTGGGGGGCCTGTTCTCCACCATCGACTGTGGCCTGGTGCGACTTTAGGGCAAGGAGGATCCCTGTAAATCTGTTACCAGTGGAGCATTGACTGGGGCTGTGCAAGGAGGATCCCTGTAAATCTATTACCAGTGGAGCATTGACTGGGGCTGTGCAAGGAGGATCCCTGTAAATCTATTACCAGTGGAGCATTGACTGGGGCTGTGCAAGGAGGATCCCTGTAAATCTATTACCAGTGGAGCATTGACTGGGGCTGTGCAAGGAGGATCCCTGTAAATCTATTACCAGTGGAGCATTGACTGGGGCTGTGCAAGGAGGATCCCTGTAAATCTATTACCAGTGGAGCACTGACTGGGTCTGTGCTGGCTGCCTGCAGCGGCCCACTGGCCATGATAGGCTCGGCGATGATGGGGGGCATCCTGTTGGCCCTCATTGAGGGCGTTGGCATCCTCCTCACTCGCTACATGGCCCAGCAGTTCCAAAATGTGCCCTTGTTGCTGGAGGACCCCAGCCAGCTGCCCGCTGAGGATGGCACCCCGGCCCCAGGCTATCCCAGCTATTAGTACCACTGAGGAAGCCACTGCCACCATGGGAGCTGCTTCTCGGTTTTCTTCCCGATAATCTACCTCGAAGGGAGGGCTAGCTCCCAGTTAGCCCTGGGACCCTCCAGAGAGGGCTTCTACTCTGCTCCCTAGTCCCAGGCTGGGGGGTGGAGCACCACAGCTGCCCTGACAGATGGGTCCCCTTTTTCTCTCTTGGGGAACCCCAGCCCCACACTCCCATGTATCAAGTTCTCACCCCAGCTCCTTTGTGTGGCACTCTCATGTGTATTTAAAGCCCATTTTAAATGCCAAAAAGAAAGTATGATTACATTTGGAAAATACATACAACTCTTTGCACCCAATATGTCTATATGTGTATGGGTGCATGTTTACATGGAAAGGTGACTAAAAATTATGTAAAATTAAGTATATTAAATATTTACCTCTAGAGTTTGACGTCACTGTATTGAAACAGAACTCTTCTGGCACGTTTGATTGTTTATATTTTACATTAAAAATCTTTCATGTTTTGTAATAAAAAGTAGATAAAGAATATTCAGAATGACATAAAATAAAAGTTAAAATAAGAAAAGAGATGAGCAGTATTCAAACAGCAAACAAGAAACAATGAGAAAGAAAAATAAAGTGAAACAAGATAAATAAGCCAAAACTATTTGCCAAGATGTAGGTTAAGAAGTTTCTTTTTTCAAATTCAAATCAATCATTTTGAGAGTGACTATTCTACATACAGTTAATGAAATCTTTACATTACTTTATCTCAAATTTGTGTTTTCAACTCTAAGTAAAATTTTATAAATTCTAAATGGAGCTATTTAAGAAATGTTTATATAGTGATCCCTAGTAAATGAAATTTTAAATGTTTAATTTCAGAAAACAGCAAACCTTTGCCAGAATATCAAAGTAAAATGGGCAACAAATTAAATTTAATACAGTCATAAATCCAAGTGAGCTAGGACAAGAGATTTTTTTTCTGTAGCTGCTTGATGCAGACCTGTGTCACCATTATCACCATGTATAACTTTTCCCGCTTGACACACTTTTATGAGAGCTAGTTTGGCAAGAAAGTATGGTTCTAACTGGAGAATTAGTAAGTTTATCTCTCCACCTTAGTCTTTCAGTATTCATGGTGGTCATGCTACCAAGTAATTGAAGAGTTTCTGATAGAAGTCATAAAACTTTATGGTGGTTAGATAATGTGATAAATTTGCCCCAGGATGAAAATTTCTACCTTATGTTCTCATTAGGTAGAAGAAAGAAAGCCTTCGGGAGGTATGAAAGGAAAATATCTTGGGTTTCTAAAATCACTAAGCTAAAGGGAAAATTCGAGCTGGAAACTGCTTAGGGAAAGCCTGCCTCCCATTCTGTTCAAAGTCATCCTTCTGCTCACTGAGATAAATGCATATGTGATTGCCTCCTTTGGAAAGGGTAATCAGAAACTCAAAAGAATGCAACAACTTGTCTCTCATTTACCTATGACCTGGAAGCCCCCGCCGCACTTTGAGTTGTGCCGCTTTTGCTTGGAGTTGTCTCACTTTTTCAGACTGAACCAGTGTTCATTTTACATATGTTGACTGATGTCTCATGTCTCCCTAAAATATATAAAACCGAGCTGTGCTCTGACCACCTTGGGTACATGTCATCAGGACCTCCTGAACTGTGTCACTGGTGTACATCCTCAACCTTGGCAGAACAAACTTTCTAAATTAACTGAGACCTGTCTCAAATTTTCAGAGTTCACAGAGGACAGATGAAAGCAAAGATCAAAATTGTGAAAATCAGAAAAAAAAATTATAAAATTTATTAAATTTTAAGTTAGGGTAATTTTTTAATGTAATATATCTCCCTTTCCATAGTCCTCATACTAAGAATAATTTTAAACAGTAAACATTATGTATAAAACAAGTAAGAAAAGACTCTGAAGGTGACAAAAAAATGTAGTAAAGCTAAGGACCTCTGGACAAGAGAAACAAGGTGATATTGAGTTCTCTGAGTATTTTTGTTTCTGTTTCATGTATCACAGCCTGAGAGCTAAAGATGGAAACCCAGAATGAACACTGACTGAAAAAGAAAAAAGAAACCTTGCTCTCTAGTCAAAGTACAAGGAAAGGAGAAGCATGGCAAGAAAGAAAACTTTTTCACAATAACCTCTCTATTCCAGCCAAACAAAACAGAAAATAAGGTGTTGCCCCACTCCCACCCATCCTATTTAAGAACTACTAGACCTAGATATCCCCCCACAAAAGAATCTAAAAAGTTACCTCCAAAACCTCATTGTGGTGGTATCAGAGAGGACTAAACAGGGAGAATGTGGTCTTCTACCCCACCAGGCAATAAGGAGGTTCACCTTTTCCTCTCAGCTTAAATGGTGTCTTAGGAGGTCTAATGCAAAGTCAGGACTTTTGCCATCACTCAGCTGTACAGAACCTGCACCCAGTACATTATCAGTAAAGATCACCTGAGAAACAAATTGCCAACACTAGCCCTGCAGTAAAAAGGAAGGAGCCACCCATTCCCATCACTCAAATGTCAATAGAGGTCAAGTGAGGAATCCTGAACTTCTACCTCCAAATAGCAGTAATAAGGTGGTGCCCTCTATCCCCTACCAGAGCAGAGAAATACTGTTAAAACAGACATTTTAAGTAAAATCCAGAGTTTTATAGCACAATACAAAAATGTCTGAGTTTTAATAGACAATCACTTATCATGCCAAGAACCAGGAAGATGTCAAACTGAATTAAAAAAACACTCAGTTGTTGCAGTGAGCTGAGATTGCACTGCTGCACTCCAGCCGGGACAACAGAGCAAGACTCCATCTCAAAAAACAAACAAACAAAAAACCAATCAATTGATGGCAAGTTGACAGCAATATAATGAAAATAATTAGGTAACATGACTGATATTTTTTGGCTGTGTCCCCACCCAAATATCATTTTGAATTGTAACTCCCTCAATTTCCATGTGTTGTGGGAGGAACCCAGTGGGAGGTAATTGAATCATGGGGATGGGTCTTTCCTGTGCTTTCTCATGATGGTGAATAAGTCTCATAAGATGTGACAGTTTTAAAAATGGGAGTTTCCCTGCACAAGTTCTCCCTCTTGCCACTGCCATGTAAGAAGTCGCTTTTGCCTTCCTCCATGATGGTGAGACCTCCCCAGCCACATGGAGCTGTAAGTCCATTAAACCTCTTTCATTTTTAAACTGCCTGGTCTCAGGTATGTCTTTATCAGTAGTGTGAAAACAGACTAATACAGTAAATTGATATGAGTAGAGTGGGGCGCTGCTGAAAAGATACCCAAAAATGTGGAAGCGACTATGGAACTGGGTAACAGGCAGAGGTTGGAACAGTTTGGAGAGCTCAGTATAAGACAGAAAAATGTGGGAAAGTTTGGAACTCCTAGAGATTTGTTGAATGTCTTTGACCAAAATGCTGATAATAATATGGACAATGAAGTCCAGGCTGAGGTGGTCTCAGATAGAGATGAGAAACTTGTTGGGAACTGAAGCAAAGGTGACTCTTTTTATGTTTAAGCAAAGAGATTGGCAGCAATTTTCCCCTGTACTAAAGATTTGTGGAACTTTGAACTTGAGAGAGATGATTTCCAGTATTAGGAGAAAAAATTTCTAAGCAGCAAAGCATTGGGAACTGGAGTAAAGGTGACACTTGTTATGTTTAGCAAAGAGACTGGTGGCAATTTTGCCCTGCCCTAAAGATTTGTGAAACTTTGAACTTGAAAGAGATGATTTAGGGTATCTAGCAGAAGAAATTTCTAAGCAGCAAAGCATTCAAGAGGTGACTTGGGTGCTGTTAAAGGCATTCAGTTTTATAAGGGAAGCAGGGCATAAAAGTTCAGAAAATTTGCAGCCTGAAAAGATGAAATAAAAGAAAATTCTATTTTCTGATGAGAAATTCAAGCAGGCTGCATAAAATTGCATAAGTAATAAGGAGCCAAATGTGAATCCTCAAGACAATGGGGAATATATCTCCAGGACATGTCAGAGATCTTCAAGGCAGCCTCCCATCACAGCCCCGAAGACCTAGGAGGAAAATATGGTTTTGTGGGCAGGGCCCAGGGTGCCCATGCTGTGTGCAGTCTAGGGACTTGGTGCCCTACATCCCAGACACTCCATCTGTGACTAAAAAGGGCCAAGGTACAGCTCAGGCCTTGGCTTCAGAGGGTGCAAGCCCCCAGCGTTGGCAGTTCCACTTGGTATTGAGCCTGTGGGTGCACAGAAGTTAAGAACTGAGGTTTGGGAACCTCTGCTTAGATTTCAGAGGATGTATGAAAATGCCTGGATGTCCAGGCAGAAGTTTGCTTCAGGGAAGAGCCCTGTTGAAGAACATCTGCTAGGGCAGTGAGGAAGGGAAATGTGGGGTTGGAGCCCCCACACAGAGTCCCTACTGGGACATCATCTAGTGGAGCTGTGAAAAGAGGGCCACCATCCTCCAGACCCCAGAATTGTAGATCCACCAACAGAAGGCTTACACTTTGCATCTGGAAAAGCTGCAGACACTCAACACCAGTCCTGAAAGCTGCCAGGAGAGGGGCTATTCCCCGCAAAGCCACAGGGGAGGAGCTTCCTAAGAATGTGGGGACCCACCTCTTGGATCAGCATGACCTGGATGTGATACATGGAGTCAAAAGAGATTATTTTGGAGCTTTAAGATTTGACTGCCCCACTGGATTTAGGACTTGCATGGTGCCTGTAGTCACTTTGTTTTGGCCAATTCCTCCCACTTGGAATGGCTGTATTTACCCAATGCCTGTACCCCCATTGTATCTAGGAAGTAACTAACTTGCTTGTGATTTTACAGGCTCTTGGGCAGAAGGGACTTGCCTTGCCTCAGATGAGGCTTTGGGCTGTGGACTTTTGAGTTAATGCTAAAATGAGTTAAGACTTTGTGGGACTGTTGGGAAGGCATGATTGGTTTTGAAATGTGAGGACATGAGATTTGAAAGGGTCTAGGGTGGAATGATATGTTTTGGCTGTGTCCCTACTCAAATCTTACCTTGAATTGTAACTCCCGCAATTCTCATGCGTAATGGAAAGAACCCAGTGGGAGGTAATTGAATCATGGGGCGGGTCTTTACCGTGCTGTCCTCTTGATAGTGAATAAGTCTCATGAGATCTGATGGTTTTAAAAATGGGAGTTTCCCTGCACAAGTTCTCTTTCTTGCTGCCACCATGTAAGAAGTGCCTTTTGCCTTCCTCCATGATGGTGAGGCCTCCCCAGCCAGGTTGAACAGTAAGTCCATTAAAACTCTTTCTTTTGTAAATTGCCCAGTGTCTTTATCAGCAATGTGAAAATGGACTAATACAATGACCAAGTTGGCTTTATTCCAGGATGCAAGACTAGTTCAATATTCAAAAATAAATCAGTGAAATTCACCATATCATCAGTCTGAAAAAGAAAGCTCACAGGATCATACAAATGAAAGCCAAAAAAAAATTAAAAAATATATCAAGGAGAAAATAAAATAAGTTATAGCAAACTAGGAATAGAGGAGAACTTCCTTTACTTTATAAAAAGTATCTACAAAAATACTTCAGCTAACATTATGCTTAATGGTAAAAGCCTGAATGCTCTTCCTCTAAGATTGGGAAAAAAGAAAGGATGTCTGCTTTCACCATTGTTATTTTAACATAATGCTGAAAGTTTTAGCCTGTGCTGCAAGACAAGAAAAAAAGTTAAAGGGTTTACAGATTAGAAAGGCAGAAATAAAACTGTTCCTATTTTCAGGTGACATAATTTTATGTAGACAATTTAAAACAATCTACCAGTAAAACTTCTAGAACTAATAAGTAAGTTCAGCCAAGGTCAGAGGAGATAAGAAAGATAAATTTAACATTTTTATATCCTACCAATAAACACAAAAATATTAAAAATGCAGTACCATTAAAATCACTCAAAAAATGAAACAGATGTAAAGACAATAAAAGGTACAGGACACATATTCTGAAAACTACATAATTATAATGAAGAAATCAAAGATCTAAATACTTTGAGTGACATATTATTTACATGAATAAGAATATTCAATATTAGTAAATATGTCAGTTATCCTCAAATTGCTATAAAGGTTTAATTCAAATTTTGCCAAAATTGCAGCAAGAATTTTTTTTGTCAAGATAGACAAGATTATTCTAAAATTTATATGGAAAGTCAAAGAACTAGAACAGCTAAAACAATTTTGAAAAGGAAGAATATACTGGGAGAAATTAGTCTGCACTATTTTTAAACATACATCTATAGTACTCAAGACTGTGTGATATTGGCAGAAGTATATGCACATAAATAACAGGACAGAATAATGAAACCAGAAATAGACTCACACAGATATGTCCAACTGACTTTTGACAAAAGTTCAAAACAATTCAATTAAGAAATACAGTTTTTCAATGAATGATGCTGGAGTTAGTGGACATCCACTGGGAAAAGTAAAAAGGTTCCTTGACCTAAACTTTATGTTTTATGAAAAATTTAACTAAAAATAGATCAGAGACTAAACCATAAATTATAAAATGGTAATGCTTTTAGAAATAAACATAGGAAAAATATTTCAGGATCTAATGCTAGACAAATAATTTTTAGACTTGACAACAAAATCATCACTTATAAAAAGGAAAATGATTAATTAAACAATTAAGTTAGATTTTATCAAAATTAAAACTTCTGTTGTTCCATCGAATTTTAGGATTGCTTTTTCTCTTTCTGTAAAAATGTCATTGGAATTTTGATAGGAAATTCATTGAATCTATAGATTTTTTCTGTTGTATTGACATTTTCATAATATTAATTCTTCCAATCCATGGACATGCTATCTTTCAATTTATTTGTGTTTTATTTTTCATCGATGTTTTATAGTTTTCAGCATACATATTTTTTACTTAATTTTTTTTTCTTTTTTTACACATTGTTAATGGAATTATTTTCTTAATTTTTTTGAATAGCTAATTGTTACTGTATAGAACACTGCTCATTTATGCATGTTGACTTTGTATTCTGCAACTTTACTAGATTAATTTATTAGGTCTAAAAATTTTTTTGGTAAAGTCTTTAAAATTTTCTACATATAAAATCATGCCATCTGCAAACAGAGACAACTTAACTTCTTCTTTTCCAATCTGGATGCCTTTTATATATTTCTCCTGCCTAAGAACCCCAATAGCCAAAGCAAACTTGAGCAAAATGAACAAAGCTGGAGGCATTTACACTACCTGATTTAAAAATACACTACAGAGCTATAGCATTTACACAGAATAATACTGTCATGAAACAGACATCAGAAAATGGAACAGAATAAAGATCACAGAAATGAATCTATGCATTTATGGTCAGTTGATTGTCAACAAAGGTGCCAAGAACACACACGGGGGAATGGAAAATATCTTTAATAAATGGTGTTGGAAAAACCAAAGTAAAATAATTAAAGTGGATCCGTATCTCATACCATAAACAAAAATCAACTCAAAATAGATAAAAGGCTTAAATGTAAGACCCAAATCTATAAAACTACTAGAAGAAAACATAAGAGAAATGCCAATTAAAATCAAAATGAGGTATCACCTCACCCGTTAGAATGGTTATGATCAAAAGGATAAAAGATATCAAGTGTTGGGCAGAATGTGAAAGAAAGGGAACCCTTGTACATTGTTGGTGAGAATCTAAGTTAGTACAGTAATTATGAAAAACAGTATGAAGTTTCCTCAAAAAATTAAAAACAGAACTACCATGATTCAAGATTCAATAACCCTACTACTGAGGAAATATCCAAAGCAAATGAAATAAATATTTCGAAGTGATAGCCGTACTCCCATGTTTATTGCATCATTATTACCAATGGCCAAGATATAAAATCATTTTAAGTATTCATCAAAGGATGAGTGGATAAATAAAATGTGGTATATATACACAATGTAATACTATTCATCCTTTAAAAGAAGGAAATCCTGTCATTTGGAACAATATGGAAGAACCTGGAGGACATTAATTAAGTGAAAAAAGCCAGGCACAGAAAACCACATACTGCATGGACTCCATTATGTGTTGAACTTAATAAAGTTGAACTCACAGAAGCAAAGAATGTAAAGGTGATTACCAGAGCCTAGGGGTTGGAGAGAATGGGCAGATGTCTGTGAAAAGATATAAAATGTGAGGTAAATAGGAAGAATAAATTAAATTGATCTATTATACATCATGGTGACTATAGTTAACAGTATATTGTATATTTGAAAATCACTGAGAATCGATTTTAAGTTTTCTAACCCCATACAAAAAAGGATAAATTTGCAAGGTAATCCATATGTTAATTAGCTTGATTTAACTATTCCACAAAGTATATCATACATCAGAACATCTGTAGTGCACCTTAAATATATAAAGTTTTTGTCAATTAAAAATAAGTAAATTCATAAGTAAATAAAATTAAAATACCCTACAGAGAGGATACAATTACAAGCTACAGACTGGGAGAAAATAGTTGCAAAGCACATATTTGACAAAAGATTAATATTTTTATGTAAGGAGCTCTCAAAACTAAATGATAACCAAAAAGTCTACGTAGAAAATGGGCAAAAACATGAAGAAGCATTTCATTGTAAAGAATGTAAGAATAAAAAATGAGCACATGAAACTATATACAACATTATAGCTATGAGGTAATTGCAGATTTAAACCCCAGTGAAATATCACTACACATCTATTAGAATGACAAAGATAAAAAATAGTGACACTACCTGTTCCGGGGAAGGACCGTATATACAAAGCAAACCACAGAGCAGAAGGCACTGAGAAGCCAAAGTGTGAAGCAAACAAATCTAGTTTGCTAGTAAAGGATATTTAATTGGGGTTTACAGAGAGAAGTGTGGTCTTGGTTTAATTGGTGGAATTTACAGAAAGAAGTGTGGCCACTCAGGACTGATATACCATAGGGAAAAGTTGTACATGCTCTGTAGAAACAATTAAAAGCAGCCCTCCAAAAAAAAAAGGCTAGATGTGTTATAGCCCTTATGTGTGATAAAATCAAGATTGAACATGTTCTTACACTAAGAACAGGAAATAAAGTAGGAATCAGGAGGCATTCAAGGAACTGGGGCTAACAATAAGTAAACATGACAGATTAACATCCAAGATGGAGTCACTTTTGTCTTCACACTCTACCTCTCTAATCCTGTCTTACAATCTCATGTACTCACCTCTTCTGGGATAGTCCCTGAGTCTGTGGGGTAGGGGTGGGGGATGCTGCAGTTATTTTGATGGTGTGGGTGACACTTTGCATCAATTCATTTTCTACTTGTGATGTACTTTAACATCACGTCCTAAGGATCTAAACCTACAGACATAAACAGAGAAGCAAGAGGAACAGAAGGCAATAGGCAGAAATAGAAGTGTTTAGGCAAGGCAGTTCTTCCCGATCAAGCAGCATGACAGTGGTATCTTCATCTCTGTTGGTGAGGACATAGGATTATGGGCTAGGGTTGCATATCAAACATGTTACTCAAGGGGCTAGGGTGCTGGTATTATCTGTAAGATTACAGGGGCAGCAAAGGACCATGTCAAGTGGCCAACCAGAGTGCCCTTAAAAGGGGGCTGTATTCCAGTGTATTGGTATGTGGAGCATTTTGGCTCAGACTCAAACAGGACCAATGGATGCCTCTTTAGTTGGCCATGGAATTCCTTGATCTCTGACAAGAAATACTCTGTCCAACTTGGGGGAAGTTGGCAGTTCCACATCCAAGCAAGTATCCCCTCCCCTGGCTCAAGGACTTGGGGAGTCCCAAATAACATTTACCATTGTTCTTTTATCAGCTCCAGTAGGAATGTATCTGGTAAGATCTTCTTTACAACTATGGATAATAGTCCTTCCTCTGTAGTGGTCCTGAATCCTTAATATGGTGCCAACCCCATATTAGTCTCAACTGAATTAGAGTTCTTAATGGCTTGAGGCATAAACTTCACCAATTTATGAAAGGTATAGGATTGTGAAAGTGCTAGCAGTTTTGCCTTCAAAATGACATTTTTCCTTTCAATCAACTCTTCCAGTTGGGGATTATATGGCAAATGAAATCTCCAGTCTATAACATTTTCATATGTCTAATCTTGGACATCCTGTCCAGTGAAATGTGTGCCTGGGTTGCTATCAATGCATCAAGAACATCCATGCATGACACTTAATCCCTCCAAACTCTAACAGTGGCTGTTTTGTTTGTTGTTTGGCAAAGAAAGGCCCGCAACAATCCTGTGGCAGTATCTACACATATTAACGCACACTTCTCTCCCAAGCTTACTAGGAGGTGTTGAAAAGAGTCTATCTGCCAGTCTCTTATGGGGACAGCTATTTTAGGTATGTATCTTATACAGGTAGAATATAGCAGGGGCACAAACGAGAACAAACTAAGTACTTTGCTACAGCTGCCACAAAATCTGCATAGCAGAGGTACAATCCTGCTGACTTTGTTATTTGCTAATCCACTTCTGCACTGCAATGCCTACTATGTTTATGTTCCCAATAAGCTACCTGCAAGGATTAAGAGAGAGCAAGTGTCATCGTTTTTGCTGGAGTATCAGCCTCCATGTTACCAGAAGGTGAACCTGACTGGTGTGCTGAAGTATGATACACAGTTAGGCTTGCAGTGGGTTCTTGTAGCCCTTCTCAAATGTCTTTTCATGTAGCAGCTCTTTGTAAGGGTTTTTAAAGCACATACAAATCATCTCCGGCTCATTGAGCAAGACAAGTTGCAAGATGCTTAAATACTGCTCAACGATTTGTACAGAGAACTGTAGGCCATAGCTCATAGGTACAAACTAACCATGCAGCTCAGAGTTCTACCCATTAAGTGCTTTGTTGCATTCCCATCTCAAACCAGATATTATCTGTCTGCCATTGCATAGCTGCTGTTGTTCATACATGACAGTTATCTCGGCTCGCCCCATCTGCATACCAGGTGTTTTCAGAAAGGGTGGTCGTGCCTTCATGTATCACTGGAGGGATCTCCAGTGGGGACTCCACAATAGGAGCAGCCTTGTATTTTTTGTAGGTCGGTGGCTTATCTTTTGAAATGTAGAAGGGTGCACAATGCATCAAGTTGTTGCTGTAGCAATGACAAATCTTCAGAGGTTAGCATAGTATCATCAGTATAATGCCTCTAAATTGGGGTGTAAAGGGATGCTGAAAAAGGTGTTAGCCAAATTTAAAACAGCATTAAGTGCCAGTATTTTGTATTATTTATTCTATCACTGGAGATACATTAGGCAGAGCAGCGTGTATCTTGGAAACTACTTTTTATTTTGTTCTGAGTAGTCTACTGTCATATGCCAGGTGGCATCAGGTTTTCTTACTGGCCATACAGAGCTATTAAAGGAGCTCTGGGCAGGACAAGTAATATTAACTTTAGCCAGTTCCTCTATGGTGGGGAGGGTGCAAAGAAACTGGATTGCTCATATATTGCTGACTGGAATATAAAATGGTACAGCCACACTGAAAAGAGTTTGACTGTTTCCTACTAAACTAAACAAACAACTACTACACAATCCAGAAATTACATTTCTAGACATTTACCCTGGAGAATTAAAGACTTGTGTTTCCATAAAACCCTATATATAAAATGTTATAGTATCTTTATTTATAATAAGCAAAAACTGAAAACAACTCAAATGTCCTTCAACAGATGAATAGTTACTGTGGTACATCTATACCACAGAATAGTACTCACTAAAAAGGAACAAATCATTAATACATCCAACAACCTGGATGAGTTTCCAGAGAATGTTGCTAAGTGGAAAAAAATAAGAAGCTCCAAAGTCACATACTGTTTGATTCCATTTATATTATATTAAATAAATTCCATTTATATTATCTTATAATGATAGAAATTGAAAATGAGGAATAGTTGTCAGAGGTGAAAAAAGAGGGTGTGGGTTTGAGAGAACTGGGGGTGGCTATTAAGTGGCAACATGAAGGATCATTATGCTTGTGGAAATGTTCTTGTATCTTGACTGTATCAATGTCAAGATACTAGTTATGATATTATATTATAGCTTTACAAGACATTACCACGGGAGAAATTGGAAAAAAGTACATACGGTTTCTCCATATTTTTTATTGTAAATGCTCATGAATTGATAATTATTTCCATTAAAAATTACTTTAAAATATCACCGTGGATTGACAGATAATAATATCAACATGTTTGTTGCATGTGGAAGCTCTCTGTTCACATATATATGTGTACATATATATATGTATATACGTATATATAGGTATATATACGTATATACACACACACACACAAACATACACACATATAAAGGATGGATCTGCAAGATATTTATGAATACCTGTGAACAGTTTTGATTTATTGGATTGCGGATGTTCTATAATAAAATTTTAAATACATTGAATACATTTGAATGGAAAATTAAATTTATGCTAAAATGGCCACATTTTATAAGATGTCATAAAAATCCAATTTTGTTTTGTTTTACTTTGGCTAATCAGTTACTTTTAAGTAAGAAAAAATGAAAAATCTAAAAGAATGCTATATGGTTACAAGGCATGGCATTTAGTGCAATTTGTGTCAAAAAGTATAAGTGGAAGTCAAAAACTTCAAATTTAAATAATGAAACACAAAATGCGTGTTCTAGGTTGTCAACTGACAACTTTTCAGGTAGCTGACATGTGCACTGTAGGTGTAAAATCATATTTTATTTTTAGACAATTGCAGGCTGCTTACTGATTAGAAGTTGAGAATCATTTATCTTTTATTACTTTAAACAACTTTCTATTTGTGGGCCAGGCCAAAGTAACCTAGATAAAAGAAGGCTCAAGCTAATAGTTAGAAAAAATGTAAGAAAAGAAAGAAAAACTTTCTCATGCTGTATAAAGACCTTCACTATAATGGATATCTAGTAGGTATTAAAAATGTATAGTACTTACATTGGACAGATATCAGGATCAGTACCTTTTATTGTTATCATTATTTTAAGATGTAAGGGTTTGGTGATGCTAGATAGGCAATATTAAATGGGAATTGTCCTGGAACACTATCAACAAAGTGAAGAGGCAAGAGGAAAAGGTAATTTTCTGGCTTCCGATTTTTGTTTCCCAGAGGTTGCCCTAGTAGATAGCTTTGTTTGGCGTAAGTTGATTAAAAAAAAATATTAACAAAAACACCTGTCTTCTTATGTTCTTCTTTGGCCCTAACACACACACATACACACACACACACACACACACACACATAATGCACATTTTTAAGGGTATCTTTAACTTTCGCATTGATAAACTCAGTAAATAATGGTATATATGAATGTATTTAAATGAATTGTATATTAAATAATGTTATATGATGCAATGTAAAATGCAAAAGCTCATTTTTGATAACTGAAGAAAATATTTCTTTGCAAATGATTATGTTGAAACCTCTAGATTCTGTTAAAACTTTAACAATACTATGAAATTACATAGGACTTTTTTTTAATGGACCAAAATTGCAGGATATTTAAGTGGGGTTTGAGAGCTGTAGAAGAAATCCCACTCAAAAAACATCCCAAGATTTATGAAATGTAAATAAATAGTTGATCCTAGCTAAGTAGTGAGTGATTATTTAGAAAAAAAAAGATACATTAGAAAAACATGAAAGTGATCAGCTATATCAAATTCTCAGTGAATTTTGATTAAATTTTTTTTAAAAAAGAACTTGAAAAGAAAAAGCAAAGTGAAGAATCAAAAGGGGAAAAAAGTTTTTCTCCATCTGAGGAACCACTATATGAATTTTATAGCAGCTCTTAATAGAATACTAAAGGATTTCTATTTGAAAGTTCACAAGCATTCCACATGAATCCCCCAGTGACTGAATTTATAGTTCTCTGGTTTTTGAAATTTGGCTTGAATTGTGCTTTCTGCTAGCTAGGTTAGTGCTGCATTAAATTCTAGCTTAAAAAAATCTTTTCTATTACACATTGTTCATATATAATACATATTTTATTTTTAAATGTTACTATATGTTTTCAGATAAAATATTTATAATGCATTTGAGAATTGTTGCCATTTTAATTCAAAATGCTTTCAAGTATTGAATGTACATAAATGAAATTATTTTTGTGACTTCTGTCAATAAGTCTGCCATTTGTGTCTGGGGATAGAATTTATTTCCAAATGATAGTTTTTTGTTGCTGTTGTGGCTGTTGCTTCATAGTCATTATTGTTGTTTTGCAACTCATTCCCCCACCATTTTTATTTTTTTGCTGTCATAGATGGATATTTCTATATACTGTATGCCCTGCTAAATTCACTACTGAGTGCCACATAAATTAGGTCACCAGGATTGGACATTGTTTTAGTCCATTCAGGCTGCCATAACAAAATACCATACACTGGTGGCTTATGAACAACAAAAATGTATTTATCACAGCTCTGGAGACTGGGAAGTCCAAGACAAAGGTACCAACAGATCAGATGTCTGATAAAGACTTATTTCCTCATAGACAGCTGGCCTCATCATAACCTCACAGGGAGAATGGGCAAGGGAGCTTTCTCTGACTGCCTTTATAGGAGCACTAATCCCATTCATAAGGACTCTTCCCTAGACCTAGTCACGTCCCAAATACCCCACTTCCTAATATATCAATTTAAGGATTAGCATTTCAGCATATGAATCTTATGGGGACACAAACATTCGTACCATAGCCATATCTCAGAGAAAATTATCCAAGTCAAGCTCTTTATACATTAAAAGGAAAAAAATCTGGACTATTCCTTAAAAGAAGAATAAACTGTTACCTGATTTAAGTCCTGGCTAGTAATGAAAATCAAATCTACAATTATTTTGGAAATGTTTTACCGGTATTCACTTCATAAATTTGCACTTCCTATCTCTTTTTACCCATCTTTTAAACTAATGTCTTCTGAAATAAAACAATATTACATCAATAAGCAGAAAGCCATTTATGAAGTCTAGAGTTTTCACTGCATAAATATTGTTCATTGATTTTCTTTTTTTTAATCAAAAAAGTATCAATAGTGGCAGGAGGCAGACAAATTGCTGGGCAGATAAGGGCTGGTCCCTGGTGCCCAGCCTTGAAGCCAAAGTCAGCCTGAAGCCTGAAAACCAGGCCGCCAGTTCTTGGTAGAATTCATGAACCAGAGTGAGAACTTGATGCCTTTCAGCTAATCAAATGGCGTTTTGTCCAGGCCCACTAATGAACCAATCAGCATACACTTCCTCCATTCTGGGTCCATAAGAAAAACAGGATTCAACCACATGTCAGGACTACCTGCCTGTGAGGAGGAGCTACTCACTTTGGGTCTTCTTCCTGCTGAAAGCTGTTCTGTCATTCAATAAAACTCTTCTCCACCTTGCTCACTATCCAGTTGTCCACATAACCTCTTCTTCCTGGACATGGGACAAGAACTCAGGGCCCACTGAACAGTGGGCACGAAAAGGGCTGTAACATTTTCCTGGCCAGCTCACCACGCTGTGGGCAGAAACAAAAGGGGCTGTAACATGTTCCTGGCCAGATGGCCAAGCTGCAAACAGTGACATGCTTCCATTCATCGGATTGCAGAAGTGAAGGACAACCACCCCTTTGAGGTCCTGGACTTCGGTGTTCTCCAAGCCAGAGCTGTAACTCTATAGCCCTCCCACCCTCTGCTGGCATCAGGCAGCTGCCCCACATGACGGGAAGCAGTGGCAGAGCCAAGTCAGCCAGGAGCTATGGGCCAGAGCAAGGCAGCTGGACTGAACGAGATGAAACACACCCCTCCCTACCGCTCACTGAACTGCGGGTGGTGGGAAGGAGATAGCGGTAAGTATGCCTACCCACTCCGCCCCCCCACTTCTTGGGGCTCTGTGGTTGCTGGTGTCTCCCAGTTTTCAGGCACCACTGCATTCAGCTTGTCCAGACACTGACTCCCACAGTGGAAGCCACTACCCAGTACCCTTCGTCCAGCTGCAGACTCGCATAGAGCCAGTGCCTGTGCCAGCACCTGGAGCTGCCCGCCCCAGCACAGCAGGTGGTGTGCTTGGCTGTGCCTAGTGGCCAGACCTCATGCTCACTTGCTCATACACCCGTCGTTGCTCTGCACCAGGATCGCCGTCGGTGGGTGTGGGATCTGAGCACAGCCTGCCAGCTCAGGTGGGCAGAACGAGCCCAGCAGGCATGAACAAAACTCAAGCAGAGGTGCTGCTGGCCACAGAGGTTTCCAGCTGGAGAAGAGACACCCAAAGGATCTTGTGACAGTATGATCTTTCTATAAACACATGCAGGAAGGTTAAGATATAGAAATAAAAAGATAGGAGGCTCCTAGTAATGAAGGATGCCAAACAAAAGTAGTAACAGTAAAGCTGTAGAAAAGTGGATTAATTTCAGAAATAGTTAAGAAACGTTCGTAGGACTTGACGTTTACTTAGATATGTGATCTAAGTGAAGAAGGCTTAGAATTTTCCTCTTTCTACTTTTTTATTAATCACTTTTAATTTATACTTGCTACATAATAATTATAGATATTTATGGGGTACGGTGTGATGTTTCAATGCATGTATACATTGTAAAATGGCACATGTATACATATGTAACTTACCTGCACGTTGCGCACATGTACCATAGAGCCTAAAGTATAATAATAATAATAATAAAAAGAAAAAAAAACTTACAAAAAAGAAAAAAAAATGATTAAAACAAGGTAATTATCATATCCACTACTTTAAACATTTATTTTTTTTTGTAGTAGTGATATTTCATTGTTTTTTCTTCTAGCTATTTTGAAATATACACTACATTGTTATTTGCTGTAGACACCCTACAGGAGCGTATTCTTTCTGCCTAACTGCAACTTTGTACCCTTTGACCAACCTCTGTTCCCTAGTCCTCACTACCATCCTCAACCTCTTGTAACCATTATTTTACTCCCTACCTCATGAAATCAAATTTTTTAGATTCTACATATGAATGAGATCATACAGTTTTAGTCTTTCTGTCCCTGGCTTACTTCATTTAACATAACATCCTCCAGGTTCATCCATGTTGTCACAAATGACAGAATGTCATTCTGTTTAATGGCTGAATTGTATATATATATATATATATATATATATATCACATTTTTAATTCATTAATCTGGAGATGTGAATTTAGATCAATTTTATATCTTGGCTATTACGAATAGCACTGAAATAAACATGAGAGTGCAGATATCTAAAAAGACAGTTTTCTGATCTGAGAAATATAATGATAATGTTGCTATTTATTGCCATTAAACCATAAAATACAAACAAACAAAATAATCACGAGGACAAATGAGAGGATGTTTTTCTCATCTTTCAAGTTGGAATCTGAAACTTTCCAGTTAACTGTTGGTGTAACCAGATTCATTTCATGAACCACAACAGCTAAGCATATCTGTTTTAGGCTCTGGTCAGAGCAGCGTTAAAAATGGCATCCATGGGTCTTACCATCACAGAGGAAAATAAGTGCTGCTAAGTGATGTCTCTGGAGACAATTCAGAAGAGCTGCCTGCCCCTCTGCCCTTGTGATACTTATCAGTTGAGACAATAGTACCTTGCCTTACTTCTGACCAACATAAACTTTTGATTCCTTTCCTGATGACCGTTGAGGCACAAGACACTTAAGGAGCCATTTGACACACACATATAAAACTCAGAAATGCAAGACTGTAGATTCTTCAGAAACAAACTTTGACCATCTGAAAACAAAATTAAGTAGATAAATTGTTATTTTCTTCAATTTTATTTTAAAAATGCAATGTAATTGTCGTCTCTTTGAAGACATAGTGAGACCAAGAATTCAGTTTTTCATAAAGCTGTGAAAGATATCATAACTGAGTACCTTCTGATGGCCCTTTATTCTTTCCAGATCATTCCTATTTCCCCACATTCCTGCTTCCCTGTGATTGACACTTGATATGCAGCCAGTGGTGCAGCAAACTTAGTATTTAAAATATTCATCAATTAGAGTGATGAAATGCATTACAATTTTGAATGCCAAAGATAGCAGTAAACATTCACGTTTTACCCAAGGGCTATATTAACTCCTTGCTCTCTGTCAAAATGTGGTCCACAGAGACCATTGATTATTTTAAATTCCACAGGATATCATGCTGGCTCACTATATTTATGACATTATGCTAATTGTATCTGATAAACAAGACATGAAACATATCTTACATGCCCTAGTGAAATAGATGTGCCAGAAGGTGAAAGATACAGTAAGATTAGCAGAAGTAGACCATGATGCCATTATAGTCCTGCTCAAGAGTGCTGTGAGAGTTTGCTTGTGAAGAGAAATTCACACAGTAGAACAAGCTATGAGTAGAACTTTTGGTCTTTTATTTAATTTGGAGGGAGAGGTGACCAGAGATAATCAGTATATATCTGGGCTGTGGTGAATGGCTGGACTGGTTAAGATAGTCCTGAAAGAAAGGAAATCTACGAAAATGGAACATGGAAAGACATATATAATTTTGAAAAATGGCGTGGGGACATATGGGGAGATTCTGATGAAGATATGGACCATGAACACTTAAATTTCACCAAATCTTCTTTGCTATTAAAAGCCATCATCCTGCCCCTCCCTAAATATTTTAATCCTTCCTTACTGAATTAAATTTTAATGATCTTCCTTGAAATATGTGACTTGCAATGCACTGTTGATGTAGCTCAGCATCTACCCCACATCTCCTTGCTTTTCAAACAGAAGTTGCCAAGTTTATTTTTAATGTAATTATTTATTTCAGAGTAGTTTAAGATCTACAGAAAAAAAATGTGAAGATAGTACAGAGTTCCCATATACCCAGTATACGGTTTGCCCTATTAATAACATGTTACATAAGTCATAATTAATAAAACTGTATTGAGCCATGATTATTTAGTAAAGTTCTCACTTAGATTTTCTTAATTTTTATCTAATTTCTTTTTTTGGTTCAAAGATTCCATTCATAATACCATACTGCATTTAGGTGTCATGTCTATTAATTATCTGCTTGACGGGAACAGTTTCTTAGACATTTTTTGTTTTTTGCAATGTTGAAAATTTTCAGTATTGGCCAGGTATTTTGTAGACTGCTCCTTAATTGTGATTGGTGTTAGGTTTTTCTTATGATTAGACTGAGATTGAGGTTGTGAATTTTGGAGAGGAATACCATACAGTGGTAAAGTGCCATTCTCATTCTCATCACATTTTATCAACATTACATCTTGTGTGTGTGTATGTGTGCGTGTACACTTATTATTTAAAATATTCATCAATTTGAGTGATGAAATGCATCACAATTTTGAATGCCAAACATAGCAGTAAACATTCACATTTTACCCCAGGGCCAAATTAACTGTCTTGCTCTCTGTCAAAATGTGGTCCACGAAGACCACACACACACACACACACACACACACACACACACACACACACCCTATCAGAATATATGTGTATATATACACACACACACATACACATGTATGTGTGTGTATATATATATGTATATATACAGTATATATATTCAGTAAATTTTCAGTTAAAAACTAATACCGTTTCATTTACTGTTTGCTCAAATTTTTCCATTGTTGGCTATTGGGAGCTCTTTCCCTTGGCTCCTGAAATACCCAAATCATTGTGATTTTATTTCCCCAGGATTTCTTTATTTTCTAGCACTACAAGGTGTTCCAGGATCCATTAAATATGTTGTTACCTGTGGATTTTTCATAGATGCCCTTTATCAGGTTGAGAACCTTGCACTCTATTCTTAGTTTGTTTAATGTTTTGCTTTTGAAAGGGTGTTTGGTTATTTCAAATGCTTTTATTGTATCTCTTGAGATAATTGTGGATTTTTACTGTTTATTCTACTAATATGGCATATTACCTTACTTCATTTTTGGATGTTAACTCAACATTGCATCTCTGGAGTAAATCCCACTTATCCATCATGTATGATTCTTTCGACATGTATTTTGCTGAAGATTTTTGCATCTATAATCATAAAAATATTATTCTTTAGTTTTCTTGTGATGTCTTTGGTTTTAGCCTCAGAATAATAGTGGCTTCATAAAATAAAATAAATTGGGAAATTTTCCTCTCCTTTTCTATTTTTTGGGGCTACTATGTAAAGCATTGTAATCAATCACTTGAATGTTTGATAGAATTTGCCAGTGTAGCCATCTGGACATGGACTTCTTCTTTGTGGGTAGTTTTTTGATTATTGATTCTGTTTTGTCACCTGTTATGGGTCTATTAGAGTTGTCTATTTCTTCTGTAGTCAGTTTCAGTAGTTTGTAACTTTAAATCTAGAATTATTTTCTATTCTAAGTTATCTAATTTTTGGCATATGAATTTTCACAGTATTTATTTACTTTTAAATTTGGCAGAGTTAATAATGTTATTTTATATTTAATTTCTGATTCTAGTGACTTGAATCTTTTCTCATTTGTCTTGGTAAAAGTAGCTAAAGATGTTTTATTTTTCTGTTTTTATCATTTCAAATAACCATCTTTTGGCATCGCTGATTTTCTCATATTTCTATTGACTATTTTTTTAATTTACTCTAATGTTTATTATTTTTTCCTTCTGGTTGTTTTAGGTTTAGTTTCCTCTTATTTCATTCAAAAATGGGGGATTAGGTTAATGATTTGAGATTTTTCTTATTTCAAAATATAGATATTGACAGCTATAAATTTCTCTCTCAGCAATTTTTAGCTGCATTCTTTAAGTTTGATATGTTGTGTCTTCATTTTTATCATTTTCCAATTTCACTTTAGATTTCTTCTCCGACTCATTGGTTATTTAATGGGGTGTTGTTTAATTTCCACAGATCTTGGTTAACAATAATTTATTGTATATTTCAAAATAACTGAAAGAGTGGAATTGGAATGTTCCTAACACACACAAAATAGATAATACTTGATGTGATGGATACCCCAGTTATCCTGATTTGTTTATTACAAATTGTGTGCTGCTATTAAAATGTCACACTTACTTCATAAATATATAAAATTCACATATCTTCACTTCCCCTTTTTTCCTATTATTATTTTATTTATTTATTTATTTGAGACGGTGCTTAGACAGAGTTTCACTCTTGTCACTCAGGCTGGAGTACAATGGCACGATCTTGGCTCACTGCAACCTCCAGCTCCCGGGTTCATGCAATTCTCCTGCCTCAGCCTCCCGAGTAGCTGGGATTACAGGCACCCACCACCATGCTCCACTAATTTTTGCATTTTAGTAGAGATGAGATTTCACCATGTTGGCCAGACTGGTCTCAAACTCCTGACTTCAGCTGACCCGCCCACCTCGGCCTCCCAAAGTGCTGGGATTACAGGCGTGAGCCACCGCACCCCCATATTATTGACTTATAATTCCATTCTATTATGCTAAAAATATACATTGTATTATTTCTATCCTTTTACATTATTAAGACTGGCTTACCACATAGAATAGCATTTATTCTGGGGAAAATCCTATGTTTACTTAAGAATAATGTAGTCCATTTTTGAGTAGAGTGTTCCACAGATACTGTGTTCCATAGATGCTTGCTAGATCAAGTTGATTTATAGTGTTATTCAAATGTTGTATTTCCTTATCGATCTTCTGTCTTGTTATTCTATCAATTATTGAAAGTACAGTATTGAAATCTCCAACTATTACTGTTGATTTGTTTACATCTCTTTTTTTTTTTTAGGTTCCTTCATGTATTTTGGTGCTCTGTTTTATATATACAATGTAGGGGGGTGATAGGTAAAGACTATGGGATTCCTTTTTAAACTGTTGAAAATTTTTAAAAATTTTAACTATATTTATATATGTATATGTATGAATATATTTGGCATATGTACCATTTGATGAAATGTCTATCCTTTTTGTGCTCCTTTGTCAATAATCGGATGACTATATTTTTGTGGGCCTCCTTTCGGAGTCTTCATTCTATTCTATTGATCTGTTTCTATTACTTCATGGATATCATGCTGTCTTGATTGTTGTAACTTTATAGTAAATCTTAAAGTTGTGTAATGTCAGTCTAGCAGCTTTATTTTTTTCTTCAGTATTGTGTGTCTGTTTTATATCTGTTTTCTTTCCATACAAACTTTAGAATCAGTTTGTTGATATATGCAAAACTTTTCTCCAGAATTTTGATTTGAGATTGCATTGAATTTATAGATCGAGGTGGGGAAAATTAACATCTTAATGATATTAAGTCTTGCAATATATGAACATGAAATATTTCTGTAGAAATCTAGATTTCTTTTGGTCTCTTTCAGAAGTGTTTTACAGATTTCTTTATACAGATTATGTACATATTTTGTTAGACTTTTCTATGTATTGCACATTCGATGCTGTTGTCATTTTTTTGAAACTTCAAATTCAAGTTATGCATTTCTTATACATAGCACAACAAGTGAGTTTTGGATGTTGGCCTTTTATCTTGAAAACTTGCTGTCCTGAAAACTGTACTTGGTTATTAGCTTCTGAAGTTTTTTTGTATACATACTAAGATGTTTAAAAATAGACAATATTATTCTCTGTGAAAAAAATGTTATTTTTCTTTTCTAATCTTTATTGATTACTTTTCTTATTTTAATGCACTAGATAGTACTTTCATTATGATGCTGACCAGGAGTGGTGAGAGAGAGGACTTCCTTGCCTTGTTTATGATCTTAGGATAAGGACACCATTAAGTATTAAGTTAGCAGTAGGTTGTTTATGGATATTCCTTTTATAGTTGAAAACATTTTATTCTATTACTAGTTTCCTGAGATTTCTTATTTTTAAATCACTAATAGTATTGAATTATGTCAAATGTCTTTCTCTGCATCAATTAATATAATCATATTTCTTCTTACGACTCTTGATATGGTAGCTTATATTGTTTGATTTCCTAAGACTAACATGCCTTACATATCTGTAATAAATCCCACTTGATTGTAGAGTATATTTGCATATATTGTTGGGTTCGATATGCTATTTTGTTGAGTTTTCTTTCTTTGATGTTTATGAGAAATGCTGGTCTGTTGCTTTCCTTTCTCGTCATTTTTTTCTGGTTTTGGTATTAGAGTAATGCTGGCCTCAGAACATGTGCTAACAGTTTCATGTGCTTTTATTTTCTGGAAGATATTGTGGAGAACTGGTATCATCACTTTTCACTAAATGTTTGGTGGAATTCATCAATGAAACCATCTTGGCCTGGAGTATTCCATTTCGGAAAATTATGAATTTTTGATATAATTTCACTAATAGGTAACAGAGTTATTCAGATTATCTCTTTCTCCTTATGTGAGTTTTCATCATTTATTTCATTCATTTTTCATTTAATCTGATTTATCAAATGTATGAATATACACTTATGTGTGCATTCTTTAATATCTACATTTAATGTGTGTGGAATCAGTAGTAACAAAACATCTTTCATTTCTGATTTTGATAATTTGTACCTTCTGTCTTTTTGTCTTTGTTAGCCTGTATACAGAATGATCAATTTTTACTGATATTATATGAGTTTGGGGCTTTTTCTACTATTTTTTTTTTTTTTGCTATTTTCTATTATTATTCTACTGTTGTCTACTATTATTTTTCTGTTTTAAATTTACTTGATTTCTGCTCTATTTTTTTTTACTTCTTTTATTCTGCTTTCTTTTATTCTGTTTTCTTGAGATGTAATCTTATGCAACTGATATTAGATCTTTTTTTCTAATCTATGAAACTAATTCTGTAAATTGCCCTCTCTCCACTACATCTCACAAACATTGATATGTTGTATTCATATTGCTGTTTAACTCAAAATAATTTTTCTTTTGAGACGTCTTATTATTTGAGACATCTTAGACTCATGGACTACTTCAAAGTATGCTGTTAAATTTTCAAACATGTGGAGAGGTTTCCAGTTATACTTTCTTTATTTACTTCTTTTTACTATTTTCTATACTCTTTTTACTTCCACTTACAATATTTATAATTCCATTGTGACCTAAGAACATGCTTTGTATGATTTCAATACATAAGTTTGTTAAGGTGTGTTTGTTTCACGGCCCAAAATGTGATCTATTTTGGCAAATGCTTTATGTTAGATTGAAATTAATTTGGCTTCTGCTGTTGTTGGATAGAGTATTTGCAAGCGGCAATTTCATACATTTGATTAATGGTCTTTTCAATTCAGTCTTTTTCTGCCTGATCCATTAATTACAGAAAGAATGGTTTTAAAGTCTTAAAATATAACAGTAGATTTGTCTATTTATTCTTTCAGTTCTATCAGTTTTTTTCCTCACATACTTTGACATTTTGTCATTAGGTGCGTACATTAGAATTGTTATGTCTTCTTGGAAAATTGTCATATTTATTGTTAAGTAACACCTCTCTGTAACCCTGATAATGTTTTTGTTTTAAAATCTGCTTTGTCTAAAATTGATATAACTATTTCAGCTTTCATTTGACTAATGTTGGTATATTATGTTTTTCTCCAGCCATTTATTTTAACATGTGTCATTAAATGTAATGTGGTTTCTTGTTGTCAACATGCAGTGCATGTTCTTTTTATTTTTTGATTTTATTTATTTATTTATTTATTTATTTATTTATTTATATTTTGAGACGGAGTCTCGCTCTGTCTGCCCGGCTGGAGTGCAGTGGCACGATCTCGGCTCACTGCGAGCTCCACCTCCCGGGTTCCTGCCATTCTCCTGCCTCAGCCTCCGGAGTAGCTGGGACTACAGGCGCCCGCCACCATGCCCGGTTAATTTTTTGTATTTTTAGTGGAGACGGGGTTTCACCGTGTTAGCCAGGATGGTCTTGATCTCCTGACCTGGTGATCTTTCCGCCTCGGCCTCCCAAAGTGCTGGGATTACAGGCGTGAGCCACCATACCCGTCATGTCTGTCTTTTTAACTTGTATATAGAGAGCATTCACATTTAAAGTGATTATTGATATTGTTGGATTAATATCTACCATGTTTGTAACAGTTGTATATTCTTTGCATATATTCTGTAATTTTTTTCCTCTCATTTTCTGTCTCTTCTAGTAGTAATGGAACCTTTTACATATTTTTTTATGTCCTCTCTTAGCTTATCAGTTCAGTTTTTTGTTTTGCTTAAGTGTTTATAATACACACTTTAGCCAAAGCCCACCTTCAAATAACATTGTATCACTTCAAGTTTAGTGTATGTACTTTATTACATATTATTTCCAGTACTTTCATCCTGTTACTTCTGATATTGCTCTCATTCATTTCCCTGATTGCTCTTCTATAATCACCCAATATATTGTTACCTTTATTTCCTTAAGCAGTTTTCTTGTAGATCCATTAAGAATAAGAAAAGTTAAAGATTTATTGTACTGTCCTTTATTCCTTTATCTGACACTCTTACATTCTTTATGTAGATTCAAGTTTCTGACCTATATCATTTTCATTTGGTCAGAATAATTTTTTAATTTTATTTTTTTCCAGAACAAAGCTGCTCAAGATGAGTTCCATCATTTTTTGATTTTCTGAGAAAGTACTTCTCCTTCATGTTTGAAGAATAATTTCGCTGATTATAATTTTCTTGGTCGATGGCTATTTTTCTTTCAACACTTTAAATATTTCACTCCTCTCCCTGCTTACATGGTTTCTGATCATAAGCCCACTGTAACTTTTATCTTTGTTTTTCTTTAGGTAATATGTATTGTTTCTCCCCAGCATCTCTCAAGATTTTGTTGTGACTTTGGTTTTATGCAATTTGAAAATGATATGTGTGGATTATTTGCTTTTTTTTTTATTGTTCTCTAAGCTCCCTGGATGTGTGATTTTATGTCTGTCATCAATTTTACAAAATTTTTGGGAGTTACTATTTGAAATATTTCTTCTGCTCCCTTCTTTTTCTCTCCCTGCTTGTATTCCAGTTATGCATATTAACACCTTTCGAGATTGACCCATAGTTCTTGGATCTTTTATTTTGTTTCTGTTTCGTTTCATTCATTCATTTTTTTTTCTAGACATATCTTCCACTCCATGATTCTTTCCTTGGTCCTGTCAAGTATATCAATGGGCCTATAAAGGACATTCTAAAATTCTATTATAGCATTTTGATTTCTAGTGTTGCCTTTTGATTTTTTTCTCAGTTTCCATCTCTCTGATTACACTTCCCATGTGTTCTTGCATGTTGTGAACATTTTTCAATTATAACCATTAATATATTGACCACAGGAACTTTTAATACCTTGCTGGACACTTTCAACATTTGTATTATACATGAATTCGGTTATGATGCTTGTTTTGTCACTTCAGATAGTATTTTTTTTTTTTGGTCTTATGACAGGCTTGTAATTTTTTTGTTAAAAGTCCAAAATATTTGAGTAATAGGAACTGAGATAAATGGGATGTTAGCGGGAAGATTTGTTTTAAACTGGTTAGGAGTTTATCTATTTTAATATTTGCTGACACTATATGTTCCAGAGGCTTAAATTTCTCACTTTCCTTGTTTTCTGTCACCTCTGTTGATTTGAGTTTCCATGAATCCCTTCCACAGATAGAGTCTGTATCTTACAGGTCTTTCCACAATAGCCCACCATTATTATTCTGGAGTCCTATTTCTGTTTCATTAAAGTGTAGGGGAGGAAGAGCATTCCATAATCTTACAATTAAACCTCATTGTTTAGTAAATTTATGTCTTGGGGTTGTGACCTTCCCCAGTGGTGTGGCTTTATTTCTGCCTGCGTTCTATTCTCTTCCTTAGATGTGGTTTTTCTAGATTATTTCCTTGTTGCCCTAATCTCTGTTGTCTACACCCTCTCACCCACACTTTTCGGTGAGAAAAGAAGGCTAAAGAGGGCGAGGATGGGTGTAATCCCCTACATACAATGTGAAAAGTTCTGGCAACATATTTTCTTCTGGAGATGAAGTTTTTATTATAAAAACTTATCTGAGTGCATATTTCATAAGGTCTACTCTTCTTCTTCCCTTGCCAGAACTATAAATTATTTTTCTGGATTTTTACCATGAGAACCTGATGGGGTTTCTGAAGGGAAAGCTCAGGAAAGCATTGAGCCTCATATAATTCTTCCCCTTCCTTCAAGATGTTCTCACTCTTAGTTTACCCTAAAACTTCATTAATTCTTACCAATTATTATTTAAGTATTCTTACCAGTTTATGGTTCCAGTGGCTCATGCTTTAGGTAACCATATCTTGGCTATTTCTTTTAGGACATGCCTATCTCTCCTGATTTTGTAGTGTTGTTATGCTATGCAACCACTGTTCTCCGATGTGTACAAGAAAAGTTATTGATTTTCAATTTGTCCATCTGCTTTTGTTATAAAGACTGGAAAGACAACTTCTAAGCCCTTTAAGTGTTCTTAAAGGGACATTTAATAACTATGTTTGTCTTGAAAGTCATATGATTTCTGCCATAATTGCTCATCTCTGTTGTTGTAGTGCAAAAGCAACCATAGATAATATATAAACTAATGGATTTGAGTGTATTCCAATAGAAATTTATTTATAAAAACAAGTTTTCACCACATGTACTATATAGTTCACTGACCCTTAGTTTGCACTATACAAAGACTCAAATTTCAGCAAGTCCTAAATTGTGAAATATAAAGTGAGACCTTTGATAAGATGTGATATACACCTAAACATTTGCGTGATTTAGCTAATTTATGTAGGCAGAATACTGAGGAATCTGTGGAATGGATTTTATAATTGTAGGGTTAAGGTAGAAAAATATATTAAGTTGGATGGAGCTAGATTTATTGATATTAGCCCTCTGCAGCAGAGATTCAGTGTTTCACTTGATGGGCTAGGAATGTCTCTTATAGTTTGCTTAACTGAAATGTGAACCAAACAATAGCCTACCCCATATGAAGATAAAATGCCTAAACTTTCTTTTTCTACTACAAAGGAAGGTTATCAACAGATTTAGGGAGATTGGAATGCTACAGATAATTGATCATGTAAGATTTGTTCACTCATTTTGAGAGGGACTATTTACTATTGTTGCAGTAAATAAATGTGAGGAGAGCTCCAGTTCACAGACCCAGAACCCCTTCAATATGAGAAGTGCCATGTACCTTTGAGTAAGGCCCTTGCAGTTCTTCCAAAAATTTGTACTGTTAATTATCCTCCCAACTATCTCTATAAGAAAAATAATAATTCTCGGGGATGACTGGACGTTGATTCTGTAGACCCAAAGTATCACTGTGATCTACCAATCGGAGTAGGGGCTTTAAGAGGTTAGAGTATCAATGATTTTTTTTTCTTTTTTTGAGACAGGGTCTCACTCTGTCACCCAGGCTGGAGTGCAGTGGGACATCTCTGCCCACGGCAGCCTTGATCTCCCAGACTCAAGCTATCCTCCCACCTCTGCCTCCAGAGTAGCTGGGACTACAGGCATGTACGACCATGCCTGGCTAATTTTGGGGGGCTTTTTTTGTAGAGATGGGGTTTCACCATCCCAGGCTGGCCTTGAACTCCCCGCCTCTAGTGATCCACCCACCTCGGCCTTCCAAAGTGCTGGGATTATAGGCATCAGCCACCGCTCTAGGCTTGCATTTTTTTTTTTTTTAAATTCAGTGAAGTTTTGTCTCAGAGTCCTCTGTTTTCCTAGAACGTATCTGTTTTAGTTTCAGATTCCTCGGTTTTCCTTGGGAGGTTGTATGGGCTGGAAAAATTTATTTTTCCCCAAAGAGCAGTATTGCTTTCCACAGTGGGTCTGAACAGCACCATCAGATCACTGTAGCAGACCTCTGACAGTCTGTCCTATGGGCAAAATCTTATTTTGGCAAAAATATGGAAGAATTGCTTTCCAGCATGGGCCTTATCCTTGTCTAGCCATCAGACTTTAATCACCAGCTTGCATACTTTCATTTATATGACACTGGTAAGTGGATCTACCCAATTGATAATAAACAGCACATAGAAATAATGAATTTGAGCCAGTAAAATGCAATCGTACTACTCATTTCAGCCAATCTAATAGAAAACAATATAAATAAATTAATTTAAATTTCCACAAAAGCTATTTCATAGACTTAAAATTGAAAAGCATATACCTTTCAAATAATACAGATAGCTCAAGGCATAGCACAAGTACTTTATCTTGCTAAGAGATCAGACAAATTCATTTTGAAATGATAACCTCTATATTAATCACAGCATAATCACAAGTGTATAAATCTGTCTATACTGATAGATATAAATATATTTGTCAGTGCTTAAAAATATTTTTAACAGCTGAATATATTATTTAATTCAAAGTTAAAGGGCTTATACTAAAGTTCAAATAATTTTAGTAGATTAAGTGTCATTATGTGAACATCTTTGTCAGCAATTACTGGGTATAAAAATATGAAAACAAGTACAATTTGTCTAAAATAGACATTTTTCCTTTGAAAGGTAATATGAATGTTTCTTTCGTTGTCCTCTTTCATGAAGAACTAGAAATAGAATCAGCCAGAAGAGTGTCAAAAATTTACGTTCACTTTTCCAAAACTGAAGTTTAATTGAGCTTTAACGTCAAATAAACAGTTTTTACCTTTAAGACTAATGCACCCAAAAGACAGTTTCTACTCATTTTGTATGATTAAAACTATGTAAGGAATATAAATGTATTAATTTATAGATACAGATACTAATTGCTTAAATATTAAGTTCTAAACCAGGCACTAATATATGTGGAATAATTGCTTCTTGCTGTAGAAGGAAACCATAATAAAGAACTTGAAAGTGCTGTCACATTTCACATAACCAGTAAAATCTCAGAATATTTGAAAAATATTCTGAAAGAAAATGTCTTGGGGCTTTCTTAATGAGAATGAATGTGGTTTGAAAAGATCAAATAATATTCGCATATGTCAAATACAGGTTTTAATAACAGTTAGAGATAATGAATAAAATTAAAGTAGGTCAATTTAAGTCATTTATTTTCCAAAAGGAGTTACACATCAGAATCACTACTTGTTAAGATATAATTAAAAGTGAAAAATGATATTTACCAAAGAAAGCTGTTACTAAATATAAAAAAGTAATTATTTTATCATCTTTTAATTTTAATGCTCATTTTTTTTACCAACATATCAGCATTTTGTAGTTAATGACCATGTAAATATGATAATGTAATAATAATTGAGATAAGGGTAGATATCACAGTCATGAAAACAGAGTGCCTTTGCTTTGCCACTGATGTTTTAGGAGCCTGCTATTACTGTTATTGAAAAATAAATCAGATGTTTTCCAGTATAAATAAAATATTCTTGGACATGCATATCTTATCTCTGGAAACAAATGACTCCAAAAATCAAAAATCATCCCAAATATAAAACATGATTTTCACGTATACATAAATTAAATAACATAGGCTATAATTCTGCTTTAGTAAAACTTATTCTTTCTAAATAAGCCTCTCATACTGAAGCCTTTCAGGTCATGACTTCAAAGAGATTATTCTTGTTAGAGGGAACAATTAATTTAGTAAGAGTCTGTCATAATTCAAAACAAAGACCTAATCTCTCTTAAAAGTCAGACTCGAATGTGCTGGGTGGGACTACAGGCATGAGCCACAGCACCTGGCCAGAACTTTGGGAGGCTGAGATGAGTGGATCATTTGAGGTCAGGAGTTCAAGACTAGCCTGGCCAACATGGTGAAACCCTGTCTCTACTAAAAATACAAAAATTAGCCTGGTGTTCCTGTAATCCCAGCTACTCAGGAGGCTGAGGCAAGAGAATTTCTTGAGCCTGGGAGGCGGAGGTTGGGGTGAGCTGAGATCATGCCATTGCATTCCAGTCTGGGTGACAAGGTGAGACCCTGTCTCAAAAAAAAAAAAAATTAGACTCTAAAAATTGTGGGGTTTTTTTTAAGAAAATTTTATTAAATTTATAATCTCCAATGAGTATACTATCTGAAATAACTTTGTATAATACTAATGTTTTAAGATACCCATTTTAGAAGAGTTCAAGATAATCAACATTATATAAGTTATTACTATAATTTCTAAATTTTGAGTGAAATGGAAGGAATATGATTCATAATCAAAAGAGGAATTTGTACTTTTAAAAAGGCATGCGTTATTATTATTCTCTCTAAGGCATTGCAGATGACAATATTTCTTTTAAAATTCTAAATTATTGGCAGATTTCAAGGAATAATTCATTTGTCTATTATTTTTAAATAAACATTGCATCTTGTCATACTATGTGGCTCTGGACGACATAATGAAATTTGTTTCAAGTTTAAGACTAGAAATATCTTCACTAAATTCACTCTACTAAAACAGAATTTATCATTTATGAAGTAGATTTGATTTGGACTATATAAGAGCTTACTTTTTAAATTACTTAAACTAATTTTGAGTAAAACTTGGTTTTCAGAAAAAGACTTTTACACATATTTATTCAACATGAATATGAAAATAAATATTAACTTTTCCTTGGAAAGTTCTTCCAGCAAGTTTACCTGGCGAATTATCATCCATTTCTCAAATTCAAATAAAGACTTACCTGTTTGAATTTGTTCCAGATATACCAAGAATTAATAACCTGCCTTTAATATCTTTTCAATACTTATATTTCATTAAGTATCACAGATTCCCCATACTTCAAGGAAAATTAAACTATTTTGGCCAGGTGCATTAGCTGCTTAGCAGGCTGATGCAGGAGGATTGCTTGAGCCAGGAGTTCAAATCCAGCTTGGGCAACATAGCGAGACCTCTTCTCTACAAAAACAATACAAAACTATTTCTTGAAATATATATACAACAAAATGTACAAATAATAAGTACAGCACAATGACTCCTCACAAAGGGAGCCCACTCAAGAAACCACCACCCAGGTGAAGAAATAGAACATTAACAACACCTACAATACTCTTTCTTACCCCTCCCAATCAATACACTTTCCCTTATAGCAAGAGTCTAAGTGCCTATATGTATTTTTTTTTTTACTTTTTATAAAAGGAATATATGATATGTACTATCTGTGCCCACACTTTTTATTTTTCATTTTTTCATCAACACTACATTTGTGAGACATGTTCGTGGTATGGCATTCCTTCATTTTCATTGCTGTTTAGCATTCCGTTGTATGAATAAGCCAAAACTTATTTGTGCATTCAGTTGCTAATGGATATTTGAGTTGTTTTCAATTTTTGAATATTATAATTAATGCTGCTACAATTCCTTTTACATGCCTGTTGTTGCTCATGCATTCTATTAGTTATACAATGAGGAGGGAAATTTCTGAGTCATAGAATATGCATACATTCAAATTTGGTAGACAATGTCAAAGAATTTTCCAAGTGGACATGCCACATTTCACTATGATACAGGCACTTTTTGGGAATTCTAGTTCCCTTAAATCCTTGTCAGCCTTATCATTAGTGGCTGTATAATGGTATCTAATGTGGTTTTAATTTGTACTTTTCTGATTACTATGAGATTGCATACATTTGTTCTTTGTTCATTGGCCTTTTAGATATCCAGTTTTGTAAATTGCTTTTCATGTTTTGGCCCTATTTTCTCTTTAGCTTTTTCTGTCTGTCCTATTAAGTTATAGAAATTTTTATAAATTCTGAACACAAAAACTTTTGTGGCTTATGTATGTTGTATTACAGATATTTTCTCCCACTCTGCAGTTTGTATTTTCATTCTCTCATAGATGATATTTGCAAGGGAAAAAATTACAATTTTGATGTATTTGAAATTACTGGTATTTTTATTCCTAATGCTGTAGTTTGTGCCTTATTTAAGCAATTTACTTTCATGCCAATGTTTAACATATTCTGTTATACCCTATAAAATTATATTGCTTAACTTTTTACATATATACATATATAATCCAAACAAAATTGATTTCTACATATGGAACGTGGTTGAAGTCCATTTTTCTTCTTTGCTTCCACATAGATATCCAATTTACCTCACTCTTCTCTATTGTCACTTTTTTTTTTAACAAATAAACTGTCTTCGTGTATGCATGTCTGTTACTGGGCTATTTATTCCAGTCTATTAATTTATTTGTCTATCTGCATCAATATAAGAATTATCATAGTTTAATTATCACAGTTTTAGAACAAGTCATGCTATCTAGTAAAGAATTATTGTTGCTTTATTATTCTTACTCAAGATGGTCTTGGCTACTATTGAACCTCAGTTCTTCAATTTTCACCAAAATAAAACCATCCGAATATTGATTGTGGTTATGTTGAAACTGTAGATTAATTTGGAGAGAATTGACATGGTATAGCCTTTCCTTGCTTAGGTTTACTTTCACTGCTGTAAACAATATTCCATAGTTTTCTACGTAGAGATGTTGCACATATTCGGTTAATGTTATTTTAAAGTATTTAATTTTTAGGTTATTGAAAATCATGTTCATCTTAAAAATTTTCTTCCAGAATATTAAAATTAACTGTGAGTGTGAGTGTGTGTGTGTGTATATGGACTGACTTGTATTAGCAAGTTTATAAAATTGACTTATTCAAAGTAATAGTATATATAAATATATTTGAGTATTCACAACATGTTCATTTGTCATCTGCAAATAAAGACAGATTTATTTCTTTATCTTCAATAGTTCCACTTTATTTTCTTGCTTTTTGAAATAGCTAAAACTCCAGTACAACAAAATTGATGACAGTGGACATTTTTGTCTTGTTCATTATTTTATGGGAGTTGCTTCCAACATTTACCATTAAGTATCATAATTTTGGGGATATTCTGTGTGTGTGTGTGCTTTTGGTATACTGCATGGAATTAAGGAAACTTCTTTTATTACATCTTTGCTATGAATTTTTACCATTAACAATTATTAAACTTCATCAAAAGCTTTTACTAAACCTATTAAGATGTCATATATTTTTTCTAATTTTTTTCTGTAATAAGTGGCAAATCACATAGACATAATTCAAATGTTAAAATATCCTTGTGTTCCCAAAATAAGCCCAAATTGGTTCTGACCTTTTTTAAATATATAGAATTAGATAGCAAATATATCTTTTAGCAGTGGTTTGTATATTTATTTTTTGTAATTATTTTGACAAATTTTATCAGGGTTATTTTGATCTTATAAAATGAATTGGAATGATTTTCTCTTTTTGTATTCTCTGAAGGAATTTACAAAGATTTAAGTTAAACATTTGGAAGAATTCAAGTACTAGCTTTGTTGATAAGCCCAAAATTTCCTTTGTGAAAAGTATTTTTTAAATATATTAATTTTTAAATGGATGAAAGATTATTAGGATTTTAAATTTGTTTGCATTGGTTTTATAAAAGTGTTTCATAAGTGTACTTCTTAAGGAATTTCTCATGTGTAAAGTGGTTCATTATTCTTTTTGCTTCACACCAATGTATTCTAATTATTTAATTTTTAAAATTGTAGACTGATAAATTATAGTTGCACATATTTATGGGATACAGAGTCATGTTAGGATTTATGAATACAATGTAGAATAATTAAATCAAGCTAGTTAACATACCCAGCACCTCATATGCTTATTTTTTTTGTGGTGAGAACATTTAAAATTCACTTTATGAATTAGTGATTTTGAAATAAAATTCATTTTGTGAATATGGTAAATAGTAAGTTACTATTTACTATGTTCAACACACTGCCAGGCACAGTGTCTCATACCTGTAATCCCAGCATTTTGGGAGGTTGAGACAGGTGGATTACTTGAAGCCAGCATTTTGAGACCAGCCTGGCCAGCAGGGCAAAACCCTGTCTCTACTAAAAATACAAAAATTAGTTCAGCATGGTAGTGGGGGCCTGTAGTCCCAGCCTCTTGGGAGGCTGAGGCAGGAGAATCACTTGAACCCAGGAGGTGGAGGTTGCAGTGAGCTGAGATTGTGCCACTGCACTCCAGCTTGGATGACAGAGTGAGACTCTGTCTCAACAAACAAACAAATAAACAAAAACCAAAAACACACTGTGCAATGTATCTCAAAGTAATTTTTAAAATATTATTTCGGTTTAATTGAGGCTTTATACCCTTTGGCCATCATTTCACTTAGCATAATGGCCTCCAATTCCATCCATGTTGTTGCAAATGACAACTTCTTTTAAGACTCAATAGTATTTCATTGTGTATGTGTATTTTCTGTATTCATTCATCTGTTCATGCACACAAGTTTGTTTCATAACCTTGCTATTTTGAATACCGCTGCAATAAACATAAGAGTCCAGACATTTTTTCAACATACTTATATCAGATCTCCTGGGTAAATACCAAGAAGTGTGATTGCCAGATCATATGGTAATTCTATTTTTAGTTTTTTGAGGAATATCCATACAGTTTTCCTAGTGGGTGTACCAATTTGTGTTCTCAGCAACACTGTTTTCTCCACATCTTGGCCAACTCTTGTTATTTTTCATTGTTTTGATAATAGCCATTCTGACAAATGTGAGGTAATAGCTCATTGTGGTTTTAATTTATATTTTCCTACCCAACTTATTTTTGCATGTTGATTTTGTGTCCTGCTACTTTTCTGAATTTATTAATTCTAAAAATATTTTTGTGGAATCTATAAGGTTTTCTACATATAAGATCATGTCATCTGTAAACAGGAACAATTTTACATCTTTCATTCCAATTTGGATGTCTTTATTTCTTTTTCTTGCCTAATTGCTCTGGCTCAGACTTCCAGAACTATGTTGAATACAAGTAGCAAGAGTGGATATTCTTGGCTTGCTCTCGGTCATCAAGGAAAACTTTTAGATTTTCACTGAGTATGATACTAGCTATAGGCTTTTTATATATAGCCTTTATTATGTTGAGAAAATTTTTTGCTTTTCCTAGTTTGTTGAGAGTTTTATTATAAAAGGGTATTGGATTTTATCTAACTATTTTTCTCCATTTATTGAGATGATCATGTGATTTGTATCCTTCATTCTTAATGTGGTTTGTCACATTAATTGATTTTCTCTTGTTAAAACATCCTTGCATCCCAAAGATAAATACCACTTCACAAGGGAGCCAAAAATACACAATAGAGAAAGAAAGACTGTCTTCAACAAATGATGTTGAGAAAACTGAATATTCACATGTAAAAGAATGAAATTGATTCTTTATCCTACACCACATAAAAAATTAACTCAAAATGAGTTAGATTTAAATGTAAGCTTCAACTCTACAAATCTTCTGGACGAAAACTGTATTAGTCCTTTTTCACGCTGCTATAAGGATATACCTGAGACTGGGTAATTTATAAATTAAAGTGGTTTAATCAAATCACAGTTCCACATGGCTGGGGAGGCCTCAAGAAACTCAAAATCATGGTGGAAGGCACCTCTTCATAGGGTGGCAAGAGAGAATGAGTGCCTAGTGAAGGGATAAGCCCCTTATAAAACCATAGATCTTGTGAGAACTCTCTATCATGAGAACAACATGGGGGGGAACAGCCCTCATTATTCAATCACCTCCCACCGGGACCCTCTCAACATATGAGGATTATGGGATTACGATTCAAGATGAGATTTGGATGGGGACACAAAGCCAAACCATATAAAAAACTAAGGAGAAAACCCCTCATGAAACTGGTCTTGGCAATCATTTAATATATGTAACACCAAAAGCATAGACTATAAAAGCAAAAATAAGAAAGTTTACTACATCAAACACAGCAAAGAAAACAATCAACAGAGTAAAAATGCAACTCATGGAATTGGAGAAAATATTTGTAAACCATATATCAGATAAAGGGCTAATTTAATTTCTAAAATATATAAGAAACTCAGAGCTCAATAGCAAAAAAAAAAAAAAGAAAACAAAATTTAGCAACCAGTTGAAAACGAGTAAAGGACTTGAATAAATACTTAACAAAAGAAGACATACAGTGATCAGCAGGTATATGAAAAGGTGTTCAACACCACTAGTAATGAAGAAATGCAAATAAAAACCTCAATAAAGTAACACTTCACACCTGTTCAAATGGCTATTCTCAAAACAAAAGAAGAAACAAGAGCTGGTAAGAATGTGGGAACACTGAAAACCTTATACATTATTAGGGAAGCAAAATGATGCTGCCACTGTGAATAACAGTACAGAAGTTCCTCAAAAACTTAGGAATACATCACTATAAATTCATCAATCCTACTTCTGGATATTTATCCGCAAAAGCTAAAATTAGGATATTAAAGAGATATTAGCACACCTACATTCATTGTAGCATTCACAATGGACCTGATATAAAAGCAACCTAATTGTCCATGAATGGATGAAGGGATAAATAAAATTATAAATAATTATATGTCTTTAATTATAATTACATATTCATAATAATTAATATTTAAAATTATAAATAATTATATGTATTATATATGTCATATAATACACATAAATTATGTATTACATAATATATACATATAAACATATTTTATATATAATATATAATATATGTTATGTATAATATAAATAAATAATTATATATATTATTACATGTAATATAGTATTAGTATATATAATATAGGAGTACATACAGTATATATATAATATACTATTATATGTAATATGTATTATATAATACTTTTTATATAAGGAAGTATATATTATATTACATATATTTTATTTATATTAGTATATATTATATATGTAGATAATATGTATTATATATTACATATATAATATATAATACATACATTTATATACTTTCATATGTAATATATATTACATGATTTTAACTTTCTCTCTCTCTCTCTCTATATATATATATAAATTTTTTATCCATTCAACTAGTACAAAGAAGAAAAAGAAGGAAATCCTGCAATATGCAACAACATGGATGAAACTTAAGGTCATTATACTAAGTGAAATAAGCCAGTCACAGAAGAACAAATACTGCATAATTCCACTTATATGAGGTATCTAAAATAATCAAACTTATAGAACCAGAGAGCAGAATAATGGTTGATGCATGGAAAAGAAGGTAATGGAGAGTTGCTAATCAATAGGTATAAAGTTTTATATCATGCAAGATAATTAAGTTTTAGAAATCTGCTGCACAACATTGTACCTAAAGTTATCAGTATTATATTGTACACTTAAAAATATATTAAAAGGCCTGGCATGGTAGCTTATGCCTGTAATCCCAGCACTTTGGAGGCAGAGGTGGGTGGATCACTTGAGGTCAGGAGTTTGAGACCAGCCTGGCCAACATGATGAAACCCCAACTCTACCAAAAAATACAAAAAAAAAAAAAAGTATCCAGGTATGGTGGCGCATGCCTGTAGTCCCAGCTACTTAGGAGGCTGAGGAAGGAGAATCACTTGAATCTGGGAGGTGGAGGCTGCAGTGGGCCAAGATTGCACCACTGCATTCCAGCCTGGGCAACAGAGCAAGACTCTGTCTTTAAAAAAAAAAATCTATTAAAAGGATACATTTTATGTTAAGCGGTATTACTTCAAAAAAAATAGAATATTAAAAACAAAACAAAACAAAACCAGAAGAATGTCATTGTTGTTTAATGTTTGATTCCTGATAGCATTCAAGTCCCACCACACCTCCTTTGTCTTCTGGCCCCCATCAAGCTGATAGGAATGTCAGTGTTCCCTCCTTTGTAGTTGATAGAAAGTTCAAGCCACACAAACCCAAACCCATGCTCGGGAAACATTATCCCAGACCTAATTCATAACCAACATAATCAATGTACCAACATATGAGCTAAGCTAGTCAGCTTTCCTGGCTCTCTCAATTCATTTTTGGACCAACTGCTCTGCACTCCTATAGAACGCTTCATTATGTGAATAATAAAACTTTTCATCTCTGGATTAGTCCATTCTTCCACTACTATAAATGAATACTTAAGACTGGGTAATTTTTGAAGAAAAGAGATTTAATTGGCTTGTGGTTCTATAGGCTCTACAGGAAGCATGGCCGTTTCTGCTTTTGGGAAGGCCTCAGGAAAATTACAATCATGGCAGAAGGGAAAGGGGAAACAGGCACATCTCATGTGGCCAGAGCAAGAGAAAGAGAGAGGGGGGAGGTGCTACGCACTTTTAAACAACTATATATCATAATAATTCATTCAGTTACTATTATGAGAACAGTGCCAGGGGGGTGATGCTAAACCATTCATGAGAAACTGCCCCCATGATTTAATTCACCTCCCACCAGGCCCCATCTCCAACATGGGGATTACAATTGAACATAAAATTTGGGTGGGGGCTGGGCATGGTGGCTCATGCCTGTAATCCCAGCACTTTGGGAGGCGAAGGCAGGTGGATCACGAGGTCAGGAGATCGAGACCACCCTGGCAAACATGGTGAAACCCCGTCTCTACTAAAAATCCAAAAAATTAGCCAGGCGTGGTGGGGGGCGCCTGTAGTCCCAGCTATTGGGGAGGCTGAGGCAGGAGAATGGCGTGAAATGGCACCACTGCACTCCAGCCTGGGCGACAGAGCAAGACTCTATCTCAAAAAAAAAAAAAAAAAAAAAATTTGGGTGGGGACACAGATTCAAACCATATCCTTCCACCCCAGCCCTTTCCAAATCTCATGTCCTTTTCAAACTGCAGAATACAATCATGCCTTCCCAACAGTCCCCAAAATCTTAACTCACTCCAGCATTAACTCAAATGTCCAAAATCCAAAGTCTCATTGGAGGCAATGCAGGTCTCTTCCACCTGTGAGCCTGTAACATAAAAAAAAAAAAAAAAAAAAGTTAGTTATTCCCAAGACACAATGGAGGTACAGGCATTGGGTAAATACTCCCATTCCAAAAGGGAGAAATCGGCCAAAAGAAGGGAGATACAGTCTCTACTCAACTCCTAAACCCAGCAGGGCACTCATTAAATCTTAAAGCTCCAAAATAATCTCCACTGATTCCATGTCTCACATAAAGGGAACACTGGTGTAAGGGATGGGCTCAGAAGGCCTTGGGCAGTTCTGCCACTGTGGCTTTCCAGGGTTCAGTCCCCAAGTCTGCTCTCCAGGAATGACTTTGAGTGCCTGCAGCTTTTCAGGTACATGGTGCAAGCTGTCGGTGGCTCTACCATTCTGAGGCCTGTAGGACAGTGGTCCTCTTCTCATAACTCCAGTAGGCAGTGCCCCAGTGGGGCCCCTGTGTGAGGGCCCCACCTCTAACATTGGGATTAAAATTGAACAGATATCTGGGTCCAGACACAGACACAAGCTGTATCAGTCCCCACTTGGTATATCAGTGGCATCGTAAGAATCAGCCTGAAAACCTAATTTTGAATGTGTGTTGGGAAGTTCTAAGTAAATTCATTCTGGTGAGTTAACATCATCCAGAGTTTGAAATTATTAATCCAGTAATATCTTTATAATGTTTGATTACCTTGGTAAATCTAGCTCTGTTCTTTGTCTTCTACTTTCAGGAAGAGGTGTGGAGAATTGGTTTTATTTTTATTTAAATACTTGACATAATTGAGTTGTAAAACCATCTTGACCTGGAGTATTATGTAAAGATTCTTGATTTTTATTTTAAACCCTTTAATAGATATATTACTATGTAGTTTTTGCTTTATTTTCTGACATATTAGGAAAAGTTTTGAGGAAAAATTCTTAATTTTTTTAAGTTGTCAAATTTGTTGACAGATGTTCATTATAGTCTCTTACATTTTTGATGTTGGTAAGAACTGGTATTTCATAACTGATATTGGTAGTTTGTAATCTCTTTCTGTTTAATTCGAGTTTTGTCAGTTTTGTTAACCTTTTTCAAGAGTCTACTTTTGGCTTCTGTGTTTTATCTATTCTGTCAATCTCTATATTTTAACAGGAAAATTTGGTCCACTGTCATTTAATGTAAATTGTACGTGGTAGAATTTGTCTGACATTTTATTTGCTTTCTGTATGTTCCTTCTTATTTTTCCACTTGTCTATTCTTGCCTGAATTTTTTTAAAACTTAATTTAAATGCCTCAATTGGCTTTTAATGACTTTTTAAAGAGAAGTTATACTTCTTTTTAAAATTGAGAGGAAGATACAGAGATTTTCCATATACCCACTTCCCTTACTCATGTATAGCCTCACCAATTATAAACATCTTCCACCAAAGTTGTATATTTCTTACAAATTAATAAACATGCGCGGACACAGCATTATCACCCAAAGTTCACAGTTTATATTAGGATCCATTCTTGTTGTTGTATTTCTATGGGTTTGAAAAATGTATAATGATATATATCCCCATTATATTGTCATATTGAGTATGTACATTGCCTACAAAATATTGTCCTCCTCCTATTTATTCACCTATTCCTCCTCCACTGATCTTTTTTCAGTCTCCATAATTTTGCCTCTTCCCAAATGTCAAGAAATTGATCCATTTTATCTAGGTTATAAAATTTGTGTGCATAGTTATTGATAGTATTCTTTCGTTATCCAGTTAACATCCATAGGCTCTGTCATTTCTGTTATTAGTAATTTGTGTCTTCTTTTTAATCCTTAGCCTGATTAGAGGTTTATTAACTTTATTGATTTTTCAAAGAATCAACTATTAGTTTCATTTTTTTCTATTGATTTTCTGTTTTGCTTTTCATTAATTTTTGTTCCAACTTTTATTATTTCTTTTATTTTGCTTTTTTTAAATTTAATTTTTCCTTTTTTTAGTTTTCTGAAGTAGAATCTTATATTATTTATTTTAGACCTTTCTTCTATTCAAATATATCCATTTTGCCGGGCATGGTGGCTCACGCCTGTAATCCTAGCACTTTGGGAGGCCAAGGCCGGTGGATCACCTGAGGTGAGGTGTTCGAGACCAGCTTGGCCAACATGGCAAAACCTCATCTCTATTAAAAATACAAAAAATAACAAGGCGTGGTGGTGCGTTCCTGTAATCCCAGCTACTTGGGAGACTGAGGCAGGAAAATTGCTTGAACCCAGGAGGCAGAGGTTGCAGTGAGCCAAGATTGTGCCATTGCACTCCAGCCTGGGTGACAGAGCAAGAGTCTATCTCAAAACAAAAACGAAAACAAAATATAACAACAACAACAACAAAAATATATATCTATTCAATCTCATAAATTTCTCTCAGACCTGCTTTCACTGCATTCTATAAACTTTCATAAACTATATTTTTATTAAGTTTAAAATATTTTTAAATTTGATATTATTTCTTGACCCATGTTTTATCTTGAAGTATGTTATTCATTCTTCGTGTATGTGGGAATTTTTCAGTTGTCTATCACTGATTTCTAATTTTAATCCATTGTGGTATGAATGCATCCATGGTAATATGGTTTGGGTTTGTCCTCACCCAAATCTCAACTTGAATTGTATCTCCTAAAATTCTCACATGTTGTGGGAGGGACCTGGGGGAGGTAATTGAATCATGAGGGCCAGTCTTTCTCATGCTATTCCTGTGATAGAGAATAAATCTCACAAGATCTGATGGTTTTATTAGGGGTTCTCACTTTTGCTTTTTTCTCTTGCTGCCGCCATGAAAGAAGTGCTTTTTGCCTCCCACCATGATTCTAAGGCCTCCCCAGCCATGAGGAACTGTAAGTCCAACTAAATCTCTTTTACTTCTCAGTCTTGAGTATGTCTTTCTCAGCAGTGTGAAAACAGACTAATACAGTAAATTGGTACTAGCAGTGGGATGTGGCTAAAAAGATACCTGAAAATGTGGAATCGACTTTGAAACTAGGTAACAGGCAGAGGTTGGAACAGTTTGAAGGGCTCAGAAAAAGACAGCAAAATCTGGGAAAGTTTGGAACTTCCTAGAGACTTGTTGAATGGCTTTTCCCAAAACACTGATAGTGATATGAACAATAAAATCCAGGCGGAGGTAGTCTCAGATAGAGATAAGGAAATTGTTGGGAACTGGAGTAAAGGTGACTCTTGTTATGTTTTAGCAAAGAGACTGGCAGCACTTTGCCCTGGCCTTAGAAATTTGTGGAAATTTGAACTTGGGAGAGATGATTAAAGGTTTTTGACGGAAGAAATTTCTAAGTAGGAAAGCATTCAAGAGGTGACTTCGTTGCTGCTAAAGGCATTCAGTTTTATAAGGGAAACAGAACATAAAAGTTCAGAAAATTTGCAGCCTGACAATGCAGTAGAAAAGAAAAACTCATTTTCTAGGGAAAAATTCAAGCCAGGTGCAGAAATTAACTTAAGTACCAAGGAGAGTAATGTTAATCCCAAAGACCATGGGAAAAATGTCTCCAGGCCATGCCAGAGACCTTCATGGCAGCCCCTCCTATCACAGGCCCAGAGGCCCAGGCAGAAAAAGTGGTTTCATGGGCTGTGTCCAGGGTCCCTGTGCTGCGTGCAGCCTAGGGACTTGGTAACCTGTGTCCCAGCTGTTCTAGCCATGGCTGAAAGGGGCCAATGTAGAGCTTGGGTCGTGGCCTCAGAGGGTGGAAGTGCCAAGCCTTGGCAGCTTCCATGTGGTGTTGAGCCTGCATGTTCACAGAAGTCAAGAATTGAGGTTTGGGAACCTCTGCCTAGATTTCAGAAGAGGTATGGAAACAACTGGATGCCCAGGCAAAAGTTTGGTGTGGCGAGGTGGGGTGGGGGGCGTAGGGGCTCATGGAGAACCTCTGCCAAGGCAGTGCAAAAGTGAAAAGTGGGGTTCAAGCTCCCACACAGAGTCCCAGGACCATGGGAACCTACCTCTTGCATCAGTATGACCTGGTTGTGAGACCTGGAGTCAACGGAGACCATTTTAGAGCTTTAAAATTTGACTATGCTGCTGGATTTTGGATTTGTGTGGGCCCTGTAACCCCTTTGTTTTGATCAATTTCTCCCATTTGGAATGGCTGTATTAACCCAATACCTGTACCGCGCATTGTATTTAGGAAGTAACTAGCTTGTTTTTGGTTTTACAGGCTCATAGGCAAAAGGGACTTGCCTTGTCTCAGAGAAGTCTTTGGACTTTCAGGTTAATGCTGAAATGAGTTAAGACTTTGGGGGACTGTGGAGAAGGCATGATTGGTTTTGAAATGTGAGGACATGAGATTTGGAGGGGCTAGGGATGGAATGATGTGGTTTCGCTGTGTCCCCACCCAAATCTCAACTTGAATTGTATCTCCCAGAATTTCCATGTATTGTGGGAGGGACCTAGGGGGAGGTAATTGAATCATGGGGGCTGGTCTTTCCCATGCTATTCTCATGATAGTGAATAAGTCTCATGAGATCTGATGGTTTTATCAAGGGTTTCTGCTTTTGCATCTTCCTCATTTTTCTCTTGCTGATGCCATGTAAGAAGTGCCTTTCACCTCTCACCATGATTCTGAAGCCTCTCCAGTCATGTGGAACTGTAAGTCCAATTAAACCTCTTTTTCTTCCCAGTCTCGGATATGCCTTATCAGCAGTGTGAAAACGGACTAATATATATGGTATGATTTATTTTACTACTTTATTTTGAGATTGGGCATTACTCTGTCACCCTGGGTGCAGTGCAGTGCAGTGGTGTAATCATAGCTCACTGAAGCCTCTAACACCTGGGTTCAAAGGATGCTCCCGCCTCAGATACCCAAGTAGCTGGGACTACAGACATCACCACCACTTGAGGCTCTGATTTCTATCCTTTTAAAATTTGTTAAGGTGTGTTTTATGTCTCAGAATGTAGTCTACCTTGGTGAATATTCCACATGAATTTGATAATGTGTATTGTGCTGTTGTTGGATGAAGTGATCTATAGTGATCAATTCTATTGAATTGATTGATATCATTGAGTTCAACTGTGTCCTTATTAATTTTCTAACTGCTGTTCTATTTCTAATAGAAGGATGTTGAAGTCTCTAACTATCATAGTGGATTTATTTACTTCTTGCAATTCCGTTCATTTTTTTCCTCATGTATTTTGATGCTCTATTTTCAGGCACATATAAATTAAGTATTATTATGCCTTCTTGGAGAATTGACCCCTTCTTCAGAATGCAATGCCCCTCTTTACCCCGACAACTTTTCTTCCTTAATATAGCTATTTCCACGTTATTGTGATTAGTGTTAGTATGCTATGCATTTCTTCATTTACTTACTTTTACTGTATATGTCTGTTTATATATGTTTATATATGGAGTGGGTTGTTGTAGACAACATATAGTTGGGTGTCATTTTTTGTCCACTCTGAAAATCTCTATCTTTTATTTGGTACATTTAGGCAATTGAAATTAAACTTGATTATTGATAGAATTGGATTAATATCTATCATCTTTGTTACTGTTTCCGATTTGCTACCATTAATGTTTGTTTCTATTTTTATGACACTTGATAAACTAGGAACTATTTTCAAATGAAACCTGCCAATTGTGAAAGTATAACTTTACAATTTGTAATTTTTTTTACATAAAAGCACACTTTACGTAATACAAGACATTTAAATGCATGAGCATAGGTAGAGAAAATATAAAACATGGTATTTTTAGTAGAAATGGGGTTTTATCTTGTTAGCCAGGGTCTCAATCTCCTGACCTTGTGATCTGCCTGCCTTGGCCTCCCAAAGTGCTGGGATTACAGGAGTGAGCCACCATGACCGGCCCACTGGAGCACTTCTTATACCTTCTTGCCCAACAATTCTAATCAATAGAATGTTATGGCAACTGAATAAACACAACACCAATAAGAACTTAGATCCTGCTAGAATGAAGATCTTTTGAATCCACTAAGTAAAATCTAGCCAATCTAGCCAAGGTGCTAGCAGAAGGTAAAGGTAACAACAAATGTATAATTGAAGAAGGAACTATGATTACCAACTTAGTCCTCAAAACTTGCCACAGGGAGGGACTATAGTGCTATATTTTATTGCATATAATTATGTTATTTTATCTTATTTTCCCCTCCTACCTTATATTAAGTGTCCTAACAATTTGGTTTCCTGTTGTCATTTGTCATTACTCTGTGATAATATAGATGGATAAGACTTTAAATATTTTCTCTTTCCAGTAGATAATATTCTAGTAAGATTAAGTACAAAAGTGGATGTTAAGGGGTAAATGGAATGGATGATGTGAGATATCGTCTCTTTGCTCTTCAGATCTGCTTTCTATACATTTCTTCATGCTTTATCCCATGGTAAGCTGATCTATAGGTACTGATTTAATAGGTTCCCTTCTTCTGACTTCCAGTTTGGATGCCATTGGAAAAATGGCAAAAATGGAAAAATTATCCATTCCTCAATGCCAGAAATAAACACCAATCTGAAGATGGTATGAATCCTTTCCAACCATGTTTTATATTTTCTCTACCTATGCTCATGCATTTAAATGTCTTGTATTACGTAAAGTGTGCTTTTATTTAAAAAAAAATTACAAATTGTAAAGTTATACTTTCACAATTGGCAGGTTTCATTTGAAAATAGTTCCTAGTTTATCAAGTGTCATAAAAATAGAAACAAACATTAATGGTAGCAAATCAGAAACAGTAACAAAGATGATAGATATTAATCCAATTCTATCAATAATCAAGTTTAATTTCAATTGCCTAAATGTACCAAATAAAAGATAGAGATTTTCAGAGTGGACATGGCACAATAGCAGGTGCCTATAATCCCAGCTACTCGGGAGGCTGAGGCAGGAGAATCTTGAACCTGGGAGGCGCACATTGCAGTGAGCAGAGATCGCACCACTGCACTCCAGCCTCAGCAACAGAGCAAGACTCTGTCTCAAAAAAAGGAGCCCCAGTGAACCCTGGAATTCCAAAGATATTTCTCCTTTTTCCTATTGTGTTGCAGCATCCCAATTTCTCCATGGTAATTTTAACAGTCTCCTAAGCAAATGTAGTAATTGCTTTTCTGCATTTTGTTTCATTGGCAAGATGAGCTTAACGTGGCCATCAGTCAGTCTCAGCTTCCAGTTTACAGTCAAGCATAACAATGTTTCTTGATGAAAGCATTCATCCTTGGATACTAGGGCATCTGAACGCATTGAGATAAAAATCATGAACATGCAAATAACAAGGCCTCCTCCATCCTATTTCTTTATTCCTGGATCAGCTCACCTTGGTTATGAAAAAGTTAATAAGAAACTCAGTTCTGAATTTTTGGGTCTCATTACTGCAAGGTGGATCCCTAGAAGGATCTAGTTATTTTTTATTTGATTTTTTTCTTGTAGGAAATTATATAAGTAGATTGGGTTTTATGTATATTGAGTTTGAAAAAGGATATCTAGATAGAAAAGTATAGCATATAGTAATATAGGTAACTGAAACTCTCAAGACTAGACAGATTTCGAAGTACAGATTTATAATTTGTCTACAAGGATTAAAATAATCTAATCAGAGAAAATCAGATATCTCAATAAAATAAAATAAAGTAAATGAAAAGTTGACCAAAGGGACTTGTAACATAATCATGTTTAAGTTTTAGGGGAAGGGAAAAGAGCTAACAATATAGGCAGTAGAGTAATCTGAAAGATGGAAGAATCAAGAAGATGGAGTGTAAAGCCAAACAGAAAAATAGGATTATCATTGAGGATGTGATCATGTGATATACTGTAGAAAAAAAGACATGAGATATCCTTGGGCTTGTTCTTTTGGCGTTCATTCAGGATCTTGACAAGAGAGGTTTTGCTACATCACCTCAACAGAAAACCTCTAGGTTTTAATAAAAAGTGTACATGGTAAGGCATTAAGTGAAACAATGGGAGTAGTAAAAATAATATTCTTTTAAAACTTGAGTAGTTAAAAAGAGAGTTGATTGTAAGAATATTATTTTTCTAAGCTGAATGAAGTTTTGTACCATCCAGACTGAAAAGGGCAACTGATAGCTGAGAAGAAACAATTAAAAATATTAATACAATAAATAAGTCTTGATGTATTCTAATGAATTTTCAAGACATCAGTGATGAAGAGGACACATTGGAAAACTGTCAAAACAAAACAAAGAATGTTTTGTATGATAAGCACAAGAAGCACATTAATTTCAGACTATAATTTGCAATAATCAATACTTGAAAACACATGTCTAAGGAAAAATAATAAATTTATGTCTAATCCATGCATAATTCAAATAAGAAAATAAAATTAATGTTTTCTAACATTCAAGGAGTGAGAAAGCTTACACATTTTTAATATTATTATTTTTGTGGTGACGCAGAATCCTTTGAGCAGCCATTTATGTTTGGAGAAAGTCACATAAGTTCTTCTTTTCTAATGGGAAAGTTGATATTTACTCTCCACTTTTCCCTTTATTCTGGAGACTGGAAACGTGATTTCAGAACTTCCAAGCAAATAGAGTTGGTGATATTTTAATTAAGAAATAAGCAACTTGAAAAAGCACTGAAAAGTCTCAATCTTTAGATGATGTAACACTGGAGGCCTTTTAAAGGCAGCAGTTGCAAAGCTTCTGGACACATTAATGTATTGCATTGTGTGTAAACAACAGTTGTGTGCTCACTAAATCAGCTTTTGAATCTGAACTCCTGACTGTATCAGAGATTTCTGGGATATCCTTCAACAAATTATCTGTATTCTTAAACTAACCAGAGTGTACAGTGTTGTGGCAACTATTAAAACTGATATAGTATTTGGTGCCACACTGAGGCAACAGAAAATGGAAATCTTTCAGTAAGGTTGTAGCTAATAGTACAAAAAGATGTTACTCAAGCAGCCCACCGTGTTTAGAGGCAGAATGGTAATAAAATTAGTGCATTTGATCAAGAATCATAAAACTTCCAGTGAAGGCAAAGCTTTGAGGCATCCAGTAGCCACTGGCACCAAACAGTATGATGAGCATGAAGAACTGAAAGAAGGTGGAATGGCTTGTGGCTTGTAATTATACTGTGAAGTTAAATAAAAGTTCAAAATCCTTGGCTCAGCATATGTTAAGAGATCTGGGAGAAAAAAAAATCTGTGATTTCTTAAAGGTTAAGATAACATAAAATTTGATTCAATGGCTTTCTAATTTATGACAATTTTTGTTGGGAATTTTTTTCTAATATGAAAATTAGAACATGAGTTTGAAAATATAGAGTACTATATTGTAAGGGAAAACTATTGGATGCTTTTGATGGTTCAAAGAACCTAAAAAAAAACCTGATGTTTTATTAAACAGCTCTTGTGGTATAGTGGGAAGAGATAAAGTTGGAAACTGTATTACATTGATTTCTATGAGTAATGAAATATAAAATATTGTGATAAGAAGGGTCAAATTGAAGTCCATGAAGTCCTCTCTTTATAGCAAATCCAAAGTTTTCTCACATTCTGAGTAAATCAAAGACATTAATGCAATATTTAGGACTTGGCCATTTATGGAGACATCCTCATGACACCCAGAGGCATCTTGGTGACATTAAGAGCTTAGTTAAGGGAAACAGACACACTAATTCAAATTTTAAGTCTACTGCTTACTATTTGCATTTTCTAGGACAATTTTTTTTAATTTTCTATACCTCCATTTTCTTATTTGTAAATGCAAAGAAAAAGTACTGTCTACCTGCTAGTGATTTATTGTAAGCATTAAATGAGATAATTGCAAAGTCTTACAACAGAGTGTGAAACAATGTGTGTGTTAAAATTAAAAGATATGTTTGGCCAGTCTGGAATTCAAATAGACTTCGAAAAATGACAATAATTTATTGCACGTGAAGTTGCTTGTTAAATTCAGCGTTTCATTTGCTGTGCCAGATTGGCCACTTTATTGGAGGAAATAAACAAGAGAAAGAAAAGCCTTTGGTACCTATTATTTCATTCTTGAGCTGTCAAGGGATTTGTCTCCTGTATTTCAAAAACCTGGAAAACTAAAGGAGCCATTGTCATTCACTTGGCAGATGGAGCAATACACTTTCATTACCTGAACTTAGGTCGGTATCATTTTTATTTATATTTCATAGATATTGATATCTTTTCATGTAACAGGATAAAAACCCATCTATTATACTGATGCTAAGATAATAATAAGGCTGTCTTACTGCAGAATAGGTGTCCTGTATTTCTTGCAAAAATCAAATTACTGTAGGTAGGTGAGAGAGAAATTGGTTAAAATAATACACGTTACCTTAAGAACATTATAATGTACAAAATGCATTTTCCATTCTTGTTTTAATTATATTTTAACAGATATAATTGATTTTTTGTGCATTTATTCTGCTTTGTTAATTTAATCTATCAGATGGTCTCTGCCTTTTAATGCTATAAATTAACTCATTTATAGTGTTGTTAAAATTGAAATAATTTTTATTCTTAAAATATTTTTGTATTTTATAATTTATAACTTCCCATATTTTTAACCTTTACTCCAGTTTAATTATTTTTCCTTTGTTCATCATTTGTTTTAGCCTGTGTTTTGAAAAGCACCGAGCATATTGTTCAGGTAACACATTAGTGTATTGTTGCAAAGAGCAGATCCTACACTTCCTCCTCTCTCACAATGAAGCTGACACTCTTTATTGAATACTCCTGCTAGATCTGCAACCTATTTGATGGTTCTGTCTGGAAACTGATGTTATTTCCTCACTTCTGCTACCTCCACTGGATTAAATTCTCTATGATCTCTATTGATTTGATAAAAATCTACAGGAGGTTTATATAATTAATGGAATTTACAACCATGCTTTCAGTTCAAAGGATTTGGGGTTTTTAGCGTTTACGATAAGACTTCTGCCTCATAAGATGGGAGGTGCTCCAAAAGTAGGAGAGAGGTTCAGCGGTTCTGTTGCTGGATGACTAAGAAATTGGCAAATATCTTTCAGTGTCCCCTTTTTGGCTGTACATTATCATAAAAAGGGAGGGGGGCCAAAAACCCTCACAACTTTATTTGTGACTTATATTAAAAAATATATGTAACTCTTTTCCCCAAAGAAAAACCCTATGTCTCTTCAATCTTTGCATATCAAATTCTGAGCTCTTTAAGTGATATACTTTCCTCTTGCTTTGTTTTTCATGATTTTCCATAGATATTCTGTAATCCATGGACTAAATGTTAAAGTGAACGAAAGCCAATACATTCCTATATAAAATGGTGTAGGGGAAGAAAATTAAGAAATAATAAAAATACATGATTTCCATCTCATAGCAAGTGAAGACATGCCAGTTAATGATATACATCCAATTCTACAATTAATACTGATTCTATTGTTACTATTTATAAAGGATCAAAAATAATTTGTGTTAATTTCCTCAGTGGTCACAAAAGGAGATTCTAGATTCTGAAAACTAGAGAAAAATAAATTGTAATACACCTTCAGAAATTTTTAAAGTTACTACAAAAGAATAAAAATTTATTTTAAAATTTTACTTTATTACTTGCAGAGGAAAAATAAAGCAAAAAAGTCAAGGAAAGTCAAGGAAATATAAAAGTCATAAGTATATTAGTATAATAATGTAAAAGGGCTAGATTTCTGAATCATTATAAAATTAAGGATATGCATGGTAGTTTGGAAAAGCACATAATATATATTCTCTGGGAACAGTGCATAAAATACTTTTTCAATACATCTCAAAGAAAAACAAAGATGCCTACTTATTAATATTACAGTCATAACAATAAAATTTAATATAAAACATTTTAGATGGGGCAAAGTGTTCATCTTATATTGATAAAATGTAAACCCATAAAGACGTAACAAGTATAAACCTCAATATTTTTATTTTAAGCAAAATATTTGGTAATATTCTGACTGAACCATTTGTTTTCAGGGAACTTTCAGCTCCTCCTATCCCACCACTGATCTTATTTTCACTGTTAGCATTCTTTGGAAGCTCAACTTGCTGCAGAATGGTATTGGTTTAGTATTCTACCAAAATTCATACTTTCTATACATTTTGTATCCTTCTAGCCAGTTTATTTCAAATTTGCATCTCTCTTAATGCCCTCATGTACTTTTGAGGCAGGATATTTCCCTGACCCCTTCACAGAACTCACAACGGGGTGCCTCATTTACTCAGCTCTCAGCTCTCAACTCCTTGAGAGAGGGAGTGCACAGGCGAACGAGGCGGGAAGTGGAGTGCAGGAGTGCTGGAACTAACCAGATGCTTCGGCACTGTTAGGGGCAAACTCCACTCTGGGACCCACTGCATTTCACCACTCCAAGAAGGGAGCACAGAGATGAGTTGGTGCAGAAGCTGGGGTGAGCACTTTTGGGCGCCAGCAGGAGGAAACTCCATGCGGACTCTGTGGCAGCATCTTGTAGGGGATGCCCAGGACCCCTGAAGCCCTAGAGGGAGAGTTACAGGGCTCTTTTAGCTCTGCCTTCCGTGTACACCTTAAATGTTAAAAGCTCAGTGGGCCCTTTTGTCTCTGCACTCGTGGCTCCTGAGCTCTTGTCGGGCATCCATGAAAAACGAGGTCACATGAATGAACTGAAGAATGGTAAATGCGGGAGATTTTACTGCTGATGGAAGTGACTGTCAGTGGGAAGGGGGACTCAAAAGGGAATGGGACAGGAAGGTAATCTCCCCCTGAAGTCTGCCCATCTGGCCGAATTCCTCTCTGAGGTTGCCGTCAAGCTGTTACTCTGAAGTCAAGCAGCTTCTCTCTGAGCTCCAGCTGTAGTCTCTGACATACACCTGCTTCTCCTCTCTGCTGGCTGAGTCTGAGGTCTTTATATCCACAAGATAGGGCAAGGCGGGTCATGGGTAGCTTAGGAAAAGGCAGCATTTGATTGGGAAAACAGGTATAGAAATGCTCAGTTTGGGCTGCGGTCTCAAGCTTTTTCAGCTTAAGAGTGGCACTTTTCCAGGGACCCGCTCCCATCAGCCAATAATTTCTCTGCCCCTGTCCCTATCACTTTTATTTTATACTTTTTTCCTCATGTATTTTTAAAGTTTATATTTTTATCTCCAGTATTGTTATAAGTTTTAGGCATTAAGTAGGAATAATATGAATGCTAATAATGATAAAATTATAACCATGTAGACGATATTGATGAAGGTAGTAATGATGGCATTATGAAGAGATAAAATCAAAGTAAAAATGAAGGCCTGTTTTTGAAAGGAAATAAAATATTTCTGATTCTAAGAAAATATATCCCAGAAAATTTTGCTATTTTTGTTTATAGCTTCTGCCATTCTTTTTCTCTTGTTCTCTTCTATTACCTGCAGTTATATTTGATTAATTTAATTGTATACTGGCTTATTTTCTATTCATCTCTACTGCAATGTTTGGAATTTGAAAGTCTGAATAATTTTTAAATGAATTTCCCCTCATTCTACGTGCAAATATTTCACAGAGTAACTCTTGCTTTTCTTGTGCCCTAACTTCTTTGAAATAGATTCACTCACAAGAGATGAATAATAAAACCCTTCAAATAATTATTTGTAGCACTGACTATTGATGGTAAACGTGTATGACTTCAGGCTCTCTAGTGCTTCAAAGCAAAGACTATCTTGGTTTGCTGATTGGAGGCTTATAAAACTGTTTTAGTTGGACGTGGTTGTCTTAGGTTTTCTCAGTCTCATGCAAACAGTACTAACTTTGTGTAGGCTGTATTGCTTCTGCATATTAAAGTTTTTTTATTACATATTGATACTTTAGTTGCATCCTCAGAGTTTGACTTCATTGCCAAGTCCTGGAGATCAGTTCTCTAGCCTTCTATAGAAAGATTACTGAAGCCTATAGCTGTATTTCTCTAAGATTAACTAGTTACTCAAGACATTTTTGGTGCTCGAAATGTGTAAGCTCTCCTCCCATTAACACATCCGAGATCTTATTTAATTGCATAGCCATAGGCATGATGAGAAAGAAGCCGTCTTTGAAAAGCACATCTGCTTTTAAATAAGGAAAATATCTTATTCTTGGTGCTTTTTTCCTCGCATTTTCTATCTCTAGGGTGGAATATCGCCATTTTTAGAAGAGAACTCTAAAGAGAGAGCTTGCATATGCATATGGTATTCAGTGTGACATTAGCAGGTGCAACATTGCTTTAAAGACAGCAGTTAGGCATTTTGTAAATGAATGTAAAAAGCTTAGGGAACTCCAATCCATTTGATTTAAGCTAAAGGATAGTTTCCACTTGGGTTATTCTTCCATTTTGTAACTTTATCTCTTTCTTCCTTTAATGATACAAAAATAGGCCATTAATATCATAGGCTACATAAAGACACACATCAACTTACATCACTTTAGGACGATATAAGACTGTGAGATACTTAAATGATTTTCTGGGAACCTGTTTATAGCCTACCTGCTATGGCTGGAATTTCAATCCCCTACATTCTCTTCATTAAAATGTTGGCATAACGACTCTAAAAAAGACAGGAAATACTAGTTTTCTGTCTAAAGTTTAAAAATATAAGTTCAAGGCCCAATCTTGATTTTCTAATAGCACTAGTCCTGATTGATTCATTTATTTAGCCCATCACTATAAACTTAGTGCTTCTTATTTTGTACATTATCATCATGAATCATTGGAAATTCCAAGATTGATCACATATGACTCCCAGCACACTCTTGGAATGTTAAGAGGCTTAAAAATTCAAAAAGAAAACTAAATATCTTGATATATAGTTACAAATATAAAGTAGGAATCAGTGAGCATCAAAGCAGCAATATGAAGTATTATGTGAGTTGAAAGGGGACATGTTTTAAAACTTTAAGATAACCATGACTGTCACACATTTGAATACAAAATGATGTACCTTTTTTCACTAATTATATATCACGTGTGTTAGGGTTGAATTTCAACTAGAAGGCAAACGTGAGGACTTAGTGTCATGGACTGGGCCAGTAATTCTGTGTAACTCAAGTGCTTGTCTATTTACTGCTTATTATGTTGTTCAGTAATGTGTGATGTGCTTCATTAATTTTATTTCATTTAATTGTCTAAAATAATCCCAGAGATAAGTATTAATATCTGACATTTACTCATTAGGAAGATGAGTTACAGAGAGAGAATGCTACCTCCTCAAAGTAGTACAGTTCTAGTACAGAGCTCTATACAGGAGAGGTATATATCACATCCAAGCTTTATTATTTCGTATAATGTGTGGCAAGCACTGAAACTTTCTGTAACTCAAATCTCTTATCTGTTAATGATGTATACGATTTGTACTTCTGAAATTAAGCCCAATTTAATAACAATGTAGTATTGTTTTTGTATATTGCTATACTTTGTTAATGTTCATGAAAATTATTTTTTATTTACCTTCTTGATTTCTATATCTATTTGTCTTTATTATCTGGCAGTTTCTCTGTGATGTGTCTAGGTAAAATAGTCTTCCTTTTTTTCCCTTTCTTTCCTTCTTCTTCCCTGTGTCTTTGTTCCTCTCTTTCTCTCCCTCTTTCCCCCTTTTCTCTCTCTTTTCTCCTGCTTGAGTTTAATGGAGTTCTTTAGTGTGTCAATTTATGTCATTCATAAATTATGCAAGCCCATCACATGGGTGAGTATGAGTTGACTTCTAATTCACTCTAACATGAGAGTTTCTATCAAGCCTCGAACTTAGGGAGAGTTTCCTATTACTTTTTCTTGAGTTTGCGCTTTTTGTACCCCTGTATGTCATCAAATTTAAGACCTTAGTATGCACTGAGAATGCTTACAAGGCAAAGTAGACTTCAGTTTTCTGCTTATCTTTTTACATTTCTTCCTTCAACTAAATGTTAATTTAATAACTCATTGTTACGTAGGCTCTAAAATAATTTTCTAAATATTTAAAAATGTTTATGCACCATTTTCAGTTATTTGTGTAAGGAAAGCTTAATGCTACATATTACCAAAAAGAGAAGTGACATGCAAGATATTATTCTTAGCTGTGCCGCACATGTACATCTATTGTTCACCAAATGTATATTTCTTTATCAATTATTTTAAAACACATATTATGTGCAAGGCACTGTTTTGGATATGTGGGTCCCATCAGTGAACAAAAGAAATATTCCTAAGCTCATAGAGTTTACATTCTACCTTATTTTCTTTTTCTTTTTAAACTAAACTCTATTAGATAATACACTTAGGTAGATAGACTTGAATCCACAGGCAAACACATTAACTATAGTAAGCATTAATTTATAAATACGAAATATGAATTTTGAAAATATGACCTATATGAAAAATGAAAAATAATTTTTCTACCTATTATTGCTGTTTAAGTTTTGTGTGAATATCAGTAGACAATCAAATGAAGATTCCAAGTTTAGCTTAGCCATAGTATAATTAATCGATTAATTTAGCTTGCTGAATATTTTTTATTTTTAGGCCAGTAAAATAATTTGATAAAATAGTTTAGGTACACTTTCTGTTAAGATCTGATATTTTCCCAAATCCAAGCTCTTCTTAACACATACAGTATCTTATTTTTCTTTCTCTTCCCTGGAGGCCTGCCAGGATATTTGATATGGAGCTATAATTAAATCTTTTCATTGTTCATGTATTATTCTTTTTTCTATATTTCTGATTTTTAACTGTTCTTTCTCTCCATCTTGTATTTTTTTTCTTTCCTTGACAACAACATTTTAAATAATTATTGGTTGTGGCTATTTGGCCAGGCTAGCACTTTCTATTTGTTCTTGTATCTTTTTCACTACAATTGATTTTTAACTAGCCAAAGATAAACTGTGACTTCCAACTGTTCCGTGGCTCTAGTTGTTGTAATTCCTTTTTTGAAGTGGCTGAGCGAGCAGGAGATGACTCAAATCATGGGTAGGAAGCAAGTGATTTCTTCCCTCATGATGCTTTGATTCAGTATTTGGCAAATTCTAGAGATGTTGAGGTATTTCTAGTTGCCTCATTCTTCTACTTCCTCTAAATTGTTCCAGCACTTATGATCAATCAGAACTTCATAGAAATACTCATCTTTTTTCGCAGCTCATTGATAAGAAGCAAGTTGAAAAATCTAGTACTATAGTTGAGACACAAAGGTAGAAGACAAATGTTACTCGAGGTAATTTTATCTTCTAACTTAAAGATGATCTGAGGACATATCATTTACAGCAAGCTTTTAAAAGAATTATTTATTAGATAATTAACCACTGTTTTTCATTACCTAAAGTAATATTGTACAGGGAAAACAATTTGATCCAGTGTCAGGAAGCCTGAGGCTTGTTCCAGCATTTATGATCAATCAGAACTCTAAAGGGACTCTCAGTCTTACTAATACATGATTGCATAATTTTAGGCAACTGATATATAAAATCTAGGTCTAATTTTGATCATGCATTGAATGAAGGGATCAAACTCAATGCTTTCTACGATCCTTTAGAGTATCCTTTGATTAACTAATAGTAGAATTTACTGTCTTATTTTGACATGCAGTCATATGAACTTTGTTACATGAATAGATTTGTATACCCATCAACATAATCAGGATACAGAACAATTTTTTCAGCCGAAGAAAGTCCTCATGCTACTCTTCTGAAATAGGCACACCATCTGCCTAGCCCCAGTCCATGGCAGTAAATGATCTGATCTCCATCTCTATAGTTCAGTCTCTTAGAAAATGTCACAGATATTGAGTGACATAGCATGGAACCTTTGAAGACTGGTTTTATTCACTTAACATAATGCACCTGAAATTCATCCAAGTTATTGTGTGAACCATAAATTCATTCATTTTCATTCTCTGAGTAGTATCCTATTTCCTAGATGTACCAGAATTTTTTCATTAATTCATTTGCTAAAGGGCATTTGGGTTGTTTCAACTTAGGGAAAGTATAAGTAGAAATTTGATAAACACTCTTGTGCAGGTTTTGATTTAAAATCAGTTTTCATTTCTCTAAGACAGATCCCTAGTAGTGAGATTGCTGGGTAATATGATAGGTGTACATTTAACTTTATAAGAAAATGCCAAATCAGTTTCTAGAGTGGCTGTGTCATTTTTCAGTAACACCAAAAACATGCATGATCCAGTTGCCTTTTTTTTTTTTTTTTTTTCATCCTCATCAGCTTTTGGTATTGTCAGCATTTCTAAGGCTTCTTGTTGCAATAGTCACATAGTGGTGTCTCTCATGGGTTCAATTGAATTTTCTTAATGGTTAATGATGCTGAGTGTCTTCTCATGTGTTTGTCATCTGTATATTCTTTTTAGTGAAATATCTATGGTTTTTTGCCAATTTTCTAATTGGATTTTTTTTTACTGCTGATATGTTTTACTATAAAAAACATATTTTATATATTTACATATATAATACATTCTCTATCAGATACGCAGTTTGAACACATTTTATTCTAGAGTATTTAAAAATTTAAATACTTTTTCAAAATTTGTTTAGCAATGTATTTTTTTCAGGGTAATTTTTTTGAGTGTTAATGATGTTTATGTATAGACTTTCTTTTATGGATGTTTTTGATGTCATGTTTAAGTACTCTTTGTCCTTCCCAAACTCATAAGGATTTTCTCCTATGTTTTCTTCTAGAAGTTTCACAGTTTCATGAAAATGTTTTACATTTAGATCTAAGACATATTTTGAGTTTGTTTTTAATTTGGCTTGTGGTTTAGGTTGAAGTTCTTTTATATTTTATTTCCATATATATATGTGTAATTGCTTCAGAATTACTTGTTGAAAAGATTTTTCTTTCTCCTCTGTTTTTGTATCTTTGTTAAATATTTCTTGATCACTTCGTGTGGATCTATTTCTGGAATCTACATTTTGTTCTGTTAATCTAGGTGTTTCCCTTTAGCAATATCACATTGCCTTCATTCTGATGGTTTTATCATAAGTTTAAAAATTGTTAGCATTATGCTTCCAATTTTTTTTCTGTTTTTTTACACTGGTATTAGCTATTCTAGTTCCTGTGCCTGCTTAAGTTATTAATATTGTACAAATTGTAGATTTATTTGTTGTATCATGTTTCCACTTTGAGTATTTCTCTATTTTAGCTATATTTAAAAATTCCATTATCTTCTTGGGGGAATTTTAATGCTAAAAAATATTAGAGTTTCACTACAAAAGAGCACAAAGTAACAAATTATCACTATAGTAGAGGTCAAAATATGTATCAAATATGGTTCTTTAAGTTTGCTCTAAAAGAGAATAATTTTTAGCAAATGCTACCATGTGAGCATTTAACTTTGAGCATTTGTTCAATTCTCTACCCTGGCGGAAGTGTGGCTAAGTGTAATTTTTAGATGTAAATAAACATTTTTTTACTTCTCATTCTATTAAACTCTTATGCACTATTGACTGTATTTTATTATTTATTCATTTATTCACATAGATTTTTTAGTGTTATGTGCTGTTCACTGTGATGAGTAAGAGGTCATCTCTTTTTGAAAATCGTTTTATTGTTTATATTTCTTTCCTAGGTGTCACCTTGAATGAGTCAGCTTATTTTTCTCAATGTGTGCCTGAACATTCTCACCTTACCTCTCTGACCAACTCACATCTATGAGAATGACTCAAACCCAACTCTGTGATACAATGTCGACCTTTCTCCTAAATTCTAGTTTCACATTTCTGACGGTCAAACTGTCATCTGTTTGGATGTTTCGGGAGCTACTCAATTCAACGTTTCCTATCTTAAAATCTTCTGTTCATTCAAATTAGTATATCACCCATTTTATCTTTTCCATGGTACCACCATTTTCAAAGTAGCTAATCCTCAGCCAATCTCTACTACACTTTTTTCCTCAGTATATTCCATAAATTGCAAGGTATAGCTGATTCAGTGTATGCAATGTCTTTATTATCTATCTCCTCCTTTTATTTCTACCACCACTGGCACCCTTTGGGTCAAGACCTGATTAAAAAAATGACAAAAAAAGAATTTATAATGGGAGTATATTCTAAAAATATTGAATATTTTCAGTATTCAGAATAAAAGTCTGTGGATATTTATAGAATATTAATTGTACCATAAACTGAAATTCATTTAAGAATATACAGAAATCCAGTGTCCATGTGAGTAATAGGGTATAGTATAGTTTATCTGAAAGAAATTTCTGGATTATTGATCACTAAGGGCAGTAAAAAAAGATATTTATGATATAGGTAAGTTTAGTTGGAGTTAAATGCTGAATAAAGAAGGAGTTTATAGGATTCTCAGACCTACTGAGTGTACCTTGGACAACTTAGATAATGAGGACATGAAGTTGTTGGCCGATGTGTTTCTATTAATCCAAATAAGTCTAGCAAAGCTACATAAAATTTTTCTTTGTAGTCTATTTTACCGGTATCTGAAGTAAAATAAATGAGGTAGCTCGATCGTTAATGTGTGAGCCAATAAAGTGAATGGGAAACAGACGACTGCAAAGGTAAAGCCAAGTTAGAAATCATATATAAATTTATGTAAGCCTAAAAGATCAGTATGAAAACCATTTATTCAATAGGTATTATCTAGTGTAATCTGAGTTTTCATACTGATCTTTTAGTGGTGAGATATAAAGCAGACTTTGAATGTCAGGAATTTAAAATAAATACTGGAGTAAGTCAAATAAGGAGATAATTTTGACAGAGCATAGGGCTGTGCTATATGGATTAAATAATAAAAAGGGGTTCCTAACCCAGAATACTAAAGAAAGGAAAGCCTCTGTAAAAGAAGACCATGAATCTCGGCTTGGATGAATGGTGATAGCAAAGAAAAAAAAATAGAAAAGGCATCCAAGTTAGCAAGATATGAATAAAGTGAGAGAGTACTGCATGTTTTGCCTGTAATGTGTACCATTTGAACCCGGAACAGTTATACAATCTTGTTTCCTTTTTGCCTCCCTTCCTATCAATCCCTTGGCTAACCTCAGAAATAATCCAGCGTGAGAAATAAACTACCGTTCTCTGATTAACAATTTGTCCTATGCAGACTAGGAATATGAGCAAGAGCTAATTATTGAATAGGAAGCAGATTTATTTTGGGGAAAACAGAATGGCAATCATAAATATCTGAAAACTGGAAAGATAGTGTATTGCATCTTTTGTGAATATCAAAGAAACCCTGAAGCATAGAGTCTAAAGAAAAGAAGGAAAGCGGTACAAATGGAGTAATAAGTAGCATATTCAAGTGCCTGGACAGGACACTATAAAGCTTTTGTATTGTCTTGAAGAATATGACTAGAATCATATTTTAGAGGTCAGAAAAAGAACCACATATACAATGCCAGGAGGTGAGACAGAGCATGGCACTTTCAAAGAACTACAAAAATTTTTATAGCTTGATACCCTGAGTGCCTGTAATGTGGGTGGTAAATAAGGCTGCAGCAGAAAGTGAAGGCTACATAAAGACTCTCTGTATGCTATGCCAATTAATTTGCAACTACTGACAATTTTCAAGCAAAGGAAAGAGGATTCTGAAGATTTTGAGCCACATTTAGTATTAATTCATACCTACTTCTTTATAAGTAATGAGTTGTTCAATTATAATGGGAGCTAGAATCTGTTAGAATGAATCTGATTATGTCATTATTTTTATGAATTGTACTCATTGGAGAAATTGCCTATAAATGTATTCACTCTGTTTTCTTTTTACAGTATTATATGAGTCATAACATAGATTTGAATACAAGTTTCTTTTATACAGTCTTTACAAAAACATTTAACTTAATATTCACAAGGAAGTTGGTAGGATGGATACTTTAATCCCATTTTACAGGTGTAAAAACTGTGACATATTTTAAATACTGTGCTTACTATCACAAGGGTAGTCAGTGATACTGCCAAATCCAAATTTTGCCTTGTGGATAGTTTTCATGAGAGCCTACCATGTTTTAAAGATACTCTGAAATTTCTACTTCAGTGATTTGAAATATTAAATGATGAATCTGGACTTAATTCTACCAAAACAAAAGATTAACTAATCTAGTGGAATCATCAAACCTACTTGTTCTGATAATATTTTCTGACTCTGAACTTTGCTCATTGGTTATAGTTCTATTTAAAGAGAAGCAAATAGAACTTTTTACATTAACTGCAACATAATTTACTGTAGTGCTCAACTCTTGCACATGAAATATTTTAATTTTTATTTGTTTGTGTATCTCTACAGCTATCTATTTATATCTATTTACCTATCTATCTATCTATCTAGTTGTATGCCCTGAAACTAAAATCTTTTCCTGGATATTAAGAAGTCTTTCACAGTACATATACACAGAAACTGTGAAAGTTGTATGTATACAAATTGTGTGTGATTTTCAAATTTTGAGCACTGTTGATTTTCCTAGTTTAATTCCATTACTACTTTTAAAAATATTTTAATTTCATCACTTTTTTTGCTTTTTTATTGTCTTTGAGAATGACTTTACTGCTTTTGTTGAGGGATGTTTTTCTCAGATCCATTTCAATAAGCATATTTTAAAGATTAATACGTTTTAATGTTATATATTTTTGCTACTCATTATTGCTATCTTAGGAATTTTATTTGCTGTTTGTTACAGAATCTTATTTATTTTTCCTTCCAAAAAATGTACATGACATGGACCTCTTAAGAAGGTATGCTACCCATACAATGTGTTTATAGTGTGTATTCTTTGACTTCCATTAGCTAAGCCTTTTTGCCAGAATGTAACTGTATTATCCAATTTAGAGAACCACTTCATGCCTGCCATTTCTCCCATTATTTCTGTGTAAGTTGGCGGATGAGAATATTTTCTTTGGATATTTTATTCAGCAACTTTGGATGCATGCAGATCTTAAATTATCATCTGTTTTATAAACAATTACTATTGAGAGAATCCAGGCAGCAGTCATTTGCACCTGACATATAATGCCATTTGTCTACTAGTTAGATTACACTGTAGTTTGGTCAAGTTTTCAATAATATTAATGTTTTTCTAATTGCTTGTATCAGTGACCTCATATGTTCTATTGATTACAAGAAGTAATAACTTAGAGATAACTCAATGTCTTCCACTAAGCAATAAATAATATATAATGTATTGGACATATACACCATATTTCAGAGTATAAAATATGCTATCACATTAGTCATATCCTAGGCAAGACTCTAGCCTTGTTAAAAAAAAAACAAATAAATAACATGAAATAGTAAGACAGAACATAATAATAGTTTACTGATATAGATTGATGAACTTTAATATTAAATACATTACAATATTTTACAGTACTAGTACCCAATAGTGATATTGGTAGATGAGTAGTAGTGAATTGTTTTAAATTAAAGAATCTGGAGGCAACAGTGTATGCAAAGATAGATTGATTGGGGTGGGATTGCTCATGTTAACAAAGCAAGGGTCAGGGCAGTGGAAATAAGTACCAGTAATAGATTAAATATTTTAAAAAGAAGAAAATAAATATATATTATCTAAAGTTAATGAGAAATGAATTTCAATATAAAAGCTGTAGGTCACTTCAAAGACTATTATATCATATAGTCTCCATTCTAGACTGAAGGTACATGAGAGAATAAATCAAATATATAATGTAATCTGTGTAAAAGTTCTTGCTAACACATCTGACTTATACTCCAGAAGCATATGAATTTTCTTTTTATCTCTTACCACCCTAAGCCCACTCTTTTTGCTGCAATTTTTGACATGTTTAAAAAGTCAGTGAGTCGACATGAAGATAAAATTTCCATATAAATATCTAATGTCACCAAAGGTCTTAAATACTTTAGTTATCATGGAACTAATATTTTACAATAAACCTATCTGGTCTGAATTATGTATATTAAGCTAAGTATAAAGTTTTAAACAATTTGGTGAATTTTCTGCAATAATTTTCATGCATATAATAAAAATAACCAGTAAAATGTATAGAAAATTAAGAAACACATAACATATGCTTGCTATGGTTTAAATACCCCCTTCAGAACTTATGTTGAAATTTGATTGTCATTATGACAGTATTTAGAAGTGAAACTTTTAAGACATCATTAAGTAATGAATGCTCTGCCTTCAAAAATAGATTAATGCTGATATTTATGGGAGTGGGTTATTGAGGGAATGGGTTCCTGATAAAAGGATAAAGTCTGCCCAATTTCCTCTTTCTGTCTCATGCATTCATTTGTCTTTCTGCTTTTCATGATGGGATGACACATTAAAAAGGCCCTCATCAGATGACAGAGCAGATGCTGGTGTCATGCCCTTGCATTTCCCAGGCTCCAGAACTGTTAGCCAAGTAAATATTTTTTTCTTTACAAATTATCTAATCTGTCATATTATGTTAGAGCAGCAGAAAATGGACTAAGACAATACTGCCTTACTATCTTTACCCCAAATCGAAAATAACAGATGTTCAAAAGATTGAAATAATGAGATAAAATAGAAAGTTTGAGTTCTAGGGAAATAATATTTGATCTCTAGAAAGATCAATTTAAAAATTACATTGATATCTTTTATGTGATGTTTAAGTGACAAGTAAATTGAAGCAAAGTGAACTGACTTTTAATTAATGGGGCTTCAATAACTTGCAGGACAAGAATATAATCATGTGGCAGGGTGTGGTAGCTCACGCCCGTAATCCCAGCATTTTGGGAGGCCGAGGTGGGCGGATCATGGGGACAGGAGATCGAGACCACGGTGAAACCCCGTCTCTACTAAAAATACAAAAAAAAATTAGCTGGGCGCAGTGGCAGGCGCCTGTAGTCCCAGCTACTCAGGAGGCTGAGGCAGGAGAACGGTGTGAACCCAGGAGGCGGAGCTTGCAGTGAGCCGAGATCGTGCCACTGCACTCCAGACTGGGCGACAGAGCGAGACTCGGTCTCAAAAAAAAAAAAAAGAATCATGTAATTCAAAATATTTTATCACATAATCAATATTTCTTGTTAATGTTAGTATATTAATGTTCTTAAGTTGGAATTTGAAAATTTACAAATACAGAGTAAAAGAGTAAGGATATTGAAAAATTTACACCTCAGTAAAACCAGTGAGAACCCTTGGTAAACTTCGTCAAAATCAATGCTTTCAGAACTCTCAACCAAAGGATTTCCACAATTTGTGGAGTTATTTACTAAAAACAAAAACAAACAAATAAAAAACCAAAAACCGGAACCTTGGTAAAAAAAAACTGAGCTTGGTGGCTTTTTAACTTACCCCAATCCCATGCCCCTATCCTCAGCTTCAATTGGCATTGAAAAGCAGCAGCCTCATAAACATAGTAGTTATGAAAACTATTAATAGCAACCTAACAGTCACAGGGGAGGGGAGAAAAGTTTGGAGTTCCTCCAGAGCCCCATACACTGAGGATTGTCACTAATGGACCAGTCTCACAGTTCACTGGAAAAGCTACGCTCACAGGACTTGTCTTAATTGACCTGCTACTGAGCTCAATTATTGATAAATCTTATCACCAGGGGTTTGTTTAAAACAATCAGTGGAGGTAAAGTGTACAGGTTGGGGCAAACAAAGAGTGGCCAGAAAATTAAGAGAAAAATATGGAGAGTGAGATGTCCATGGGGGGATTTGAAAAGCTCCAAAATATTCCTGAGTATCTAGAAGGCCATGTTAATAGGCAGGGCTGTGAAAGTGTCCTGGAAAGTCTTGAGGAGATCCCAGTCTATCATTTCTGGTTGACTTTGAGGCGCTGTACAAAAAGTAAATGAAGGCTAAGACAGAGATTTAAACTGCTAGAACATTAAAGGCTTCCCGCAGCACACACATACAAAGCCCCATAGTAACAAGTGAAAGATATATTAGTTCAAGATATTTAAGAACACTTTAGTATAATCTATAGCTGACCACTGAGCCAACAAAGAAGAGACTTCCATGGCTGGACACAACATGTAATACAGACTCTAGAGAATTAATTCTGGAAAGTGACTAATGAAACAAATAGCAACAGTGACAACAACAGCAAAAACTAGCAACACCACCAATCCTGGGTGGAAAGGAATCTCATTTCCATGGTTGTCACTTTATGTTCTTTAAAATGCCCACTTCTTAAAAACAATTATAAGATACACAAAGAAACAGGAAATGATGGCCCCCACTTGAAAAACAATAATACCTTCCTAGAGAAAACCCAGATGTTGAACTTGTAATAAATACAGAGGCTTTAAATCAGTTCTTGTATATATGTTCCGAGAGCTAAATAAACTATTTCCAAAGAACAATTCTGAAGTTAAAAAGTACAATCCACTGTAAAGAAAAATTGACAAGGAAGCTCAACAGCAGATTTTTTTATCTGTCAGAGAATGAAGCATTGAACATGAAGGTGAATCAACTGACATTATTCAATGTAACAATAGACAGAAGAAGAAAAATTAACAGAACCTCAGACATTTGGAAGACATCATCAACCATATTAACATAAATACAATAATAATCTCTGAATAAAAAGCTAGAGAAAAAAGGTGGAAAGAAAATTTGAAAAAAATACTTCTCAAAGTTGATTTTAAACATTAACGTGTACATCAAAGACCTAGACACATAATAGCCAAATTATTGAAAACCAAAGACAAAGAGATAATTTTGAAAATAGCAAGAAAAAAATCATCATTATTTATGAAGGAACTTTAGTAACAATAACAGCTGATTTTTTATTATAAAAATGCAGTCCAAAGGCAATGGGATGGCATATTAAAGTACTAATAGAAAAAAGACTGTCAACCAAGAATTATTTTTCCATCAAAACTATCCTTCAAAAGTTAGGGAGGAATTAATATAGTCCCAGAAACACAAAAACTAATAGAATTCGTAGCTAGCAGACCTGACCTATAAGGGATGTTGAATAGTCTTTTGACCTGAAATTATGGGCCATGGAGAGTAACTTGAATCCACATGAGAGAATAAAGAGTGTTAGTAAAGGTAAATAGATAAGTAAATATAAAAAAAGTAATTTAAAAAATCTTCTATTTTATATAAAAAGACAACTGCAGAAAGTAATAATTACAAGCTGTTTCTGGGATTTACTGTGTAAAAAATGATGTCATTTTAATGACAATATTCACACAAAGGAGAGGAGAGAAAATGGACTTTTTGTATAATATTGAAACTGAGTTGGTATTAATTTTAACTGGATTGTTTTATATTTAGATGTTATGTGTAGGGTAACAGTAAAAAAAAATAAAGACAATATTAAGAAATAATTAAAAAGGTGGGTAAAGGTAACTAAATAATGTCTATTTAACACCAAAGAAAGTAGTGAGGGGGATTACAGGAACAAAAACAATATAATGCACATAAACAAAAATAGTAAAATGGAAGAAGTAAATCCTACCTTATAAATTCAATGTAAATGAATTAAACATTGTAATTAACAGGAAGAGTATAAAATGGGTTAAAAATAAGATTTGACTATATGTTATCTACAAGAGAGTGACTTTAGATTTAAAGACACATCAGTATTGTAAACATAAAAAAGATGTATCATACGAACAATGACCATTAAATAAAAAGCCTAAAACCTGGAGAAGCCTTAATTTAGGAACTGAGCTATAGATATGATAAAGACTAGCTGTTCAAAATGGACAGTGTTGAGTGGTGGAATTATGGTTGATATTAAGGTATTCCCTCCATAGTAAACATAATTTATAACTTACAGAAAAAATAAGACCTAAGGTCTAACACCTTTCACGGTTTGAAAGAATGTTTTTGTTCCCCCCCAAATTCTTATGTTGAAATTTGAACTCCCAGTGTTACAGTATTAAGAGGAAAAGCCTTTGGTGGGTGATTAAGTTGTGAAAGCAAAGCCCTCTTAATGAAATTAGTTCCCTTAAAAAAAAGGCCACAGAGAGACCCTTGCCCTTTATACCATTTGAAGACACAGTGGTAAGGCACTGTCTAGGAACTAGAAAGTGACCCTTACCACACATGAAATTACCAGCATATTGATCTTGGACTTGTCAGCCACCAGAACTGGGAGAATTAAATTTCTGTTGTTTATAAGCTACCCAATGTATGGTACCTTGTTACAGCAACCTGAGCGCTCTAAAATGCCATGAGAATAGGTGTTTGAGGTAAAGAGCCTAACTTATTACTTGAAGCAAGGTCAAGAAAAAAGTCAGGGTGTTAGAAGATCCACTGAGTGGATATAAAAAACATCAATGGTTTTAGCAAGAGAAACGAGAGAGTCAATCAATGCCATAATCTTTATTGAACAAATAAGAGTTTTCAAAAAGAATGTAGATTATAACTAAAAAGAGGAAAGGAAATGGCATATACTTAGGATATTTATATCAAAAAATTGCTGAGTTTTAGAGACGAGATAGTCTGTGGTTTATAAGTGACAAAGAGATACTAAGAAGACACTAACTTTCCCTTATGACTGAATAGTACATTTGATGTGGAAAATACAACCCATATTAAAACACACACACACACACACACACACACACACACACACACACACACACACAAACTATGGGAGAAGAAATAGATTTTGGAAATCTTAGGTTTCAGTTATATCTATAAAATGAAGGAAATATGCCAGTGAACATTTGATATAGAAGAGGATTACCCTGATGATAGCTTTTGAGTTCCAAAGCTCAGAGCAGATTAGGAAGAAATGGAAAGTTCAGTTATATTTGGAGAAGTTCAGAATCATAAGGAATCATACAGGATCCAGGTTTTGAGAGTTAGAATGAGAGGCTTTGACATCGAGCCTTTGACATCTGAGGGAAGTACCACACCTGGGTAGATTAAACAACAAAAAATTATTTTCCCACAGTCCTGGAGACTGGAAATTCACAATCAAGGTGCCAGCTGCCACAAAATCACTTTTCTGATGATGGCTGTCTCCTTGATTTTCAGATAGCTAATTTCTTGCTATGTGCTTACATGGCTTTGCTCTGTGATCACCTAGTCATTGTGTCTCTTCTTCCTCAAAGGACACCAATCCTACTGGATTAGAGTCTCAATCTTATGACTTCATTGAACTTTAACCACTTTCTTAAAGGACGTATTTCTAAATAGAGTCACATTGGGGGTTAGGTCTTCAACATATGGATTTTGGGGGAACATCATTTAGTGACAGGGAGTGTCAGACCATAGGAGAGATAATCTGTCTTAAAGTGTTTGGAGCCTTGAAAGATGTAGTTATCTATCTATATATCATCCTTCTATCTATCTACCTGCCTGCCTATGTATCTGTCATCTATCTGTATTTCTAAATCAAGACGTAAATAATAGGTAAAGATGTATTCATATCATTAACACAAAGCTCTATAGGCATTAATGCAGAGTCAAAACACACACAGGCGATTGCAAATTTTCTCTTCATCTTTCAAAAGTTCTCATTATCAGACTTCTAATGTATTAAAACACCAATGTTGAAAATTGCTTTCCCACAATTCCAATCCATCAGTCACTCTGGAATTATGTCATGATGGAAACATAATAGTATGCCTTTTTGTTAAGAATATTTCTGTATATACTAGTATTCTTGTTCTTATATTAAAATTATATAACTGTGTTTCAAAACACTAAGAACTCACAGAATGCCAGGGAATTTATTTGAAAATGTATTTGCAGACCTCTCTGATTAAAAAACAAGGATTAATAAATTAATAAAATCTAAAGAATATTGTTTATAAAGGCAAATTGTTTATGTAAAATGCAAACATTTACCACATAATTACAGTACATTTAAAGAAGGCAAAAATATAAAAAATAATTTTTAATAGTTATGGTAACTACAAGTAAAATCACTAGGTTCCATTTCCAATAAACCACTGGTTCGGACATTTTTCTTCAGTGTCCATAATGATGTCATGTCTCTTCTCCCTGCCTCCTACAGAACAACCATCATTCCTCTTTTCCCTGCCTCCGACAGAAAACCTCTATAAAATCAGTTTACTCTGTTTATAACATATGTCTTACACATCAAACAGTATTATAACTTTTTAAAATTTTTAGAATTGACAGATAAAATTGTATTTACTATGTACAACATATTTTGAAATATATATACACATTGTGAAATTACTAAATCTAGCTAATATACACATTACCTAAGACAGTTATCATTTTTGTAGTGAGAAACTTTGTCAGGCCTCTGAGTCTAAGTCTGCACATATGCATCCAGATGGCCTGAAGCAACTGAGGAATGGCAGGAGAGGGGAAAATAGCCAATTCCTGCCTTGAGTGATGACATTCTACCATTGAGATTTGTTCCTGCCCCACCCTAACTGATCAATTGACTTTGTGAAATTCCTTCTCCTGGACAATGAGTATCAGAAGCTCCCCACCAAGCACCTTGTAACCCCCGCCCCTGCCCGCCAGAGAAAAACCCCCTTTAACTGCAATTTTCCACACCTACCCAAATCCTATAAAACTGCCCCACCCCTATATTCCTCTGCTAACTCCTCCTTTGGACTCAGTCCAAAAAGCTTTAATTAAATTTAATAAAAAGCTTTATTGCTCACACAAAGCCTGTTTGGTGGTCTCTTCCCATGGACATGCGTGACATTTGGTGCTGAAGACCCGGGACAGGGGGCCTCCTTTGGGAGACTGGTCCCCTGTCCTAACCCTCACTCCATGAGGAGATCCACCTACTACCTTAAGTCCTCAGACCAACCAGCCCAAGGAACATCTCACCAACTTCAAATCGGGTAAGCGGTCTTTTCACTCTCTTCTCCAGCCTCTCTCACTGCCCTTCAGTCTCCCTGTCCTTCCAACTCCAGTTCTTCTTCCTCTTTAGTAGAGACAAAAGAGACACATTTTATCCGTGGATCCAAAACTCCAGCGCCGGTCACGGACTCGGGAAGACAGTCTTCCCTTGGTGTCTGATCATGGCGGGGACACCTGCCCTGATCACCCACATTCCATTGGTGTCTGATCATCACAGGGACACCTGCCTTGGTCATTCACCCACATTCCCTTGGTGGCAAGTCAACTGCAGGGACACCTGCTTTGGCTGCTCACCACCCCCTTCTCCGTGTCTACCTTTCTCTTTAAACTTGCCTCCTTCACTATGGGCAAACTTCCACCCTCCATTCCCCCTTCTTCTCCCTTAGCCTGTGCTCTCAAGAACTTAAAACCTCTTCAACTCACACCTGACCTAAAACCTAAATGCCTTATTTTCTTCTGCAACACTGCTAGGCTCCAATACAAACTCGACAATGGTTCCAAGTGGCCAGAAAATGGCACTTTTGATTTCTCCATCTTACAAGACCTGGATAATTTTTGTCGAAAAATGGGCAAATGGTCTGAGCTGTCTGATGTCCGGGCATTCTTTACTACACATTGGTCCCTCCCTAGTCTCTGCTCCCAATGCAACTCGTCCCAAATCTTTCTTCTTTCTTTCCTGTCTGAGTCCTTTGAATCCTCCTTTTCTGCAGACCCATCTGACCTCTCCCATCCTCCTCAGGCTGCTCCTCGCCAGGCTAAGCCAGGTCCCAATTCTTCCCCAGCCTCAGCTCCCCCACCCTATAATCCTTTTATCACCTCCCCTCCTCACACCCGGTCTGGCTTACAGTTTCATTCCATGACTAGCCCTCCCCCACCTGCCCGACAATTTCCTCTTAAAGAGGTGGCTAGAGCTGAAGGCTTAGTCAAGGTTAATGCTCCTTTTCTTTATCCGACCTCTCCCAAATCAGTTAGCATTTAGGCTCTTTTTCATCAAATATAAAAACCCAGCCCAGTTCATGGCCCGTTTGGCAACAACCCTTAGACGCTTTACCGCCATAGGGCCAGAGGGGCCAGAAGGCCGTCTTATTCTCATATGCATTTTATTACCCAGTCCACTCTGGACATTAGAAAAAGCTCCAAAAATTAGATTCTGGCCCTCAAACCCCACAATAGCACTTAATTAACCTTGCCTTCAAGGTGTATAATAATAGAGAAGAGGCAGCCAAGCAGCAATGTATTTCTGAGTTGCAATTACTTGCCTCCGCTGTGAGAGAAACCCCAGCCCCATCTCCAGCACACAAGAACTTCAAAACACCTAAACTGCAGCGGCCAGGATCTTGCTTCAAGTGCCAGAAATCTGGCCACTGGGCCAAGGAATGCCCGCAGCCCAGGATTCCTCCTAAGCCATGTCCCATGTGTGCGGAACCCCACTGGAAATCAGACTGTCCTACTCGCCTGGCAGCCAGTCCCAGAGCCCCTGGAACTCTGGCCCAAGGCTCTCTGACTCCTTCCCAGATCTTCTCAGCTTAGCGGCTGAAGACTGACACTGCCGATCGCCTTGGAAGCCTCCTGGACCATCACAGACACTTTGGGTAACTTGTACAGTGGAGGGTAAGTCCGTCGGCTTCTTAATCAATAGGGAGGCTACCCACTCCACATTACCTTCTTTTCAAGGGCCTGCTTCCCTTCCTGCATGACTGTTGTGAGTATTGATGGCCAGGCTTCTAAACTGTTGGGAAAAAGCTGAGTGTTGGAAGGGAAACTGAGGCAGGGCTTGCATAATGTCCTCTGGAATGTTTCTAGACTTGCTGGCTCCTTGCTTCTAGGCTTCCTAGGCTCCTATTCCCATTATCTCAAGCAGCAGGACATGTTCCATATAAATGCTCAACCATCACAGCTGTAAACCATGTGCTTAATACAACGCATCCTTTTGACCTCCACATTCTCACCACCTGCTTCTTTGTTGGATTACCAATAAATAGCGTGGGCTCCCAGAGCTCAGGGCCTTTGCAGCCTCTGTGATGGCGATGGACCCCTGTTGTCCCACCTTTCTCTCTCAAACTTTTTCTCAATCCTTTGCCTCCGCCGGACTTTGTCACCCCCGTGACCTGGTGTTGGGTCTGATCACCCCAACATAAACCTCTTCAAACTCCCCAACTCTGGTGCCAACTTGGACAACATTATTTTATGCACTCCTTTTTAGTTATCACCCCCTGCCAAGCTCCCTTACTAGGTAGAGATATTTTACCTAAATTATCTGCTTCCCTGACTATTCCTGGGCTACAGCCACACCTCATTGCTGCCCTTTTCCCCAGTTCAAAGCCTCCTTCACATCATCCCCTTGTGTCTCCCTACCTTAATCCCCTTAATCCACAAGTATGGGATACCCCTACTCCCTCCTTGGTGACTGATCATGCACCCCTTACCATCCCGTTAAAACCTAATCACCCTTACCCCGCTCAATGCCAGCATCCCATCCCACAACAGGCTTTTAGGGGACTAAAGCCTGTTATCACTTGCCTGTTACAGCATGGCCTTTTAAAGCCTACAAACTCTCCTTACAACTCTCTTATCCTACCTGTTCTAAAACCGGACAAGCCTTACCGGCTGGTCCAGGATCTTCACCTTATCAACCAAACTGTCTTGCGTATCCACCCCGTGGTGCCAAACCTATATATTCTCCTATCCTCAATACCTCCCTCCACAACCCATTATTCTGTTCTGGATCTCAAAGATGCTTTCTTTACTGTTCCTTTGCACCCTTCATCCCAGCCTCTCTTCACTTTCACTTGGACTGACTCTGACACCCATCAGTCTCAGCAACTTACCTGGGCTGTACTGCTGCAAGGCTTCAGGGACAGCCCCAATTATTTCAGTCAAGTTCTTTCTCTTTCCATCCATCTGCTTCTCACCTTATTCAATATTTTGATGACCTTCTACTTTATAGCCCCTCCTATGAATCCTCCCAACAGGACACACTCGTGCTCCTCCAACATCTATTCTCAAAGGATGTCATGTATCCCCCTCCAAAGCCCACATTTCTTATCTGTTACCTATCTTGGCATAATTCTTCATAAAAACACATGTGCTATCCCTGCTGATCGTGTCTGGCTAATCTTCCAAACCCCAACCCCTTCTACAAAACAACGAATCCTTTTCTTCTTAGGCATTGTTGGATTTCCGACTCTGGATACCAGGCTTTGCTATCCTAACCAAACCACTTTACAAGCTCATAAAGGGTAACTTAACTGATCCCATAGACCCTAAGTCTTTTCCCCATTCTTCCTTTCGCTCTCTCAAAAAGGCCCTAGAGACAGCTCCCACACTAGCACTCCCCGACTCATCCCATCCTTTTTCCTTACACACAGCTGAAATATAAAGCTGTGTGCTGCTGGAGTCCCCACACAGGAGCCAGGCCCACAACTGTTGCCTTTCTATCAAAACAACTTGAACTCACAGTTCTGGGCTGGCTCTCATGTCTGCGTGTGGTGGCAGCTGCCATTTTAATACTTCTTGAGGCCTTCAAAATCACAGGCTATGCTCCACTTACCCTTTACAGTTCTCACAACCTTCAAGTATTAATATCCTCCTCACACCTTTCACATTTATTGTCTGCCTCTTGACTCCTCCAGCTCTATTCACTCTTTGTTGAAACTCCAACAGTAACTATTACCCATGGGCCTGATTTCAACCCAGCTTCTCACTTAGCACCCAAAACAAGTCCTGAACCACATGACTGTGTTTCCCCAATACACACAGCATTTTCCCCCTTTCCTCATATTTTTATTCTTCCAATTCCAAACCCAGACCGCACTTGGTTTATCGATGGCAGTTCTAAACCCAATCAGTTTTCACCAGCTAACGCTGGATATGCTGTCGTGTCCCACACCTCTATTATTGAAGCTGCTGCACTTCCTCCCTCCACCGCTTCCCAACAAGCCGAACTGATTGCTTTAACTCAAGCACGCTCTCTCTCTCTCTCTCTCTCTAAAGGAATGCACATTAACATTTATACTGACTCCAAATATGCTTTCCACATCCTCCATCACCATGCTGCCATCTGGGCTGAAAGAGGCTTCCCTACCACACAAGGCTCTTCCATTATCAATGCCTCCCTAATAAAGGCCCTCCTTAAGGCTGCTCTCCTGCCAGCCAAGGCTGGAGTCATTCATCATAAATGACACCAGAATCCTACTGATCTTACTGTAAAAGGAAATGCCTATGCTGACAGGACAGCCAAAGAAATAGCCAATGCCTCCACACCCACTAATATTCCAGCCCCCACTCCAGAGGGCCAGTATTTTTCTGTCTCCTCTATCACGCCACCTGCTCTTCTTCTGAAAACCTGCTCTACCAGTCTTTTCCAACTCAGGGCAAGTGGTTCTTAAATCATGGAAAATTCATTCTTCCTGCCTCACAAGCTCAGTCCATTCTTTCTTCCCTTTATGACCACTTCCATGTGGGATACAAGCCTCTGGCTCACCTCCTGCAGCCCCTCATCTCCTTCCCTTCATGGAAATCCATTCTCAAGACCATCACCTCTCAATGCCCTATCTGCTATGCCACCAGACTTTCTCAGGTCTCCTTCTTTTCCTATGCATCAGGCTCATGGATTTACTCCAACACAAGATTGGCAGATTGAATTTACTCATATGCCCCGTGTCCATAAATTTAAGTATCTCCTGGTTTGGATCGACACCTTCACTGGATGGGTCGAGGCCTTTCCCAGTAGCTCCAAAAAGGCAACTGCAGTCATTTCTTCCCTTCTAACAGATGTAATTCCCCTATTTGACCTCCCCACTTCTATTCAATTTGCAGTGGTCCAGCTTTTATTAATCAAATCACCCAAGCCATCTCTCAGGCTCCTGGTATTCAGTGGAAACTTCATACCCCTTACCGTCCTCAATCTTCAGGAAAGGTAGAACGGACTAATGGTCTTTTAAAAACACACCTCACCAAGCTCAGCCTCCAACTTAAAAAGGAGGATTCTGTATATTTTAAATGAAGAGTGTTGTTTTTACCTAAATCAACCTGGCCTGGTATATAACAACATTAAAAAAACTCAAGGATAGAGCCCAAAACCTCTCCAATCAAGCAGGTCATTACGCTGAACTCCCTTGGGCACTCTCTAATTGGATGTCCTGGCTCCTCCCAATTCTTAGTCCTCTAATACCTGTTTTTCTCCTTCTCTTATTCGGACCCAGTGTCTTCCATTTAGTTTCTCAATTCATACAAAACTGCATCCAGGCCATCACCAATCATTCTATATGACAAATACTCCTCCTAACAACCCCACAATGTCACCCCTTATCCCCAATTCTTTCTTCAGTTTAATCTCTCCTACTCTAGGTTCCCATGCTGCCCCTAATCCCACTCAAAGCAGCCCTGAGAATCATCACCCATTATCTCTCTATACCACCCCCCAAACATTTTCACTACCCCAACACTGTACCACTATTTTGTTTTGTTTTTCTTATTAATATAAGAAGACAGGAATGTCACGCCTCTGAGCCCAAGCCTGCACATATGCATCCAGATGTCCTGGAGCAACTGAGGAACCGCAGGAGAGGTGAAAATAGCCAGTTCCTGACTTGACTGATGACATTCCACCATTGTGATTTGTTCCTGCCCCACCCTAACTGATCAATTGACTTTGTGAAATTCCTTCTCCTGGACAATGAGTATCAGAAGCTCCCCACCAAGCACCATGTAACCCCCGCCCCTGCCCGCCAGAGAAAAACCCCCTTTAACTGCAATTTTCCACTACCTACCCAAATCCTATAAAACTGCCCCACCCCTATCTCCCTTTGCTGACTCCTTTTTCGGACTCAGTCCACCAGCACCCAGGAGATTAAAAAGCTTTATTGCTCACACAAAGTCTGTTTGGTGGTCTCTTCACAGGGACGCACTTGACAAACTTTACATCCACTCTCTTAGCATTTTTCAATAATATAATATGTTCACTATGTTCCCCATGTTGTATAATATATCTCTTGAGGGGTGGGGCCAAAATGGCCTAGAAGTAGCAGCTATTGGAGGCTCCCATCAAAAAGAACCAAAACACCTGTAATCCCCAGCACTTTGTGAGGCCGAGGCGGGTGGATCACGAGGTCAGGAGATTGAGACCATCCTAGCTAACACGGTGAAACCCCGTCTATACTAAAAATACAAAAAAAATTAGCTTGGCGTGGTGGCGGGCACCTGTATTCCCAGCTACTTGGGGAGGCTGAGGCAGGAGAATGGCGTGAACTCGGGAGGCGGAGCTTGCAGTGAGCCAAGATAGCGCCACTGCACTCCAGCCTGGGTGACAGAGCAAGACTCCTTCTCAAAAAAAAAAAGAGAACCAAAACAACCTGAGAATCCTGCACTGGCAACCAAAGTATCCAGGTTCTGTCTTTAGGACTGATCAGGCAGCTGGCGTGACCCACGGAGAGGAAGGAAGAGCAGTGTGGTCGGGTGGCCCACCTGAGAGCCACACGGGGCAAGGGAGTCCCCACCTCCCACCAAGGGAGGCAGTGAGTGAGTACACTACCCAGCCTGGGAAACCGTGCTTTTTCCATGGAACTGTGCAACCCACGGATGGGAACATCCCACTCGTGAGCCCACACCACTGGGGCCTAGGGACCCAACTACAGAGTCATGCAGATTCTCAACAGCCACTCAGCTAGAATCTGCCTAAGCCTGGTGAGTTCCTCGGGGGAGGGGTGGCCATCGCCACAGCTGCAGCTGCCTGGGGTCTAAGCCCTCTGAGCTCCTTGGGGAAGGAGCAGGAGCCAACACTGGGACTGCCAGCTGCCTAACACACTAAGCTCCCAGGGTGGGGGAAGGGCGACAGCCGTCTTTATAGCTCTGGCTACCTTTTCCCCTGCTAGAGGCGGGGAAGCTGGATGGCTTGGTCCCAAGAGGTATCCCCCACAGCCCAACACACTGCTGTGGCAGACTGCTGCCAGAGTGCCTCTTCAGGTCTGACCCTGACCCATCCCTCCTCACTGGGTGAGGCCTCCTTGCAGGAACTCTAGCAACTCCAGCCAGGGGCTCAGGGACAGAACTGTGATCTCCATGGGCCTGAGCCCTTAGGGAGAGGGGTGGCTGCAGTCTCCGTGGACCAGCAGACTTAGTCTTTCCTCCTGCTAGTTCTGAGGAATCCAGGGAGCCCAGAAGGGAGGGTTTCCTCCCAGAGCAGCAAACCCGCTCCACCAAGGGACAGCCAAAGTGCTTCGTTAAATGGGTCCTGCTCCCAGTGCCATTTAACTGGGTGAGACCCTCCAACAGGGGTTGTCAGACACCCTATACAGTAGCATTCCTACTGGCATTAGGTTGGTGACCCTTGAGGTCAGAGGTCCCAGAGAAAGGAGTAGGCACCCATCTTTGCTGTTCTCCAGCCTCTTCAAGGTGACATCTCCAGGCATGGGAGTGAACCTGATGAATAGGGCCTGAAGTGAACTCCCAGAAAACCGCAGGATCCCTACAGAAGAGGGACCTGACTATTGAAAGAAAAACAAACAAACAGAAAGCAACAACAGCAGCATCAACAAAAGAAGTCCCCATAAAACCCTCTTCCAAGGATTAGCAGCCTCAAAGACCGAAACTAGACGAACTCATGATGATGAGAAAGAATCGATGAAAAAATGCTGAAAACTCAAAAGGTCCGAGTGTCTCTTCTCCTCCTAATGATCACAATGGCTCTCCAGCAAGGGCACAGAACTGGACGAAGAATGAGATGGATAAATTGACAGAAGTAGGCTTCAGAAAGTTAGTACTAACAATATATCTCTTGAACTTATTCTTTCTATTAATATCTAACTGAAATTTTGTGTTCTTCGATCAACATATCACCAACCTCTCTCCCCACTAATCCCATGCCCTGGTAACAACTATTCTACCATCTAATTCTTTGAGATCAACTTTTTTAGATTCAAAATATAAGTAATATCATGTGGCATTTATCTTTCAGTGCCTGGCTTATTTCACTTAACATAGTGTCCTCCAGTCTCATCCAAGTTCTTGTGAAAGACAGTATCTCATTCTTTTCTGTGGCTGAATAGTATTCCATTATATACATATCACATTTTCTGTGTCCATTTATCTGTTGATGGACACTGAAGTTGTTTTCATATCTTAGCTAATGCGAATAATAGTGCTGCAATAAACATGGACATGAAGATATCTCTTCAACATCCTCATTTCTTTTACCTCAAATTTATACTAAGTAGTAGGATTACTGAACCATATGGTAGTGCTATTTTTATTTTTTTTGAGGAATCTTGATACTGTTTCCCATAATGCCTGTACTAATTTATATTTCCACCAACAATTTGTGAGGGTTCCATTTTTTTCCTATCCTTACCAATTCTTGTTTTTGTTTATTTGATTGTAGCTATTCTGACAGGTGCAAGGTGATATCCAATTGTGGTTTTAATTTGCATTGGCTGGTTGATTAGTGATGTTAAACATTTTTTATATATCTGTCTGTCATTTGCATGTCTTCTTTTGACAAATGCCTATTCAGGTCATTTGCCCATTTTTAAGTTGGGTTATTTATTGTCTTGCTATTGTTTGTATTTTATATATATTTTGGATATTAACTACTTATCAGATATATAGTTTTCAAGTGTATTCTCATGTAGGTTTTCTCTTCACTCTGTTGATTGTTTCCTTTGATGTGCAGAAGCTTTTTAGCTTGATGCAATCCCACTTGTCTATTTTTGTTTTTGTATCCTGTGCTTTCGGAGTCATATTCAAGAAGTCATTGCCCAGACCAATGTCATAGAGCTTTTCCCTTATGTTTTCCTCTAGTAGTTTTATAGTTTTGGGTCTTATGTTTAACTTTTTAATCAGTTTTGAGTTAAATTCTGCATATGGTGTGAGATAAGAATCCAGTTTTATTCTTCTGCATGTGGATATTCAGTTGTCTCAAGATTATCCTGTCTTCATTGTGTGCTTTGAGCATAAAGTCTAAACTCAACAAAAACTCTGAGAAATTGAATGACATTCAGCAAGAGAATATAACAATTGTAAATATATATGCACCTAACAATAGGTATCCAGATATATAAAGCAAATGTTATTAAATCTAAAGGGAGAGATAGATCCCAGTACAATGATTGGTGTCTTCAATACTCTAATCAGCACTGGACAGACTGTATAGACAGAAAATCAATAAATATTTTATTTGAACTTCAGCACATACCAAATTAACCTAACAGACATTTACAGAACATTTCATCCAACAAATGCACAATATACAGTCTTCTTTTCAGGACATGGAATATTATTTGGAATAGACCATATGTTAGGGCACAAAACAAATCATAACAAATTTTTGTAAAAATTGAAATCATATACAGTATATTTTCTGACCACAATGGTATAAAACTAAAAATCAATAACAAAAGAAATTTTGGAAACTGTGTAAGTACATAGAAATTAAACAAAATGCTCCCAAATGACCAATACATTCATGATGAAATTAAGTAGGAAATTTAAAATATTCTTGAAACAAAAATAAAAACAGAACATAATAAAACTTATGCAGCTAAAGCAATACTAAGTGAAGTTTATATAAGAACACACATATCAAAAAATATAAATTTTTAAATTAAAAACCTAACAATGTACCTCATGCAACTAGAAAAGCAAGAGCAAACCAAACCCAAAATTAGTAGAAGAAAATAAATAATAAAGACCAGAGCAGAAAGAAACAGAATAGCTACAAAAAAACCCACAAAAACAGCCAAACAAAAAATTGGTTTTTGAAAAGACAAGCAAAATCTGCAAACTATTAGCTAAACTAAGTAAGATAAAAAAAAGAGATGGCTCAGATCAGTAAAATTAGAAACAAAAAAGGAGACATTACAACTGGTACCATAGAAAGAGAAGGGATCATTAGATGCCTTTATGAACAACTGTACATCAACAAATTGAACAAATCTAGAGTAAGCAGATGAAATCCTAGACACATACAAGCAAGATTGAACCAGGAAGAACTAACAAAAATGAATGGACCATAACCAGTGACGAGACTGAATCAATTAATAAAGAAGTCTCGTAACAAAGAAGAGCCCACAATTAGATGGCATTGCTCTGAATTCTAACAAAATTATGAAGAAGAACTAACACCAATTATTTTAAAAGACTGCAAAATAATACAGGGGAGGGAATTCTTTCATATTCATTTTACAAGGCCAGCATTACTCTGGTACTAAAACCAGACAAGGACACAACAAAATAAAAAAAACTACAGGCCAGCATCCCTGAGGAACATAAACACAAAAATCTTCAACTACATATTAGCAAACTGAATCCAACAGCACATTAACAAATTACACACCACGACAAAGTGAGATTTATCCCAGGATGTAAGGATGGGTCAATATATCCACAAATCAGCAAATGTGATACAACACATCAACAGAATGGAAGACAAAAACCATATTGTCATCTTAATAGATGCAGAAAAAGCACTTGATAAAATCCAACATGACTTTATGATAAAAATAATCAACAAAACACTTGATAAAATCCAACATGACTTTATGATAAAAATATTCAACAAATTAGTTATAGAAAGAATGTGCCTCAATACAATAAAAGTCATATATGAAAAACATACAGATACCATCATACTGAACAGAGAAAAGTTGAAAGCTTTTCTTCTAAGAAAAAGTAAAAAGACAAGGATGCCCACTTTCACCACTCATATTCAACATAATATTGGAAATTCTAGCCAGAGCAATTAAGAAAGAGAAAAAATATAGGGCATCTACATTGTAAAGGACAAAGTCAATTTGTCACCGTTTTTCACACAACATGAACTTATGTATAAAAACTGCTAAAGACTACCCAAAAATCTCTGTTAGAACTGATAAATGTAGTAAAGTTGTGGGATACAAAATCAACATACAAAAATTAGTGGCATTTCTACACACCAGTATTGGGTATCTAAAAAAGAAATCAACAAAGCAATTCCCTTTTCAGTAGCTAGGAAAAATAAAACACCTAGAAATAAATGTAATGGAGGTGAAAAATCCCTATGTTGAAAATTACAAAACACTGATTAAAAAAAGATGGAAGAGGACACACACAAAATAAAGACATCTGATGTTCATGAATTGGAAGAATTAACATTGTTAAAATGACCATACTACCCAAAGTAATCCACAAATTCAATGCACTATCAATCTAATTACCAATGCCATTCTTCGTGGAAATAAAAAAAACTAAAATTTCTATACAACCAGCAAACATCCCAAATAGATAAAGCAATTCTGAGCAAAAAGAACAAAGCTCCATCATTGCAGTATCCAACTTCAAAATATACAACAATGCTATAGTAACCAAAACAGCATGGCACTCATTGAAAAACAGACACCTAGACAAATGGAACAAAATTGAGAACCCAGAAATAAATCTACATGTTTAAACCAACTGATTTTTGACAAAGATGACAAAAACATACATTGGGGAAAGGATTGTGTCTTCGATAAATGGTGCTGATAAAACTAGATATCCCTATGCTAAAAAGTAAAACTAAGCCTATATTTCTTATCAAATACAAAAATCAATTCAAAATATGTTGAATATTTAAATGTAATACCTGAAACTACAAACCTACTCCATGAAAACAGGTGAAATGCTTAAGGACATTGGTCTGAGCAATTTTTTTTATAAGATCTCAAAAGCACAAGCAACAAAAGCAAAAATAAACAGCATTATACCAAACGAAAAAGCTTCTGCCCAGCACAGGAAAAAAAAGTTAGCAAAGTGAAGAGACACCTGCAGCATGGGAGAAAATATTTGCAATTTATTAGACACAGGATTATTATTCAGAATATATAAGGGACTCCAACAACTCAACAGCATAAATATTTTAAATTGACAATAAAAAAGTAATTTTTAAATTGACAAACTGAATAAACATTTCTTAAAAGAGTACATGCAAATGATCAATAAGGATATAAAAATGTTTATTTTTATATGCAAATCAAAACCCAGTGAAATGTTAGAATGGCTATTATCAAAAAGATTTAAAAAATAAACACTGGCAAGGATGCAGAGCAAAATAATCCCTTATACACTATTTGTGAGAATGTAAATTAGTACATTTATTATGGAAAATAGTACGGAGGCTCACCATGAACTAAAAATAGGACTACTATATGATATAGCTATCTCACTAGTTGGTATATATTTAAGGGAAAGGAAATCAGTATGTTGAAGAGCTATCTGCACTCCTATGTTTATTGCAGCACTATTCACATCATCCAAGAAATGGAATCAATCTCAGAGTCCATCATCAGATAAATGGGTAAAGAAAATGTGGTATTTCATACAAGGAATACTATTCAGCCATAAACAAGAATGAAATTCTGTCGTTCACAGCAACATGTATGAGACTGGAGGACATTATGTTAAGTGAAATAAGACAGAAAGAGAAATACGCATGTGATCATTGATATAAGTAAGCTCTTTTTCTCATAGAAGTAGGAAGAAAAATAATGGTTACTACAGGCTAGAAAGTGTAGGGGGCAGGGAGGATAGGGAAAGGTTGATTACAAGAGACAAAAGTAGTTAGATAGGAATAAGTTTTAGTGTTTCATAGCTCTTTAGGTTGACTATAGTTGACAGTGATTTATTGTGTATTTTCAAACAGCTAGAAGAGAGGATTTTGAATGTTTTCAACACAAAAAGAAGATAAATGTTTTAGATGATGGATATGCTAATTATCTTGTTTTGATCATTACACATTGTATACATGTATCAAAATATCTCTGTACCATATAATTATGTACGATTATTATATGTCAATTAAAAAAACAAACAAAGAAACTGAGTGACAAAAATAAGTTATAATTTGGGCATCCTGATGATTCATAATGTGTTCATTTCTGATGGAGAACTTACAAACCACTGAAAATACTTTCATATATTCTCTGTACTTACATGCCTATGAAGACGTATTTTAAAAGCTTATAATTTAAATTGGTGATCAAGTTTTCAACTATAAAAGTAATGTCTTAAGGAGACAAGGGATCTTACAATAAAGGAAATAATAACAAGACAAGATATAAGAAGTTGGATTACTGGATCAGAGTAAGAAAAAGGTAGCAAGTGGAAACTAGAAAAATTCTCTGAGCTCCTGGGCCTCTAGAGTACTATTAGTATTCTAGAAGGTAGGGACTTAGTAAGACAACTGTATGGGAAAGTGAAAGAAAATATCCTAGATATTTTTGCTTTTTTTTCTTTTATCTCTTGCTTTTTAAATTTATCATAGACCTGATTACTTGTTGGAAAGGAATGGGTTTCCATTAAATTAGTTTGTAAATTTTTTCACATGATTTATATTTTCATAAAAATCCACTGAGATTTTAATAATGCAATTCTCCGTGTTTTCAAATAAAACAATCTGCAAGTTTGATTATGATAATTTTGTTTGTTGATTTTTTTGGGTAAATCAAACATTCTACATAAGATTCAGCATTCCAATTACTCTTCTTTCACATTTTATAATCATTGCGTCTTTCAGGCACATAGCCATAGCCAGTGTCTCCTTTACTGGGGAAAGATCTCTGAATTCCCTGGCAGCTCTTCATTAGTAAAATTTTTAAAAGTACATGTTCTCATAACTGCTGCATTTTTCCTGTTGATTGGATTTCTTTTCCCCATTTGCTTCTGAAATACACTGGCATGATCTGTTGTCTCAAGGCATATGGATTATGTATATATATGGAATGAGTATTTATATATTCTATTTTCCTTTTTATAAAATGATTCAAAGAGGCCACTTGCTTTTGTTCTTACAGAAGAACTTGGCTTTGATGGCTTATTGTCAATGGGTTAGATTTTTGGGAGAAAGTTAATTAGAGGGTAAAAGCAGTGTCCTTGGTCTTTGATATGGTATTTGAATTCATACATATATATACACACATATTAAATAAATATATATATATTTCATTCCAGAAAAATGGTGACATTTTTACTGAATCAGAGTAAATCAGATAATGTAATATCTAAGTTTTGTATTTCATATTGTTTGTCAAAGATAAGAAATTCTTAAGAAAAGGGATAAAAGATTTAACAAAAGATGATGGAAGTGAGATACAAGATTGTTTCTCTAAAAATAACACATTATAAACTCATTAAAAATGAGAAGTTAAACTGTATAATCATAGAGGTATTGATATATTTAGTGAATATCTCTCACTTGTATGCATTGTAGCCTAGGCTATTCTGGGGGAAGATTTTTGTCCTTCCAAATACTTGTTAAAAGAGAAACATGAAAAATGATGCAGCACTAAGACATAAAGGTAACAACTTTACAAAGAAGGATGAATCATTGCACATTCAACAATGGATCTCATCAAAATTGTTCTTAGCATCACATACTTTACATTCAATGATCAATCTATGAACAAACTAGTGACTGAGCTATGGGTTCCCCATCTCATTTATCACAGCAGAACTATATCTTTCGCATTTCAAGAAAATTACAGAAAATAAAACTGCAATAAAACCAAAAAGCTGGAAACAGAGATGACACCCATGACAACATTTAAAAAAGGATACTAAAGATGTGCAGCCATCCGCTCAACTTACAATTAATCCAGGACAAGATCGATGTCTGACTTTTCCTGCTGCAATATCTGGCTGAACCTAAAAGAGGACCCAATGGGAATGCACCAAAGATAGGAACAAATGCACATTTAAATAGGTTATATTATTAATTTTAACTGATGTATATATCAGTATATCCATAGATTTCCTGGTGCCTCAACCTTAAATTCAGTGCAAATATGTACATATGTAACATTCGTTAATCTGAACCATTGTTAAATCTGTGCTTTTGTTCTGAGCTAATACTATGCATTTCTTTCATGGTGCTTATTCTTGGTTATAATCACTCCTTATTTGAGATATTTCTATTATGCAGACTTGTCCCAAGTAGCTATTGGAACTAAAAATTTTAGATTATATGTTTGTGTGTGTATATGAATGGGGGAGAAAAGGGACAAATAAAAACAGCGTGAAGAAGGATGCATACCAGGATAAATTCAAATCATATGGAATGTCCTGATAATGCCCCGGAAACTAACCTGACCTCTACTCTGCAATCCTACTGGTCAGTGATCTTCAAAATGGGGATACGTGCCCCAGGGAACATGAGTAGAAAACTTTTAAGATTTATATTTGTATTTTAGCTTGTGCTTTTCCAGTTTACATTTCATACAAATTTAATACTGTAAATAGTATAATTTTAAATTTAAATTTAAAATTAATACTAATTCATATATTGACAGCACATAATCAAGTTTTTTTTTTTTCAGTTTGGGGATCATTGCTAGACTTTACCAACTGGCCTGTGTCTGACACTGTTCATAGCAGGAAAGTTGCAGAAAGACATAGGTTTCCTTCCAAGAAAATTTTCAGAGTTAACAAGTTGTTTTAGAAGAATGCATATGGAATCACAAATCAATGATATGCGCTTATCACTGACAAGGGCATACCAAACCTGCTTTGATTCCCTCTTGTTTATTTTTGAAGGCCTAGCTTCTAAATTTATAGTACAGTCCTAAATTCTAACCTAAGGGATTCAAATTATATGTAACATTTTCTGTCAGAAATATTGGGATGAGTTATCAAATGATGATTAATAAAATAAAGATGAGAGTGGTGAAAACAACTTTTTGGTCTGCTTTTTCTTAGGATGTCAGCGTGAAGTATTAAGAGAAAAAAAAACCTGGAATGACATATCTGTTTCCTATGCATGTGAATTTGTTTTCATGAGGCATGTAACAGAAATAAACACTTTATAGCTCATTTGGAATTATATATAAAATAAAATTTATACAAAGAACAAAACATGTTTATAAGATACACTTATGAGGCATATTAATAAAAATTGTTAACTACAAAAACAATGCAAACTTTCATTGGTTTTACTTTTACCTTAAACATTTAAAAAATTCTGTACATGAAAGAAACTTACAGGAATCACTTATAGTGTAAAGAACACATAGGAAAGTTGCATTGAAATTCACAATAAAATATCAATATATTTTTACATTTTCACTTATTGGAAGACAAAACGTGAATGATATATTTGTACATATGCTCTGATTTGATGTCCATGTTTGTGTGTTTTAATGGCCTTTTATTAATTAGTTTGCGTATTTTTGAATTTTGCTTACCACACACCACCCACTTCGAGTGATTCTCCAGGAGTGAGGGCCATGCTTTTCTAGTCGATTCATCTGAATTACCTCTGAGATCTTCGTCTGCCACCTTCACAACCATTCATCAGCTTAGGCTTAAAATACTGGGTACAGTGAGCCATTTTTACTGATGGGCACACATTTTAGTGGGAAAAGGTCAAGGAATCCTGTGGAGCCAGCATGGCCAATTTTTATTTCAGTACATTTATTTCTATCAAACTTGGATAAGACGCTACCTCTTAACATGTCTTTAGGCAGGATTTCAAGTAAAAATCTGCTCTCCTTCTCTCAATTTTTGGTAGGATTCACACAAATATTTCCCTTTTTTAACTGAGTCAGTAATTGGCCCTACCCCTCCTCTTCGATTATCCTCTTTTATCAGTCAGGGTTTGATCAGAATACAGAAACCACACAATCCATTTGAACAGGGATCATTTAATATAAATAACTATCAACTATAATGGCAAACTATCTTTAAAGAAGAGAAGAAAACTCAGAAGACTACCCTGGGGAGAGTACCCAAGGAAAAGTCAACTTGGAAGGGTGACCCTTCCCAAACCTGGGATTTAGGCGTTGTTGGAGAAAGCATGGTTGCAGCCCACTGCACAACAGAGAAGTTTTCTATGTTGCGTGGATCAGAGCTGGTTCAAAATCACCAGGAAAGGTGGAAACACTTCTCTGGGGTGGAGGTAAGCCAAAGGCTTTCAGTCAGAGAAGTCAGCCAAGACAGGAAACACTTCTCTAGTGTGCAGGTGGTCACAAAATTATAGCTGAAATTGGCAAGTAGAAAACACCCCTGATGGTTGGTTTAGGCTACAATGCCAACAACTAGGGTGACTGCAAGCCTCCCTGAGAATTTGCTTGCAGTGTTCTGTGGAAACTTTATGGGAAGGCATCCACGAGTCTGATCTCCACTGGATATATCTCATATGCATTGCTGACAGCTACACAGCAGGAGCAAGTACAAGCAAACCAAAGCGTACCAGAATCAGAAGAGAAAACTGTTCTTGGTGTTTCTCTATACTCTACTAACAAAATAAAACATAGTTTCAGCAATGAAGGAGAAATATTTAAAAGGTGCAGCTCGATTTTTGCAAAAACGGTGAATGAAGAGAGGATTTGAACCTGAGAGGCAATAAATTGACAACTTGCACATTTGTTTTAGTTTGATTCATTACTATCAGTCTCTCCCTGCCTTCTTCTACTACCCACAATCTACGGTGAAGATTATCTTCCCTTCCCTCACCTACAGCAACTAGCACATTTTTTTCTATAAAGTGAGATATTATTTGTTATTAAAATAAGATTCCATACTCAACATAGCACTATTAGTGTAAAGGTTAAAAGTATGGAGTCTGGAGACCAACTATGAACATGCAAATCTTATCCCTGCCGCATTCTACTTATAGGACTGTGGGATAGTAATCTAAACTATCATTGTCTCGGTTTCCTCATTTGCATTTTGAAAACAATAATTCTACCCTTATTGTTTTGTTGTTTATATAAGTGGAAAACATTAGACTAGTGCCTACAACATATTATATACAATAATTACCATCAGTTCATATTCTTCTTCTTTGGCTTCCTCTATGATTCTCCCCCAATATCCAATAGTAAATACTGTTGAATAAATGAATAAAGATCTATAGATGCTCATACTTTTTTTTGAATCATACATTTAAGGAATGAATGAGAGGAATGAAGAAATTATTCCGGCTTTAGAAAATCCAGTTCATTCTACTATAGCTACTTCATACTTTGTCTTCATTCTTCAGTACATTAACCCCTAAATAGTTGTGTGAACAACCCAATAGTCCCAACCATTTTATTTGGATTGGAAGACATTGTTTAGTCTGAGATCACACATACCAACGACAAGTAAACACAAGTTGGTTGTTCTTACCTTGATTCTATGATAGTGGTGGTGAAGCAGGGGGTGGGGTAGGTATGAAGAAGATAAATAATTTGCAATATATCTTAGACTTTGTAGTTAGAATTAGATTGCCTGTAGTTCAAAATAAGTACAAAATATTCTTTCTTATATGAGGAGTCACTTCCTGGATGATTCCCCTTATTTCTGATTTCTCACTACTGTAGCTCTCCTTATAGGCAGCCACTTGTATTTGGTGTATTCACTTTTAATTATAAATCACTATTGAGGTGGAAATATTTCTTTCTTCCTTTTGTTCAGGAGTATAATCTTTTTTTAAAAAAAGGATATAAATAAAAGCAATCAGATTAATCATTTTTAAGCATTCTTTCCATTATGGCACAACCATATTTAAAGAAACACAGGAATATCTTAGTCCCCATTTTACCTTTTATCTTGTATTCATTAATAAATCTTCACTGCCCAGGTATTTTTACATATGTTCCTTCATTTTTATGTTACCCTCATCTATACTAGACTACTACACTGTTCTTTATAAAACATTTCCATATGTAATGGGTTGAATAGTGATTTTAAAAAGTGGTTAAAATAGTGGTTAAAAAAAGTTCTAACTGCAGAGCTTGTTAATGGGGCATTCTTTGGAAAAAGGATCTTCACAGGTGTAATTAGTGATCTTGAGATGAGATCATTTAGGGTGGGACCAAAATTCAATGACAGATGTCCTCAGAGTGAAAAAGCAGAGTGAATATTGAAGAGAGAGAGACAGAGGGAAAGACAATGAGAAGACAGAGGCAAAGTTTCGAATTATATGTCTATAGCCAAGACATATAATTGCCTGCACCCACCAGAAGCTAGGAGAAGGGTGTGAACAGATTTCATTCACAGTCTCCAGAATGAACTGCCAACACCTTGATTTTGGAATTTTGGCTTTTAGAACTGCGATGGAATAAATTTGTTTTCCTAAGACACCAAATTTGCATATTTTGTTACAGCAGCCTAGGGAACTTAATACCTCATTCTTCAAGAATAATTTTATATTTGTAAAAAGTAATAGCATAGAATCTGGAGCTGTACTGCTTGGATTCCATTTCTAACTTCACCACTTCCTAGATGTTTGGCTTTCTTGTACCTCAGTTTCACAGTCTGTAAAATGAGGACTACAAGTATTAGCTACACATTAGACTATTGGGAAAATCAAATAAGTTACTACTTATAGTTGGCATATAATAAAACTATGCTGTATGTTTATTTAATAAATAAATAAATAAATGGGTAGCCATAAAGTTGGGCTAAACTACCTAGTCCTTACTGGCCTCCTTGTGAATTTCTAATACCTTCTCTATCTCTTACTTACTTTACTTTTGAGTAAAGTTTAACATTAACATATAAAAGTGTTCAATTTATAAATGTCCAGCTAGATTAATTTTCACATCGGACACACAACTACGTATCCATGTAACCAGCTACTTGCTATTCACTACTCACTGAAAGAAACCAATCTTCTGACTTGTAGTACTGTAGATTAATTTTCCTATTTTCAAACCTAACATGAATAGAATCTCACAGTATACTGGGTTTTTTTTGTCTTGCTTCTTTTGTTCAACATCATGTTTGTGAGTTTCATTCATGTTGGTCATTCTCACTGAAGTACGTGATATATCACAGTTATTTAAATATATTAAAATGTTTTGGGGAGACACTTGATTTTTTTCCAGTTTTGGCTATTACTAATGCTACTGTCATAGATATTTGTTTTCATGCATTTGGGCGAACAAATTTAATCAGTTTTGCTAGGCATACACTTAGAACTTCAATGTCACAAAATGTGGCCTATTTAGCTTTAATAAGTAATATACTTTGTCAAAGTAGTTGCAAAAAGTTGTGCTTCACCGGTAATTTATGAAGCTTGCAATTGTTCTACATGTTCTCCAACACTTGCATTGCATCTACTTCTCATTTTATCATCTACCTTTCATTCCAATGCATGCTGAATTTATATTTTAATTTGCATTTCCCTAATTAATAATGAAGAGGTCCATATCTTCTTTGTTGACTTACATGTTGATCTTTTGACTACTTTTCTAATGAGTTATGCTAAGTTTTTATGCTATTGCTTCATTAGCATTGTTTATATATTCTGTATATTTTTGAGACATGCGCATTGCAATATCATCTCTCAGATTGCTTTGCCTTTTCACTCATTTAATTGTGGCTTTTTGTAAACAAATGTTTCTAATTTTAATGTAGACCAATTTCTCATTTTTTCCCATTGGAATAAACACTCTGTGCGTTGTTAAGAAATTTTACCTGTGCAAAGATTTTACAAGTTTTCCTTTTGTGCTTTACTCCAGAAAATTTCATGTTTTACAATTCACATTTGACTGTAATATTTATCTGGAGTACTTTTTGTTCATGGTTTGAGGCAAGAGTCAAGTCTCATTTCTTATGAATAGACATGCAGCAAATATTTGAAAGATTATTCTTTTAAATCTGTAATTCAGTGTCAATTTAGAAAACTTCAAAACATCTTGTTTCTACAAATAGATGGTAAGCTTGAGAAGAGAATGGAAATGTTTTATTACTTTCTACTGAGTATATTATTAACACTGATTAATGATTGAAACTGGTCAGAGAAGGGTGATTTAGTACACACTGTTTACTACATTAGTATCCCTTTTTTTTTTCTATTTTTGACACAGGGCCTCACTCTGTTGCCCAGGCTGGAGTACAGTGGCGTATTCACAGCTCACTGAAGCCTCGACCTCCTAGGCTCAAGGGTCCTCCTATGTCAGCCTCTCAAGTAGCTGGGACTACAGATATGCACCACCATGCCTGTCTAATTTTTAATTTTTTGTGGAGATATAGTCTCACTATGTTGCCCAGGCTGATCTTGAACTCCTGGACTCTAGCAAGCCTTCTGCCTCGGCATCCTAAAGTGCTAGGATTATAGGTGTGAGCCACCATGGCTGGCTGTTATCTTTTTAATTGAATATTCTGCTTGGAATAAACAAAGATTTCTCTAATCTGGAAACACATTTTCTTATTCTACTTGGTTAAGTTGATACTTAGAACAACTCATATAATCCTATAACTAAAAAAAATTCTTTAACTGAATTTATTATTACTTTTATTCTTTGTTGCTGGCTATCTATTAAATTAGTCAAGCATTGATAATACTTGTATACAGAGCCTAGTACATACTAGGTACTTAAGAATATCTTTTTAATGCATAAATAGAGGCAAACATACTGTTTTCTAGATGCTACGCTCATAAGAAAGAAAGATAATGTGTCAAAAATCAAAAGATAAGATGAGAGTAATATCTCTTAATACTCTAAGATATGTGTGCTAACTTATTTTATATCAACTTTGTATGTTTGTGCATATTCAAGTATGTATGTCTTCTATATATCTACTATGCAGTCCCTACATACATATTGATTGATAGGGATGACTTAACACAAAAGTTAGCATCTCTGCAGGTTGGGGATATATTTTCACCTGTCTATGTAGTGAAATAAAAATGTCATTTATCGGCTGGGCACAACGGCTCGTGCCTGTAATCCCAGTACTTTGGGAGGCCAAGGCGGCTGGATCACTTGAGGTTAGGAGTTCAAGACCAGACTGGCCTACATGGCGAAACCCCGCCTCTACTAAAAATACAAAAATTAACCGGGCGTGGTGGCGTATGCCTGTAATCCCAGCTACTCGGGAGGCTGAGGCAGAAGACTCACTTGAATCCGGGAGGTGGGGGTTGCAGTGAGCCGAGATCAGGCCACTGCACTCCAGCCTAGACAACAGAGCGAGATCCTGTATCAAAACAAATACATACATACATACATACATACATTTTTAAAATGTCATTTATCCCGAAAGACAATCCTATAGCAAGAGTGGACAACTTTAAATACTACTAAATAGCCTCCCTCTGAGATGGCTCCTACTTGTAAACTGTTACCATGATAAATTCTGAGGACATTCCTGACATACAGTGAAGTTGTTTACCAAAATTTGAGGTGCCACTTTAAAAATACATTACTGAAAAATTTGGTAACATATAATCTAGCAGAAATCATTCATTTCTTCATTCATTTATTCATTCATTCATTCATTCATTCAAGCAGAGGGTTAGAAACTGAGGGTACACGATGATAAATGGCTCTGACGTGCTTCCTGCTCTCATATATCACTCTCGCATGGAAAGGAAACTCGTTTTGGTTTCTAAGTGACAAGGGAGAGGTAGGCTAATTCTAAGGTCAGGGATGCTAGAGGAATACATATTTAGTTGAAGTTTACACCTTCCGCATAAAAATCCTTCCCCTCTCTCTCAAACATAATTTCTTTCCTTTAGTTCAAGTTGAGCCGACACTTACCTGTGGTGAATGCATACAAATACTAATAAAGTACAACTAGAGGTCTTTTTATTCAGCTTGTTGAATATGCATTGCCAAAACTCAAGTACCATATAGAGTAAAATATAATATCCTTGATATATAGCCCTTCATACTCAAGGTATCCCAAAGCACTTTACAGAGCAATGACTTAGATAATGTAGTGCAGTGATTGTGTTGGCAAACTTGACTGTCATTACTAACTGAGCAATAGATCACACTTTAGCCTTGAACATTATAACCTGTTTGAGTGAGAGAAGCAAGTTAGCAAAAATTTTAAGCATTATATCCTGATATATTTTTAAGCTGACTTCCTATATCGTGATTTTTTAAGTCTGATGCTATACTTAACAAACTATTGCTTGTGTCAAAATTGTATCTATAAGATGATCCACGTATTAGTGAAACCATTTCATTAGATTATCTAAAAAGGGGGAAATATTATGATCTAACTGAAATTTAGAATGCAATTTAAGTTTTATAGATTTAAATCCATTTTTAGAATAAAATTTTCCTGTGTTTCACAGATAAAGTGAAGGAAGTTTGTACATTTTTGGTTTCTGTTGGGGATATCAAGTGTGGAAAATAATATGCTTATTATAATATTTTATTTTATTAATATCTGTTACACACAGTTCTAGAAATTTAATTTATTTTACTTTCAATTTTCATAATAGCCCTGTTAGGTAGATATTATCACCTTCATCATACAGGGGAAGAAACCGGTGCAGAGAGATTAGGGATCTCACTCAAGATCACACTATTAATAAGCATAAAAGTAGGTTTGAAACCCTGCTCTGTCTTGCACCAAAAAGGAGCAAAAAAGTATAACCCTTCCTCTCCATCAAGCCGTCTATGAAGTGTAAAGACAAGGAATGTGTTGATCATGTTTCTCTTAAAATTGAAATTTGAAAGTAGTTAGACAGTAATGCAAATATGTCTAAGTTAAGATTATACCTCAGATATAAAACATAAAACTCTAAAGAAGACCTTGTTACAGTAAAAAAATTTACTTTTACAAATAAAACTATTTTAAAGCTTCAAAAATAATTTCAGCTACCTCCAATGTCCAGAAGCAGTCTCTAACTACTTACCATAAAGGCAGACTTCTTTAACTGGATGTTAATCAATGGGAGGCTAGAGGCAATGGCTAAGTGTTGTCATTGTTATCTGACTTTATATAGCATTTGGTCATGAAAATAAGATTATAAACTTAAATATTATTCATTACCTATTACATATAAGATTCTAAGCCATGGACTGTGGAATTACAAGTGTGAACTAAATAGAGATACTGCACTCAACAAGCTCACATTCTGGCCTATTTGTACATACATTTCAAAATGTTGGAATTAATCAATAAGAAGAAAGAACAAAGGAAAAAGTACTGAGACTGCAAACAATGAAAGACTTCCCAGAGTGAAATCAGGGAAGACTAATAATTAGAAGGTATATTAGTTGAACAAGTGTCCGAGTACAATGTGCACTCAGAGCAAGCATTATGCCATCTTTTCTCTCAAAAATTTTTATTCTTCCTCTGTTTCATATATTAACTAAGAACATCATCATGTTTTTGGATATTTATGCAATAAATCTACACTTCACTTCTGACTTATCTTTTTCATCATATAGTCCATCCAAAATACAATTTTGTCAATTCTAGCTGCTGAATGTATATATTTTCCCACCTGCTGTACCCTAATTTCACCATTGCTATAATAGTTCAGAATTTGTTTATCTCTCACTTAGATTGATTCAAGATGCTATCCATGTATTAACTTGCCACATGTTCTTGTTGTTATTTTTGTTTGTTTATTTGAGACAGAGCCTCACTCTGTGTCCCAGACTGGAGTGCAATGAAAGAATCAAAGCTCACTGCAACCTTGAACTCCTGGGCTCGGGTGATTCTCCCATCTTAGCCTTCTGAGTACCTAAGACTACAGGCATACACCACCATGCCAGACTAATGTTTTTTTTTTTTTTTTATTTTTTTTTTGTAGAGAGAGGGTCTCTATCTGTTGTCCAGGCTGGTCTTGAACTCCTGGCCTCAAGTGATCCTCCCACCTGGACCTCCAAAAGTGCTAGGATTACAGGCATGAGCCACCACACCCAACTGAACTTGTTACATTTTAATCTTCTCTTCACACGCTAGCCAAAATTATCTTTCATAGTGTAAACGTCAGTATGTCTTTCCCATGCTTAAATTATCATGTTAGTCCTCCGCTTAAAGTTTGAATTTCTTATTTATTTTGTTGGATCTTTATAGCAACTGCTTAGTTCTCTAGCATCATTTCACCAGGTGGGAAACCTTACCTGGTAAGCTCCATTTATCTAAGTACTTGAAATTTTTAGAACACAGTCGGCTTCCTAGTACCAAGACTCCTACAACATACTATTCTCATTTTTAAAATGCTCCCACGACACATACTTCTATTACAGACTTCAGGTGAGCTTTCACTCCACTTAGCTCTCACATTTAGTAAGTTTTATAGGAAATTACACATAGCTTTATGTACTTTTGCTGTCTTCCTTATGTACCTTGGCTGTCTTCTACAATGGCATTTTCATACTCTGTAATCAGTCTCTGTAAACCTCAATAGACTAAGCCTCACAAGAGCAGTACCTAGAATACAGTGGCTGCAAATACCTATGAGTGGGAAGAATTAACAACAAACGTATTAATTTTTCCATCTCTGCTCAATATTTTTATTTGTTTAAGTAGTTAAAACTCAGCTACATAATGAATAATTTTCAATATCACTTACCAACATTTTATAATGAATTGAAGAGATTTTGTTATTTTTCACTCAATGTCCGACTTCCCTAGATCATAAGCTCACTTGCATAGTGTCGCAGACAGAACAAGGACCTCCCAAAGATGCCCATGTCCTCATACCTAGGATCTGTGAATATTTACCTTCCATGGAAAAAGGGACTTTACAGATGTGATTAACTGAGGGGTCTTGAGATGAACGATTATCCTGGGTTATCTAGTGGCCCAATGTAATCACACAGATTCTTATAAGTGGGAGGCAACAAAGTCAAAAAGCAGTTGTAGAACATGTGATGATGAAAGCAAGAAATTGACATGATGCATGAAACGAACAATGAACCAAGGAATGCAGACTACCTCCAGAAGCTGAAAACAGGCAAGAAAGCAGATTCTCCCTTCAGAACCTCAGAAGCAGCCATCACTGCCATCTCCTTAATTTTAGTCCGGCGAGACTGATTTCAAACTTGTGAACTCCAGTAGTTTATGGAAATAAATGTGTGTCATTTTAAGCTACTAAATTTGTTGTGGTAATTTCTAGAAGCCATAGAAAACTAATACACGTACTGGCCGTCAGTTAGTAAGAAATAAATAATATTTATTGTATGAATAAAGCAAAATCCTAAAGGCATACCTGAAAAACAGAGAAATGGCAAAGTCAGTGTAAAGAGTCCATGGCCACAGATTATTTATCCATTGTTTTGGGAATGATGATTAGAAATAATTTTAGGAAAAATTGCAGATGTAAACAGAAGTACCTGATGAGTTGAAAAGTGTAGAATAGAAGCTGTGTTTCTCATAGTTTAGTATGTACCAGAAACAGCTGGTGGGCTGAGCCCCACACCCAAATTTTTGATGCAAGAGATCTGTGATGGAGCCTAAAAGTGCATTTCTGACAACTTCCAAAGGAAGCTACTGCTGTTGATCTGTGCTGATGGTCCGCGCATTGAGTCATTTGGATCAATAAATATCTTGTACTTTTGATTATCCTTGTTTTCATCATCAAATAATTTTAATAGCCTGTCTTTTTCATGTTTTCAAACATCTCTTATATGGCTTTTACGTTCTACTCATTTTCCAAGTCTTCTAAAATATTTTCATTTTCATATAAATTAGTTTTATTTCATATTATATGTGAAATATTTATTGACTTTTTAAATTGAAAAATTATTCAAAATTGCATTACATTTTTAAAAAGATCTACAGGTCTTCAATCTGACTTCATAAGTGTAGATGAATGGAGACATTTTGGAGGTATGATGGGAACACTAACTTTAAAATAAAATAGTGAGGAATGATAAATGTCAGGCATAAAAATATATGCTCTATGACTCTATATTACATTTAAAAAGCAGAAACAAATAATTTTTTTAAAATAGAAGCTCAGAATAATGGTTTTCTTTGGGGTTGTGGAAGGGGGCAGATACTATATGGCAAGGAGGCCAGTTGTGGGGCTGTCATGTTCTGTTGACTGATTTATTTGCATGTGCATTCATCAAGCTATACACTTAAGACTTGTGCAGTTATTGGCATGTATTTTATAACTTAATTTTTAAAAAGACTTTAAAAAGCTCGAAGAACTGTTTCACATGAGTTGGCTGAAGGGTGTTTTGCTTGTGATTGGATCTTTTTGTGTATATTTCCTTGAAACAATTTCTCTATTGGCAAAGTGATTTGAAATAGATACTCTTGACAGAACCATATCCTGAGATCTTTTTTTTTTCGGAAACAAGTAGTTTTTAAAAAGTGAAAATGTCTATTGCCTTTGGACATGTTCAACAAGAATTTTCTATTGAGTGTTTAACATTTTCATATGCATGAATCTTAAAAATCCATCACATATATGTACCTGAAAAGATAATTTATTTGAGCCCTTTTATGTTAAGGAATTAAATAACTCTGTTAATACATGCAACATAAGACAGAACGGTAAGTAAAAAAAAATTAAAGTTTCTGTTAATTAAACAATATTTTACCATCTTATGAATAGAAAAATCATTGTGCTTATATTATTTTTTATTTCATTTCTTTGCTTTTCTTGCCTATAAGCCATTCCAGGAGCATTGTTTTATAGTTAGCTGAATTATAAAGAGGTGAAGTAATTGGTTATTCAGTCAGTAATTCTACTGGATTAAAAACAGGACAGGTTGGTAATGATCCAGCCAAAGTGAATAAAAAGAGAACAGGTAAGCACATATGGTACAACATCTGCTTTCAAACTTAGAAAATATCTTCTCTAATCCCCAAAGCTTTCTTGGCTTTTCTTCTTAATTCTCTTTCTTTGCAGAAAGCACTGTGAAAACACATCCTGACTATTTTTTACATTTATTATAATTTTTCCAAATATTAAATCACTACAATTTCCATTTCACAGTTTCTGATCCTATCACAAAAGCTTCTGAATACCGAAGCAAATAGATTTAGAATAGTTAAACATAATACTGAATCTGAATCTCAAAGAGAATCTTTCTCTTCTTTAAGTGGATTCAGTCTGTTTCATTCTTTATCTTGTGTGATAGAAAGTATTTTTTATTTTTTGAAAGCCTGTCAACACATTGTAGGAATGTTATGCAAACAAGTGTATTATATATTTGCTTGTATTATTCCTCATCTACACTAAAGATAGCTGAATGCAGCCAGACATCATTTTGAACACCATAGTGCTTTGAAAATACAGTTGTCCGTTCGTCTCTATAGGGGGTTGGGTCCAGGACCCCCATGGATATCAAAATTTGTGGAGGTGCAATTCCTTTATATAAAATGGTATAGTATTTGCAGATAAACTACTCACATTCTCTTTTATGCTTTAAATAATCTCTAGATTATTTATAATTATTAACACAATGTAAATGGTATGTAAATAGTTGTTATAGTGTACTGGTTTTTAGAATTTGTATTATTTTTTGTTGTATTGGTATTTTTAATTGTTTTTTTCCAAATATTTTCAACCCATGGTTCATTGAATCCAGGATGTAGAACATGTACACTGTAATTGTTCCTTTCTTGCCACAATGATTTTAAATTGCTATGCTCTTAAAAGGCTGAATAAGACAGGTTAGTTCTAAACTGCTTCGTTTGATTCCTGACATTCAAAGTTTCTGGTAATTCAAAAATTCAACCTGATTTTAAAAAAGTCTTTTTTTCTGTTGACTAAATGAATAAAACAGGTCCTACTTAGAGAGAATATTTCTGTTGCACAAATATTTACTCTGTAATTATTTAAAACTTAACTATCAGTAATACTTATTTGTATAGTACACTAGCATCAACAGATGATTTTTCCACAATAATTTCAATGCATTTCTGCTTAGTTATTCTACCTCTTATTGAGCACCTACCTTAATGGGAGTTTTCCTGATGTCCATTTCATTGATCCTCACAAGAATCCTATAAGGCTCCATTCTCACTGCCCAGACTAGAAACCAAGGCTTAGAGCTAGTAAAATGGTGAGTCTGATGTCACAAAGCTGCCAAAGGTGGAAGCTGGCTCTTCTTTTCTATGTTAGTTTCATCCCCTAACCTATGTACATCACAGCTTATGTTAACATATTTGCTTCATAATATTTATTAATTTTAATGTCTTTTCTCTCATTTGAATTAAATAAGGGCTAATATAAAATTTCTAAATTTTATATGGAGTGAAGCATATTGCATTTCTATTTAGAATGAATGTACAAACCATTCCCTCAGCAATAGCACTGGGCAAATATTGCCTATCAGAAAACTCAGAAAAACATCCTGTATGCCACTTAAGGAATTCTTTTGGGAGATTTAAAATGTTATGGTGGGTTTTCCTTATTTCTAATGATTAAGATGTATCTGTAAGGTGCACTAATTATATTCAGTCCTCAGTTTACTATTAGAAAATCATCTCTTTAGTATTCTAAATGCAGATGATGTTTGGAAAATAGTCATTTACAATTTCCTGTCTCTCTAAAACAAAACAGATATGATGTTTTAGTTTGCTTCAGTGCTGTTCTTAAGTGTTTCCATAGTTGTGCCTTCTTGTATATTATGGCCTTACACAAGAGAGTAAATTTATAAAAATGCATTTCTGATATCTATCTTTATGTTGAATTGACTTTTAAACTTCTGAATAATTTTTTTTCTACTGACAGTCATTTCTTGCTGCATAATAGTTTTTGTACTATAAAGGTATAACCACTAGCTTCCCTGTACTTGTACTTTCAACTGGCGCATTATGACCATAGGTTACACTCAACAAATGACCTTAGAATTATTTAATGGTTACTCATGTTATTATTAATAAAAAACATTGTATAATGTCAGCATCTGTTTCAACAGTATCCTTGGCTTATGTAATCTGACCTATTGTCTTTAGACACAGATGCTCACTAAAAGTGTAGGCTCCAAGCTTTGGAATAACAGGGAAAGGAGGAGACTATTCAGAGAGAAATACAATGTAAGAGAATTTGGTATTATAGCACCAGGTGATATAGTGCTATTGTACTGTATTCCATACTCACAAAAGAATCAATGACTCCTCAAGTGCATTTACGAAAGAGAAAACAGGATGAAAAAGAGAAAGGAAAGGGATGGAAATAATCAACTCTATTCTCCTAGCAGGCAGGAGTCCAGCTAAGCAGTTTCCTTAGGGAGAGAGAATATCATTTTCCTCCCTGACCAAGACTAAAACTGCTACATGCTAGAAATCTATGGCTTTCTTAGGAACTGTCACTTTTGTGGAAGGAAAGATTTAGAGGTCGTATCCAACAGTCAGGAATGCTATATAAGCACCATTTTTATACAGCAGTAGCTCCATAGGATTCCCTTTCTGCATGGCCACAAGTTTGGCCCATGATTGCTGCACATTTATGGTAAAAATGATTCAGCAGTGTGGAGGGGAGGGCTGGCGTCTCTCTTTTTGCTAAAGTAACTCTTCATTTTCTTTAACATTTTTTCTTGATTTACCTTAAAACAAAAAAACACCTTCCCCATTGGGAACATAATTGAGAAGAAATCCATATATAATATATCCAATAAATATTTGTCAACCACATTGACACATATATGTTTTATACTGATTTCATTTGAGTTAGGAATAAAATCCACTATAGAAAGTTAAAATATCTGCCTGTCTAAAGAGGTAGTCCAGAAGCTAAATCAGAAATTACATTACTTGAGCACAGTAGGGCCCAATGTACACAAACTAGTTTATTTCATTTCTTCTAATGATTCTTCTAATGAAAATAATCAATCTAACTATCAAATGTGAAGCTATGTCTCTAAATCTCTAAATTTTATAAAAGCTTATAATTTGATTTTTACTTGACAGTGCATTTTACTAATTATATAAATATGAATTTATTACTGGCATAAATGTACTTGATTGACAATTAAGTAGGCCTTTCTTTGTGCAATAGAGTAATGCATTCCTATCGTACGTTTCAGACACTTAGGATCTTCAAATTTGCAAATAACATGAGTCTACTTCTATTGCTAGATGATGAAGGTGGGTAGTGATGGGTTAATCATCAGTGTTTAGCTTTAAAGTTCTGATTAGTACAGAAGTTCTGTTTTACTTATCTATTTATTCACTATTAAGTTTTAAGCTTAGCATGTTCTAAGATCAGAAGCACTTTTTTTTCTGCATTTTTGGTAGCTACTCATAAAAGTCGTCAGAACCAGATCTAGCTATTTAATAGGTCACAAGCTGATGTGTATAATTGATAGTGGACGGTGAAGCTTTTTGTATTCAGCCTGAGATTAAGAGGTTTAAGTGTAAGATAGTTTACATTGCCACTGATTCCTTATCTTTACAATGAAGATCAAAAGTGAAAAACTAGAATAGAAAAACATAAACCATTTTTAATCTATGTTAACAATTTATGTTAGTTAATCACTAAATCTCACACTCAGACTGCTAAAACTCTTTTTCTGTCTTGCTTTATTTTCTTCTTTTCCTTCCGGTGCATTCTACTGAATTTACTCAGATACTTCCTTTCTTCCTGCCACTTAGTAACATCTAACAGAGTTGTCTCAGGACTTGGAGTCTCTTACTATGTAAATATCCTAGCCACTGATCACCCTTTCACTATTTAGATATTTATATGTAAGGCCTCTTGAGTTCCTATGCGTATTACTACTCTTATGGAGGGATGATTGACCTTCTAATTAGTAAGGCTCCTTCCTTATGAATGGCTTTTGCTGCTAGCAGAGAGAATGACACCCCTAATAAGTCTATTCCAGACACTTAATGCTTCATAATTACACTGTAATTAAAATTTAGTTGATCTAAGAAAAAACAATGGATTTAGTTTAAAACTAATAATAAAAGTGTGAAAAGTTTGGTTTCCAAATTTTACAGTCACTTTCTTTTTGTTATAAAATGAAATTTAAAAGAAAAAGCTTTGTAGAAAGAATGATTTGATAGAACTTTTTTTTTCATTTTTTAAGAGCAACCAATTTCATGCATCTTAAAAATATATGCATTTTTTCTGGTATGAAATATAAGAGAAAAAGTGAAAAAGAAAACTTGGGGTAATAATATTTATTGATAAAAGCCACGCTCACCATTTTTTTCTAGCATATATATAGTTAATATAGGCTAATAAATATAATAGAAGATACTTGTTCCAAATTTGTAGCATCATTATGCATTAATGTTTCACGTGTTTCTGCAATGTTATCTGCTACTGGGAACACAGGCAGTTTATCACTCCTTTGTGTTCATATATAATCATGTCTGGATAAGAAGTTAAGTTTTTATTTTAAATTTCCTTTCCCTATTTTGATCTGAATAATTATCATGTGAAGAGATAAATCTATTTTTAAGAAAACATATCAATATTATGTATTTATTGTTTTTCATTTATTTTCATATGGCCTGGCAAGGGCTTTTCTTAGAACAGAAGAAGATGGCTAATACCAGCGTGAAAGTACAATGATAGTGTGCCTTGTGAAAATTTTTAAAATTCAATGTAATATATATACATTTATTATTTTTAATAGAGCTATTTTTTTTCTATTTCTTTTCTTTCCAATAAATGAAACTTTTACAGTCCATTGGTGGGACAGAGTCAAAACTGGATCTTTGAAGACCTCTATCGTCACCTCTATCATTATTCCTGCTCCAATGACAACAGAGAGCATACTGTCAAAGTCCTCCAGGTAATACCCTTATTACATGTGTCATTAGAGGATGTTTGCCATATCTGCTTTAACACCACAGACATTTTAAGTAGGTTATTCCATCACTTTGCCATTTTGATTATGACAACAAAATGACACCATATTGAAATGGATTTTGGAAAGAAAGGCTAACTGTCCAAAGAGGTCCATGCTCACTCTAATTAAAATTGGCTTAGGTGGCACAACCTTCATAATTCAGAGTATGACTATGAAGGATATGTATGTTGAAAACCTTCTTTGCTCATTAGTGCTATTTCTGTCAGACACCACTACCTGCTCTTTTCTTAATGAATGCTAAGCCATCTCTTTAGAAGATTGTGCTGCTTCTTTGAGCTGAAGGAACTGTCTTATTTCCTCCCAGGTTCGTCAGGAGTAAAATCGGGGAGTCACCTCTTTGACATTTCCCAACCTCTGTACTTATTTATCTCTTTGAGACCTTGCGCTCCAGAGATATCACTGTCTTAATTAAGAAGAAGGATGTGACCATGGTAAATTGACTGATTTCATTGATTAAGGACTAGCTGTACAAGTAACATTGATTTTAACAGTGGGTCTACATAAATGTAATTGTTCGAACATGGGGCTGCATAATTATGGTGATGTACGAGAATAGTTGGTTTGTCCTTTTCAACCTTCACTAACATTCTTTTGCATGATAATGTACCTTGTGCAATTAGCAGAAATCTTAAATGTTACAAAATGTCTTTTGTGAAGACATGAAGTAATAATTATATTCTAATTTAGTTTAACAATATCAGACAGTTTTTCTTTTCTTTCTTCTCATTTTTCTTCTTTTTGTACACATAAGATCGTGTATATGGTAACAGGAATACAGAATTTTACCTTCCAGTAACAACAATCAACCCACGCAAATATATAAAAACACCTATTATCCTATTATTTATTTCAAAATGAATATACTATATATGTTCTGACATTCAGCAACATTTGCTATTAAATATATTTTTAAGTGGAGTTCTCCATAGCATGGCTTAAATCCAAAGAAAGTGCTTATTATCTTTCTACAGTTTTATGAAAAAATATGTCAAGGTCACTAGTTTGTAAGAGATAAATTATTATTAAATTATTTACATGAAATCATTAGTTAATAGAACAAACATAAATTAGAATATAAGACAATATAATCATTGTTATTTAATATTACTATATTTAGATAAGAACACAAAACTAAAGTTCTATAGGATATTACTGTAGGGGCCTCATCTCACAGAAACTAAATTTTCAAATAGATAATATTAGGTCATAGGCAGTTAAGTATTTTGATAATGAATGAAAGAAAAAAAATCTAATCTTGTACGTAAGTGAATTTGAAAAAAATTAAAGAGAAAGGAGTAAGAAATTTATCTAGACAAAAATTCTTGGTGAGTCCAAATCATTGGATTTTTATCATAAGCCTGCCACTAATTAGTCCTGTGACCTTTTGTAGCTGTGTATCGTACATAATAAAACGTAGCTCAAAAAATAATTCAAGGGCTCATTCATCATACGGGTCTATCTTTTTTATCCACTTTTTGGCCAACAAAAAAGGGAATTCTATAAACTATTGTAGAAATACTAGGTCTCCAGGTTGACTGTGACTGCATGTGTGTTTGCTTATTTGTTGATTGCTTGTTTTTTAAGTATGCAGTGTTTGTAGCTTGAACTAAGATAGAAGGTTAATGACAAAACTGATAGCAGTGCTATTATTCCCATATGCCATTAGCATCCAAAGCCTCCCTGCATAATCACATGGTCACCTGTATATAAATTGAGCTCCACTACTTTGCATCCCTACATAATGGAGACAATATTTTTGAAATGTCATTCAATGGGTGTTCCCTTCACAGTAAGATAATTTTTTTTTTGAATCTAGTCCTTCATTGAAGCTAAACTTAACGTTTTCATCTTCCACCTACCACTTCAGAAAGAAGATATAATCCTGCCCAATTCTACTCAATACCTACCCAAACCTACCCAATAGTTACAGGAAGTAGAACATTTATAACCCAGTGAAATATAGGAAGAATACGGAAAACATAAGTATTTAAACCAAGCAAGCTAACATAAATGTTCTCACTCCCTTCACTGGGCCAGAATTCCTGTATACTGTGGTGTATGTGTGCATCTATGTGTGTGTGTGCGTGTGTGTGTGTGTGTGTGTGTGTGTATAATTTGACAGGTGGTGATAATACCCAAAAGCAGAGGGTATTTATTGGAAACATCATTTGAAATGCTGAGGGAAGATTCATATGCAGGGGGTCCTATTCTAACTCAGGGTAGCTGCACTTGAGTGAAAAGCATAGCACAGAATTTTAAAGAGAACAAGCACTCTCACCCTTTTCTGGCTCCCATGAGGATTAGAAAAGAATCCCATGTGATGTATGCAGGAGGACAAGATCTGAACGGCCTTGATCAACTCAGCTTTCTGTGCTTCCTAATCACAGTTCTCAGAACAATTTTAGAATGTTCCAAGAATGCAATATCTTGAGATAAGGAGGACCTGTCTGGAACAGTCTGGGCTTTGTCTTCATCGCTCCTAGAACAGGATGTTCCTGCAACTCTTAAACTCAGAGAGCCAAATTGCATGTGGGGTATAAGACCTAGGAAGCAACATCTAGGGGTTCTTCAGCTGCAGTGCAAAGTCGGGCATGTGCAGAGGAGACTCCATTCACCCTGGGCAACTTTCCTGACCTCAGGAAATTTTCTTTCCATATTTTCAAGGGTCAGGCTTGCCATAGAACTTAGGTTTTGCCGATTCTTCCTGCCCCTCTGTGAGTAACAAATTCGATTTGCCTTACTTACTATGTGAGCATTCCTCTGGCTCTGGCAGCTGGATTATAAATAAAATCTCCCAGCCAGACCTAGGAATCTTTGCAATGTATTAGTATCATAGAGGGAAACAAAAAGTAACTGAGTTGAAAGCTAGCATCTTTAACGGGGGCCATTGTAGCATGAGTCAAAATGACCCTGCTGAAAAGGCCATCTGTGACTATCCCAGACACAGCCTGGATGAAGAAGGAAGCTGAGACTCAGGTCTGAAGATCTTTTTGAAGCCAAAAGAAAGCTACTAAAGCAAGGGAATTCCACTGTATACTGATTCAAGAGAATAAGCTGCACATATATTTTTAGCTTCACCTCAATGGCCCCACTGATCAGACCAGAGAGACCCTCTGCTACAGAGAAAGCAGAGCTCTAGAGGACAGTTTGCAGACAATAAGGAACTTGAGACTCACTTTCCCTTTGCCTTGAGGCCACAGAAAGTCCAAAGCATCTGGACTTTTCTTGGAGGCATTTTCCTAAAAGAGGACTATTGAAACTTTAAGAAAAATGTGAACTGAGAAGCTAAATTGAAAATACATCTTTGACTCCAACCCCTACCCCAAGTTAACCACAAGTCTAGTGAGATAAAGGGTATCATTTATACAAAATACAGAAGTTATATTTTCTTTATGTGAGCAGAAATACGTTCAATTATACTTACTAAATATATTTTGTTTTACTACTAGGAATAGCCATTTCCTTGGTCATGGCTTTATTTTATAATTATCTTTATTTAAATTCATATCAGTCTAGAGACTTTCCCATTGGACGAAGGGTTGAACAAAGAGGAAGGTGCCTACTATGTTTCAAGTACTGTGCTGAGCATTTGAAACGTATAGTCTCACAGCTGATTTACACACTTACATAGCTTAAGATATACAAATGATTATATATCTTAATCCAGTGTTAATGATAAGATGCATTCCAAGATTTGTTAAGAATATGGGGATATAAGCCTACCTGATGTTTGAGTTTTTCATGCATACACACACCTATCCTTTCTCCAGTAAAAAGACAGTTCAATTATAGGGAGAAACACACTAAATATATTTTTTAAAAACTCCTTTCACATTCTAGAGACATGTAGTCACTTTCACTGAAGCTGGAGTTAGAGAAGGAGATCATTGCAAAAGTTTGTTCTTGAAATATGAATAGTTTTTCCTTGTCAGGTAGAAGAGGAGCACAGACTAGGGAAGAAGAATAAGGCCTGAAAATAAAAAGGAGCTTGGAAACCCAGGAATCATGTAGAAAATCATTTTGCACATCAATACAAAATGGCAGTGTTGAGAGATGAAGCTAGTGAGTTTTCAGAGCCAAATTATGAGTAATTCATGCTTTATTAGAAGGACTTCAGATTTCATCCCAAAGACAGTGGAAAGCCACTGGAAGTTTGAAGCAGGAATGTGACATAATCTAAATTGCATTAAAAAGCTTCTCTGCCATCAACGTAGAGTTTGATTTTGAAAGAAGACACTAAGAAACAAATATTCCAGTTCAGAAGCTTCTGCAAAAATCGCAGGGAGAAATAGTGTCTATGTGAAATAACTCAGTGACAGGTGGAAGAAGAGGTGGATGGAGTTGGAAAGATGAGAGAAATTCTTATCATCAAATGACAACTCGACTTGCTTTTTCTACCAAACTCTACAGGAATGGGATAAGTAATTACCACATGAACAACTATACAAACATTTTTGGGGCCCTGATTTCCCTGATAATCCTTTGATTACTCTTGGGATTTCCTGAGACTGTGTGTCTATGAATTTTTGATAGTCTTGGAAGGCAGTTGAACAATGAATCATAGTTCATCGTGTCAAATAAAATCTCTAATTTCTTCATAAGATCATATATGTGTGATGTCATGGTCAGGAGCATTTCTTATTTTATTTAATTATTTTTATGGGTGAAATAACAGAAGTTCAATACATGCTTCATCACCCTGGAGCAAATATAATATATAAACACTATTTATATATATAATATATAAACACTACTTATATATAAAATATATAAACACTATTTATATGTATAATATATAAACATTATTTATATGTATAATATATAAACACTATTTATATGTATAATATATAAACACTATTTATATGTATAATATATAAACACTATTTATATGTATAATATATAAACACTACTTATATGTAAAATATGTAAACACTATTTATATGTATAATATATAAACATTATTTATATGTATAATATATAAACACTATTTATATGTATAATATATAAACATTATTTATATGTATAATATATAAACACTATTTATATGTATAATATATAAACACTATATGTATAATATATAAACACTATATGTATAATATATAAACACTATGTTTTATATGTATAATATATAAACATTATGTTTATATATTTGCCCCAGGGTGATGAAACATGTATTGAAACTTTATTATTTTTATTAATTGTTGTTTTTATAAATCTACATATATACACAGTATGTTATATATGTAGATTTTAAAGTATATTATTAATAATTTTATAGATTATTAGATGGAAATATTTAGTTGAGTTTAGTTATTTTTTCATAGTTTGAGTAGAATTATGTGACTATATATCTCTTTTTTGTAATTGATTTTGGACTGTTCTGTTTCATAAACAATAATAATAATAGGTAACATTTATTACAACTTCCTGTGTGTCTGGAATGACACTAAATTCTCCACATGAATTTTCTCATTTAATCTTCACCTACACAATGAGATAGGTGCTATTATTAAAAAACTAAGATTCATGAAGTTAACTCAAGGTCACATAACTCAAATGTGGTAGTAGGCTCAATTCAAATCCAAACATTGGGCTCTAAGTCCTCTGGTATAGGTGGGTTTATTTTGCCTGGCAGTACCTGGGATATAGTAGTTGCTTAATAAATATCCATTGGATTAATAAGCAAACAGATTTTGTGCATCTATACAGAAATGTTAAACTTATATACAGTGACCTAAAATTATCTTCTCTTGGAGCAATGAGTAGACATTGGTCAACATAATCTGTGGATTACATGAGGAGATTTGCCTTTTTGGAGGCAAAGTCTAGTCCAAAAAGGAAAAATACTTATGAAAAAGTACAGATTTGAGATAGTAAATCTAGTAAAAGAGCCGTTTTAGTAATTCAGTTGAGAGTTTCAAATAAAACAATGGCAGAAAAAAAATGTGATACACACAATGGGAGGTGAACTAACAGAAGTTAGTGAGTAAGAAGATAGTATAAATTGGGAAGAGAAATTAGTCAGTTTTCTCCATGATACTATGCAACAGTATCTAAAATTCACAATTGCTTTCCTTTAGTTACATTTATGGGGATATGCCTCATAATTTTCATAACTCATAGAATTTGTTGCACCAATTTTGAAATTTGGTCGAGGAGAGGAAACATCATATTCAGAAATTACAAAGTGAGAAAAAGAGAAAAAGCAGCAATTGGAAAAGAAAGTATAAAACTTAGGTGTGTGACATTTGAATTCTAAGATATCCTAATATTTCTCTTTTATGACCTGTTTGATTTCAGCCTCTATCTGTGTTCTTTTCAAGTCAAGTGAGCAAGTATTGCTGGAGACTATTATGTATATTCAGCCGTTTTAGAAATTAAATACCTACTAGCTGGCAGGTGCTGTGCTAAACACTTCACCTATTTAATTACTTTACAGTTAAATACAAATATATGTCTTCAATTATCAATAAATTTATATAGGCAGGAAAAAATCATGCAAACTCAGGTTCTCTGTAAATTCAGAGGGTGAAATGAAACATCATGGGTTATTGTCAAAAGGAAAGGTCTCAGGAGGAAAGCAAGGTTTGGGTTGAATTTAGGAAGCTGTTATAACTACTTATACCAGGCTTCTTCCTAATCACTGCAAAGGATTACATTTATAAGGAGAGCTGTGTTTGCTTTTATGATGCTTAGAGTCTCTTTGAGAAATGTTTAAAACTTGAATTGCCTGAAAACTGGTAGAGAGCACCTCAAAACAAAGAATGGTATCTATAAAATAATTCTCAAGAAACCAACATATTGGAGTGGAGAGCCCCTACTGGCAAGTAGTAGAAGACTATTGTGAGTAAATAAAACAAGATCATTTTATTGTGAACTCTTCAGGAACATATCAGGTTCTTGGGAAAACTCATCTTTGTATAATTGACACAACATAAGACTACCTGTTCTTTCTTTGAAACGAGTCCTTGGCACACAATTAGTCAAAGAAATGTCAATTCAACTTCAAAAGTCTCTGAGAGTAATTTGAAGCTTACTTCAGTGTTTCTTGAAGGGAGAGAAGTTTTACAGTGTATCAGATAGGAAATCTTATAATTTATCTTTAGAAATCTTTTTAAATTCTCTAGGTCCCTCTCTACTCATTCACTTCAGAACTAAGGAATTTATATCCTACCCCTGATAAAAACCTATACACTATGCATTGGGACCTTATTAATCTTTTCTTAGACTTCTTTCCCACTCCTTCTACCCCAGAATGAGCAGCCCTTTTTAAGCTCTAATAAATAAAAATATTCATATTAAAACATAGTCTTCTGAGGAAAGCAAAACCATTACACAACTTAAGAGTGGAGGTAGAGAAAACATTTTTTTAAAAAGTAAAACCTAAAATTATACGCATTAATAGATGTATTGTGATGTGTGTGTGTGTGTGTGTGTGTGTGTGTCTGTGTTTGCTTTTACTAACAACATACTTTCTTCCCATTTCACTTCTTTTCCTTCTGGATTGGGCATTTAACTTTTTTTGTTGCTCCTGATAATTTTATTGCTTTCATTAAAGAGGTAGAGTTTACTAAATTTTTTTCCTAGAAGACATGATAATTTCTCCAGAAGTAAATGCCATTTCAATGCTTTTTCACAAGTGTATTTTGGTCACACAATGCCCCTTCACACTGCAATGGCAACAAATATGAGAAGGCAAAGTCCTGGACAATTCATCCCTTGATCCCTTATTAGTATGTTTGCCACTCCACGCTGAAGCAATGGTAGCTGAGCACCTGACTATCCAAGACACCGTTTTTTGTTGTTGGAGTCGTTGTTGTTGTTGTTTTCTAGACTCTCTGATGGAAGCAAATTAGAAGATGGTACTTCCACCAAGAGCCCTGGACTGGTTTAGCCTCAAGAGCCTGCTAGCCTTCATATACTAGAACCTTGCTTTTTCTTTTTCTTTTTTTTTTTTCCTGGAGACGGAGTCTCACTCTGTCGCCCAACCTGGAGTGCAGTGGAGCGATCTCAGCTCACTGCAAACTCCGCCTCCCGGGTTCACGCCATTCTCCTGCCTCAGCCTCCCGAGTAGCTGGGACTACAGGCGCCCGCCACCACGTCTGGCTAATTTTTTTGTATTTTCAGTAGAGACAAGGTTTCACCGTGTTTGCCAGGATGGTCTCGATCTCCTGACCTCGTGATCCGCCTGCCTCGGCCTCCCAAAGTGCTGGGATTACAGGCGTGAGCTGTCGCGCCCAGCCAGAACCTTGCTTTTTCAACATCAACTTTAATATGGGTTGGCTGCATCAATTCCATTAGCAAAGTCCCGAAAATAATGGTTGCACATTTTAAAATGTTTGTTTAAAGCAGTAACACATAGTGATACAAATTTTACACAATACATCACACAGGAAAAAAATCTTACAAAAGATTTTCCTTATGCAATTATAATTAATAAATAAAGGACTGAGGAAAATGGAAAATCACCTTTAGAATACCACAGCACTAAATGCCTCAGGCCAGATCCACCACTGAATACTGACATTATTGGGCAAAAGTTGGAAGAGAAATGGCATATTTGTAAAGCCTCTAATTATCTCTTCCAAAATGTCTATTAATTACTCTTGTGATTTTAATATAGGCCTACATATTCTTTCATTTTTTTCCCAAGAAGTGAAGCTTAATTCCTCTTTCCTTGAATGTGGACTGGATGTAGGCGTCATGCAATGCATATGTAATATGGAAAGGGAAAAAATTTTACTTCACAGCAGAGAAACCTGGCAGATGCCACCTTAAATGGTTAATATTAGCAGTAATGAGACTTTTTGCTCTCATGTATCCCCATTTGACACGATAAGAAAAAAAAATCTCTGTGGTAGGCTTCTCCAAAATTCATAGCCTCAACTGAACCATGAGAAAACTTCAAGCAAACCCATATTAAGAGATATCCTATGAAATACCTAAATAATCCTTTTCAGAAGTATGAAGGATATGAGAAACATGTTTCCCATGAGGATCTGTCATAGAGTGGAGAAGATGAAGAAGGCACAGCATTTAAATACGATGTGGTATCATAGATTGAATCCTGATGTTGGTGTAAGATTTGGGCAATCTAAGCAATGTCTGCGTTTTAGGTATAGTATTGTTCCATTGTTAATTTTTTGGTTTGTATAATTCAAGATATTATAAGTTTTATTAGATATTGCAAGATATTAACAATAGATGATGCTATGTGGTGGGTATAGAGGACTCTGTACTATACTTGCAATTTTTTCTGAAAGTCTCAAAGTATTTCCAAATAAGGTCTACAGCAAAAGTTGAATAAAAGTATATCTGAAATTATCTGTCCCCTCAAAAAAATAAATAAACTCATGGCCCAGTGGGGTGGCTCATGCCTGTAATCCCAGCACTTTGGGAGGCTGAGGTGGGTGGATCACAAGGTCAGGAGTTCGAGACCAGTCTGGCCAACATAGAGAAACCCCATCTCTACTACAAATACAAAAAATTAGCTGGACATGATAGCAGGCACCGGTAATATCAGCTACTCTAGAGGCTGAGGCAGAAGAATCGCTTGAACCTCGGTGGAAGAGGTTGCAGTGAGCCAAGATCGCACCATTACGCTCCAGCCTAGGCAACAACAACGAGACTCTGTCTCACAAAATAAATAAATAAATATATAAATGAACTCTAAATTCTTTATCTTTCTAAAATTTTACATACATGAATTAGTTAAAAACCCGTTTTTTCTCTTCATGTGCTTTTTCTCATAACATGATGCTGTTTTTGATCTCCTTTCCCTGATATTTGTTGAGAACCTGTGTATTTATCCTAAGCAAATTAACACAGGAAAAGAAAACCAAATATTGCATGTTCTAGCTTAGAAGTGTGATCTAAATGTGGGGGTACACATGAACACGAAAATAGAAACAATAGGCAATGAGAACTAGAGTGTAGAGAGAAGGATGGGCGAAAGGACTAAAAAAAACAGCCTGTTGGATATTTTGCACAATACCTGGATGATGGGATCATTCATACCCCAAATCTCAGTATCATGCAATATAGCTATGCAACAAACCCACATATGTACCCCCAGAAACTAAAATAAAGGTTGATGTTTTTAATGAAAAAAAAAGAGTGAAAGAAAAAGAATAACCCGCTACAGGTCTAACAAGTCTTTCCCTATCATACAAAGGAGCCATTTGAATCTTGAGGTTTTAATTGACTCTTGTGGGAGTAGGAGGGTGAGATTAGAATTATGGTCTCACGTTAGTTTTCTCATTTTGGAGTCATCCTTGAAGGGATTTGGAACCCTTGAATCAATTTGCAATGCATTTGGAGTCACAACAACTGGATTCTAATCCTTACTCTTTTGCTTATTCTTGCTCTGTCTCCTCAGAATAATCATTTAACCTCTTTAGCCTCACTGTCTTCAACTACAGAATTGTGATAATTGTGTTACAGAACAGCTGCTGTAATCATGTGTTTGAATATCCTTCAAATTTGTCCACTTTTCATCTCCACCAGCACTCATTCTATCCCAAAATAGGTCATTTCTTCTCTGAACCATTGTTAATAGCCTTTAAACTGATTGACTTGTATCTATACTGCCACTTATCCCATCCATTCCTCACCCTGTGATACAAGCTGTCTATCTAAAACATAAGTCTAATAATTCCATCTTTCTCATTCAAACCTTCCAAGCCCTTCCATGGCTTCTGAAATAAATACGTTTCTTAAATTGCCTGAAGACCCTACAAGCTTAAATTTATTTCTCTGTTCTTCTCCAGGCCCTTTATGTACCGTGCTCCTCTAAGCCACCTTAACTCCAGCCACAGCATTCTTTTTTCAGCCTTTGATGTTCACCATGCACCTCTTCCCCTGACCCAGTGCTTCTCCACATCTCTGCTTCTGTCTGGAGTTCTCTTCTCTTCCTTTAGTGAACTCCCATTTTTACTCCTTTCTCCACACTTCACCCCAGTTCACATCCTCAGGAAAGACTCCTCAAGCTTCTCTTTCAACACAATATAAACATTTACACAGCTATTTGCATCTATTCATTATCATGAAATTCAGTAGAATTTTTCGATGTATTTGTGTGATTATTTGACTGATGCCTATAACTTATTCAAGATTAAGTCTTACACCAGAGCTTGTAAAGAATAAGATCGTTTATATTTTGGCTTAATACAGTGTTTAATAAAGTGCTTGGCACATGTCCGTACTTGAAAAATACTTGTTTAATATTTTGCCGTTATTGGAATACTATATAAATGTATATATTGTCACTACATCACTACCTAAATTGTGTCTTTGTTCAATGCCACCATGATGTTTTCAGAGTTTAAGACTAACTTGAGTTTAAAATGGACATACTCTATCATTGTTGGAAAGAGGTTACTGTGTCCCAGGAAATTAGTAGAAACAATTAAAAATAAATTACAGCCAACTCTTTTTATTCTTGGCATTTATGCTCTGCAATCTGCCACAAACACTGATAAGCATATATTGAACAATTGCTCCTAGGAGAAATACAGGGCTAGGTTCCTAATAGCTTTTGGTCAAAACTTTACCTCAACTGATCAGTATATAACCTTGTTTTGTGCATGTTTCTGTTTTAAAAACTTTAAAATATATCATTGATTCATTACCATTGAATTCATGGACAACAGGAATCATGTATAAAAAAACACACATAGCCTTCTTGTGTTTAGGAACATTAGACAACACTTCATCACTATGCTTGGGGTCTGTTATAAACATCTAAATCACTAATAAAAACCATAAAAGTGCAAAAACATTGACATTAAATACATTGCAAAAAAGGACACTTATTTATAGTATGATAGACAGCTGAAACAAGAAGCAAAGTGTTGTCTTGTTAGATCTCAGCTGGTGATGTACAAGTCAGGTAATTCATATTTCTCACCAGTCTACACATGCCCTTGGATAACGGTGCTGCAAATATTAATTTGAGGGTTAAAAATAAAATTTAGTAAGTAAATAAATTCACAAAAAAGAAAAAGAGTCAGGAAAAAAGAAGATTGCCATGTACAGTTGGCCCTCCTTAGGCCAACTATGGGACCTGAACATTTTCTAATTTTGTGATGTAGGTAGGCGGTGTCTTGGAACCAATCCCCTGTGAATCTTGAGGAATGACTGGTATAAATTGCTTCAAGGTAATCTACGGGTGATTTCATTTGTGTTTTCTTCTAATTTTTTTTTTTTTAAACTGACATGTAGGCTGAAAATGCTTAAGGACTTTCTTCTTTTTCAGAAATAATCTATTCTGAAAAGATATCTTCTTTCTGAAGTATATGATTATCTCCATTGACTTTTTAACTGTTAATACACAGAACCAAACAAAAATGTTGTCTTTAGACAGCAAATATGTTATCAAAGCTATTTTATTACCACATATTCATAGAGTATACAATAATTACTTAAGTACATCAAAAGCATTTTTAAAAGTATTTTTATCGTATCTTTAGGTTGGTTCCAAACAAATAGATGTAAAGTTTGACACACTCCTACATACATTTGCCACCACTAATGTTGAGGTTCTTGTCAGGAACATGGATATATTAAGGATGGTTTCAGCAAAAGTTACATTAGGGAGGAAATAAGGCAAAAGCACTGCCCTCTTTCCAAGCTGAAGTCATACAGATATTACCTTAAAAATAGTATTTTGTACTTTTATTTGCATATATATATACTTTATATTTAATGCATATTTTATCTATTATATTACATATATGGATAGTGCATATATTGTGTAATTTAAATGCTAATTCACTTAATACAATCTTTCTATAGTATATATTACAACCATCAATAACATATTCATTTTTAAGACCAGTGACAACTATAACATTTTCTGACACAATTGAAAACATGACAGTTTAGCTTTTTTTTTTAATTAGAAAATGTCTGTTTTAAATAGAAATGTCCACGCCAAAAGTGGGCATTAAAAAAAATAAAATTTTAGCAGATAAACACTCAGTACTCACATTAAGAAATGCAATTTTGTGTCAAAGCTTTAAAGGACTTCAATTTTTTATTTCAGTAAACAACAAGAATGTTGTTATTATGGTATATTTTAGTTAGGACATACGTATGCAACATGTGAAATAAGAAAAAAAAGCACCAGAACAAAGGTTAATGGCCACATATTTGGTTTTAGAAGGTGCTAGCATGCCAATAATATAATTTGAAGAATAATTTTATATTTAGTAGTGTACACCTGTTCCTATTGCACTGAATAGAATTGAGAACCTTATGCAGTTGAACAGTGTCATGAGTTTGCACAGAAACGGGTAGGAACATCTAAGCATCCAAGCCAAGGTGAAGTAATGTGTACTTTTTAAACTTTTAGTCCTTATTCTATTTACACTACATTTTCCTGAGCTATATAACACTTCTCCGGATATTAGTGACGATAGAAAGGAATTGATTTTACCAGGATTTCTAATACTGGCAGTCTTCTGTTCACTTATGTCATTTTTTTATTTCAGCTTGTTGTGGAGGGAGTGGTACATCAGAGAAGAAATGAGTTGAGAGAACCGGTAAAATTGTTTTGCATTTGTTTGTTGCTCTTGGAACGTCTGAGAATAATCTCAGTCTCCATACATTTGCACTCACTCTCTCTCAGACACACTGTCTCTATATCTATATATAGAGATACACATAGACAAATATATATAGATATATGTACATATATTTAGCAAAGAATGTATATATATTTTTCATGCCATACTCTCTGCCATATAAAATGATGACAAAAAATGAGGAATTTTATAATACTAGTTTCTGCTAGAATTCTTTTGTCTTACAAACCTCAAACCATTTGAGGCAAGTGCTAAGTACTATGTTTAGCTGATTGCATGTGCCAAGTAAATGCTAATGAGGTGAATAATAATTTGAAGACAACTGGTGGAATCTGTAACTAGGTATCTTCTCTGGCAAAGCAGACCTAGCAAGGTGACTTTTCACACGCTTGAATCGACCTGTCTCATCTGATGTTAAAGAATTGCTATCCATCTGCTAATGTCTAAATGAGAAGCTGAGTCTGCAAGTCAAGGCACTACACTTATATTGACTTTTTGGTGTTTGTGAGTAGCTCTGTTTATTTGCCTACATTGTACCACATGCAGACACACCAAAAAGATTTCACTTTCAGTCATGTGGGTCACAGCTGAATCATAGATACATAGGCAGCCCAAAACAAGAACATACTTTAAATGATGAAAATAATAGCATAAGAGTCACAGATCTGGAAAATCATAGAAGTCAAACTCAATGAAGGATATAAGTCAAAGACATGAACAAAATTACTTCTATAACAAAAAGTTTTTTAGAATGCTGTAAAATATAGATGTTGCTAAGTGATGAGAAAACCAAAGTGAATCTCAGAATTGTGCACTTTATATATTTATGCAAAAAGTCATGTAATATTTAGATTTGTTTGTGTCTGGTAAAATGCCTGTTGATTAAAGGTGTTTGAGATCACTGGCTGTAAATCAAATGTGATAAACATACCCAGGGATGGCTATGAGGACTGAGTAGATAAGACCTCATCTACATACATGGGCAATTTTTTGTAATAAATTAAATATTTTTCTTCTATTTTGGAAGCATGATTTTATTTATCTCAAAATTAATATTATCCTAATACATATATTTATTAAAAATAAAATCCAACCCAGATATTCGTATTGCCTATTTAAGGATCATGCAAAACACCATAAAAAATAAACAATAAAAAGACATTAATACAAGGCAGAAGAAAACAGAGACATGAGCTAGGAAGGGTTAGGTGCGTGGTATCTGTGTAAGTGATACAGAGAGATTCTCAGCTTCACAGCTCTGTGTAGTTAACACACTAACTGGACTTAGAACTACCCAAATAATTAGTTGCTTTTCTCAGAAATAACAGTGGAATGACTTTCTTTCTAATTTATTAGAAACTAGAAAGTATTATTAGATGAAATCTAATGATTATCTGCAATTCCTCTAATATCAATGTCACCATTCCACCTGAAAAGTAACCGAGTTTAGAATCAAAGGACAAACTGCTGTCTGAATCTTGAATGATTTTTTTCTTTTTTTCTAGCTGAAAGCTGTAAGTGTAAAGTATACTGGTGACTTTGTTTTAGTATCAACTTCTTATTTTTGTTAGGCACTAAAATAAAAAGACTTTACTTTTGACAGTGGATTCACTGCAGCACAAATCACTGAAAATTATTGCAAGTCTCTCTGTGTTAAATACTCTACACTGAGTGCATCTCAGTATTAAGACCGTTAAAACATACATTCATAATAATATGCTTCTTTAGTCAACTCCTCCTTTCAATCATGAGTTTCTTCAGGCCTGTGCCACTCATTCCCAATCCCTGGCTTTGATTATCACACACAGAAGGTGCTCAATAAATATTTGTGGAATGACTGAAAGTGAATAGTAAAATTTATATTTAAAGATAGTGTACATTCATTAAAATCACTGCTCATCAGTTAGTGCCTTTAATTCAGTTTAAGATTTAAAATAAAAAATAAATCTTACAATTCCTTTTTCTAGCTATCCCATTAATATCAGCTTCCTTTAAATGCTCTTTGTTTTTCCTTAAGCATATGTTCTACACTTTTATGTAATTTGAAAATTTGTTATTCAGCTATGAAATCTTTTGAGCGCATTATATTATTGAAAAGGCTATCAAATATTTACTGCATATATAAATAAGAAAGTTGAAGCTGCTGCATTCTTACACCAATAAATTGCAAAATCACCAAACTAACAAAAAAAACTTGAAAAATATAAGTTTAGATGTAAGGGTCTATACAATGATTATAGAATATTTATTGGAAATTAGAAAGTATTATTAGATGAAATCACAATTGTCCACATTTTATGATTTTACTGCAGCCTAGTAATGCTTTTCTCTCATTATTCCAGAAAATATAGCAATGAGATTTGATTATAATATCTTAAATAAAGATGGTTTCAAAACCTATTTAAAAATTAATAATCTTCTAGATGGATTCTCTGGTTCTTTGCAGGTAACTCACTAGGTTCATGATGAATGCCTGGTGCTGCATATGTGTCCCTAAAAATATGCAACATTATTAAACTCTTGCAAATAAAACTTTCAAATTTTAATGGGCTCTAAAGCAGTCTTATGTAGATTAGGAAAAGCTTGAAAATATATAATTTTTGAAGTTTTCTCACTCAGAAGCTAATACCTGTCTGATTTTTTTTAAAAGAGCAGTATTTAACTTAATACAATAATGACCTTTTTCTAGTAATTTGCAATATGTATTATTCCTTTAGGGGAATATCATGATGCATTCTGATAAGATGAGCTTTCCTATGTAAATGCTACCCTTTTAAGGTGAAAAGCTGTACTCAGCTAATGATGGCAAACGAGAAATGGTCAGGTGTTCAATATAAACAACATTGAAAACTCAAAGCTTTGTGATAATCCTCTAATATATTTTAAAGCACTTATAGCTATTTCAATCTATCTGTCTATGCACATGTACTTATAAACATAGCTATAGATACAGATATATGCACAAAAATAAATTAGTTTCTACAGAGTAGCACACAATTTGGCTATCATTTTAAATATCAATTAGAGCCTTAATCTATACTAACAAAATTAGTCAGACCATTCTAAATATCATTAGCATAATTCACCTTTCAAGGTTCACAATTAGATATTCATCTTTGAAAGAAAAAGAGATTGCATCTTTTAAATAATTCTTCCTTTGTTAATAATAAAAAAAATTCAGTGCAGCCATTATTCAGAATCTTTCTCTTGACTATCTTTACCTAAGTTTGACACAGTGATGCAGTCCAAACAAACTGAATGCCAGCACATTATATTTATTCTGAGTTAAATCAGCTTTCTTAAGTGAAAAAAGTTTAAGAATAAAAAACATTTACATAGTGAGAACAATAGAACTTGTGTAGACCAATTTTAAGAACAGCAGTTTCCTGTAAAGCTGTCAAATGGTATTGTTAAATATCACATGTTAATACAGCATGAAAAATAGTGGATAGAAACATTCTTATTAATAAACTACATAGTAATATGACTTTTTTTGCCACATTTCTTTGAAATATCTTAAATTTGGAATTAACAGAGCCTAGAGAATTTCAGTATGTAATTATGACTGTCGATATCTTACTAGTTAGTGCTATAATTAAGATACATTTAATTTTTAATTATACTATAGGTAGTGGGTTGATATAACACTGATAACTCTGCACATGAACTCTGTAACATGGATATTAATTTGTCTGCTAGAAAAGCTTCTGCCTGCTTTTAGTAGAAAGACAAACTAGTGTTAAAAGGGACAATTGCTTAGCTGATAATCTACTTTAATGAGTTATTTGGTTAAAATACTTGCAATACAAATAAGTGGGATTTGTTTAGTCTTATAGTGTTGAAAATTCAGTGCTATGACACAGTTCATTCTCTATTCTGTCTTGCTTTCCCCTTTCTCAATTCCCTGCAAAATACATACATACATACAAATAAAATACTGACGATGTGTGCTATTAATTTCTTTATTTTTAATTCCTTTTATAAAAGTTATCCTTTGCTACAAGATAATATTTTATAGATATGAAGAAATAGCTTCTTTATTTAGAATTCTTTATTTCTTTCTAAATATAGAATTCTCTATTGGGAAGCATTTTGAGGACAATTTCCTCTTTCCCTTTATTGTGATTTTTTTCAGCCTGTAATACTCCACTTGATTACTTCTCCAAACATCAATATATAATTAAACTAAAATTATTAATTTAGTGTGAAATGAAAAGTGTTTCAGAATTATTCTTTGGAAAAGGACAATCACTTCAGTATGCTAAATTAACCTACAATGCCATGATAGAGAGTTATTGAGAGCATGGGATGATAACTTCTGATTTTTATTGGTCTGACAATACTGGGCAAAGTAATGGATTGTACTGGAAACACATAGCTAAATGAGACTTTGAGAGACTGCTAGATTGTGTAAACGTAATTCACCTAAACACTCCGAACACATGAAAAGTTATGGCACATGGGAACATTATTTTAAAAAATGAAACAGTAGTAACCAGTACACTCTTTTTTCATGGCATAAGGGGGATCACTGTTAGCTGTATTGAGTATGGGTAAGGTAGGGTTAGGCAGCAATAAAAAAGTTTTGATTTACTGATTTTAGTGAGCCTGGGATTTCTCTAACACTTCCCATGAAATAGGGCTTACACCTGAAGGTGACTAATGCCATGTCCTAATCCCCTGACAAGAGCGAGCACCTTCCCAGCACTTTTTGCTGCAGCTCACAAGGAGATGCAGTGTCATGCTTGCCCACCAGCCACTGCTTGACCAAATCATCTAGGCTTTAGTATAAATATAGGATGCATTAGATGAAGACAGGGCACATCTCAAAAGAGCATCACAATATCACAATAGAGGAGAATTAAAAATTTGCATGCCAATTTAAACTTTCCCTTGGTCCTGTAAAGGGAAATGTAGACTTTTGCAAGGAGCAGTTTCGCATGTGTATTCAATTAGAATCTGACACTTTTTTTCTCCTCTGGCTCCTCCTAACTTAGTGCAGTCTTTCTTAAGAGTATCAATCTGTCAACTACCCCAAACCCCTTAAAAATGTTCTTATCCCCTCACAGTATTTTTTCCTATCTCATTTCTTCCTGGATTTGAAAATTTTGGCACTTCTTTAGGATTTAGTAAACATCTTTTAATGTTCTCCATAGGCACTGTTGCCTAAGAATGAATGTGGACACTCTAATTCCTCTGCAGTTGTCCCCAGAAATTTGTGTTACCTGTGAACATAAACCCACCGTTCCTGTAAATAAGCATGCATTTTCTGTAGAGAAAAACACAAAACAACTTAATGATATGGTTAGGCTTTGTGTCACCACCTAAATCTCATCTTGAATTATAATCCCCACATGTCAAGGGAGAGACCAGGTGGAGGTAATTGAATCATGGGGGTGGTTCCTCTGACACTGTTCTCGTGATAGTGGGTGAGTTCTCATGAGATCTAATGGTTTTATAAGGTGCTCTTTTCCCTTCAGTCGGCACTTCCTCCTGCTGCCTGGTGAAGAAGGTGTCTCTTCCTGTTCGCCTTCCTCCATGATTGTGAGTTTGCCAAGGCCTCCCCAGCCATGCGGAACTGTGAGTCAATGAAACCTCTTTCCTTTATGAATTACCTAGTCTCAGGTAGTTCTTTATAGCAGTATGAAAACTGACTAATACACTTATAATCCTCCAAGTACAATTTTTGTCCCTTGTTTGTTGTGACCTGTTAACCTCCTCTCCATTATTAATGAGAGATGAGTTTTGCTCTGTTTTACCCGGCCTGGGAGCAGTTACCTGCTCTGATTACATTTTTATGATTTGTTAAAATCTGCCTTTGAAAAGCAAAATGCCATTTCTTTTTAACTAATTCTACCATTAGCAGCTGAGTAGTAGTAAGACTACAGCCTCTGAGTCAATCTGGCTGACACCGAACACAGTAATACCACTTACCAACTCTGGTACCTGCAGCAATTTACCTAATCTCTCCAGGCTCAATTTCTTCGTCTGTTAAAAGATTACCAAGCATAGAAAAATTTCAAAAAATTTAATAAGTTTATATATATACTTTATAGTGTATATATATAATGTATACACATACATGTATATATGTGTGTGTATGAATATATGGATGCATTCATAAAGAGAGGGAGAGATGTTTAGAATAGTACCTGGCATATAATAATGCTGCTATCAAAGATCTGGTTGGAGGAGGGAGTGGCTCTACAATGTAGTCCTAAATTTACATGACCCTGCTGACAAAATTTTATAACCTCCTTCAATAAATCCTTATGAGTTTTAATTACACTCATGTCTTTGAATCTTGGAAGTAATGTGAATAAGTAAATGAATTATTTTTTCTGGATCTCTCTTCTCACCAAGCATTTACTACCATTCTGATCAGTGTGAAATTTTTCTGCCAGAACCATGCTGATAGTAATCATAGTAATCTCTTGGACCCTAATATAGTATTGGTTCAGCCCAACTAGAAATTTCAATACGTTTGATAAGAAGTTTGTTTTTAAATAGTCTTAATTATTAAAACCTTTTCACCCATTGATTTAAAGTGAAAATTTCAAAAGTCAACCAATAATATACTATTTAAATTTAAAATGGTACCGAAAGGGCAATATATACAGATACAAGTTTGTGTGTGTGTTGGGAGGAGTAACATCTGTCACCATTATAACGACTCAATAATTCAATACCTTTGGGGCAATGCTTAACATAAAAAATTTCTAACAGTAGAATAAATTTGAAAATATATGTGCGTTATTACCAATTTAGGGTGTTTCCTCAATCATGCAAGTGGAATTCAGTGTTAATACCCTTCAATATCACATTTATGGATGCGCGTTTACCCATTGTTTAAAAGCAGCAATGTCTGTGTGACTTTCCATAAAAAGAAATTTTGTGCCACCTTTTATAAAATGTGAACGTGTACTTTGATCAGGCAAACGCTACTTAAACAATGCTGGTCACATTGGGCCAGAATATGGTTCTACTTAAGCAAAATTTACCGAAGGTAAGGAGAAATGTGGCATCAGAGGACAAACTAGACAATTCACAGAAGTGTTAAGAGAGTGAGAGGGAGAATGTCCCAGCAACACTCATGAGGTCCTGATGATATAAATATTAAGCAGGAGAGACTTTCAAAGAAGAAGCCTCATGTTGTTGCACTCAGAGTCCAAGCCTGCTGATATGAAGAGTTACTGCTAAGGTTTTCAGGTTATGTATTTATTTGTTATTGTAATTAGAAAGCATTCTTGTTACTACTTCAGTAAACTTAAAAATATTTCTTAAATGTTTATCACTACCACTTACATCTGGGGGTAGATTTACAATTCAAAAATTAAACATTTTTTTCCATTTTTTTCTCAGTTTTGGAAAATACCTTACATAATGTATTTTCCAAGGGCTATTTAAGGGCTTACATAAGAGCAAGCCCTTAAAATTACAGACACATTACAAGAAAAGTCTTATGCTCCCTTTTCATTATAATGAAATTAATATAGTTCCCTTATACTTCTTGTACTTCTTAATAGTGTATATATCAATGCCATGATCCCATACTTCTGTAGCAATATACTGTATTCATCATTTCTGAGTGAGCAGAAGCTCTATTTTCATCTTCTTTTCATTTTGTTCAAAGTCAGTGTTTGGGTATACGGTGGCCGTTTCTCAATCTCATTGTGTGTAAATTCAAAAATTAAATCTTATTCACATGTGTGGTTAATACATATGCCATCAAGCAAACTATTCTTTACTGAACATCTAGTATAGCTTAAAAATTATGTGAGATATTAAAAACTATATTGTTTTGCCAAATATCTATTGAATTCCTCTTTGCTCCAAGCATTTTGCAAGAAGTTGAGGTAATAAGAGTGAAATATGAAACTTCAAAACAGGCCACAGTTTAGCAGATAAATATTATCTGTATATATGTCTATGCATAAATATATAAGCATGATGAATATTAAATATATGTGCATAAAATATGGGAACACAGTAATAAAAACTACAATTACTATGTATTGCGGCATACTACTTGATGTCTACTATGTCATGACATCTTCAGAGTAATCGTATGAGGGGAATATATTTGCTATAGTTTGCCTGTCTGTCCCCCAAACCTCATGTTAAAATTAAATCCTCAATGTTGGAGGTGGAACCTAGTGGGGGAGTATTTGGGTCATGGGAGTGGATCCCTCATAAATGGCTTGGTGTCATCCTTGAGACAGTGAGTGACTTCTCTATTATTTCCCATGAGATCTGGCTGTTAAAAAGAGCCTCCTACCTCTTTCCCCTCTCTCTTGCTACCTCTCTCACCATATGATCTCTGCATACCAGTTCCTCTTAACTTTTGCTATGAGTATAACCAGCCTGAGCACCTCAGCAGATGTAGAGCAGGTGCCAGCACCATGCTTCCTGTATAGCCTGCAGAAACATGAGCCAATTAAACCTCCTTTCTTTAAAAATTTTCCAGCTAAAGATATTCCTTTATAGCAACACAGATGAACTAATACATTGGTCTTGAGGCATGGGTGTTGCTGTAAAGATACATGAAAAAGTGCAAGTGGTTTTGGAACTGGGTAGTGGGCAGAGGTTGGAAGGTTTGGGGGCGCAGAGGAAGACAGGAAGATGAGAGAAAGTTTGGAACTTCTTAGATACCGGTTAGGTGGTTGTGACCAAAATGCTGATAGAAATATACACAGTAAAGATCAGGCTGACAAAATCTCAAATGGAAAAGAAGATCTTTTAGCAACTGGACCCAAGATCACCCATATTACCCCATAGCAAAGAATTTGACTGCATTTTGACCATTCCTTGGGCTTTATGGATGACTGAACTTAAGAGTGATGACCTAGGGCATCTGACAAAAGAAATTTCTAAACATCAAAGCCTTCCAGAAGTTGTGTGGCTGCTTTTAACAGCTTACAATCAGATATGGCAGCAATTAAATAGTCTAAAGGTGGAATTTATGATTAAAATGAAGAAGAGAAGAAAAATTTAGAAAATTTGCAGTCAGGCCACATGGTGGAGATGAAAAAAGCATTTTCGGGAGAGAAATCCCAGGGTGCTGTGATGCAACCACATGTTAGCACAGATAAAAGACAGCCAGATTCTAATAGTAAAGACAATGTGGAAAATGCCCCAAAGGCATTTCAGAAATCTTTGAGGCTGCCCCTCCCATCACAGGCAGAGAGGCCTAGGAGGACAGGATTCACTGTCCTTCACCACCTCGGGATGAGACTCTATTTCCCTGCACTGCCTCAGGATGAGGCTCCCTGTATCCCATCAGCTCTGGCTTCAGCTGCAGCTCAGACAGCCCTAGGTAATGACGTGCACTCCAGGGGGCACACGCCTTAAGCTTTGGTGGCTTCTACGTGGTGTAAAGTCTGCAGGCGCCTAGAATGCAAGAGTAGTGGAGACTTTGTGGCTTCCACCTAGATTTCAGAGGATGTATTGAAAAGCCTGGGAGTGCAGCCATGTCCCAGGAATGAGGCCACCCCAGAGAGTACCCACCAGGGCAGTGCCCAGCGGAGCTGTGGGAGCAGGGCCACTGCTCTCCGGAATCAGAATTACAGAGCCACGGGCAGAATACAACCTGGAAAAACTGCAGGTACCAGATTTTAACCTGTGAAAGCAGTCACATGGGCTGCACCCGGTAAAGCCATAGGGGCAGGGCAAGCTAAGGCCTTAGGATCCCACACTCCCACCAGTGTGACCAGGGTGTGGGACATGGAGTCAAAGATTATTTTGGAGCTTCAAGATTTAATGTCTGTCCCGCTGGGTTTCAGATTTGCATGGGACCTGTTACCCCCTCCTTTTGGCGTTTTCCTCCTATTTCTCCCTTTTGGAATCATCATGTTTGCCCAATGCCTGGAAAACAATTGTACCTTGGAAGTAAATAATTTGTTTTTGATTTTGCAGGCTCATATCCATAACGAACTTACCTTGGGTCTCAGATGAAACTTTGGACTTTTGAGTTAACGATGGAACATTTTTTAACTTGTAGAGACTATCAGGATGGAATGATTGTATTGTGTGTGTGAGACGGTCGTGAGATTTGTGGGCCCAGGATCAGAATATTATAGTTTGAATGTTTTCTTCTCAAAATCTCATGTCAAAATTTTATCCCCAGTGTTGAAGGTGAACCTAATGGAAGGTGTTTGGGTCGTGAGGGTTAGGGGTGAACCCAGAGTCCCGCATGAATGGTTTGGTGCCATATTGTGACAATGAGTGAGTTTTCACGCTATTATTTCCCATGAGAGCTGGTTGTTTAAAACATTCGGTCTCCTCTCTCCCCTCTCTCTTGCTTCTTCTCTCACTGTGTGATCTCTTTACACACCAGCTCCCCTTTGTCTTTTGCCATGAGTAAGCAGCCTGAGGACCTCACCAGAAGCCAAACAGATGCCAGCACCATACTTCTTGTAAAGTCTGAAGAACTGTGAGCCAAATAAAACTCTTCCCTTTATAAATTGCCCAGTCTCAGGTATTTCTTTATAGCAACACAAGTGGACTAAGACAGTATTTTAACCTTAATTTTGATCTTGAGAAAATGAACACACACAGAGGCTGGAGACTTCCTAAAGGTCACTCAGATGTAAGTGGTACACAAAGAACTAACAAGATCTGTCTAACTGCACACACTGTACCCATAATCGCTTTACCAAATCAATTCAATTCGATGTTCTCTTCTTACGTGCAGGTATGTTGTGAAAAAAGCAGGAACAGATGGGGTTGGGGAAGAAGAGGCAGGGTAAAGTTGAGGGAAAAGAGAGCGAAATAGAAATGCCTTCAACTGGAGATAATATTAGAGCTTTGGAGGTTAAAGTTTGTATATGATTTACTAAGACGAAAAGGGGGATCAAAAAAATGTATTTTGAACAATGATAAATAAAACTAGAACACAGCAATTACAGTGAATGGGAAGAAGTAGTGAGAGACAAAATTGGAAATTTATACTGAGGCCAGATTCTAAAGGGCTTTGAATTCATAAAGTGTTTGCTTTATAGGGGTGCGGGCAGTGAGAAGTTCTGGAAAGTTTGTAAATGTAGAAATAATCATCTGTGTTTTAGAAAGAGAATTCTGAATATAATATAAAGGATGAATAAAAAGTAAGCAAAAGCAGCAAGAATAGAGCAGTTTTACTAATCAAGTGAAATGTAATAAAGAGCTAAATTAAAACATTGCCAATAGGAATGGGTAAAAAGAAGTGCAAGCAACATTTCATTGATAAAACTGTTAGAACCTTGAGGTGAAATAAATATAGGAGATATTTATCAGATATACTGATAGAGACTGGCATGTTAGGTTCAGACTACATAGTATGGCAATTAAGGTTGAAAATAAGGAATGGGGTAATTTATGGTAGGAAAATAAAATAGTCTACATGCATATATGGCATAATGAAAAAAACAGTGAGAAAACAAGTAAAGACAATACATGATCTTTAGTACGCTGGGTGATCCATACAATAAATGGGAAAGTTGTATTAGAATGGGTGAATGAATCTCTGTGATTTCCTTTAGGAACCCTTTCAGGACTTGACTTTGGCCTTTCCTGCTACAATAGCTGCTATTCTCTAGGTCAAGGAACCAATATGATGGATTTTGAAAACTTTGAAGCATGCTTTTCTGAATATAAATTTGGGGAATGAATTGAATGTATTGATAGGTTCAACAGTTTCATTGTGAAAAAGACCTAGCCTACCATTGGACTTATTACCTGATTGTTAGTGGTCCATACTATATTGGGGGGTAAAAGATGAAAATTCAGGTCCCAGATTTCAGCACAAATTCTATCCCTGTATCAAATAACCCTTGATAGATGTGATTTCGCTAATGTTTGGCCAACAAAGTAAATGGACTTGTGTCTCTTTAGGGAAGGCTTGGAGAAAATATTACTGTAATTATTTTTTGTGGTGTTGCAAGATTCTTCCTCATGAAGATGTGCCTTTTTAGTTAATGAGTTCTGAGTCTGAAAACAGATTCAAATCTGGAAACTGAGACTCTGACTTTTTGGGGGGTAATTAAGTTAAGTCCTGGACATTCTACTCATCTATTATTCTGTCTCTTTATTTTCCTCTTAGCTATGTATCTATGTGAGTAAGTACGTATGTATGTATGTATGTATGTATGTATCTATCTATCTATCTATCTATCTATCTATCTGTCTGTCTGTCTGTCTATCATCTATCTATTCAATCTTCTCCTTTGCTACCAGATAGCCCAGTTTTAGCCCAACATTACAACTTTCAGAGCTCTTAGAAATTCCCAGGAACCCTCTCACCAGAATCTTACTTAACATCTTTGTAAACAATGTCCCCCAGGGCTTCTGGAACACCATCACCTCATGTGCTTTCAAGTCTTATAAAGAAGACCCACTCTAAAGTGTCCAGTTTTCTTTCTTTCTTTTCTTTTTCTTTTTTTTTTTTTTTTTTTTTGAGACGGAGTCTCGCTCTGTTGCCCAGACTGGAGTGCAGTGGCACGATCTCCGCTTACTGCAAGCTCCACCTCCTGGGTTCACACCATTCTCCTGCCTCGGCCTCCTGGGACTACAGGCGCCTGCCACCATGCCCGGCTAATTTTTCGTATTTTTAGTACAGACGGGGTTTCACCATTTTAGCCAGGATGGTCTCGATCTCCTGACCTTGTGATCCATCCACATTGGCCTCCCAAATTTTTTCTTTTTTTAAAATCACTTTATTGAGCTATTATTGACATACGAAAAGCTGTAAATACTTGATGAATACAACTTTTTGTGTTTGTACACAAGTACACACCCATGAAACCATCATTAACATGTTATAAACATATCCGTCACACCCCAAATTTTCTTTATGCCAGCGATTTTCCTTTTGTACTAAGAGCAATTAACATAAGATCTACATTATTAGCAAATTTTAATGTGCAATATAGTGTTAATCACAGGCATTATGTGGGACAATAAAACTCAAGAACTTATTTTACATAACTGATTTTACGTAACTGAATGTAATACCATGGTTTCTTAATCTAGCCATCTTTTAATGAATACTTAGGTTGTTTCCATATTGTCCCTTGTTTGGCTATTATAAATAATACTGAAATGAACATGGGAGTGCAGCTATCTGTTTGAGATCCTGACTCTTTGAGATCCTGATTTCATTTCCTTTCAATATATACTCAGAAATGAAATTGCTGGATAATAAAGTAGTTCTACTCTTAGTTTTTTGAGGAAACTCCATATTGTTTTCCATAATGTATATGCCCATTACAGTCCCATCAACAGTATTTAAGGATTCCCTTTTCTCTAATCTCTCTTATACTTATTTTTCATCTTCCTGATAGTAGCCATTCTAATAGGAATGAGGTGATACCTTAGCGTGGTTTTGATTTTAATTTCTTTGATGATTAGTGATGTTGAGCACTTTTCATATACCTGTTTGCCATTTGCATGTCTTTTATAGGAAAAATGTCTATTCTGGTTCTTTGCCAGTTTTTAATCAGCTTATTTGATTTTTATATTGAGTTGTGTTAGTTTCTTATAAATATTGCATATTAACATCTTATCAGATGGTTTGCAAATGTCTTCTCCAATTCCATTGTTTGCCTTTTTGTTTTGTGGTTTCTGTTGTTGTATACAACATTTTTAGTTTGATGTAGTCCCATTGTCTATTTTTGCTTTTGTTGCATGTGCTTTTGGTATCATAGCCAAGATATCATTGCCCAGTTCAAAGCCAAGAAGATTTTTCTTTATATTTTCTTCCAGTAGTTGTATGGTTTCAATTCATAGACTTAAGTATTTAATCCATCTGGGGTTAATTTTTTGTTTTGTGATATTTCCAGTTTTTCCAACACCACTTATTGACAAGACAGTCCTTTTTCCATTGCACGTACTTGGCACCCTTGTCAAAGACCAGTTGATTGTGCATGCGTGGATCTATTTATGGACACTCTATTCTTTTCCATTGGCCTATATTTTTATTATTATGCCAATACCATAATATTTTAATTAAGATAGGTTTTTAGTATATTTTGAAATCACAAAGTAGAATGCCTCCAGCTTTGCTCTTTTTGTTCAACTTTGCACAAGAAGTTGGATGCTTTTTGAGGTCTTCACTCATTCCATATGAATTTTAGGATATTTTTTTCCATTTATGCAAAGAATGCCTTGGAATTTTCATATGCATTGTCTTGAAACTTTAGATTACTTTGGGTAGTATAGACATTTTAACAATATTATTTCAATCCAATAATAAGGGATGTCTTTTCATTCATATGTGTCTTTACTTTTCTTCATCAATGGCTTATAGTTTTTAGTATGCAAGGCTTTTACCTATTTGGTTAAGCTTATTCCTAAGTTTTTTATTATTTTTGTTCTTGTAAGGAAGGATTTTAAAAATGTGTTTTTTATAATGCATTGTTTGTATATAAAAACATGATTGATTTTTGTATGTTGATTTTGTATTCTGCAACTTCACTGAATTCATTTATTAATTCTAACAAAATTCAGTGAGGCTTTAAGACTTTTTTCTTTTGAAGCTGAGTCTAGTTCTGTCACCCACGCTGGAGTGCAGTGGCACCATTTCGATTCACTGCAACCTCTGCCTCCTGGGTTCAAGTGATTCTCCTGCCTCAGCCTCCTGAGTAGCCAGATTACAGGCGCCTACCACCACGCCCAGCTAATTTTTGTATTTTTTGTAGAGACGGGGTTTCACTGTGTTGGCCAGGCTGGTCTCGAACTCCTGACCTTGTGATCTGCCTGCCTTGGCCTCCCAAAGTGCTGGGATTACAGGCATGAGCCACTGTGCCCGGCAGCTTTTAAGGCTTTCTATGTACTGGCATACCTTGTTTTATTGTATCTCACTTTATTGTGCTTTGCTAATACTGTGTAGCTTAAAATTTGCAAGTTTGTAGCAGTCACTTCATGTCTGTGTCACATTTTAGTAATTCTCACAATGTTTCAAAATGATTAGTTGTTACTATACCTGTTATGGTGATCTGTAATCAGTGATCTTTGACATCCTAATTGTGATTGTTTTGGAGAGCCACAGAGTATGCCCATAGAAGATGGCAAACTAATTTGATAAATTCCGTGTGTGTTTGGACTGGTCATTTGGCTAACCATTTCCCACTTTCTCTTCTCCCCAGGCCTCCCTATTGCCTGAGACAAAACAGTATTAAAATTAGGCCAATTAATAACACTGCAAGGGCTTCTAAGTATCCAAGTGAAGGAGAGAATCTGATGTTTCTCACTTGAAATGAAAAGCTAGAAATGATTTTAAGTTTAGCAAAGGAGGCATATGTTAAAGGTTGAGATAGACTGAAAGCTAGGACACTTGTTCAAATAGTTAGCCAAGTTGAGAGAGCAAAGAAAAGTTCTTGAAGGAAATTTAACATCACCATTTCAGTGAACAAATGAATAAAAAAGCAAAACAGCTTTATTGCTATGATGGAGGAAGTTTGAGTGGTCTGGATAGATCAAAACAGCCCCAAGTTTCCCTTAAGCCAAAGTCTGATCCAGAGCTAGTCCCTACTCTCTTCAATTCTATAAAAGCTGAGAGAGGAAAGGATGGTGCAGAAGAAAAATTGGAAGCTAGCAGAGGTTGGTTTATGAGGTTCAAGTAAAGAAGCCACCACCATAACACAAAAGTGCAAAGTAAAGCAGCAAGTGCTGATATAGGAGCTGCAACAAGGTATCCAGAAAATCTAGCTAAGATCATTAATGAAGGTGGCTACAGGAAACAACAGATTTTCAATGTAACAAGACAGTTTTCTATTGGAAGAAGGTGGCACTTAAGACTTTTATAGCTAAAGAGGAGAAGTCAATGCTTGACTTCAAAGCTTCAAAGGACAGGCTACTCTTTTGCTGGGGGTTAATACAGCTGGTAACTCTAAATTGAAGCCAATGCTCATCTATTCTGAAAAGCCTAGAGCCTTTAAGAATTATGCTAAATACACTTTGACCGTGTTTTATAAATGGAACAACAATGCCTGTGTGAGAGTGCATCTGTTTACAGTATGGTTTAAGGAATATTTAAAACCCATTATGGACACCTACTGCTCAGAAAATAAAGGTTCCTTCCAAAATTTTACTGCTAATTGACAACGCACTTAGCCATCCAAGAGCTCTGATGGAGATGTACAAGAGTTATAGATTAATTTGTTTTCGTGCATATTAATACAACATCCATTCTACAGCCCATGGATCGCAAAGTACTTTCTACTTTCAAGTCTAATTATTTGAGAAGAAAGTTTAATTTTGTAGGGCTGTATCTGCCATAGATAGTGATTCCTCTGGTGGATTTGAGCAAAGTAAGCTGAAAACTTACTGGAATTTATTCCTTCTCCCTAAGTGAGTAAGTTCGTACCCATTAACCAACCTCTCTCTAGTCCCTCTTCCCCCATACACCCTTCCCAGCCTCTGGTAACTATCATTCAATTCTCTACACAAGATCAACTTTTTAAATTCCCACGTATGAATGAGAACATGTGATATATGTATGTGCCTGGTTTATTCCACTTAGCATAATGACCTCTACTTCCATCCATGTTCCTGTAAATGACAGAATTTCATTTGTATGACTGAATCCTATTCCATTGTGTATGTATATCACATTTTATTTATCTGTTAATTCATTGATGGGCACTTTGGGTGATTCCATATCTTAGTGATCGTAAATGGTACTGCAAGAAACATGGGGATGCAGGTATCTCTTTTATGTACTGATTTCCTTTTCTTTGAATAAATATCCAGTAGTGGCATTTATGAATCATATGGTAGTTTTATTTTTAATTTTTTTGAGAGAACTAAAAATACTGTTTTTCATAATGGTGGTACTAATTTATATTGCTACCAACAGTGTATAAAAGTTCCCCTTTCTCTGCATCCTTTTCAGTTTTTCTTCTTTATAGTCTTCTCTGGTTATAGCAATTCCAAGTGGTGTAAGATAATATTTCATCATGAATTTTGATTTGCATTTCCCCAATGATTAGTGGTGTTGAAGTTTTTAAATATAATTGTCAGACATTTTTATGTCTTCTTTTAAGGTATGTCAATTCAGGTCCTTGCTCACTTTTTAAAGAGATTTGATTTTTCTTTTGCTGATGACTTGTTTGAGTTTCTAGCATATTATGGATTTTAGTCCCTTGTCAATGAATAGTTTGCAAATATTTTCTTCCATTCTATAGGTTGTCTCTTCACTCTTAAAGACCTTCCTTTGCCATACAGAAGATTTTTAGTTTAATATAGTCCCATTTGTCAATTTTTTTTTTGTTGACTGTGCCTTTAAAAGCCTTAGCCATAAAATGTTGCCTAAGCCACTGTGCAGAAGCATTTCCTCTGTTTTCTTCTAATAATGTCATAGTCATAGTTCAGTGTCTTATGTTTATGTTTTTAATCATTTTGATTTAATTTTTTTCTATATGAGAGATATATGTCTAGTTTCAATCTTCTGCATATGGATATCCAGTTTTCTGGAACCATTTATTTTAGAGGTTGCAATTTCTCCGATGTATGTCCTTGGTACCTCTGTTAAAAATCATCTGGCTGTAAATATATTGATTTATTTTTGTGTTATTCATTCTGTTCCATGGGTCCATGTGTATGTTTTCATGCCCACACAATGCTGTTTTGGTTACTCTAGCTCTGTTGTGTGTTTGGAAGTCAGGTAGAGTTTTGCCTCCAATTTTGTTCTTCTTGTTCAGTATTGCTTTGGTTATTCTAGGTCCTTTATGGTTCCAAATAAATGTTAGTAGTGTTTTTCCTTTTCCTGTGAAAAATGTCATTAGTGTTTTGATAGGGATTTCATTGAATCTATAGATTGCTTTGGTTAGTATGGTCATTTAAAAATAGTAATTGTTCTAATTCATGAGCATGTTGTTAGTGTTCTGTCTCTCTCTTTTGCTTGTCAGTGTTTTGTAGTTTTCTTTGTAAAAGTCTTTCACCTCTTTAGTTAAATTTATCCTACATATTTTTTGGTAATTATTATCAATGTGATTGCTTTCTTGATTTCTTTTTCAGCTAGTTTTATTATTGGTGTACAGAAATGCTACTTATTTTTTATGTTGATTTTGTATTCTGCAAGTGCACTGAATTTATAAGTCTCAAGACGTTTTTATTGAATGATTTAGGTTTTTCTATATATAAGATCATATCATCTGCAAAGGAAGACAATTTCACTTCCTCGTTTCCAATTTGGAAGCCTTTTATTTATTTCTCTTGTTGGATTACTATGGCTAGGACTTCCTGTAGTATGTTAAATAAGAATGGTAAAAGTGGACAAACTTGTATTGTCCCATTTCTTAGAAGAAAAACTTTCAGCTTTCTACATTTAGTGTGAGGTTAGCTATGTCACATATGGCATTTATTATGTTGAGTTATGTTCCCTGTATGCCTAAATTGTTGAGAGCTTTTATTAAGTCATGCTTAATTATATCAAGTAATATATTTTTTCTGTGTCTTTTGAGATGGTCATATAATTTTTGTGCTTCATTCTGTTAATGTGAAGTATCATAGTTTTTGATTTGTGTATGTTAAACCATCCTTAATTTGCTGGAATAAATCTTGCTTCATCATAGAGTATTATCTTTTTGATGCGTGGTTAGATTTGAGTGGCTGGTATTTTGTTGAGGATTTTTGCATCTATATTCATCAAGGTTATTGGCTTGTAGTCTCTCTCTCTCTCTCTCTCTGTGTGTGTGTGTGTGTGTGTGTGTGTGTGTATGTGTGTGTGTTTGTCTGGATTTGGTACCAGGGTAATGCTGGCCTCATGAAATGAGTTAGAAACAAGCTCTTCCTCTTTAATTTTGGCATAGTTTAAGAATTGGTGTTAGTTTTTCTTTAAAAGTTTGGTAGAATTCAGTAGTAAAGCCACCCAGTACTGGGCTTTTCTTTCTGGGGAGATTTTTTTTTAACTAATTCAACCTCTTTACTCATTTTTGGTCTGTTTATGTTTCCTGTTTCTTCCTGGTTCCATCTTGATAGACTGTGTACAGCCAGGGATTTATTCATTTCCTGTTGGTTTTCTAATTTGTTAACATATACTTCTTTAAAATAGACTCTCCTGGCTTGTATTTCTGCAGTCTCAGTTGTAATGTCTTTTTACTTCTGATTTTATTTACTTGGGTCTTCTCCCTTTTTTTTTTTTTCTTATTCTAGCTGTCAATTTGCCCATTTTATTTATGTTCCTACAACCCAAATTTTCTTTGTTACAGGAAAGGGGTCCCAATCCAGACCCCAAGAGAGGGTTCTTGGATCTCACACAAGAATTAAGGGCAAGTCCGCAGTGCAAAGTAAGAGAAAGTTTATTGAGAGTAAAGTAATGAAAGAACAGCTACCTCATAGACAGAGTAGGATGTTCCCAAAAGTAAGAGGAGGAATGTGTCTACCCTAGGTACAATGATTGTGTATGTGTGTGTATATATGTATATGATAATAAAAGATCTTGGGGAGATGTGCTCTTCCACAAGCGTTTGTGATAAAGGATTAATTTTCTTCATTACTATATTTTACAAGAATCAATATTATTACCTTTAAAGCAAAATTAAGGATGCCTTTGTTCTCCAGATATCTGGATATCCAGACACTCCCAAGTCTGGGTCTGTTTAGTAAATATTATTAACTTGTTCCCTCAGCCATAAACATCTAGAGGCTAGGAATGCCTAATTTTCAGGGAATGCAGCCCAGCAAGTCCCAGCCTCATTTTCCTAGCTCTCACTCAAAATGGAGTTGCTCTGGTTTCAATGCCTCTGACATGTCTTCCCCTCTCCCCCTGCGCCCCTACCAAGGTCAGTCAAGAGCCTTTAAGCCTCTCTGTCTTAGGAGAGACTGTAACTCCTCCAAGTTGGGCCTCTAAGCCAATCCCATTCTTTACCCAGGTATATGCACCACACTAACCCAAAGTCGCCAGTTGGTGCACGCAGATGATTTTCCTTTGGATTGAGTTGGCGGTCTCTTCAGTATCGTCCCTTTTGTGGTTCACCAGAAATGTTACAGGACCCCAACACTTACCCAAAAGTGGCCGTTGGGTCAGTTTCTGCACTATAGTCCCTTCTGTGGTCATCAGAAATATGTTATAAGACCCCAAAGCTTGATCCTTTGCATGCTATTTTTTCTCCCTGCCTCCCTCCCTCCCTCCCTCCCTCCCTCCCTCCCTCCCTCCCTTCCTTCCTTCCTTCCTTCCTTTCTCTCTCTCTTTCTCTTTCTCTTTCTCTCTTTATCTCTTTCTCTCTTTTTCTCTCATTCTCTCTCTCTCTTTCTTTTAAATCTGCTCTAATCTTTATTATTATTTTTTCCTGTGCTAATTTTGGGTTTGGTTTGTTCTGATTATTCTAGTTCCTTGAGGTATGTTGTTAAGTTTTTTATTTGAAATCTGTCTACCTTTTTAATGGTAGGTATTTATTCTTGTAAACATCCTTCTTAGCACTGCTTTTGCTATATTGCATGGGTTTTGGTTAGATGTGTTTTCATTTCCATTTGTCTTAAAATTTTCTTAAATTTCATTCTTAGTTTATTAATCAATGATAATTCAGTAGCATGCGTGTTTTTTTTTATTTCCATGTACTTATACATTTCCAGAGTTTCTCTTGTTACCAATCTCTAGTTTTATTCCATTGTGATTTGCTACAAATTCATTAAAAAGAAAAAAAAAACTAGTAGAAATTTATTTTGTTCTCTAACATATGGGTATCCTGGAGAATGTTTTATGTGCTGATGAGATGAACATGTATTCTACAGCTATCACATATTATGTTCGTAAATTCGTGTTAGGTTTATTTGGTCTAATCTGCAGTACAAATTGAAAGTTTCTTTGTTGATCTCTGTCTAGATAATCTGTCCAATGCTGAGAGTGAGGTGTTGAAATCTCTAACTATTACTGTATTGAAGTCTACCTCTGACTTTAGATCTAATAATATTTGCTTTATACATCTGGGTATTTCAGTGTTGGGTAAATATATATTTAAAATTGTTATAGTCTCTTCCTGTATTGATCTATTTATTGTTATACAATTATTTATTTGTCTTTTTATACAGTTCTAAAAAAAAGTTCTCAACGTCTTTTTCTGATATAAGGACAGCTATTCCTGCCACCTTTTTACTTCTGTTTATGTGGAATATCTTTTTTCATCCCTTCCCTTTATGTCTATATGTGCTATACAGGCGATGTGAATTTCTTGTAGGAAGCATATAGTTGGATCATAATTGTGTGTGTGTGTGTGTGTGTGTGTGTGTGTGTGTGTGTGTTTGAGGTGGAGTCTTGCTCTGTTGTCCAGGCTGGAGTGCAATGGCATCATCTTGGCTCACTGCAATCTCTGCCTCCCTGGTTCAAGCGATCCTCCTGCCTCAGCTTCCCAAGTAGCTGGATTACAGATGTGTGCCATCATGACCAGCTAATGTTTTCATATTTTTAGTAGAGACGGGGTTTCACCGTGTTGCCCAGGCTACTCTTGAGCTCCTGACCTCAGGTGATCCACCTGCCTCGGCCTCCCAAAGTGCTGTGATTACAGGCGTGTGCCACTGCACCCAGCTGTCTGTGTCTTTAAAATAGAGAATTTAAATAATTTACATTCAAGGTTATTATTGATAGGTGAGAACTCATTCCTGCCTTGTTAATTGGTTTCTTGCTGTTTTGTATACCTTTTGTTCTTTTCTCCCTCTTTTATTATGTTTTCATGTTGGTAAATATCATCCTTTTGCTTTCATGTGGACTCCCTTAAGCATTTCTTGTAGAGCCAGTTAAGTGGTGATAAATTCCCTCAGTTTCTGCTCATCTGAAAAATCCTCTATTTTTTATTTATTTATGAATGATAGCTTTGCTGGGTATATTATCCTTGGCTGGCAGCTTTTTTTTTTTCTCAGCACTTTGAATATATTATCCCATTCTCTTATGGCCTGTAAGTTTTCTGTTGAGAAATCTGCTGTTTTTCTGATGGGCATTTCATTATATGTGACTTCACATTTGGTGATGGCAAGAGGCATGTCCTCAGACTCCCCAGTTGTGTACATGGGCACCAGTGGCAGCAAGTTGATATGCAAGCTCTCAGAAAACTTGTGTGGGCAGTAGCAGGGACAGTGCTGGCCCCTGCAGTCCTATCCTTATGCCCCCGATAGTGCGTGTGAGCACAGGCTGTTGTGGGCACAGCAGATTGATTTCCAGGCTCCCAGATGGTGTGCTGGGGCACCATGGTGGTGAGGTATGTGGGGTAAGGCTATATTTAGAATGCCAAATGTTGTGCATTGGGACTTAAGGTGGCAGATGGAGCAGATCAATCTCCAGATGGTGCACATGGGCACTGGCAACGAATATCGTTGTCTGTTTTCTGGCCTGTGGAGGGTGGACATGTATGCTGGTGAGGTGGATCAGGTCAATTCCCCTTCCCCTGAATGGTGTGCATGGGTGCTGGTGGCATCAGGTAATCCAGGCCTGTTCTGAGGCCTCTCAATGGTATGTGCAAGCACAGGCAGGTTATGACAGGTAGGGCAGATAAATCCCCATGTCCCTGAATAACATGCATGGGCACCAGTGGTGGGTGGGGTGAACCTATTGTCAGGCCTCCTGATAGTGTGTATGGGTACCACAGCAGCAGGCTAGGTGAGTTGATTCCTAGTCCCCTGGATGGTGCATTTGGAAACAGGCAGTTGTGGTGGTGGTGGCAATCTGAGTAAGCCTGTCTTCAGGCCCCTGAAGGCAAGTGTGTGCACTGGCAGTGGTGGCTGGGGAGGTCAATCCCCAGGCCCTTAGAAAATGTGAACAGGTGCTGTTAGGCTATTTGGGCCCATCCTCAGGCACGTGGATGGCATGTGCAGGCTATGACACCACTGGACAAAGTAGGTTTGTCCTTAGGGCCCTGGATGACATACTTGGGTGGTAGCAGCGACAGTGGTGGGTAGTACTGGACTTTCTCTGGCTCTAGATCAGCACCCAGGAAGAGTGGTCCTCAACACACCTGAAGGCATGTCCATGTGTATGACAACCCTACTGTGGGAGACAAAGGGTTGTTGTCAGTGGCAGTGATCTAAGGTAAACACCTCTTAGGCTCTGAGGAGCACACACTTCGGCTGCCTTTATTTTTGAAGTGCAACCTTCCCAGTGTGCTTTACTGCCCTTCTACATAGTATAGGACTTCGGTTGTGCTGCAGTGCTGAGCAGCCAGTGTTGTGACACTGCAGTCTTCTGGGTGGACATAATAGGATATCAGTAGGACTTGAGGAGTGTGGAGATGTAGGAGCTGTTGGGCTTTCAGGGAAGGATGTAGTATGGTGAGGACTGGGATCTCAAAATGGTTCTATGCTATGGCTGCTTAAATTTTGTGATATGCCTAGGACCCAGTGTGAACCTACTTTGTAGAAAAATGCCATTGTGTGGACTCCAGGTAGCTTCCTTTACTACTCTCGAAGCCCCTGGGGGCTGAGAGCTCTCCTGTAGCTAGGATTGCATGAGTCTGTGTTGGGGATGTGAGTGGCTGCAGTTTTCTCATTGGTGTTTTCCCCACAGTGGGGAGTTTCTCCTGGCTTTTAGCCAATCCTGAAGAGGCCATCTGCTTTGCTTTCCTCTCCTTCCCTTACTGAGTGGTTGCCTGTCACTTCCTTGATGAATTCCATTGTTCTCTCTTAGATGCTTTAGTTGACATATGCTTATCTACTCATTGTTTTTAGCTTTCTTTGTACAGGTGACTGACAGGTCCTTCTAGTCAGCCATTTTCAAGGCCCCTCATGATTATTTTTCTTGTGGTTGTCTTAAGGCTCGCATAAAATATTTTGTGGCTATAATCTTTTATTTTAATCTGGTGACAACTTAAGTTCATACACAAAAACACTAACTATACTTTTAATCCCACCAACACAATTTGTATTTTTGTACTGTTTTTTTCAATATATACTGTATGTCCATTAACACTTTTTTATCTTTAAAATTCTGTTTGAAGTTAATGTACACACCACCATTACAGTGTTACATTAATCTGTATGTGTCTATGTATTTACCTTTGCCAGTGACATTTATGCTTATATATGCTTTCACATTGCTGTTTATCATGTTTTTATTTCAATTTTAAGAACTCCCTCAGCCTTTTTTGTAAGGTGGGCTTAGTGGTGACACACTTTGTCAGTTTTTGTTTGTGTGAGAAATACTTTTTTCATCTTAATTTTTTAAATTTTGATTTCACAACCAAAACAGCTGAAAAGATTATCTATTTTATACCTGTCATACTAAGCCACAACTGAAAACATAAGTAATTCAGAGCATCACAGGTCTAGGACAAAAGACCAAAGGGGACTGTTTTGGTGTGATCAGGGTGGGTCTCTCAGTGGTGGAGCTGGTGATCAGAGGGTCATGGAAGTTCTAAATTCATTGAGAGGAAAATTTGAAACAGTAGCAAACACTCCAGTAATTGGCATCTATATCCTTATATCCTTAGTCTCTGCCATTTCATATTTCTGCTCTTGTGACCTTTACAAGTACACAAGCTAGTGGTTTAATGGGACCTCTGACACATCTTCTTTTTTTGCACTTCACCCTGCACTTCCTTTTCCACTCCCAAGTTCACCTATAGGGATCACTCACCTTGGCTTTCATGGCACTAAGGTTTCTATGAGGATGGTGCTAAGGCTGAAAGCTCTTCTTTGTTAATGAAGTATACTTTTGCTGGACGTAGAACTCTTATATAGCTTTATTTTCTTTCAGAATTTTTAATATGTCACCTTACTCTGTCCTTGCCTGCCAAGATTTTGGTGAGACATTCACTGACATTTTTATGGAGGTTCCCTCATGTGTGATAAGTTATTTTCTCTGTTGTTGTCAAAATTCTCTCTTTGTCGTAGATGTTCAGACATTTATTATAATGTGTTTCTCTATGTTCTTATTTGGATTGAACCTCTGAGATTTTGTACCTTCGTGACTGTGAATGTTATTTTTTCCTCCATGAATTGGAAATTTTCAGTTATTACGTTACATAATCTCTCTGTCCCTTTTCTCTCTATCTTTTCTTTCTGAAACTCATAATGTATATAATAGTTCACTTGATAGTATCTCATAAATATCACAGGCTTTTTTTTTACTCTTTTTGATTTTTTCCTCTTATGAGCAAATCATTTTTTAAAACTGTGTTTAAATTTGCAGATTTTTTGCTCTGTTGTTCAAGTCTGCTATTGAATGTCTCTGTTGCATTTTTCAATTCATACATTGTATTCTTCAGCTACAGAATTTCAATTTCTTTCTTTTTTTTATAATTTTTATCTTTTTAAAACTTCTAGTGCTATGCTGCAGCTGTTTCATTTATGTTGTTTTCCTGAACTCATTGAGTTGTTTTCTATGCTCTCTTCTAGTTTGCTGAGCATCCTTAAATTAATTATTTTGAATTACTTGTCAGGCAATTCATAGGTCTTAATTTCTTTGAGGTCAGTTACTGGAAAATCACTGTGTTTCTTTGGTGGTATTGTTTTCTCAATTGATGTGTTTCTTGTAGACTTGTGCTGATATCTGTGCATTTTAGATAGCAGTCACATTTTCCATACTCTACAAAACGGTTTTGATGGGGAAAGATCTTCACATATGGGTGGCCATGAGGGTACTGGCTGGGTTGGGGTATCAGAGTTAGCTCCATCTCTAGGAAAGGCACAGTGGGATAATCTATTTGCAGCTCTTTCACTTGAAGTCAGCATTGGTGAAGACCATGGGAGTCCTCAGCAACCAAGACTGTGGGTCTCCACAGCAGCAGCAAGGACTGTTGAAGTCTTTATTGAGAAAGTCTTCTGGGGGTACTCCTATTCTCTTTTTCCACCACAGAAGGGAGTCATGGCAGAGGGGGATTCCTGTTGCTGCTGCCTCTGGGGTGAAGGCATGTTTACAGTGGTAGTGGTTCTGATGTCTGATGCCTAGGCATAAGGGAAATGATCATTGCTCAGGGGTTTGAGGCATGGACAAACCATGCTCCCACCACATGTGTCAACCATGGTTCTATGGTCCAATGTCAGGAGCACCTGTTACAGCAGCTATGGCACTAATGTCCAAAGTGCAGACGTGTGGGGTAGCTGTGAAGACAGAGTCTGAATCGTAGGCACACACTAAGTGACTATGATTCTGAGGTTCAGCGTGTGCACATGGTTGGGGGTGGTGGTGGGTCTGACCCCAGAGTGGTACAGCTGAGACTGTTTCTCTGGAAGCTACAGTAGCAGCTCTTTGTCTGGTGTGGGGGACATGCAATGGTGTATACTCCAGAAAATTCTATCAACTGGGATCAGCATCAGCAGAGACTACAAGTATCCTTACTTGAAAAAGTTGAGGATTTCTGTGGTATTGGTGAGGGCTGCTGAGGTCCTCTGATTATCCTTTTTTTTCTTGGTGGGGGAAAATTTTGCCAAGGAGAACCCTCTTGAGGCAAAGTTATGCCAGAGTAGGAGATGAGGTAAGACACTTCTATGCTTTTCTATGCAGTCATCCTCAGCTTTTGCTCATCTGGATTGCTGCAGGTTCTTTACCAAACTCTTGAGCTCTCCAAGAGTTATTTTTCATGGTATTTAGTTTTTCTTAGTTTTATCTGTGTGTATGAAGGAGGAATGTGATGAGCATTGAAACCTTCTAGTCCTCCAACTTGATATGATTCCTCTGTTGTTTCATAGCCTGAATATTGTGATTAATGCTGCAATAAGAGAATGCAGATCCTAATTTTATTTCCTTTGGATATATATTAAGAAACGGGATTGCCGGATCAAATGATAATTCTATCCTTAACTTTTGTGGAACCTCTATATTGTTGTTCCTAGTGCTTGCATCAATTTACATTTTCACGCAAAATGTACAAGAGTTCTCAGTTTTCCACAATACTGTCCACATTCATGGTCATTTTTTTTAAATAGCCATTCTTACAGGTTTGAGGTGATATATGCATTTCCCTGATGATTAGTGATTTTGAAGACCTTTTCATATATCTGTTTGCCATCTATGTCTTCTTTTGAGAGAATTTTATTTAGGTCCCTTTTCCATTTTTTCATCAAACAATAATAATGATAGTGATATAATTATTAACTATATATTAGGTATATAATTATACAATATTGTTATATAATATATATAATTATACTAATTATATATAATTATACATATAATTGTATAATTACATGTAAAATACATACAATATGTTGTATTATATTACTATAATAATATTGTATTGTTATTGACTTACTTAACATATATTGGATATTTACCCCTTATCAGATGTATGGTTTGCAAATGTTTTCTTTCATTCTGTAGGTTGCCTTTTTATTTTGTTGTTTCTTTTGCTGCACAAAAGCTTTTTAGTTTGACACAGTCCTGTTTGTCTGTTTTTGCCTTTGTTGCTTGTGGTTTTGGTGTCATATCTAAGAAATCATTGCCCAGTTCACGTCAACAACCTTTTACTCTATGTTTTCTCTTAAGAGTTTTGTTGATTCAGCTGTTATGTTTGATTCTTTGTTATATTTTCAGTTGGTTTTTGTATATAGTATGAATAAGGATCCAATTTTACTCCTCTGCATGTGGCTATCCAATTTTCTCAAAACCATTTATTAAAGAAAATATTCTTTCCCCATTGTAAATTCCTGTCACTCTTGTCAAAAATCAGTTAACCATGCATATATATATTTGTTTATGGGCTCTGTATTATGTTCCATTGGTCTGCATTGTTCTTTTTATGACAGTACCATGATGTTTTGATTACTGTGATTTGTAACATATTTTGAAATCAGGGAGCATGACATTTCCTGCTTTATTTTTGTTGCTCAACATTGCTTTGGCTATTTGGAATCTTTGGTGGTTCTATATGAATTTTAAGATTTCTTCTTCTGTGTGAAATTAAATGCCATGGAAATTTTGGTAGCTATTACATGGAATATATATAAATTGCTTTGAAAGTGTGGGCATTTTAATAGTATTAATTCTTCAAATCCATGAACATGAGATGCCCTTTCAGTTATCTTTGTCTTTTAACATTTCTTTTGTCAATGTATAGTGTTAAATACACAAGTCTTTCTCTTCTTTGGTTGTATTTATTCCTAAATATTTTATTATTTTTGAAAGTGTTCCAAATATAGAAAAAGAGGGAAAATTTCCATATTTATTTCCTGAGGCTGGCATTACCCTGATAGCAAAGCCAGACAAAAACATTACCATAAAAGATAAAGGCCAATATTCATTATGAACATAGACTAAAAAATGTAACAAATTACTAGCAAACTGAACATAATAGCACATTAAGAGACTAATGCACTATGATCAAGTAGGATTTACTCCTAGCATGTGGGGATAGTTTAACCTATACAAATCAATCAACATGATACACCACATTAACTGAATGAAAGACACAAATCACATGATTATCTCAATAAATGTAGAAAAGGCATTGACAAAATCAACACCCTTTTATAATAAAAAACCTGAACAAATTAGGTATAGAAGGAAAACATTTAACATAATAAAGGCCTTTCATGTCAAGCCTGTAGCTAACATTGTACTTAATGATAAAAAGTCAAAAGCTTTTTGAGAACAAGACAAGGATGCCCATTCCTGCCTCTCTTATACAACACAGAACTTAAAGTCCTAGCTGGAGACATTAGGCAAGAAAAAGAAATAAAAGGAATCCAAATAAGAAAGAAAGAAAGAAAATTATCTTTGTTTGGCAATGTCATGATTTTTGATGTAGAAAATTAGACCTCACCAAAAAAAACTGATTAGAACTAATAAATTCAGTGAAATCACAGGGTACGAAACCAACATAGAGAAATCAGTTGCATTTTTATACATTAAAAATGACCTATCCAAAAAGGAAATTAAGAAAACAATTCCATCTGTGATAGCATGTTCACTTTCCTGAGCCTGCTCCCACAGTTGGCCGTTGTAGGCTGGGTAATGCTTTTCCCAAGTTTTCAAACAGCATATTAGAGCCATATCCAATAATCCATTCCAGTGTGTTAAACCTGTGCCATTGAAGATTGCTCAGTTATCCAGCTTTATATTCTGCACACAATTTTGAAAAGTATAGATTCCTAGTTTCATTGGTATACAGTTGTCAGTTTCTATAGCTTCATTGGCTTATAGTTTATTAATTAGGGGCCTAACACTTACTCAGTCTGGGTGTGATATTTGATACTGTTTGCAGTTAAAGGTCTAGTGACCAAAAGGGAAAGTGATGGTGTATCCTGGGGAAGGTGAACATTTACTGATAAGGTATTTATTTCATTTGGAATCTATGAATATTCTCCCACCAAGAGACTTAGAATCTCTCTTCTTAAAAATAGGGTTCAGGATACTTTTGCCTGCCAAGAGAGTCTCATAGAATTAAGAGATATAACATTCTCAAGTGCATCAATCCAGATGTGATAAGCCTTCCCAAGTTTCAGGTTTCCATTTCTTCTCTATTAGGACCCTGGCTATGGTATACGAAGTGATCCTTCTATGAATTTGCTACTCTAATAATTAAATTATAGGCTTAATCATCACCTGTTTCTCTTCTGCTCTGGAAGATAAAAGTCCCTTCAAATTGTGCCACAGAGGTGGCATTTTTATCTAAGTTGTTGATTAGTAAACAATGAGCCAGTCATTTTCTCTCTTCAGTGAATCCACGGTGCTTATCAAAGTCACCAGTTCTATGGTTCTTATAGATGCTTTATCCCTTTTATCTCTCAAATGCTCTAGACCAGAATTTGACAAAATTTGGTTCATGGATCAGATTGGAACTGCTACCAGTATTCATAAATATTGTTTTACGATAACAAAGCCACACCTATCTATGTATTGTCTGTAGCTTCTTTTGTACTGTAATGGCAGAGTTGAGTAGTTGAGACAGACCACATTACCCACATAGATTAAAATTTTACCATTTGGCCTTTTAGAGAAAAAATTTGCCAACTCTTACTACAGACACTGCTTTAGCTGGTGCACCATTTTTCACTCTGAGTGATACAACTCTGTCACTTCCCAACTGGTAATCATGAGCATGTTTTTAAATTTTCTGAGCTTTAGTTTCTGTATCCCTATGTAATCTGAAAATAAAAAGCTGGATGACATTTTTATGGACCTTCTTAACACTATGAAGCATGCAAAATAACTCAAATACAACACCTAGTAAAACAAAATGGAAAGGGAATTTGTACCTCTATTGAATTCTTTCAAAGATGCACTAAGGGGGATTTTATGCATGCTACAGAACAAAAACTTTTTTCCATTGTTTTAATCATGCCCAATAATGCACACTTCATCTCCTCAAAAATCTTACCTATCATTTCTTTCTCCCATATTCACCTCAGGTAACTTCCAACAGTGACATCATTTTCTTTTACTCACCCAATCAATGTCCCTCTTTTCTTCTAGCCTTCTCATTCTATTCTCTCTACCATAGCAATGCTGTGTTTGTATGTTCTAATAATCAAACAAACCTTTTTCTTCAATTTTTTTGGTTCCATTATTTTACCAGTGAAGCAAGTTAAACAACTCAGATGGGAGGAAGGCTCTTAATACTTATATAAAAAGTGTTTTTCTGTCACTCATTTATTCCAGTAAAATCTGCTCATTCTTCCTGTCATGAAAATATTTAAATCCTAGCCAGAGCCCCTCTTCCTTTTTCTCCAGCTAACTTGATTCCTCTGAGATACCCTAGTTAGTACTTTTATTTCAGCTTGTGTGCATCCAGAGACAAAGTGTCTAGCAACATTTCAAGTACTAGAGAATTTGGAACTATTTTAAATTATTCTGAAAGAAGAAAAATAAATGATAGAATTCAATTCCTTAGGAGTCTGCAGGATAAGAAAGGCTATGTGTCCACAGAGTCCTTTCTGTAATGCAGCCAAACCTCAAGAAAATGGAAAGACACGTAAGATACCTCTGTTGACTGCTGACTTCCCAAAAAGGTGATGAAAATAGGCTTACAATCAAGAAAACTCGATTTTTTATTGCTTTTTTTGCTTACCATAACAAAGAAGATCACAATCTTAACAAAATCTTGCAGAGACTCTGATTGAAGAGGTCAGAGGCAGATAAAATATTTATAAGACTCTGTGGGTGTGGTTTTCAAGCAGATCATTCCATGAGGATGCCTAATTGAAATGAGAAAAACTTTGTGATACCAAAGTTTAGGATTAGGGGGCATACAAGGGGAGAGCTCAAAATATAAACAGCGATTTAATAAACTGAATTGAACAATTTATTATGAGAAGAACAATAATGGTCTGAGAGTTGAGCTGACTAGTCTTTTTTTTTTTTTCAGAAAAATGGATATTTGGCTTGTTTCTGGGTTTGCTTTTTAAAAAAAGCTAAGTTACTTAAAGCTTGATCTTACTGGATTTGTTAGACAAGATTGTAAAGATTCCCCCCTACGTATTCAACCAATCATTAATCTAAGTACTTCTGTAAAGAGACTTCGCAGAAATAAAGTTACGAACATTAAAATAGTGAGAATAGATTACACATGCAGCCCTGATATAATTACGTAAGCCCTTAAAAACAAATACATTTGTCCAATTAGAGTCAGACAGATGTGGTGGAATAAGAGAGAGAAAACAAAGCCAAAGAGGTAGTAAGAGAAACTTAAAGCCTGAGAAGCACTTGACCTGCCATTGCTGGCTTTAAAATATGGAGGAATGAGCTTATAAACTATGGATTTTTAGCATTTTTGACAAGCTGAGGATAACCACAGTCCAAGAGACAGCAGGGAAACAACAGAGACCTCCATCTCACAGATCTGTGGTATTGGGTTTTTCCAATAATCTGGAAATGTATTCTCTCCTCTAGCTTCCAGAAAGAAATGCAACCCTCTAAATATTGTGATTTCAGCATTTTCAAGAGTAAATAAATAGGCTGGGCGCAGTGTCTCATGCCTGTAATCCTAGCAATTTGGGAGACCAAGGCGGGTATTTCACCTGGGGTCAGGAGTTTGAGACCAGCCTGGCCAACACGGCAAAACCTCGCCTCTATTAAAAATACAAAAATTAGCTGGCCGTTGTGGCCTGCATCTGTGATCCCAGCTACTCAGTAGGCTGAGGTAGGAGAATTCACTTGAACCTGGGAGGCAGAGGTTACAGTGAGCCTAGATTGTGCCACTGCACTCTAGCTTAGGTGACAGAGAAGACTCTGTCTCTAAATAAATAAACGAATAAAACAGTTCAACCATAGTATACCTAGACTTGTGACCCGTAGAACTGTGAAATTATAAATTTGTGTTGGATTAAGCTGCTGAATTTGTGATAATTCTTTATGGCAGCAATTGAAACAACATGGCTGGGGTGAGGGGAAGATCTCAAGTAGTAAACTCTTGTTAATGCAGACTTCAGATTGTGAAATAATTAAGCCATATTAATGTAAACATAGTGCAGAATCCTTTAACTGTTTGTCTGCAAGTGGTTTCATTTTAGCTCTCACCCCTAAACATCAAAATCTATCCCACATATTCTGAATTATACAAGGCAATAGGAAAGCTAATTCCATACTTACCAATGAAAACTAAATAAAGGTAGGGTCTTCAATCAACACTCTGAGAGATCTCATAATTGGGTGTGAGGAATTCCCTTATTTCCATGCACAAGAACCTTACCTTGCTTGTTAAAAATCTAATTTCAAAAGATGAAGAATTAATCTGTATTTCTTCCCACTCCCCATACCCACCTTTATATCTTGTCTATGTATTGTTTAATCTTAGCTTCTTTTTAACACTTTTGTCCCTACATGTGTTTCCTAATACAGAAAATTCAGAAGTCTTTTGAGTTTGAAATGCCATTAAAGTTTTCCCTCAACTTTCGGCCTTAATTGCTGCCATGCAGATCAGAGTCAGAAGTAACTGAACCTCCACTTTATTCACCACCACTTCCCATTGAATGGCCATCTTCAAGGGTTCCCCATATCTGAACACACATGTCGATTATTTTCCTGATGGCATATTGTTGCGAATTTGACATGTATTTATTCCAATAGCTAGCTATCAATCATGTTGTATATCCAATCTACAGCTGCCAGGCATTTTTTTCACAGAATATAGATATTCAGTAAGTTTTTAAGTGTGCCATATATATATATGTATATATATATATACACACACATATATGCATGTATATGTATATGTATGTGTGTGTGAGATTTCAAAGACCGTCATTTAATTGTGCTTCCAAGATTGTCTACCTCTTGTTTTTTAGTAGACTTTTCAGTAGACTCTTTGAGTTTTCTTTCATCTCCGGTAGAGTACCCTATAAGAATTGCTCCACTTTTGTAATGGAGCGTATAGCTTCTACCAACAATTTCAAAGTTGCTTGCTTTTTGTCTTATTGAGGCATCAGAATATCTAGTAGGGATGATCTTTCCCAGTAAACAAGGCAAAGTTCTTGAACAAATGCACTCCTGTCTTCCATTTTTTTCCCTTTTTAGAAATTACCAAAAATTCTTGAGAAATACAAGATAGCAAATGAATAAAGGCTTGCAATCTAGTAAAGAGTCTTATTACACTTCCTCAATTTTGTGAATTCATAATACTTTGCATCAGTTACATTCAACAGTCTCTAAGATGATAATTCTACGAGAGAGCAGGGTAGACAAATTGTCTCTGATTTGTAAGGATATCTTTAAAATCACTGCAACTTCTGCTTTCTAAAACCGTAATTCCAAAAACTGTTTAAGGTGAAGCTGCATTTTTAAGTAGTCATATATTTTTGACCAAGGAAATTATTTAAGATAAAGATTGTTTCTCCAGTGTGACCTACATATGGCAGTTCATCTTAGCATTGTACTATATTCAAAAGAAATATCAGGCAACTATTTAACCAACTCACTCACTTCCAAATAGAAATGGAAAGAAACTGAAATATATACTGAAATACATAGTACATTACCTTGACCAAAAAAATAGCCTTCAAATTGTATGTGTTATTCAAGTGATGCTATTCATTCAAAATCAAAATCTCTCTCTCTCTGCCTGCCTTTTTCTTATTATCCATGCCATAACTCTGTTTCTGCTGCTTAGTCTCTCATTTACCCCCCACCTTTTATTTATTTATTTATTTTTTGACATGGAGTCTTGCTCTGTCGCCCAGGCTGGAGTACAATGGCACAATCTTGGCTCACTGTAGCTTCCACCTCCAGGATTCAAGTGATTCTCCTGCCTCAGCCTCGCGAGTAGCTGAGACTACAGGTGCCCGACACCACACCTGGCTAATTTTTGTATTTTTCGTAGAGACGGGGTTTCGCCATGTTGGCCAGGCTGGTCTCGAACTCCTGACCTTGTAATCTGCCTGCCTCAGCCTCCCAAAGTGCTGGGATTACAGGCGTGAGCCACCGTGCCTGGCCTTACCCCTTTTTTTCTTCTTTCCAGGAAAGAAATTATATTGTCTCCAATAAATGTGAAAAATAATATCTACCTCATAATACTGCTTTGAAAATTAAATAAAATAATGATTATAAAGCACATAGCAGTCTGCCTATTATTTAGTAAGAGTTACACAGATTTTACCTACCTCGTTTGTAATACATATAAATATTTATTGTCTCATTTTTAAATATATAGTTGTATTAAATAAGAAATTTTAAATAAGAAAATTTACTATATAATAGTTTTGGTGAAGAAATAATATTTGAATATATCTCAGCATTTCAATTACAAAAGAGTAAAATTTATTTTTCTTCCAATCTACAATATTTGCTATATACCTATTATACACTAAGTATTATGTTGGATATCATGAACAGATAAAAATGAGATTAAATATCTGCCCACCTGGAGCTCATGGTGTATTGTGTGCAATATATGATACATGTTAGCAAACAAACAAAGTAAGTGCAAAATGCTTAGAAGGCAACATAAATGGTTCTGTGGTCGGGAATATGAATTTAAAATTTTCAAAGATGGCCCATTAAGGAGACAGTGTTGAAACTGGCTGCCAAAAAATGGGAAAGGCCTAGTCACACACACACACACACAAAATCACAATACTATAATGGCAGATCTTAAATTAAATTGTTACATGTTCTGTAAGTATTAATATGATTTATTATAATTAAAATTATAGTGTAAAACAATACTACTATCAATCTAATGACACTGGGCACTTTGCTTATAATAAAATGAAACTATTATTTATAACTTACTTCCACATAACATCTTCAATCACCAATACTTGAATATTTCCTGTTTAAAGTTACTTTTCTCTTAGAATGAATAACTTGCTGGAAGTTGTTTTACTCCTGGAAGTCACAACTTTTCTGTTCCTCTGATAGCTTCAGATCAATGAGCACTGGTTCATCAAATACATAACATCCTTAAATTTCTGTTTGAAGAATTTCCACCCATATTTTCAAGAAGCAGCAGTCAGCTATCGATTATATCTAATTGTAAAAAATAAGTTAGACAATATAAATGTCCGGAGCAGAAGTTTCTAAATATTTTGAATATATGTACCCCAACACAAATATTGCCTTTTCTTTCAACTTCAAATAAACTTAACAACATTGATTCACATGTATATTATCTGTCAATTTCTTTAAATCTTTTAGTTCTACAGTCTTAACAATTAGGCCAATTAAGAAAGTAATAGCTTAGGAAGTATCTGAATATTTACGGTAAAATTTTTGCTTCTGTCACCCATTTCTCCAGTAAAATTCTGCTTAATTCCTCCATTAATGGACTCACGTAATTCCCAGTTAAACCTTTTATTTTTTCCTTTTTTACAGCTAGTTTGATTAAAAAGTAAGACACAGGTTCTTTGGCTGCCTAACATTAAGGGAAAAAAAAATAATTTTTAAATTTCTTTTACATATGTGTGACTGTTTTGGGATACCAGAAATATTTGTTACCCCAATTTTCTTTTTTTTGAAAAACAAGATGGGATTAATCACATGTCTAAGATACAATTTCTTATATTTCTGTGAAAATGCAGCTATAGATGTCATCATGAGTAGGGACTTTTATAGTGTCATAAAAATTCAGTGTCACTATAAATTTATGCTGCTGAAAATGTCGACAATTATGGCAACTTCTACAAGGACATATTTTAAAATGATACTAAAACTTGATGCAGCAACTTTTATTTAGTTAAAAAGTAAAATTACGAACAAAAACATTTACTCTAATTTTTGAAATTGTCAATATGGATAATTAATTTTTAAAATTCTCAAATTACATCAAGGTTTGAGGGGTACTTAAAAATCATACCAATCAAAATTAAAAAGCATGAAAGCTTGTTCATGTATTCAAATGTAACAATTGATGCATATAATTAATATTTATTTACAATGTTGTTAATATAGAGTTTTAATACCTGATAATGCTATTAACAATGCAAGCATATGATGATGCTTATTTAAGAATTATACATAATCACAGCTTTATATCAGCAAACTTTTAACTCATTTCATATACTGGGGCAAAGCACAGTTACTATTTTGACCAATTTAAAAAATATATTTATATAAGGAGTGTCCCAATTCACCAATTCATGCAGAAGTATGATTCTATGTTTAGCAATAAAAGTTTCTTTGCAATAAGAAGAGTAAGCTCATTGAATGTTATACTTTTTGGCAACTACAAAAGAACCAAAGGAACTTCACATTCAAACTCAATATCTAAGTCAGAAAAGCTGCTAAATAGTTATTAGATAGATTTTGGCATATTAGACAATATTTGACATATTTTGACAGTGCTGGTGGTAGGTGTGAAATTGGCAAAGATTGGAAAGTTCAAACCAGTATCCTTTTTCCCTCTCTCCATAGCTGGGTAACTTGACACCCACCAGGAGGCTCAGCGTTATCATGGAAAAAATGCCATATTTAGAATTAGAAATTCAAAGAGCTCTAGTCTAACCCTAGAAGATAGACATGTTGTAACTTGGGCTCAGACACCATCTTACAGTTCCTATGTATAAGACACTGATATATATATATAGACATTTCCTGAGGTCAGTGCTCATATTTAACTAAGTTATGATACCTGGATAATTTTATTGTTCCTACATATATATTTTGAAATGTGTTGTTGTAAAATGTGAGTGATTTTTTTTTTTCTTAGATAGGATGCCTGCGCTACAAACTAATAAAATACTATCACTATGTTACAGATATATTTTTACCTAGTTTGTTGTACATAATTGTATTTGAAGGCATTCAGGTATGATCTCTCAAACAAGTAAGTACCTTATTTATTTGGAACAGGTAAGGAGTTGAGAAGTAACTTCTGAAAGCTCATATTGTTGCTCAGACTTCCTGCAACCAATTGATATCTCTCAATGCAATAAAAAGAAATTACTGATTACCACTTCCAGGAAGGTAGAATACACATGTGTTTCTTTTTTTTTTTTTTTTTTTTTTATACTTTAAGTTTTAGGGTACATGAGCACAATGTGCAGGTTTGTTACATATGTACACATGTGCCATGTTGGTGTGCTGCACCCATTAACTCATCATTTAACATGAGGTATATCTCCTAATGCTATCCCTCCCTTCTCCCCCGACCCCACAACAGGCCCCAGTGTGTGATGTTCCCATTCCTGTGTCCATGTATTCTCATTATTCAATTCCAACCTATGAGTGAGAACATGCGGTGTTTGGTTTTTTGTCTTTGTGATAGTTTGCTGAGAATGACGGTTTCCAGCTCCATCCATGTCTCTACAAAGGACATGAACTCATCATTTTTTATGTCTGCATTGTATTCCATGATGTATATGTGCCACATTTTCTTAATCCAGTCTATCATTATTGGACATTTGGGTTGGTTCCAAGTCTTTGCTATTATGAATAGTGCTGCAATAAACATACCTGTGCATGTGTCTTTAGAGCAGCATGATTTATAATCTTTTGGGTACATACCTAGTAATGGGATGGCTGGGTCAAATGGTATTTCTAGTTCTAGATCCTTGAGGAATCGCCACACTGACTTCCACAATGGTTGAACTAGTTTACAGTCCCACCAACAGTGTAAAAGTGTTCCTATTTCTCCACGTCCTCTCCAGCACCTGTTGTTTCCTGACTTTTTAATGATCGCCATTCTAACTGGTGTGAGATGCTATCTCATTGTGGTTTTGATTTGCATTTCTCTGATGGCCAGTGATGATGAGCATTTTTTCATGTGTCTTGTGGCTGCATAAATGTCTTCTTTTGAGAAGTGTCTGTTCATATCCTTCGCCCACTTGTGGATGGGGTTGGTTGTTTTTTTCTTGTAAATTTGTTTGAGTTCATTGTAGCTTCTGGATATTAGCCCTTTGTCAGATGAGTAGATTGCAAAAATTTTCCCCCATTTTGTAGTTTGCCTGTTCACTCTGATGGTAGTTTCTTTTGCTGTGCAGAAGCTCTTTAGTTTAATTAGATCCCATTTGTCAATTTTGGTTTTTGTTGCCATTGCTTTTGGTATTTTAGACATGAAGTCCTTGCCCATGCCTATGTCCTGAATGGTATTGCCTAGATTTTCTTCTAGGGTTTTTATGGTTTTAGGTCTAACGTTTAAGTCTTTAATCCATGTTGAATTAATTTTTGTATAAGGTGTAAGGAAGAGATCCAGTTTCAGCTTTCTAGATATGGCTAGCCAGTTTTCCCAGTACCATGTATTAAACAGGGAATCCTTTCCCCATTTCTTGTTTTTGTCAGGTTTGTCAAAGATCAGATAGTTGTAGATATGCGACACTATTTCTGAGGGTTCTGTTCTGTTCCATTGGTCTATATCTCTGTTTTGGTGCCAGTACCATGCTGTTTTGGTTACTGTAGCCTTGTAGTATAGTTTGAAATCAGGTAGCGTGATGCCTCCAGCTTTGTTCTTTTGGCTTAGGATTGACTTGGCAATGCAGGCTTTTTTTTGGTTCCATATGAACTTTAAAGTAGTTTTTTCCAATTCTGTGAAGAAAGTCATTGGTAACTTGATGGGGATGGCATTGAATCTATAAATTACCTTGGGCAGTATGGCCATTTTCACGATACTGATTCTTCCTACCCATGAGCATGGAATGTTCTTCCATTTGTTTGTGTCCTCTTGTATTTCCTTGAGCAGTGGTTTGTAGTTCTCCTTGAAGAGGTCCTTCATGTCCCTTGTAAGTTGGATTCCTAGGTGTTTTATTCTCTTTGAAGCAATTGTGAATGGGAGTTCACTCATGATTTGGCTCTCTGTTTGTCTGTTATTGGTGTATAAGAATGCTTGTGACTTTTGCACATTGATTTTCTATCCTGAGACTTTGCTGAAGTTGCTTATCAGCTTAAGGAGATTTTGGGCTGAGACAATGGGGTTCTCTAAATATACAATCATGTCATCTGCAAACAGGGACAATTTGATTTCCTCTTTTCCTAATTGAATACTCTTTATTTCTTTCTCCTGCCTGATTGCCCTAGCCAGAACTTCCAACACTATGTTGAATAGGAGTGGTGAGAGAGGGCATTCCTGTCTTGTGCCAGTTTTCAAAGGGAATGCTTCCAGTTTTTGCCCATTCAGTATGATATTGGCTGTGGGTTTGTCATAGATAGCTCTTATTATTTTGAGATACAGCCCATCAATACCTAATTTATTGAGAGTTTTTAGCATGAAGGGTTGTTGAATTTTGTCAAAGGCCTTTTCTGCATCTATTGAGATAATCATGTGGTTTTTGTCTTTGGTTCTGTTTATATGCTGGATTACTTTTATTGATTTGCATATGTTGAACCAGCCTTGTATCCCAGGGATGAAGCCCACTTGATCATGGTGGATAAGGTTTTGATGTGCTGCTGGATTCAGTTTGCCAGTATTTTATTGAGGATTTTTGCATCCATGTTCATCAGGGATATTGGTCTAAAATTCTCTTTTTTGGTTGTGTCTCTGCCGGGCTTTGGTATCAGGATGATGCTGGCCTCATAAAATGAGTTAGGGGAGGATTCCCTCTTTTTCTCTTGGTTGGAATAGTTTCAGAAGGAATGGTACGAGCTCCTCCTTGTACCTCTAGTAGAATTCGGCTGTGAATCCATCTGGTCCTGGCCTTTTTTTGGTTGGTAAGCTATTAAGTATTGCCTCAATTTCAGAGCCTGTTATTGGTCTATTCAGGGATTCAACTTCTTCCTGGTTTAGTCTTGGGAGGTGTATGTGTCGAGGAATTTATCCATTTCTTCTAGATCGTCTAGTTTATTTGCGTAGAGGTGTGTATAGTATACTCTGATGGTAGTTTTTATTTCTGTGGGATCGGCGGTGGTGGTATCCCCTTTATCATTTTTTATTGTGTCTATTTGATTCTTCTCTCTTTTCTTCATTATTAGTCTTGCTAGCGTTCTATCAATTTTGTTGATCTTTCCAAAAAACCAGCTCCTGGATTCATTGATTTTTTGAAGGTTTTTTTGTGTGTCTATTTCCTTCAGCTCTGCTCTGATCTTAGTTATTTCTTGCCTTCTGCTAGCTTTTGAATGTGTTTGCTCTTGCTTCTCTAGTTCTTTTAATTGTGATGTTAGGGTGTCAATTTTAGATCTTTCCTGCTTTCTTCTGTGGGCATTTAGTGCTATAAATTTCCCCCTACACACTGCTTTGAATCTGTCCCAGAGATTCTGGTATGTTGTGTCTTTGTTCTCGTTGGTTTCAAAGAATATCTTTATTTCTGCCTTCATTTCGTTATGTACTCAGTAGTCATTCAGGAGCAGGTTGTTCAGTTTCCATGTAGTTGAGTGGTTTTGAGTAAGTTTCTTAATCCTGAGTTCTAGTTTGATTGCACTGTGGTCTGAGAGACAGTTTGTTATAATTTCTGTTCTTTTACATTTGCTGAGGAATGCTTTACTGCCAACTATGTGGCCAATTTTGGAATAGGTGTGATGTGGTGCTGAAAAGAATGTATATTCTGTTGATTTGGGGTAGAGAGTTCTGTAGATGTCTATCAGGTCCGGTTGGTGTAGAGCTGAGTTCAATTCCTGGATATGCTTGTTAACTTTCTGTCTCGATCTGTCTAATGTTGACAGTGGGGTGTTAAAGCCTTATATCATTATTCTGTGGGAGTCTAAGTCTCTTTGTAGGTCTCTAAGGACTTGCTTTATGAATCTGGGTGCTCCTGTATTGGGTGCATATATATTTAGGATAGTTAGCTCTTCTTGTTGAATTGATCCCTTTACCATTATGTAATGGCCTTCTTCGTCTCTTTTGGTCTTTGTTAGTTTAAAGTCTGTTTTATCAGAGACTAAGATTGCAACCCCTGCCTTTTTTTGTTTTCCATTTGCTTGGTAGATTTTCTTCCATCCCTTTATTTTGAGCCTATGTGTGTCTCCGCATGCGAGATGGGTTGCCTGAATATAGCACACTGATGGGTCTTGACTGTTTATCCAATTTGCCAGTCTGTGTCTTTTAATTGGAGCATTTAGCCCATTTATATTTAAGGTTAATATTGTTATGTGTGAATTTGATCATGTCATTATGATGTTAGCTGGTTATTTTGCTCATTAGTTGATGCAGTTTCTTCCTAGCCGCGATGGTCTTTACAATTTGGCATGTTTTTGCAGTGGCTGGTACAGGTTGTTCCTTTCCGTGTTTAGAGCTTCCTTGAGGAGCTCTTTTAGGGCAGGCCTGGTGGTGACAGAGTCTCTCAACATTTGCTTGTCTGTAAAGGATTTTATTTCTCCTTCACTTATGAAGCTTAGTTTGGCTGGATATGAAATTCTGGGTTGAAAATTCTTTTCTTTAAGAATGTTGAATATTGGCCCCCACTCTCTTCTGGCTTGTAGAGTTTCTGCCGAGAGATCCGCTGTTAGTCTGATGGGCTTCCCTTTGTGGGTAACCCGACCTTTCTCTCTGGCTGCCCTTAACATTTTTTCCTTCATTTCAACTTTGGTGAATCTGACAATTCTGTGTCTTGGAGTTGCTCTTCTCGAGGAGTATCTTTGTGGCGTTCTCCGTATTTCCTGAATTTGAATGTTGGCCTGCCTTGCTAGATTGGGGAAGTTCTCCTGAATAATACTCCTGCAGAGTATTTTCCAACTTGGTTCCATTCTCCCCATCATTTTCAGGTACACCAATCAGACGTAGATTTGGTCTTTTCACATAGTCCCATATTTCTTGGAGGCTTTGTTCGTTTCTTTTTATTCTTTTTTCTCTAAACTTCTCTTCTCGCTTCATTTCATTCATTTGATCTTCCATCACTGATACCCTTTCTTCCAGTTGATCAAATCAGCTACTGAGGCTTGTGCATTCATCACATAGTTCTCATGCCGTGGTTTTCAGATCCATCAGGTCCTTTAGGGACTTCTCTGCATTGGTTGTTCTAGTTAGCCATTCATCTAATTTTTTTTCAAGGTTTTTAACTTCTTTGCCATGGGTTCAAACTTCCTCCTTTAGTTCGGAGTAGTTTGATTGTCTGAAGCCTTCTTCTCTCAATTCGTCGAAGTCATTCTCTGTCCAGCTTTGTTCCATTGCTGGTGAGGAACTGCGTTCCTTTGGAGGAGAAGAGGTGCTCTGCTTTTTAGAGTTTCCAGTTTTTCTGCTCTGTTTTTTCCACATCTTTGTGGTTTTATCTACCTTTGGTCTTTGATGATGGTGACGTATAGATGGGGTTTTGGTGTGGATGTCCTTTCTGTTTGTTAGTTTTCCTCCTAACAGTCAGGACCCTCAGCTGCAGGTCTCTTGGAGTTTGCTGGAGGTCCACTCCTGACCCTGTTTGCCTGGGTATCAGCAGCGGAGGCTGCAGAACAGTGGACATTGGTGAACAGCAAATGTTGCTGCCTGAGCGTTCCTCTGGAAGTTTTGTCTCAGAGGAGTACCTGGCCCTATGAGGTGTCAGTCTGCCCCTACTGGCGGGTGCCTCCCAGTTAGGCTACTCGGAGGTCAGGGACCCACTAGAAGAGACAGTCTATCCATTCTCAGATCTCCAGCTGCATGCTGGGAGAACCACTACTCTCTTCAAAGCTGTCAGACAGGGACATTTAAATCTGCAGAGATTTCTGCTGCCTTTTGTTTGGCTATTCCCTGCCCCTAGAGGTGGAGTCTTCAGAGGCAGGCTGGCCTCCTTGAGCTGTGGTGGGCTCCACCCAGTTCAAGCTTCCCGGCCGCTTTGTTTACCTACTCAAGCCTTGGCAATGGCAGGCGCCCCTCCACCAGCCTGGCTGCTGCCTTGCAGTTTGATCTCAGACTGCTGTGCTAGCAACGAGAGAGGCTCCATGGTCATAGGACCCTCCGAGCCAGGCACAGGATCTAATGTACCACAATAAAACATCAAATAGCAGACTTAGGCTTTAATATGGCAATAATTAAATCAAATTTAAATGGTTACATATACCAACTAATATACAGATATTAGAAAAGTTGATCAAAACGTGTAGAGCAAGAGTGTATTGTCTGGAAGTAACCCAATTCAATTATATTTGAAAATTTATTAAAAAGTAGATTTCAAATGTTTTCACTACAAAAAAGTATGTGAGGTGATAGATTTGTCGATTAGCTTGATTTAATCACTCTGCAATGTAAACATATATTATAACATCACATTGTAACTGATAAATATATACAATTATTTTTCAATCAAAAATGAAATTTAAAATATAAAAATATAAGCAGTTTGAAAGTAAAAGAGTAGAACAAACACGTAATGCACACTATCTGACATTAATATAGCAAATCCTGCTTCCTTTTGATTGTCTGCATTTCAGGGCAAATAAAATTACCAAAGACAAAAGGGATATTATATAATGACATCAGCACTATTTTCTGAAAATCGTATCTTTCCTCATGGAATCACCTGGTTTCTTTGCAATATCAATCATAAATGTAAGGTTTTATTTTGGGACTCTTAGTTCTGTTGCTTTGGCCTACAGGCTTATCATTATCCTAGGACTTGAATGGAAAGGTTACATTTTGCTTTTTCCATTCATCTTTTGATGGACTTTTTTTTATTCTTTGGCTATGACAAATAATGATGCTTTGAATATTAATATACAAGTCTTAGTGTTAATGTATATTTTCATTTTTCTTGTGTATATAACTAGGAGTGAATTGCTGGGTCATAGGGCAACTATATTTAACTTTCTTTGGAGCTTCCAGGCTGTTTTTCAAAGTGAATGCACCATTTAACATTCCAGTAAGCAAAGCATGAGTGTTTCAATTTCTTCATATTCTTGCCAGCACTTGTTATTATCTGTGTTTTCCTATATAGCCGATCTAGTGGGTAGGAAGGTAGTACCTCATAGTAATTTTAATTTTCTTCTCCCTAATGACTTGTTGAGCATCTTTTCATGTGCTTATTAGGCATTTGTATATTTTCTTTGGTTAAGTATTTATTGAAATTATTTTTTCATTTAAAAAAGATCAGTTTGTGTTCTAAGTGTTTATTACATGTTTTAGATAGAAGTCCTTTAAGAGATATGTTATTTGCAAATATATTCTCTCAGATTGTAACTTTTCATATCATTGTCTTTTGAAGCATGCAAGTTTTATATTTCAGGATTTAATGAATTAATTATAGACCTTTTTTCTCATTTGCACATCATGCTTTTGGTGTTTTATCTAAGAACTTTGCTTCATCCAAGATTATGAAGATGTTTCTGTGAGTTTTCTTCTGAAAGTGAAATAACTTTAGTTTTACATTTAGGTCTATGATCTTTTATAATTCATTTTTGTAGGTGCTGTAAGTTAAGAGTTAAATTCACATTTTTGCATGTACACATTCAATATCAGCACGTCTAGAGGACTGATTTTTACCCATGACATAGCTTGACACCTTTGTCAAATAATAACCAGTCATAAATGTAAGGGTTTATTTGTGGATTCTCAATTACTTTCCATTAGTCTGTATGATTACCATTATTCTAACACAACACTGTCTTGATTACTGCAGCTCTACACAATATTTTAAGTCAGAAAGTATAGTCTTTCAGGTTTTTTCTTTTTAAAATTGTTTTGGCTATTTTAGGTCTTTTGCATTTCCAAGTAAATTTCAAGGTTATTTTGGCAATTTCTGCCAGAAAGTATACTGAGATTGTGATATAAATTGCTTTTAACCCACTATAAATCAATTTGGGGAAAATCGCCATCTTATAAATTTGAGAGCTGCTATCCAGAAAAATGTATTGTCTCTGTTTTTAAGTCTTCTTTAATATCACTTACAAATGTACTGTAGTTTTTAGTGTATAGATCTTGAGTATACTTTGTTAAATTCATTCCTAAGCATTTTATTCTATATCATGTTACACTGAATGAAGTTACTGTCAATCTCATTTTTGTAGAGTCCATTGCTCCAATATAAAAGTACAATTAATTTTTGTATGTTGATCTCACATCCCACTACATTGATGAAATAATTTATTATTTCTGTTATTCTATTACTGTTGTTCTAGTAGGTCTTGTATATAACTTTAGATTTTCTACGTAGAGAATTATATCATTTGCAGATAAAGGCAGATTTATCTTTTCCTTTCTGATTTGAATGTCTTTTTTTTTTTTTATTGCCAAATTATACTGACTGGAAGCTATAGTAAAATGGTATATAAATGTAGAAAGGGTGGGGATCTTTGCCTTTTTCTATTCTTAGAGGGAAAAATTACCAGTAAGTATAATGCTAGTTGTACATTTTTCAAAGATGACCTTCATCAGGTGGAATAAATTTATTTCTACTCCAAGTTTATTAATAGTATTTCATCATGAATCAGTGTTGGATTTTGTCACATGATTTTTGTGCATCTAATGTGATAGAGAAAAGTTGTTCAGAAAATGGAAACTTTTCTGCATATGAGAGAGTTCTAATTGGTAGATAACTTTTAAAATGTATCTGTAAAGAGATGAAATGCCATTGAAAATGACAAATCCAAACTAATAATTAGAATTACAATTAATAATATGAATGGCTGAATACGTACTTACGCGTATTTGGTGATAGTCTAAATTAATCGTTTGAAAAGAGTAGGAACATAGTGCGAATTTGTATTTGAAATATTGTAAAGTAGAAGAGACATGACTTTTTACTAGTCACTGTATGGTAATCGCTTAACATATCAAGAACAGACAATATGACAGACATATATGATGATAGAAAAATACTCATTATTAGACAAAGAAGGAAAGTGCAGATATATCAAAAATACAAAGGGGCAAAAAACCTCAATCCCATTGGAAGATTGCAAACGGTTATCTTTCTTTTTTTGTTGTTGTTATTTTATTATTATACTTTAAGTTCTAGGGTACATGTGCACAATGTGCAGGTTTGTTACATATGCATACACGTGCCATGTTGGTGTGCTGCACCCATTAACTCGTAATTTATATTAGGTATATCTCCTAATGCTATTCCTCCCCCCTCCCCCTACCCCACGATAGGCTCCGGTGTGCGATGTTCCTCTTCCTGTGTCCAAGTGTTCTCATTGTTCAATTCCCACCTATGAGTGAGAACATGCGGTGTTTGGTTTTCTGTCCTTGCGATAGTTTGCTCAGAATGATTTGGATGAAGCATAGGGATATCTTTCTAAACATTACACAGATACACACCCACACCCACACACATCTCTAAGTAAAGTATAAAATCAAAAAACTAGAGAAATTAGGTTATAAAACTCTGAAAATATATGAATAACTTGGACAAAAATACTAAAAGCAAAAAGTGAGAATATTACATAAAGTCAAAAAGAAAAAAAATATAAGCAGCAATATTTGATACTTTATATCTAAATTCTATGTGGTTCCCAAAATGACTTGAATGGTAAATTAAAAAGAGAATATGGAAGGAGTGGACCAATGTAAGGCACATGTGTTTTTTTAATCTTTACGCTAAGTATTCATGGTACATACCTAAAGTGTGATTATGAGGACAGGGCTAAGCTAGCAGGGTCTTACCAGGGCAGGCTAGAGAGCCCACAGGACTGGTACTAGAGGTCCAAGCTTTCTTAGGCAGAGAAACATCATGAAGACTGCCTGGTCATTAGCTAGACTAAGTACCTCTAACTAGTTTCTAGAAGTTCTAGGGAGATTTAGTAAAGCTGGATACTCTGTTTTCAAATCAGCAACTGTGAAGGCAGCACATCCTGGTAGCTCAGATGCCAACTGTAGACCTGGAAAGAACTCAGTACTAGTATTAAGTACACTTAAATAGATATGTGACCTAGATGACTTACAGGATCACTTGTTGAGTCTCGGGTTTTATTCAACCATAGAAGCATACGGTAGTTCTAAAAGTTGTAGGTATATTCAGAAAAGACAAACAAATATTGACAATGCAGACGACTTCTCAAACTCAATGTCACATATTGTATGATTTGGTTAGTCATTCATTTGAAGATTCCAGCCCTATCAGAGTAGGTGGGAAAATATTCTGATCATCCTTATTACATTTTTATGTGTTTAAGGATTCCTAGGGCTATTTAAAATCAAACCTAAAAGCAGCTATTTATTAATAAAGAATGTCATATTCATCTCCACTTCTGCTAACAATGAGTATCAACATCCTTATTTTCTTACTTATTGATCCTAAACAATTCCTTATTTCTCATGAACTTATCTATAGCCTGATGATTTTAAAATATTTGCTTTATATATCTTAAGTTCATTGTATTTATTCAGGTGACTATGGTTTTATGGCAAGTAATGCTGGATTTCTGTGTATGAGGGTTATATGTATTTTGTTTTTAAATAAATGTAGTGTGATGAATGTAAATAAATGTAAAGAAAAATTTTGGTAAAAAGTATAGCTTATAAGTAAGATGAATATGGATAGATATGGCAACATTTTTGAAGATAATATGCTGACTGACTTATGTTTGTGAAGCAATAACTTAATGTAAAGTTGAAGAAAAAATAAAAAAGCAGTAATAACATAAAATAATGTTGAGATAAATACAGATAAAGAAGTTTTCTGCCTTAGGTAGAAATAAGGTATATTGAAGAATATATAAAGATAAAAGCTCACACACACATTCATACACATACACATATAATGCTCTTTAATTAACAACATAACTTTAATATATTTCTGTATCCAAACTTAAAAATCTGTATCTCTGTTTCCCCTCTTCAGACTTCAGGTGCAGAAAGTTGAGTTAATCATATTCCTCAGTTAATGGCATGGTATCTTCATTGGTATGTCAAGGCATTTGCATTTTTAAAATATCTTACCCGATATTTTCAGTTTTTATTAAATCACTAGCACACCCCAATAACACTCGAATATATTTTAAAATATCCCTTGGATATGTATACAGTTATGTGAAATAAATAGCTTTATGTTCCTGTATGTGATTGTACTTATTTCTATGTAATTTACCAATGAAAATTATATTCTTAATTAAATAATTTTGATATATACTTGTACTTCGATGCCTCCAAGTAGAGAAATATTTTTGAGTGTTTGTCTCCTTGCACTATATTTTTTGAAGTCAATTAGTTTATAGAAGTCACAGTCTCTTAATGCAAATTTGCTTTTAAGCGAAAATATTTACTGCACACAATTTAAAACAGTGTTTTAAAGCAGTTAAAGTGATAACATTTAAATCAGTGTAGGCTGTAAATTTTAATTTTATCCTATAATTAGCCTTTTTTAAAATTTATGTGTGTTCAGTATGTATTACTTATTTAAAAATTTAGCATAGAAAATCTCTTTGTATTTTTACAGTATAACATAAAATGTGGATATATTAACGTTACTGTTTCACATAAGCAAATTATTAACTAAATTATTAAGAAATCATATTTATATTTTTCTTAGTAAGTCACTGGCTCTAGATTCTAGATTTTGAAGCGTAGGTCACAAACTTTAGCCTATTGCAGTTTGGTCTGGTGAACTGATTTTCCTTTATCAAATGTTTAAACTGGAAAAAAACACCTAATGTCTTTCAGCATTAATTCTTCCATTTCAAAATGTGGGGAAGCAATAATACTTTCTTCACAGAACTGTGAAGAGATTGTAATGATGCCTAACACATAGTAGGAGCAAAACAAGTGACAAATAAATATTATAATGTTGAAGACTATATGATCATTTGCTTGCAAATGCGCAAATGCTATGTTTATTATTTTTCTTTATATTTCTTCATTTAATGGGAGACATTATGGTCAAGGACAGATTAAAATCTTTCTCAAAAAAATAAAATAAAATCTTTCTCAGTTTTACTTTTTCCTCACTCACACCTAAGTTCTTATTAGAACTTTTAGTCATTTCATGTTTTTAATTTTAAAATATAAGAACTCTTTCCATTATTTTAAAATTATAAGGGACCTGTCCAATCACTGCACAGTCTCAGGGCTTATGTTAATCTGAGTCAAATGATGAAGAAGAATTATAACTTAAAATTATTAGAGATAGAGAAATAACAATTATCCAAACATTTGTGAATTATAATTGTAACTAATGCCTCACATTGGAGCTCCTATTTTTCAATAGTTAATCCTTTATTTGTAAATTAGACATTATTCTGACAAGACTATTGTTCCATATTTTACAGGGGATAAAATTTTAATAGAAGTAAGATATGCTAAAAACAAATTACACTAATTTGTGTCCAGAATATCATGTGAATCAGGCATAATAAAACACAACCCTTGCTGTTACTACTACACACAAGAGGCTGTAACCATATGTGTAATTATGTAAGATTGTCACAGAAACATTATCTAACATTAAGAAGAGTGACAGTCTGCAACATCTATCTTAGAGGTGTCATGCCCTGAGATGAAGTATTTTCTTCATTAGAGCTTGGTAGCTATGTATAACAGGAGTCAACAACCAGTGTGATTTTATATCTGTTACAATTAATAAATCAAAAGATTGAAATAATTAAACATATACTTAAATAAAATCAGGAATGCTATGTTCTAGTTAATTTAGTTTCTGGCAAATAATTGTAAACATTAAAAAGAGATTGGAAATTATATGAAAAAATAGCTGAGATTAAGAACTCAATAGATTGTTTTAACAGTCATTAGAGATAACTAAATAGAGAATTATTAACTAATTTATAATGTACCAATTGAAGCATGAAGGAACAAGAAAATGTATATTACCAAAACAGTGCAAAAAACATAACATAAACTATGAAGAGATCTAGAATTGCACGTAATTTATACCTCAAAAAGAAAGTTGAAATAAATGAACGCAAAATTTAAAGAGATAAGGGTCAAGATTTTACAAAACAAATGAAATGTGTCAAGCACTGATTCAAGAAACTCTAAGAAGCTAAAGAAAATCACACAAAGGCACATTACATAAAACTACATGGATGGTTCAATATGCAAAAGTCAATAAATGTGATATATCACATCAACACAATGAAGGACAAAAACCATATGATCATCTCAATAAATGCTGAAAAAAATAACAAAATTCCACATCTTTTTAAAATTTAAAAAAACTCCCAACAAATTAGGTATACAAAAAATGTATCTCAACACAATAAAGGCCATATATGGCAAGCCACAGCTAACAGTATATAAAATGATAAAAAGTGAAAAGCTTTTTATCTAATATCAGGAACAAGACAAGGATACCCACTATCTCTACTCACCATAATAATATGTCAGAAAAAAATAAGAAGTATCCAAATTGGAAGAAAAGAAGTTAAATTGTCTCTGTTTGCAAATGCATAATCTTATATATAAAATACCCTAAAGAATCCACCAAAAGTTGTTAAAACTGATAAATGATTCAGTAGCATTGTGGGATAGAAAATCAACATACACAAATCATTCGGTTTTCTGTAGACTAAAAATTGACTATCTGTAAAAGAAGTCAAGAAAATCCTAGTAATTATTCCTAAGTATTTTGCTGATTTTGCAGGGTTTCTAAATCCTGAAAAATCATTAAAATTTGAAAAATCCTACATTTAAAAATCCTGCAAAATCAGCAAAATACTTAGGAGTAAATTTAACCAAGGAAGTGAAAGATCTGCACACTTAAAACATAAAACATTGAAAGAAATTGAAGAAGATACAAATAAATGGAAATATATGCCATGTTCATTCATAAACTTAACTAATATTGTCAAAATGGGCATACTACCTGAAATGATTTACAGACTTAATGCAATCCCCACCAAAAGGCAATGACAGTCTTCTCAGAAATAGAAGAAATAATCCTAAAACTTACATAGAACCACTAAAGCATCCAAATAGCCAGAGCAATCTTGAGCAAAAAGAACAAAGCTGGAGGCACAACACTACCTGACTTGAAAAAACACTACAAATCTGTAGTAACCCAAATAGCATGATACTGCCACAAAAACAGACACATAGACCAATGGAACAGGATAGCAATCCCAGAAAATATCCATGCTTTTATGGCCCCTTGATTTTTCAAGGAAGATTTCAGGAACATTCAGTGAGGAAAGGATATTTATTCTCTTTAATACTTGATATTGGGAAAGCTTGATATCCACATGCAGAAGAATGAAATTGGATCCTTATTTCACATCTTATAGAAAAATCAGCTAAAAATGAATTAAAGATTGAGGATAATATTTGAATCTGTGAAACTGCTAGAAGACTACATAGGGGAAAACTCCATGAAATAGGTCAGGGCAATGATTTTTAGGATATGACCCCAAAAGTACAGGTAACAAAAACAAATATGGACCAATGGGATTACATTAAATTTATTATACTTTTTTTGGCACAGCAAAGAAAACAACAGAATGAAGAGGCAGCTCATGGAATGGGGGAAAATATTTGCAAACCACACATCTGATAAGGGGTTAATATCTAAAATGTATAATAAATAACTCAGTTGCAAGAAAATAAACAGATTTTAAAAAGGGCAAAGAACCTGAATATACATTTTTTTCAAAGAACACATACAAATGGCCAACAGATATATGAAAAGATGCTCAACATTACTAATCATCAGGAAAATGCAAGTTAAAATTACAGAGACATCCTCTCACACCTGAGATATCAATTCACACCTTGCTATTATCAAAATGACAAAATATAACAAGCGTTGGCTAGGATGTGGAGAAGCAGGAATCCTTGCACATTGTTGTGGTGAGTGGAAATTAGGAGAACCATGATGGAAAACAGTGTGAAGCGTCCTCAAATAATTAAAACTAGAACTAATATATGATCCAGCAACCCTACTACTGGGTATATAACCAAAGGTAACAAAATTTGTATGTTGAAAGAGATACCTGCACTCTCATGTTCATTTCAGCATTATTCACAATAGCAGAAGCTGGGGCTGAGGGATATTGGGGTGACAGAGGATACAAAATTTCAGCTAAGAAGAGGGAATAAGCTCAAGATATCTATTATTTAATATAGTAACTATAGTTAATAACAATGTTTTGTATTATACTTGAAAATTGCTAAAAGAGTAGATTTTAACTGTTTTCTCCACAAATAAATATGTGAGGTAATACATATGTTAAATAGTTTGATTTAGTCACTCTTCAATGTATACATATTTTTAAACCTTATGTTGTATACCACAATTTTATACATTTTTATTTGTCAAATAAATTTAAAAAATTAGGCCAGGTGCTCACAACACAAAAACAAATCAACAAAGCAAAACAAAAAGAAAACCGAGATTATTTTCAAAGCAGCCTGGGAAAAAAGCAGCATATTACTGCTATCTGAGCAACAATAATGATAGCAGACTTCCCAAAGAAACAATCAAGGCCAAAAAGTACTAAAATTATATCTGGACACTACTGGAAAAAAAGCCTACTGATCGATAATTCTATACCCAGCAAATATGTTCTTAATAATGCAGGCAAAAATAAAACTATTTCCAGAAAAAAAAAAAATGTCATTGTTAGTGCTTTCTGTCCCCAGCTTGGCTAAAATTTGCTGGACGTTAAGAATTACAGAGTAAAACCAGAGCACATATTTGTAATGGCCAAAATACATGAAATAGTAATTCATTGGCAAATTGAAGTAACAAATGTTCTAACTTTCATCCTCAAAACATCATCTTAAAATGGTACTAGGGGCACATACCATGGTTGAAGCTCCTTTATTTAAGCATTTGTTTGATTTTGCATTAAATATTTCCGTCTCTAACTAGCTAGGGCCTCACTGCTTCAGATTGAAACTGGCAGTAGTAAAGTGGTTATTTGTTGCTTCTCCAAATCCCTGCTTTGAGCTTCTTTCTTACATCCCTATCCCACCCCCATGCACTGCTGTGCTAGACATCTTGGAATACCTGAAGAGTCAGAGCAAGGAAATATGAAGAAATGATAAGGGCAAAGGAAAATCTTTACTTGCATGGTTCCTCTGGGAGATTATTAGTGTTCTCTGAAGCTGAAGCTGGCAAAAAGTCCTAGTCTGTCTCCTTCCCCAGGATTCTTTTATAGAATCTCCAGTGACCCTGTAATTCTGTCTCCCAGATATCCCTTATACAGGAGAGCTAAGAACTACTTTCTGATTTCCTAGAATTTCTCTTCCAGATTCTTCCTTCTAGGTATTTCAGTCCTCTAAGTGGCCCTTGTAGATAGAACCCTAAATGACTCCAAGCCACCACTCCTCTCATATGGCCCACATCCAGTACATGAAAACCCTTGCATTCCTCATTCCAACAAATTCAGAGTGGAGTCCTATAGTACTGAAATGGGAGTCTCCTGACCCTACCACTATAAGGGTTAATATTTTATTTCTAGATTTCTTAGGCATGAGTCAGACCTTGGTTTATGTCCCCAAAATGTAGAACAGAAAACTTCCTGGAAGCAACACATCTCATGCCTGGCTAAAGGTTTCTCACAAACCACTTTTCATAAAGTATATTTTCCTTACAAACATATTTGCTTTCCTCTGTTACGACCTGCTTTTAGTCCTTAACATTGCCATTGTTTTCAACAGTTCCGAAATGTCCTGTGAAAATTGCCATATGTATATTTCTTTTCTATTTATTTTGAAAGTTAACTCTATTGTGTCTTGGCACCTGTCAATTTTGATGCCTATTTCCATTGGTTCTCTTGCTATATTTGTGAATGACTGGATGACTATTTTCATTTTGGTGCAAGAATTTCTAACATTTACTTTCTATGTAAAATATAAATTATTTGTATTTTTAACTTCTGATAGCATGCAATATAATCCAATACAAATCAAGTATGAAAAGATTATTATTTTAAGACTTAGAAAACAGAAAGTTATGACTTTTAATTTTACTTACATCCAAAATAAATATTCCCTCTTAAGAATCAGAGTCAAGGAATAGTGACAAAGTCTACGGGAAAAAATCAAAATCCAGATCCCATCAATAATAATGGATTTTTTTTCAGAGAATCTTTACTTGGAAGACAAAGGATAAAGGAGTTTGACAAAGTTGGATAGTTTAGACACGTATCCTAACTTGTGATGCTTACCCAAAGTGAGGCTATTTTGAGTTTTGTCTATCATTATAGTCAAGTAATTGTGACATAGTCTCGCCAGTAAAGAGCAGCTTTAAGTACAGTAAACCTATTTTACACATCAGCGCATTAAAGAACATACCTCTATAAAATATGATTGTCATGGTTGTCATCATATCAGTGAAAAAAAGTGGAGAATGCCATAAAAGAAAGTTTACTGAGCATATCACAAGGAGTGGGGGAAAGGGAAGATATTGCTTACAACTGAAGACATACCCTACAGCTGGTATTCAGCCCTTACCTAAACTTGACTTACACAATTCTGTTTACACCAACCAAGTTAGAGGAAAACAGAAAAAATACATACTGCTATAGATTTTCATTGGGGAAACAAATGAACCTCACAAGAAGTTCCTGCAACTCTGTAGTGTCTATACTGACATTCATAATGCCAAGAGGGCTTTGTAATCTGGGGATTCCTGAGTGGATGATGAAATAATCATTTATACATTTAATGCTGCTCTTAAAAGCTAGAAATTGAATGTCTCTACAGTACATAGTCACAGAAGTTTGTATTTTTAGATTATAATTCTCTTCTCTTCTGAATCCCTCAACCCCAGCGCAACATTTCTCTGAAGGAATGAGAGGTATATGAAACATTTAACATTCAGAAGATTCTCTTGTAATTTTCAGGTTACATGCATTGTCTTCTGTATGTATTATGAATTTATTTCAAATGGGAAAGGAGACCTTGCATAATGAGGCAAAGCTTTTAAACAAGATCATCTTCTGTACAAGGCATGGTTCTCTTTTTTTTTTTTTTTTTTTTTTTGGAAGCTTAGCTCTGTCTTAGTTACACAAAAAAGGAAGATTTAGAAGCATGTAAACCAATAATAATTATTCAATCTAAGCTGTGAGGGTAACTTACTATGGGCACTGGAGGCTGAGATGGGATATTGTATTTGCATATATACAGTATATGGAAAACTATCCTACCATTTTATAGAGCAATAATCATATTTAGTTTAATGTCTTTTAAGTCCCATAAAATGATATTAGAAAATTTTGCTATTTGGATGGTGAGCAATCAAAGCTGTGGTGTTAACTCATCATAACACTACTAGTTTGACTCTTCAGGCTTCATTAAATTGGGGACATAAATATGCCAGATCAACCAACTGAAATTGGAATGCTCCTATTTCGGGGTTTAGAGTATGCTGAATGAGTTTGGTACCTTTTTTACATTTCTAGTTAGGTACTGCACTCGCCTACCTTGTGATTGCATGGCCGTTTCAGCAAGGATTAAGATTAATGGATATCATTAATTCTCAACTTTATGCCATGACTCTCCTGAGGCTCCCATAAAATAGACATGCCCCAAATAATCTTCTTTCACCTATTCCTCATACTTTTTTTTACTTGTACACCTAACGCAAGCCCAAAATGTGTCTTGTGGCTGTTCCAACTTACAGCACTTCAGAGCTAAACTGTGGCAACACTGTGGGTGTATTAGAACACTACCTGAGACTGGCTAATTATAAAGGAAAGAGGTTTAATTGACTCACAGTTCTTCAGGCTTCACAGGAAGCATGGCTAGGAGGCCTCAGGAAACTTACAATCATGGCCGAAGGCAACAGGGAAGCAAGCACATCTTACGTGGTGGCAGGAGAAAGGGAGAGAGAGCAGGGGAAATCTCAGATGCTTATCAATTAGATCTTGTGAGAACTTACTATCACAATAACAGCATGGGGGAAACCACCCCATGATACAATCACCTCCCACCAGGTCTGTCTCTCCACACATGAGGATTACAATTTGAGGCGATATTTGGGTGGGGCACAGAGCAAAACCATACCAGTGGCTAATTTCAGAACAGTATAGGAGTCAAAATAAGTTAAATCATCTAATTTATATAAACTGTCTTTTGCTAACTGAGTATTTGAAGTTTAGAGGTTCTGTCTCTGCCACCTCCCTTGGAACTCACTAATTGATTGTCAAAATGAGGAAGAGTGATCTACGATGAAGTTAAAAATATTTAAATCATTTAAACACAGATACCAGGAACAAAGTGAATTGTATTTTATGATTTTTAGCAAATTTTAAAAAATATTTAAATGTTGAGGAGACCAATGTTATAAAAATATAGGCCATATTTATACTGCTTGTTGTGGTCCATATTTAATTTTTAATAAATGATCTATGTCTATCCATAACAAGAAAAAAGAGTCATTTTGAAATATAATTCTTCCTTATTTCTTTCTGAAAAAATTCTGTATATCTAGTGAATTGAGATTGGTACTATTTGTTCTTATAGCGCTCTCCCTTGGAGGCAACCCCATGATTTACACAGGATGCTTATGTATTTAAAACTATGGGCATTAAGACCCTCTTCTTACTGCCATAGGCATCAGTGAGATGATCTGAAGGAGAGAGTCAAAAGTGAAAAGCAAATCTTTATTCATTTCTGATAATGTTGAATGGCATAGAAATAATCCCAAAATCCAAAATTGAAACCTAGACAACATTAAAAAAATTACTACTACTAAACTTGTAGTTGTAATACCATATATTGTCTCACAGTAACATTTATCACTCTACTCTTTATAGCAAATGTAAACTTGCTCAGTTTGTTAAAAGATATTTAGGCACTCTAGCCTAGAAATATAGCAAATACTTATTACATTATTTAATAAAAACATATTCTGAGTTCTAAATAAACTCATAAATACCTATTTATAGATTAGTGATCTGGAATCTATTAAACAAATAGATATTGTATTCCTGTCTGCATAAATTGCTTTTATATCCTTAAAACATTCTAATTATCTCTTTATCCATTACCAAGCCACATGCAAAGGATAATGTCCAATATAATTGAATAATAGTTATTTGGCAATTTTTAAAAATATTTCTTGTTGCTTAAAAGTATTTTGAGCTTGTTTCAAGGTAACTATATTGAAGAAAAACACACATTATATGAAAAGAAAGCTGTTACTGGTTTAGTAGAAAACCAGAAATAGTTAAAATTTACAAACAATAAAGATTAATTAGTGAACATTTTAATAATTACTGGATTATTTTAAAATATCCAAATTTATCAGAATACAAAGTTTGTCTTTCAACTTGCATGATTCATGTCAGTATTAGCTGTCCTATTGCTGCATTATTTTTAAACTAAAATTTCTTTCAATATAAATGGTTCAAAGTTACAGGCAATTACTGAGAAATAAAAATAGACAATTATACTACTTTAATATTAGGGTAGTCTTTTTACCGAAGTATTTATTCTACTGCTAAATATTATACATCATAAAGAATATGTTCCCCTCATACTTCAGGGTACAGGGAGTTCAAAAACATATATTGGTAGAAAACGTATCTCACCCTTATTTTCTTACAAGGCACATTGTCAGAAGACTCTTTTCACAGCTCAGAGCCATTATATCCCGAATGTCAATTGAAAGTTGTTTGCTTGGTTTCCAGTAGAGAGTTAGTTATTGTGTATCTGTCTGCACTATTCTCATTGTGAGTGACAATCATAGACTATTCTGCTGAATACCACCCCTGTCATTGTTGGTTGGCGTTTGCTACTTGACAATTTTGTCTTTTTTCACCTCACTCCTTACAAGTGGATAGAAAAATCGGGTAAATTCATCAGAAGAAATACAAAGTCAACTCAGCTTTCAAAACCCTGCCTGCTGTCATTTTCTATAGTTAAGATTTTTACCTGAAGCATTGAATATCTCACCCTGGCATCAGACTGCAGTAATTAATCATTAAATAGTGATTGAAGCAGTGGACCCCAGAAAATATCTCCATACACTACCATATGCTGGAGCCAGCTGCAAGCTAGTACTTAGAGAGAAGCAGCACAGAGGAGAACCGTGCCTGACAGTTCCCTGCTGTGAAGTCCAAGTACAGTGTGCTTCTAACTAAGGGCCAGAAAGAGAACGCTTGCTTGTGTTGACCTTCATTACCTGACACTGTTTAAAAGACAAAATGTCAGTGTTAATGTACTGGAAGTTTAAACATTTAATCACATTTTAATGAGGACACCAGCACTTTTTTTTCCACACTTTATTATTTTTCTTCTTTTTTCCCTTAACAAAACAAATCACTGTAGCAATATTTATCTGTTCACAACAAAAATTGACTACACACTAAAAAGTAAAAAAGTAATGTATTTTAAAATCTTTTAAAACGTGAAGGAATAGCTAGAGAGAGAGATGGATGTTGTCTTCAAATATTTAAAAGACTACTATTGTAGAGAAAATAAAGTAAATCTGTTGTCTGTTTCTCCACAGGGAATTAATAGATCTCATGAGTGTAAATTATTGAAACATATATTTGAATTCAACTTAAGATAGAATGTATCAGCAATTAGAATTGTCCAATAATGCAACAGCCTCTGTCTTAAGGAAATGAGCTTCCCACTACATACATGTACTTAAATGCACTGAGGTTGTAGTAGGAATTCCTTGAGAGAGTAAGATGTTAGAACACATGATTCTATCAAGAGTTTTAAATTCAAGTTTACAAACAATATTGACCAACTAATATAGGCTAAACATTGCATTAGATTTTTATTTATTTATTAGATTTAAAAATATGTCAACCTTTCTTGTTTACTGACTATAGAAGGTAATTCTTGTTTACAATAGGGATTTATTTGTGCTGACATAAAAAGTAAAAGTTTGCTTGGTTTGTATTAGATATATTTTATACATCATCTCTATTATCCAAACATACATACATAACTGACATTCATGGATTTTCTTTTTGAACACAACCCTTCAGAGTTGATTGCCAAATTTACAACTGGAGAATGCATTCTAATCATATTTTTTGTTGCAACTTTGGATAATGTGTTTAAAACAGAATTATTAATCTTATACTAAGAAGATCTACAAAAAATTGTATGATTCACAACTGCCATCTCTAGGTATTGTTATTTTATTCCCATTAAATAGATGAAGCAACCTAATTCAGAATGGGTAAATAAGAGTACCCAAAGCAGTAAACAGAATATCTGCACACAAAGTTGAAGTATTTGAACATGAAAAATTTCCAAGGAACTTTAGTTAATTTCCTGCGAACTGTTTTAGCTGTTGTAATATAAAGGTAAAGCTTTGTTCTTCCCAGGTGAGAACACATGAATAGATCAGGGATAAGAAGGGTATTTGCAAGACAGATGAAAGAAAGGGAAAGAAAAAGAAAGAGAGAAAAGGAAGGAAGGAGGGAGGAAGGGAGGGAAGGAAGGAGAGGGGGAGGAAGAGAAAGACATTTTTATTTGTTAAATCATAGACATTCTAAGTTTACACTTTTTTATTTTATCTAGAAACTGTTATTTTTGTTCCTTTGTTTTCTTGATGCTAATATCAGAAATGTTTATAAAACGACAAAAATACAAATGAGAATATTTACAGCTCTATGTACTTGAGTGGCAGTGTTTCCCTCACAGATGATACTGCATGGCATTTAGTGGTACTTGTATTAGTGTGTGTATATGTGCTTTTGGGTGTTCAATTCCTTCAAGCAACAATTGCAGGATGGAGGTGAAGGAGATATTTGAGGTTACCTTTTGATTTGCTGAAATGTGGTAGTTTTCCTTTTTGTTATAACTTTGTTATAATGAAATGAGAATTAGAATCAAGATGGCTCACAAATGGAAATCATCTGATAAGATGTGTGAATACAAGCTTTTTGCCAATTAAAGGTTCTAGTCATGATGACCTTTAATATATTTTTTTTCTCTTTCTTTAGGATTAAAGTATGTTAATTCCTTATGCATAATTTTAAATCTCAATTCTATTTGAGATCGTAGTGCTCTGTATCTCTACTTCTGCTTTTAAAAATAACAGCTGCTTACTTGAAGACTGCAGTTAGTTGAAAATATATCTGTCTTTAGTTTATAGCTTTTGTGCTTTTCTTGGTGGACAGATGTCTTCAGTTTTCTCGTGATTTCCCTCCAAAATTCTATATTAATGCTCAAGACAAAAAAATAAAGAGAATAAAGGGATATTTCTCAAAGCTAGATACCAAGTTTATGTTAGTCTTTAAATTTGTCTCAAATTCATTTAGACTTATATTTTATTTATAGGCATCTAATTTCTTTGTCATACACCCTTAAAATATAAGTGTTTCCTGACTTATATTGAAAAAATCTTCTAAATAAATTCTAGGCATTAATCTATAATTTTTGAAAAAATAATGCTCTTTCAAGATTAAAGGTAGTACAATGATCTAATTTAGGACTGAAACATCCATTTTGCTTTCCCATTGTAAACAAAATTTCCTTGAAGTTAAATTTGTCAGTAGCAGCAATTCTTTTTTAAAAATTGTTTTTTTGCTAATTTATATCATACAGATAAAAGTATTCATGGATATATAGTTAAAAAACAAGAAAACCCTCAAAAGATCTCTATTTTTAGAAAATTAAGTTTAAATAATGTTGGGCAAATTTGGAGGATCATATATTACTGTTATGAATGAAGCAATATGAAAGGTAAAAACACAAAGTTGGCACCTTGTTTCTGAGTCCATTTATTAGGCAAACCCTTGAAATATGTACTGTTTTGTAAAAAATGTACATTTTACTACATCGACTAAGATATGTGGGCTAAAGTAGAATTAACATGCCACTGATGTACACACAAATTCAAGCCCTCTGTGTGACATAAATTCAAATAAATACCAATTAATGAAATTTTTAAAATTCAAAAAAATATAAATGAAGCTACTTGAGAGGTAGTGTACATCTATCTAAGTTAGTTTCATGTAAAGAATAGTTTCTTGGAAAACATGGTACATCTTTTGCAGTATAAACGTAAAGCAATCAAAATAGCTTTTAATTAAAGCTCTTTCTCAGTTCACTAAGGAATACGGAGAGAATGCCAAACTATATTAATGTACTCCATTATGACTTTCACTATATTTTACAACTTGAAAAATTTTCATTTTTATGGTGCCATCAGCCTGCTACTTAATAGAAAATGTTTTATTGACATTTATGTTCTTTACCTAATGATGTGTATTTAAATGATGGCTGTCATTTTCATTAGAACTGACTGTTGAAAGAGTAATAAGAATGAGAATACAGAAACCTGGTCTCATTTTAATTGTACAAACTGAGAACATAACCTTGGGCTAAACATTTCACCAATTTGACTACAACATTTAATTTAAAAATAATGTATATCTCCAATATTGTATGATCATAGTTATTGTGATTTATTATGCTGACACATGAAATATATGTATATATGTATATTTATATGTGTTGTTTTCTATTTGTTCTTAAAAATAAATGTGCTGGCCGGGTGGGGTGGCTCATGCCTGTAATCCCAGCACTTTGGGAGGCCAAGGCAGGCGGATCACAAAGTCAGGAGATTGAGACCATCCTCGCTAACACAGTGAAACCCTGTCTCTACTAACAGTACAAAAAATTAGCTGGGCATGGTGGCGGGCGCCTGTAGTCACAGCTACTCGGGAGGCTGAGGCAGGAGAATGGCGTGAACCCGGGAGGCAGAGCTTGCAGTGAGCCGAGATCGCGCCACTGCACTCCAGCCTGGGAGACAGAGTGAGACTCTGTCTCAAAAAAAAAAAAAAAAAGATGCTTATTAATTATTTTAAACCTTTTCATCTGAATGTATTAATGTCATCAATGATTATCAGAAAAATATTAGGCTTGGTATAGAAGTTATTCCAAAGACACAATCTGCTAATATGCCCAGTATTGATTAATATGTATCAATAGAAGTCATTTAGATGTATAATTGATGATCACAAAAATCCTGTTCCTTCAAACAAGTGTTGAATTGTAAGCTATATTCAGCTTTTATTTAGTTATTTTTTATTAATATTAAACAAGGCAGTAAGAAAATTATTCATTACAGTCACCATTCTATTTCTTGTGAAATTATAATTTGTGGTTTTTTGCTCTTAAAGATATGTTCAACATTATGTTCTTAAAAAAAGTTGTCAATAAAGTTTTTGTGATCTAGAATAAAGAACCTAAAAAAATTGTACTAAAGAAATTGTATTCAACCTTCTATAACTAGCAGTACAGTATAGTTTAACTTATTTTTGTAGTGAAGTATTGAATAGAAAACAAATAATTAATATTTACTTCTAAAATGTAACATGCATATACTCTATTTCAACTTATTGAGGACATTTATATTCTTCCAGTATAATACCTAATTAGAATTTCTATCATGTCTTCATATTCAGTTATGACTTTATTATTCTGTCCTATGTACTTACCTTACATATAATGCCATTGTTGCATTGATATACTGTTTTGTAATTATTTGCTTTTGATCCTGTAGTAGAGAGCGTTCCAAACGGCTCCCAATGGTTCCTGTCTCCTGTATAGCCTACTCACATATTGAATCATGGTTGTTCCTGTGTGACAAAATGAATACAAAGTAAATGATAATGTTTCACTTCTTAGGCTAGGTCATAAAATCCAATGTCATTTCTGTTTTGATTTCTTGACTTATCTGCTCTGGGAAAAACCAACTGCCATGTCATGAGGAAGGTCAAGCAGCGCAGTAGAGAGGCCTAGGAGGAAAGAAGCAAAGAACTCCATAAACACCATCATTAACACTTTAGCCATGCATGTGGACACTGTCAGACACTTTAGCCTGATCTGACTGTGACTTCATGAGAGACTCCAAGTCTGGTCTACTCAGTGTAGCCACTCTTGATTTTCTGACCCACAGAAACTATGAGATACAGTAAATTAATATTGTCATTTTAAGTCATTTTATTTTTGGAGTGAGTTGTTAAACAGCCATACGTAGCTAATAAAATGTCTTAATTTCTGTAAGTTTTTTGGACATATGGACTGTACTTCTTTTCTGTATTGCAGATACTTAACACAATGCTAGCCACAAAGTGGAAGCTCAGTTAATGTTGGCTGAATTTAAATAAATAAATGTAAATATAATCTCCTTGTTGGTGCTATAGGTTTAGAAGGGGCTTAAAAAGGCAGTAAATATCTATTATTCAAAATTGGCAGAAAAAATTGTCCAACATCAGCTTGGCCAAAAAGCTTAGCATTTTAGGCAGAACATGATATTAAATAATTTTATGCATCAAGGCAATTGATCTAGTTGTTCTGATTTTAAAAAGTTAACTATCTTAGTAAGCCTAGTCACAAAATGTTCTACTCAAAATTAAATATTTCCTAAGAACTATCTAAAATCTTTAAATGGTCAAGAAAGTTAATTTGTAATGCCTACACTTGATTTTTATCCCCAGTTTTGTTTTGTTTTGTTTTGTTTTTTCTGATTCTATGGCAGAAATTATTTTTTTGGATCTCAGCTCTTCAGGCATATTAACCAGAAACAAGTAAAAAATAAAAACTGTACAAGTAAGGCTTAAATTAATTCTGACAAGCTGTAAACGCTTTTTCTGAATAGATTTTGAGAAAACTGGATGAATTCTACTTAAAAGTCATGCCTCTTCATTAATAAAGTTTTGGAATTATTTTTTATTGAGATGTTCTAAGAATTATTCATTTGTAGAATGTTTCTGTATTATAAACATTTTATTAGATATCAACATTAGATATGTATTATTATAATTGATTCTAGAAATAGACAATTCTTTTGGATCAAAGAGAAAAACTAAATAATTTTACCAGTTTAAGGTAGAAATAAGATACCAAAAAAAGAGATGTGAACCAGGAACAAGAATAAACCTATTATCTAAACACAGGTATAATTTATTTTAAGTTTCTGTCAATCAACTGATGACAAATGATTTGGATTTGATACTAGAATGCCTAATATATCACATACATTTTATCAATTATTTAAATCAAAAAAGGGTTTATCTCTAATATTGTTTGCCTTTCAATGAGTCATTTTTATTGTCATTCTAAATTCTCATGTTACAAAATGACTTTGAGTATCTTTAAAAAGAGATTCCTAAGCTTCAGTGAACTCTGGTAGCATTTGTTACTGTCCTGATGCTCTGCAAGAATGAGCCCAGATTGGACGAAGACTTGCATAATCAATTCTCTAACATGGAAGCACCGTTTTGAGTCAACTTTACATAAATATACCATTGATTTGCAGATTTACTAATTACAGCTTCTTATTGTGAATGTCTGAGGCCTTTTAAAAAAATTAAGTTTGGTCCATTTGATACTATAATTTGATTATTTCATAATCAATATAAATAAGAGTAAGAAAATAAAGTAATGGTTTCTGTGAAGGAGTAATTTGTTTAATGCCTGAACAGAGGGAAAGACCACGAAGCCAATGATATAAAAACAAAACAACTCACCAATTCATTTTATTGGCTATTAGTAGATGCGGTCATGTTAAGGTAGAGAAGGAAACTAGAAGTGAAGAGAATATTATGGTGAACAACAAAGTAAATTGGAGATAAAAATGTAGAGAGATTTAAACATGATCAACATTATATATTCCTTAACTGTCCCCCAAACCAACTTTAACTTTCAGACTTTGAAGATGCTATTTTCTTCCTTCCCTTTTTTCTTTTCTTTTTTTTTTTTTTTTTTTTTTTTTTTTTTTTTGAGCTCTGCTGAACAGGCTGGAGTGCAGTGTCGCGATCTTGGCTCACTGTAAGCTCCACATCCTGGGTTCACGCCATTCTCCTGCCTCAGCCTCCCGAGTAGCTGGGACTACAGGCGCCCACCACCATGCCCGGCTAATTTTTTGTATTTTTAATAGAGATGGGGTTTCACCATGTTAGCCAGGATGGTCTCGATCTCCTGACCTCGTGGATCCACCCGCCTTGGCCTCCCAAAGTGCTGGGATTACAGGCGTGAGCCACCTCGCCCAGCCTCTTCCTTCCCTTTTTTCTACCATCAAAAATGATAAATTGTCTCAAAGATTTTCTTGGCAGCTAAATACGAATGAAATCCCTCATTTTTGTCTTTTTATTGTTCAGGTGACAATATACAAACTCATCAGTTGCAAGTAAGCTAATTAAATATTAATAATACATATTAATTATTAATGCATATCTCTGAAACTTTTTTCTTAATCTAGTTTAGTCTATTAAAAAAGAATCTTTTCTCTTTGTACTTATTTGTACCTTGGGATGGTTAAATACACTCCTAAAGCCATGTTCCCTAATGTGCTTCTTTCCTTTTCAAAAGATTCTGCTTCTTATATTCTTGGTAGAGAATATAGCTCAACCCACTATTTAATATATTTTATGATCTTTATGTGAAAGCTACTGCTAGTTAGCTTTAATTAGCTTTGCCAGCCACTTTACACTTCAGTGTTGTGTGTATTTGTTTTATAATTATTGTGTTAATTTGTTTATTATTTAGTATCTACCCATTATAATATCAGGCATATGAGGTAAGAAGCTTTGTCCCAAAACTTACCACAGTGACCAACTTGCACTAGGTGCTTAATAAACATTTGTTGAATAAATAAAGTGATTAGTACACTGTGAACATAATAAAACCAACCCAACAAATTTAGAAGTACAGTGATTAATTAATGTTAAAATATTGGCAGTATAGATTATCTTTATAATGGCTGACATGGGGGGGATGTCATGTACAATGTTTGACATTTATATCCCTGCAAAACTGCTGATCAGAAACTCAACTCATATTAAAATCACAGAAGTGATTTCCAGACATTGAGTCCAATACTGGGTAGCCTCAGCCCGGAGGCATATCCTGTTGATCTTTTTATCTAACTTAACTCCTCTTGGAAAACGGAGTACAAATAAAATATCAACAAAATGGTTAAGTGATACCTTTTTTTCTTTGTCAAAGTTAAGGGCTGAAAGGTATCAAAATTATCCTCTAACTGTATTTTTAAAATGGAGAACTGGGGCCACGAAGTCCTCGGAATGTTATGTGGAAGAACTGGGGGTTGAAGCTTTTTTGTGCAAATGCTACTAGCACAATTAAGCAATGTGTTTCTGCTTGAACACGGACGATAATAACGATGTTTTAGAAACAATGGTAACTGAATAGTTTACATCTTTACTTCCGTACAAAAACATATCTTTGAAAATCATACCTACTAATGAGACATCGGAATGAAGATTCAGTTAGTGACACAAAGCATTTTCACATATTTGAGAGGAAAAACAGGAAGCAGAAAACACAAATCGCATAATAAAATGCAGTACATTGTTTTAATATAATGAAACATAATGAAATTTTGGAGTAAAATAATAAAAAGTACATACATTAGATATTTTATTTGAACTTTTGACATTAAGGAAATATGCACCTATATATAAGACTTAATATGCCGCCATGGTTCCTCTTTAATATAACACATAAAGTATGAACATGTTCCCACTGTCTACATACTTTTGCAAAATTAAGTCACATTAGAGTGGATAAAGAATATAGTTTCCCTCGATTTTAACTCCTAAGTTCCTGTGTTCTGGTATTTTGAAGATAATAATGCTATAATTAATATATTTCAATGTATACAAGATTTTAAAATATATTATTTATAAATACGTAATATACTTAATACATAAAGCCTCTCTATTCAACATCTTCCCAAGTGATTCAGGAATAGCAACTTTATTTTGCAATTTTAAAAGTAGAATACTTTTAAAGTATTTAAACCATGTTTCATTATATACAATTTATATTCATGTGATCTCAAAATAATCTAAAATATCTAAAACCCTTGAGGCGAGAGGCCTTCTCATCGTAAGCTTTAGAGAAACTGGCAGATGTCAGGGAAGATACATTGAGGCAATGAGTTGCTTTCTATTACATTCGATTCAAAATAGAACAAAAAGCCAAAGTTTTTTTGTTGTTTTGTTTTCTACAAGACAAAAGTCAAATAAAGAACTCCTCTCAGACTCAAAAACACATTTTGGAGCTACAAACTAATACACATCACAGCAAATTAATAATGGAACATGCCTACCAGCAGAAATTTGACATTTGCTACTTCATTCAGCAAACATTTCAGTCACTGAGGTTTCAGAAACACAATCCCAATTTAAAAGAACATATAGTGATGAGAAAGACACACAGACATTTGATGGGGCAAACATTATTTACATATGTGGATCTGAAGAGAGGATTCTTACCATTCGGGCTTAACTTTAATCCTTTCTTCCCCCTTTCCATCCTCTCCTCTACCCACTTCTTACACTCACTGAGACAAGAAGACAAATCGCTGAAGTCAGATATTGCAACAAAATGAAAACGGGCATTAGAAGAAGCAAAACCGCTCCCTCATCACGGTGGAGCAAGAGTGTTGCGTAGTGACTAGCTGGAGCCTCCTGGAGGACAAGGCATGTAGAGCAGGAAATAAGCGCAATACGGGTAAAATAAGACAATATCAGAATAGGACACCTTGGTTGAAAGAAAATGTATTTGTGGAAGAAAAAAGAACCTTCTGGGAGATTCTGAAGTCTAGTGGTTGGGTAATGAGGCTGAGGCAGGAGAATGGCTTGAACCCGGGAGGCGGAGCTTGCAGTGAGGTGAGATCACGCCAGTGCACTCCAGTGATTAAATATCTATTTTATTTAACAATGTACTTGTAGCACCTGATATATTTGAAAGAGCTTAAAGATTGAAATATTTTAATTTCTGTTTATTTTGGGCTGCATTGAAGATAACATTGTTCTAAGACTGGACTGGGTTACTGATTTTTAAGCAATAGACAAATAGCAAAATTATCAAAGTTACTTAGATAAGAAATACTGAGAGAAGGCCCGTTTTGGAAAGAAAGATGATGAATTTAGTCTAGATATCTGAAGTTGAGATACATTTGAAATGCCAACGAGATAGAATACATACTGAATGTAAGGCCTGAAGCTCAGCCGAGAGTTCTAGAGAGATGGACCAACAGCAGGTCAATAAATGAAACTTAGGGCCAAGAGAAGAATCCAGTATTTCCACCTCATGGCAGGAATTACATTGTCTTTACCAAATTGATATGTAACACAGAGAAAATTTAATTGGTTTCTAGACTGTGCTTATGCTATAGTGATTCTTAATAATTATACCCAAACTTCTGTTAAAGCCTAGAAAAAATCTTTAGAAAATGAAGGAGAAATAACAAATTCCATAAGTAAAGAAAGAGACCAAAAAAAAAAAAAAAAAAGCAAAGTGTCCAGGATCCATAGGATTCAACACAAAAATATATACTGAGAATTCAGAGGTAAAAGGAATTGTAGTGAGATGTAACCATGGAAATTTAAGATTCTAGTTACCCTTAAAAATCTTTTGAGAGAAGGTGGACAGTGAATTTCATGTAAGTTACAGGATTAAATACTGAAGCTGTTTTATTTTAAAATTAAGATTATGAACCTATAAAGATAGAGAATTGGGGACATTTTATTTACATATTTTAAAAGGAAAAAAAGGCAATCAGATGTAAGGGAAACAGAGAAAGTCACAAAAAACTTGAAGCATATACCATGAGAAGGTCTCCAAAATAATCACATATGGTGAAAGCCTGGGTTTTAAGGTGAAAGCACAGTACTAGGGTAACAAAAATTTGCCAATTAAGTAATTAAAAATATTATTTTACTAACAAATGTCACTTGCTACTCTTTAAGCGCCAAGAGAGATTTTCTCTGAAAGATCCTCAGTTCTTAGAAGCGTGATTGGTTTAAGTAGCTGGCACTCATTAAATGCTTCTTGAATTAATATGTGAATGCATGGGTATATGGATGAAAACACACAAACACACACATACAGGAATATATAAAGAGAGAGAGAGAATTATATTCCTTCATTCTTGCTATAGATTATAAAAGCTGCTGTTAGAAAGGCCCATACTGGAAAGAGGAGAGGAGAAGAAGAAATCCTGTAGGAGTAGTGAAAACCACACGAGTAGCACATTGTCTTGAACAAGACAATCATCTAAGGATTGTATTAGTAGTTAACAATTCACTGGCAGTTTTAAGATATTTGTGCACTGAAAGCTACAACTAGTAAGCACTGACAATGCTGTGAGGGTGATAGAATAAGACCCATCTTCTAAAATGTCTGGTGTTGATTTGGGAATTTAGCGGCTATGTTCAAGCAGAATTGATTTTTCTCTTATCACGTCTGCCCTCTGCTGAAGACATAGGGTGCCAATGGAGAATTAATCATATATTCTGATACATAACATTGAAACTTTTATTTTTAATTAAAATTCAAGTAGCTAAAAGTGGATACAGTAGACAGTTGGACAGACTATTTGGCAGAAGCTGTGTTCTAGAAAAAAAAAGATAGAGAAACAATTTCTCTACATGACTGCTTTGGAGCTCTCTTCTCTCAGCCATTCTTGGTGCGTAAAGTGAAACTTTACCCCAAATGCATACTATTTGGAAACAGAAAAAGCTTTTTTTGTTGAAGGATACAATGGAAAATGCATAAATCAACCTTCTCTATTTGGATGACTTTGGTAATTTGCATTCATCTGTTTAAAGAGAGTTGTCTTTGGAGACTTCTTATTTTTACATAAAAATTACACTCAGCATCTCCCAGCTTCTTTTGTTCACTAAAATTAGATTTGCTCACTTATGCAATTCACAGGACCTAATTTGTTCAGAGGGAAGTCACATGCTATTTACAGCATGTCCTTTCTCACTTACCTTCCTCAAAAAAAATAATACGGCATCCCCCTTCCACGGCACAGTACAAGTGCTGGTGATTCATGGGGTGCGCTCCCGTGGGCAAAAGGCCACCTCTCTATTACAAAACAGAAAAGAAAAATTCGCACAAAAATAAGATTTGCAAGTATCATGGGATTTTTGTGAGATAAATTACACTGGCTTTCAATATTAGTGAACTTTTAGAGGACCATCCATGAAGCAGTCCATTGAATCTTCAGCTTCAACCATTCTAGTCCTGTGTCTTTGCTGATAATGGAGTCCTAACTCTAAACTGATGCTGAAAAACTCAAAGACTGCTTTCGTTATCACGACTGTAGCGCAGTATTCTATCCGTTGGATGTGTAACCACACTCTAATTTGGAAAACTATTAGCAGGGCATTTGCAGAGGGAAGTGTGTTTGCTATGCTAACGCAGGATGAGAATATATCAAGAGATGATCAGAAATGAACAGCGTATGAACAGTAAATACATATTTTTAAGATGGTGTATACAATCCCTCCACTGTGCTTTATAAGCCTTTAAAACATATCACCTGGTAAAATAAAACAGGCTATTTTTATATATACCTGTTTTTGTCCTTCGCATGGTGTGTAAACTTGAGAAAATTATAACAGATATTTCTAAGCTTCCGTTTTCTAACCATAGAAGAGGGATAACAGAATATGCTACAGAGCATTTGTGAGGACACCAGTGACAAACCATCAGAGCCAGCTTCGTGGACGTGGGAACTGTGAACACACACAGCACAGCACCCTGTGCTTAGAGGAGCCCTGCGGTTAGTCTAATGCTCTACTGTTGCTCTATGGAAATTCTGAATAATTTTTGAATAGGGCCCCCCAATTTTCGTTTTCCACTGGGCACATACATAGTTCTTTCTGCAGTTAATAAGTCATCTGGCCCAGTGATTGCCATATGTTAAGTGTTCAATATTTATTAGTGTCTTATTTGTCCTTCTCCTGAATGTGCAGGGTCAAAGTCAATCAAAGGGTCTACTGCTTTATACTCGTTTCTCACACTCTTAGGCTCTGGAAATCAGTTTGTTTCATTTCCTCTTCTTGGCCACCTTTTCCCACATTACGTTTGAGGTCACATTTCAGTACTGGCTGCACATTATCTAACGATTTACTAGGCCCACATGACCCCTTTCCTGGGCCTATAAAGAACCTCATTTAAAGCTTTTGGGAAATAATCACTTGATCACTTTTCACAGTGAGGAACTTGCCCTTAGGGCTACACTGAAACAGAAAGTTAAGAAAACGGCTAATGGTGCATTGGGATGTAGTTAGTTTGGGTGGTCAGCTCAAATCTAGGTTTTTTTTTTTTTTTTTTTTTTTTTTTTTTTAATTGTTCTGGCTCTGGTATCAGGTCTAGGCTTTGGAAAACCAAATCACAGAATATCTAGTTTATGTCTGTTCTAGCCCCTATGAACTATATTTCATCATTGATGGTACAATCACGTAGGTACTTTTATAGCCAATTAGTGTACTAGTGTCAACAATAAAAGCAAGTGTGACATTTTATATATAGTTAATATCTGAATATGCATATTCAAATGTAGGCAAGTATTCCAGATCCAATTGAGAGTAAAACTAGTTCTAAGGCACTTTTTGCGTTGACATTCTACTAGTTATTGGTTATAAATGTTTACTTTTAAGTATAATAGAAAGTGCTACAATAATTCACAGTGGTGAAGTTGTTAATGGTATGTTCAGAAACAAGGACTTTGAAATAGATAAATAGTGAAATGAGAGTTAATATGAATACTAAGAAAGTGAATTACATAAAAATCTTTAGAAAGATTATAGACTTTTGAGCCAACAAATGTTTATATAATTTAGATAATAATTCTAGAAAAAAATAAAAATTAGATTATCTCATGATTTTTATTGTTATGTAACTAGGTGTAATAACATTAACTTTAAACAAAATATAAACTCTGTATACATTTTAGCTAGTTATTTATACTTAGAGTATGAATCTTTCTAGAAAAGTTATAACTGATAGTTTTTTAAAACATCTTATGAGGATAAAAAGCAAAGAACCAACTTTCAATCTCAAAATTTCATTGAGAAGAAAATTCTAAATCATTTAAAAGTAACATTCATGACAAATCATCTTTGAGTCAGATATAATGAACAGCATAGAGAGAATGAAGAAAAATGAAAGTGGCATAGAAAAATTAGATACCTCAAACAGATACCAGCTCTCACTAATAACCTTCAAAAGAGTATATTTAATAGAAATGCATCATCATCTTACTCATCATCATTTTAGAAGTGGCATAAAATTGCTTAATTAAATAGAAGACTAAAATTATCTTAAAGTTCTCTTAGTTTATTTTTGTTGTTGTTGTTTGCATTCAATGCCTTTATTGCAAAATAATGTTGCATAATAGTGGATGCTGACCGAGCAAGCTAAAAAAAATACTTTTCTTCTCTACCAAATTCATTTGCAAATGAGCATTTACTTAGAATGGCAAATGTGCAGCACATTGATCTAAGGAGTAATCTCAGCTAATGGTACTAATAAATATTTGCTCCTCTACTTCATTCAAATACTGACATTTTAATATTCTTTGTGGTTAAAATTTTATTAAAATTAATAATATATTTGTGAATACCAAAAATTTATTTGATTATGATAATATTAATTTTAACACTGGGTCTTTTGGCATTTGGCCAAAATATATATTCTGGATACATATACCCTGCAAAATAAGAAACGTTAAAAAGTTACAAAGATGACAACGTTGATAGCATATTTCTTTGACTGTAATTCTCTGTTAGACCTGTTACATGGAAACCCCTGTTGAACCTTTGTTTTTGAATTATTTCTGAGAGTAAAGCTCCCACTTAGTCATTTCCTCAGTCATTTATAATGTTAATTTAATTATATTTTATTTTAGACATTATATTATGTATTTAAACCTTTTTAAGGTTGGATACATTTTTTCTAACTATAATAACAATAGCCTGAGATTGCAAAACATAATATTAATAGCATTTTACAATATCACAAAATAGTATTAATTTTTGGTAATAAAATATTAAACCTTCACATTTTTGTGTAAATTTGAAAAAATTATTTTCATTGACAAATTTTTAAATTTATGTAGATATAGCTTAAAAAATCCTCAGTGTTATTTTGAAAATTTGAAATTTTCAAAAAATACATAACAGCAAATGCATTTGTTCTTAATAACTGAAAGCATTCATCTCTTTTTTCTCTTATTATTTTGTATTTTTTTCTCTCCCACCCAGCATTAAAACAAATGGACTCATGCTCATCATATACCTTATTTGAGAGAGATAATTTATATATAAATTTATACAAGCACACACATGTATATTTAATATATGTTGTTGTAAATTAACATGTTAGGTGCATTAAATTTCTCTTTTTACATATAAATTCAAAAAGAAAATGCTTATTATTTTTTAAAAATACAAATTATTGATACGCCACAAATTTGGGAGTCAATGCTAGAAAAATGAAAATGGCTCCCTATTCTTAACTTATTGTTAGATGAGTATAAAAGATAAACACAATAGTTTTTCTGAGTATTTAACCAGATTATAGAGCTATTAATCTATTAATTCAATTGTAAAAGAAAATGACACTAAATGTGTGCTATTCTTCCCAAGCATTTGTATACAAATGTCAGCTGAAACCTATTCATTTATTTTTTGATTCATTAATTCATGCCAGCTGTCTATAAGCATTATTCTAGAAGACTGGAGATACAGTCATAACAAAGAGAGGCAAAATGCTTGATTTTATGGAGCTTACATCATGATATACTGAATGTCATAGACAATAAATCAAGAAGCGGGTAAAGCAGTTGGGAAGGGCTTTCTGATTTGAGGTCTGAGTAAAGGCTCATTAGTAACTTTAAAAAAGGGGAAAATGAAAATGACTTGAGAAGGGTAAAAATTTTTAGCGTAGCAGATTGTAGGGAAATTGTAGAAAGATGCTGGGTTAGAGAACATCTTTTGTTCTGCTTTAGTAATGATTGGAGACAGGGAGTTATGGCTTGGTTGTGCACATCTAAGACTGAAGTATTATCTCAGCAATAGTAAGACAATGACATTGAGAGATGCCATCTGGACTGACACAGAAAATGGGCCTGCCATGATTACCCCACATCTAGGAATATGTATTAGTACCCTAACTCCTAGTTTTTAACTGATTCCAAGACAAAAGATATAACGCTTGTCTTTATTCTATAATGGAAACTAAAATTATATCTCCATTTCTTTCTCATGTTCTTTAAAAAAATTATTGAGATATAATTCACATACCACACAAATAATCTATTGAAAGCATACGATTCAATGATTTTCATATATTCATTGAGTGTACAACTATCACTACATTGAATTCCAGAACATCTTTATCATCCCCAAGAAACCATGGACCATTAACAGTCACTTCCATTTCCACCATCCCCAACCTAATTTTTGTCTCTGTAGATTTGGTTATTCTGGACATTTTATGTAAATGGAATCATGTCATATGTCATCTTTTGTGATTGGCTTCTTCCATTTACCATAAGTGTTTGCAGGGCTTATTCATATAACATGCATCCATCCTTCATTTCTTCTTCCTTTTTTTTTTTTGCAGAATAACACTCTATTGTATGGAAATACCACATTCTATTTGCCCTCTCATCAATTGATGAGCATTTGGATTCGTTTCACTTTTGACGATAATAAATAATGCTCTTATGAATATTCCTAAACATGTTTTTCTATGGGCAGTTTTAAAATTTCTCTTGAGGATACACCTAGCAGTGCAATTGCTGGGTTTAACCTTCTCAGAAAGTACTATTTTATATTTCCACCAATACTGTATGAGAATTCTCATTTCTGTTCCTTAGCAAATTAGCGCAATAACAGAAAACTAAATACCACATGTTTTCACTTATAAATGGGAGCTAAATGATGAGAACACAAGCACACAGAGAGGGGAACAACACACACTGGGGCCTATGACAGAGTAAAGGTTCGGAGAAGGGAGAGGATAAGGAAAAATAACTGGGTACTGGGCTTAATACCTACCTGGGTGATGAAATAATCTCTACCAGGTGAAAAAACAGAGAGTCCTCATTTCTTCACACCACCACCAAGATGTATTTTTATCTATCCTTTTTACCATAGCCATTCTAGTGAGTGTGAAGTGGCGTATCATTTTAGTTTTGATTTGCATTTCACTAACGGCTGACAATGTTCAGCCTCTTTCCATGTGCTTTGTGCTTATTGGACATTTACATAGATTTTCTGGAAAAAAAAAGTCTAATCAATTATTTGTCTATTTTAATCCTTTTTTGATATTTTATTACTGAGTTGTGTGTTTTTTATATATTCTGAATGCAAGTAACATAACAAGTACCTGTTTTGCACATAATTTCTTCTATTCCGTGGTTTACGTTTTCACTTTTTTGTGTTTTTTGTTGTATAAATAATCTTAATTTTTATGAAGCCCAGTTTATTTTTATTTCACTGCTTGTGCTTTTGGTGTCATATCTAAGAAATCACTGCCTAATTCTATGTTTTTTTCCTAAAGCTCCTTATGAAAGTTTTATAGTTTTAGATTTTTGATCTTTTTGAAGTTAACTTTTATATATGATGTGATGTAGGTCTAACTTCATGCATGTAGGCTCAGCTTTAATTGCAGAAAACACTATTACTTCCCTCATTGAATTGCCATGACACCTGTCTTGAAAATCAATACTGTAAGTGTTCAGATTTACCTCTGGACTCTCAATTATATAACATCGATATATATGTCAGTATATATGTCACTGTGACAGTATATATGTTACTACAACACTGTCTTGTGTCTTACTGACTCAAGTAGTGTCTTACTGTAGCTTTGAAGTTTGTTTGGAAATCAAGAAGTACTTAGGGGTTAAACTATAGTTGGAAAAAAATTAAGAAGAAGCGAGGAGAAGGAGGAAGAGAAAAAAGAAAAAGGAAGAAGAGAAGACACTCAAATCGTTAATTTAACTTTCCACCTTACACTAAAAGAAAAAAGAGAGCAAACTGAAGGCAAGGAGAAGGAAATAATAAAGATTTGAGTGAAAAATAATGAAATAGTAAATGGAAAATAATAAAGAAAATTACTTATCAAATTTAATCAAAATTGGTCCTTTGAAAAGAATGACAAATTTGAAAAATCTTTAGCTAGATTGACCAAAAATGTAATCAAGTTCCTAAAATCAGGAATAAAAGAAGTGATATTGCTACCAACCTTACAGAGATACAATAGATGATAATATAATGTGTGTAATTTTTATACTGACAAATCAGATTTCTTAGATGACATGGAACAAATTCCTAGAAATACACAAATTATCTGAACTGATGCAAGAAAAGTAGAGTTATCAAATAGACTCATAACAAATAAAGAGCTGAAATCAGTAATAAAAAAATTTCCACACAAAAATTTTTCAAGCTCAGATGGCTTCATTGATGAATTCTACCAAATACTTAAAGAAGATTTAATAGCAAGTCTTCACAAGCTTTCAGGAAATAAGAGGGGAACACTTCCCAACTTTATACATTGTTATCTCTACTAAAAATACAAAAAATTAGCCAGACGTGGTGGCAGGCGCCTGTAATCCCAGCTACTCAGGAGGCTGAGGAAGGAGAATTGTTTCAACCCAGGAGGCAGAGGCATAGTAAGCTGAGATTGGGCCACTATGCTCCAGCCTCGGCAATAAGAGTGAAATTCCATCTCAAAAGAAAAAATTACTATATAAAATTACATATACTTATATAGTTATAAAAGACAGCATAAATGCATATTTTACTTCTTTCTTTCTTAAATGATTTTTTAACAACTATATAAATAACATGGGGATAATTGTGTTGTTGAGACTATAACATAGAAATGTAGCATATTTAGCAATAAAAACATAAAGAGGAGGTTTGGAACAAAGCTGTACTAGTAAATAAAAAGAAATGGCAAATAAGGTTAATAAACTGTATATATATGTGTATATATATGTATATATGTGTATGTGTATATATATACACACACACACACTTGTTCTCCAGTCTTCAGTCAGCATCCTTGAAATACATAAATTTATACAGAGTATAATTATTACTATATTTTTGGTCTGTAAATATGTATAGCAAAAAACACATAGGAAAATAAACTAGAGGTATATAGGAGTAACATTTCTATCACTGAAATTAAGTTAGAGAAATCTGAAATAGATTCCAATAACATAAGAATTATATGATAAAACTTATAAAACCCACAAAGACAGTAACAAAAATATAGTGAAAAATCAATAAAATAATTTAAAACATTACACTAGAAAATGTTCATTTACTAGAAAAAAAAAACAGTAAACAAGAACTAAAGGAACCAAAAACGCATGACACATATAGAAAACCATAAAATTGTAAAGATAATCCAACTATATCAATAATAACATTAAATGTGAATAGATTCGATAATCCAATTAAAAGACAGGATTCTAGGGATGGATTGTTAAAAGTATGGTTCAAATATGTGCTGTCTACAGAAAACAGACTTTAAATTAAAACTCTTTTTAATAGCAAGTAAAAAGTTGGAAAAAATTATGTTATTTTATGCCAAAAAATAACATGAGAGGCTGGGCGCAGTGGCTCATGCCTGTAATCTCAGCACTTTGGGAGGCCGAGGTGGGTGGATCATGAGGTCAAGAGATCAAGACCATCCTGGCCAACATGGTGAAACCTCATCTCTACTAAAAAGTACAAAAAAAATTAGCTGGCGTGGTGGCACGTGTCTGTAGTCCCAGCTACTTGGGAGGGTGAGGCAGGAGAATCGCTTGAACCCAGGAGGCAGAGGTTGCAGTGAGCCGAGATCGCGCCACTGCACTCCAGCCTGGAGAGAGAGCGAGACTCTGTCTCAAAACAAAACAAAACAAAACAAAAAAAATGAGAATCCTGAAGTTGCTCTACAAACATTGGACTAAATATACTTTAAGCCAAGAAATGTTACTAGAGATAAAAATACGCACACTTACCAGGAAGATATAACAATTATAAACATATACTCACCTGACATCAGAGCTCTAAAATACATGAAGCAAAAACTAACAGGTTTTAAGGAAGACATATATATATGTATACACATATGTGTGTGTGTGTGTGTGTGATCAACAATACTTGGAAATCAGTATCACACTTTCAGTAAAGGATAAAACAACTAGGCAGAAGATCAACAAGTCATGTGCCACCTACTGTCTTCTATTCTCTTTGTCTATGAAGAGAAGCCAGCTGTTAATCTTCTTAGGATTCCTTTTTATATCACGAGTCACTTTTCTTTTGCTGCTTTCAAAATATTCTCAATTTTGACTTGCCGTATCTTTACTACAGTGCATTTGGTTGTCTATACCTTTGTAGGTATGTATGTATGTATTTAGAGACAGTCTTGCTCTGTTGCCCAGGCTGAAGTGCAGTGGCATGATCTCGGCTCACTAAACCTTCACCTCCTGGGTTCAAGTGATTCTTGTGCCTCAGCCTCCTGAGTACCTGGGATTACAGGCACATGCCACCACCCCCAGCTAATTTTTGTATTTTTAGTAGAGACTTGATTTTGCCATGTTGGCCAGGCTGGCCTGGAACTCCTGACCTCAAGTGATATGCCCACCTCGCCCTCCCAAAGTGCTGGGATTACAGACGTGACCTTAAAAAAAATTACAGCATGTAAAATAAATTATGTGCCCAGCCATATTTATTTTACTTAGAATTCTTTGAGCTTCTTGGTGTAGATTAAGGGTTTCTATCAACTTTGGAAGGTTGGCAACCATTAATTCTTTGAATGTCTTTTATGTCTCTGTCTAATAGTCCTATTTTACTGCACTTAGTAGTGTCCCACATTTTTCTGAGGTTCTGTTTATTTTCCTTCATAACTTTTCTTTCTGTTATTCACATTGCATAATTTCTATCAATCTGTCTTAAATTGGCGATTATTTCTTTGGCTCAAAACTACTGTTAGGCCACTCTTGTAAATTTTTTTTATTTCAGTGAGTTTTCTTTCTATACATTGGAATTTCCATTTGTTTCTTTTTTAACTAATTTTCATTTTTTATTGATATTCTCTATTAGATATTGTTATCTTTTTTACATCTTTAAGCATGATTTTCTTAGATATTTAAAAATATTAAAAAATTTATAATGTCTACTTTGAAATATTTTTCTGTTAAATTCAACAGTGGAACTCTCTCACAGCCATTATTATTGCCTGTCCCCACGTCACCTACATTCTGATTGCAGGTTACTTTTCTCTTATTGCGTTTCTTGTAATTTTTTATTGAAATCCGAACAATTTAGGTACATACTGTAACAGTTCTGGATACTACTCTTTCTCTTGTATCCAGGGTTACTTCTTGTTGTCATTATTGTCATTGTGGTTTTCTTGTTTATTTCTTTAGTGACTTCTTTGGACTATTTTAGTGAAATCCGTTTCCTCCTCAAGGTCATGCTACTGATAGTGCTTCTCAGAGGATGTAGCGTTGGGCATATGTACATTCACCCTAAGATTACAGTAGTTTTAGAACCTTTGGCTCTTTCCCTGACCTCTCTGCCTTTTCTGGTACCATACTCAGCTTTTAGTTTCCATGAATTTGCTGAAGACTGCTTTACTGTTTCAACAATATCCTGGGGGCATAAATTTCTCCATGGCCTGATTCAATTAAACATGAGCCTCTTTGTAGGAATAGTGTTTGAGGCCTATTCAGACTCCAAGAGAACATTTATTACTTGTCTCTTTCCATGGTTCTCTCTGGCAAACTAGCTTGCCTAGTTTATCTTATTTCTCCAATTGAGATACCAGATTCTTCTTAATGTTAATTAACAAAATGTCCATTTTTTTTTTCTTTTAGAACAACCACTGATTTGATCTTTCCTATTCTGTGTTTCAAATAAAGTAAGTTCCCTTGGGGATATATTTGAAGTTCTCTGTTCCTGTGGACTGTCCCTCCTTCTGGGTAAAATCTCTCAGCTATTGCTCCAAAAGTTGGGATAGGAATAATAATCTGCTTCTCAAGGAGCAGGGTGCTCAGTGGGGACAATAGCTTCGGGTTTTCTAATTTGCTTCTCTTGGAGTGGAACCTCTGCCCAGTAAGCTCAGGAAAGGGCTATCCAGATCCCTATATCTTTGCCTACTATCTCTAGGGTGGAGAATCTGTCCTGTGAGTGGAGCCCGGGTGCAGGAAATGATACCCAAATTACTTGCCATGCCGGAATGCACATACCAGGAATATAGCCTTTGGAACTTGTACCTGGGATGAAAACAAATGCTGGCAACTTGCTTGTTCCAATAAAAATCATATCCCATGACTAGGAGCTGAAGGATGAAGGAACCCTGTTTTCTAGGGCACACTCTACCAGCTTCGAGCATCCAGGCACTGAAAGGACAGAAAGAGTTGTGATTCAAATGTCATAGATTCTTGCTATTCTTATCAAGATTAAGTAGTTTTTCTCGTGTAAGTGTTTCTTCATTTGCTGTATGCCATTTGAGCACTTCCAGAGGTATTCAATGGTTGGGTTTAAAAATAATTTTCAAAAATTATAGTTGTTTCCTGGATGGGGATATGTTCATGGAGGCCCTCGTACTGACATTCTAAAAGTCTTTTTTAAATTTTTTAACTTGTATTTAGGCAGGTTGAGGAAGAAGCTTACATTGTCTTCTTCCACTTTTCAAATTGCTATTAAAACCAAGATTCCAGGCTTTTAATTATAAAATATTTATTCTAGGATGGTGGACCATTCAAAGAGAAACGAGTAAAGAAGAACTATCATGTCTATTCTAGTTGTATCTACATAGGTTGAGACAATTCAAATTGTGCCTATTTTACTTGATGACACTGCATAATTATGATAAAAATAATTTTAAAAATAATAAAATTGATTTTAGAGACCACTTTAGATTGACAAGAAAAAAGTGTGGAAAATGAATTTAGAAATGAAAGAGAAATAAATATTTTATACCAAGCATTATTATCAGATGGACTTTAGCATTAAGTAGCAAAGAAATAGTGTACTTTCTCACTAGTAAATTTGTTTTATGTTATAAGTTAGCTCTCTAGTATTCCAAACTATGAAATTTGAAATAATAGTGTTATAGGTTACAGGTTTTTTTCTCCAGATGATGTACTATTGCTAATTTCCTATGTCACACCACTCCTCAGAGTCAATCTTTGATCTTCTGCTAGAAAGTTGGGCTCACTTTCACTGTTTTCTCTTGTCTCTCTCTCTCTCTTTCTTTCTTTCCTCCCTTAACACTTTTTTTCCCCTATTTATTCTGTTGTCATTTGTTTTTCTCTCTTTTTTTTTTAACTCTACATGTTGGCTGTTTTTAATTTTCTTGGTTTTAAGATCACATTTCAGATTTTTGCCTCTTATGTTTCCTTGTCTTTTACAGACACTTGAAGAATGTATATTGGGTTGTTACTGATATAAAATACACTTATACCTTTAAGGCCACCCATATTTGTGTACTCTGGTTAATCAAATAGGCATTGTTTAACTTCCTTCACCATTAAAAAGAACGTTAACTGAGTTCATTTATTTATTTAATCGTGTATTCATATTTACTCTTTACTTTTTCAAACTCTTATTTCTAAAAGAGATAGGTCTTAATTTATAAATCTGTTTTTAGTATAATTTTGTTAGTTTTTTTTAATGTAACATATATTGTCTTCCATGTCACCCTGTTTGGTTAACCCAACTATCTTTGACCTGAAAAGTGGTCATTTATGTTCTATATACTCCGAAAGTTGAACAACTAATGGTCAAGAACACTTTGTCAGGCCTCTGAGCCCAAGCTAAGCTATCATATCCCCTGTGACCTGCACGTATACATCCAGATGGCCTGAAGTAACTGAAGAATGACAAAAGAAGTGAAAATGGCCTGTTTCTGCCTTACTTGATGACATTACCTTGTGAAATCCCCTTTCTGGGCTCATCCTGGCTCAAAAGCTCCCCCAATGAGCACCTTGTGACCCCCCACCCCTGCCCGCCAGAGAACAACCCCCTTTGACTGTAATTTTCCACTACCTACCCAAATCCTATAAAACGGCCCCACCTCTGTCTCCCTTCGCTGACTCTCTTTTTGGACTCAGCCCGCCTGCACCCAGGTGAAATAAACAGCCTTGTTGCTCACACAAAGCCTGTTTGGTGGTCTCTTCTCATGGACATGAGTGACAGTTTTTATAACTCAATGCTCAAATAGAATATTTTGCAAATGAGAAATAAAATGTCCTAGGTCAGATTATATTTTTAAAAAGAATGGCTTATTATTTGTTTCTGTTTGTAATATTTTACCAAACTTTATATAAAAACTTAGGCCCAGCTAACTGCTTTTATCCTAGGCTGTAAAAGAGTTGGAGTGAGAAGGGTAGGTCAAAATACAAATCCTACCACAAACGTACATCTATTACTGCCTACAGACTGTGATTCTTTTTCAATAAGGAATGTTTGAACAACTTTCACTGGTGATATGCTATTCCTCTCTGCTCAAGAATTAATTAAAACATGTTCCAATAAAAACCTCTAGCATGAATACATGGAACCAGAGCATGTTCTCTGTGCTGTGTCGTCTTATGTGATAAGCCACACTATCCTTCAATAGATGCACATTGCTTACATTTTTAGAACTATTAAGCTGGAATAATTATGAGACATTCTAGGCAATGTTCAATAGCCCATGCAGATGCCTGACAGGGCATGTTGTCTCTTAATTAGAAATTTGAATGCCTAATGCTTGTATATTAGCTGAAATAATTGGATAGATGTTTTACATTTCTTTCACTGTTACTGACAGCAAAGCCAGATTAGCTAGAATCACGTCTTTAAAAAAACATATATATGTATATGTGAAAGTTGTTCAAACATTCCATATATATGTATGCTACACAGAAATTAAATATTCTGAATATTTAAATTAATACTTTAAATGTATAAATATGTGGAATATCTATACATGTTATATCAAAATTAAATATGTAGTTGATTATTATATTTGTTTCAATAATTCTTTTGGGCTTTTAGTCCAATATTATTATGGTATTATACACATTTTGATATACCCTGAGTCACCTCCTATTACTACCAGATATCTAAGTTAAATGTTTTACTTTTTTTTGGTAAATATCTGCTCTAATTAGGTTGCATACACACTGTGTGTTTCTGTTAGAAATGTGTCATCAGGATAGTACAAACATACGTATTGCTTATATTTAAAATGCTTGATAACTTAGTGTTTATTCACAACTATTAATACAAAATCTGTTTTTAAACATAACAAATTGCTGTCTATTGGGAATACACATAATGACCTATTTCCATAAACATTTTTAGTAAAAGATATCTTGATGTGCAAAACCCTGCAGACATTTTATGGAAGTTAGACAATATTTTGCAGAAGTACATCAGAGCCATATTGTTTTTGCCTAGTATTCTGAGAAGCAGATTATGATTGCCTGATAATGTGATGTGAAATAAAGGGTCCTATACAGAGGTAGGTGAATATGAAGCTTTATATGTTTAAATATATGTCTCCCTTTGTTTTGCTTATGTACCTTATTTATGAGCAAGATTTGTATACATAAAACAGGACATTATTTGGGAATTACATGCTGTGTGTGCCCTCACATGTAAAATCAGATTAATGTTGATTATATACAAAAAGAAGGATTGCTGTCGTGGGCTCAAAGACTCTTAAGAGATCTAAGTTTTGATGAAAAAAAGTATTTAACAATTAAAACAGCTCTATTTTTCTGAGGAAAAATATGGAGTTTGTCTTACACCAGAGAGTTGTGGGATTCAGAAATGTTGAATGTCAAACAAAGATATGCATATCAGCTTTTCTCTAAACAATACAAATTATTCCACATTAGATTAATGTGATAGCCTTGCAAAGCATAAAGAGTAGGTGCTATGTGGAAAAACAAAGCTATAATTCAGAAGAAGATGAACTCTCCTTGCAAGGAAAGAGTTGAAATCATAAAGTATTCTTCTAATTTTGTGTTATAATTCAGAAATGCAGACACTCTTCCCATTTTTAAACAGCCATTCAGCATATAATATTTTTCACATTTTATTTTTTATATGAAAATTAAAGAACTCATATTAATATGTTAAATTTATTTAAATGATATACCAGCTCTTCTCTTGTCATTTCTGTTAGAACATATTTGATAAATAATGCATATATTGGCCCATACTTGATAGAATAACTATACATCATATTGAGAAAAATTACTAGTAGAACAGGAAACGTTCAATGCCCAAGAGTCATTCCCTCTAAACAACAACAACAACAAAAATTGAGTCATATTAACGTAGTCAGCAGTGTCTTGATGACACATCAGATGCCACCTGTCATTACATGCTTATTATGTACTAAAATAGAATTGAAAGGTTTTGCTGACAATTACTGCAGAACATAGTACACCACATTTTTATTCGCTTGTTTTTGAAGGGGGTTTGTATTTTATTTTCACTTAGTCTACAGACAAGCTAAAGCAAAAAAAAAAAATATGTGTTATATTAAGATAGAATGAAAAAAATCACATTCTGTGACTTATAAGAAATGCACCTAAGAAATGGAAACATTCTGTTCCTTGATCCCTTATTCTTCCTTTACTATCTTCTTTTTGATAGATATAATTTTATTTACATAAATTTAGGAAAATATATTTTAATTCAAAATATCCTTTGTTACCAAGCAATAAATCCTTTTGGAATGGAAATTTACAGAAAGAATTATTTACAGGAATCAACTATAATTATATGTAATTCATGCTGCAGCTGCTTATAATTGTAGTTTTCCCTAGGACCTTCTCTACTTATAATCACCCGAGAATTGCTTCTTTGAAAATGGTTAATCGGAATAATAATTTTTTTCTATAACTAAATGCAGTGGCATTAAATGATTAGTGAGAAGCATTTCTTTAATAATCAGATAAAAAGATAAACTTGGTCTGACAGCAAAAAAAATTGATAAATACCGAGTGTGTGTCAAAAATTGAACAAGGTGATACAACTTAGAGTGCAGGACAAATGGAAATAATAGTCTCTCCCTTAAAAGAGTTTAAAATCTAGCTGGAGGAATAAAAACATACCCCATACCTAAAAAACAATCAGAAAACATTTGTAAGGGATAACTTGACCCAGTACAAAATATAGAATTAATATGTTCTTGCTTTTCTAAGTACAAGACCCATTTACTTCACAGAAAGATAAAAGTTAAAAATTTCTTCACGTAAACTGACCCATGGGACAAATGTGACATTGGATCTTCTGTGTATATTTATGTTACTGGGCCTCCAAAAGACCACGTGAAGCAGGGAAATGCACAAAATTAGCAATTAGAACTAGGTTCAATATCTAGCGCTAACACTTTGTGGACACATTGTTAAACTTATTTGGATAAAATTATTTGACCTTTCTGAGGCTTCTCCCAGTTAAAAAATAATGACCTATCCATGATCCTTGTAAAAAGTCGTTCACATCATGTATATGAAACCCCGACTGACACCCCACCCAGGAAAAAATAAGCTATTATAATAGGTGGCAGAATTCCATAAGTGACACTGCTTTTACTATGTGGTTGTCAACTTCTGGGCACTAGAATATTTTATTATAACAATAATTAAAGGGTTAATATCTATATACAATTCCTAGAGATTGCCTGAATTTAATAATTTAGAAAGAAAACAAAAGTATTTATGAAGTGATTGAACCATATCGTATGACTAAATCCATGCACATTCTAATATGTGTATATATAATGTATATATTATATGCACATATATATTTGTATTTATATATGTATATATTTGGTTTTATATAACATACGTAGATATATGTGTTTTATACATATATATTTGGTTTTATATAATAAACATAAATATATTTAAAAGATTCTGCAGGAGAGGCACAATTTTCTGTCCCTTAGAAAATGGTGGTATCTTTTAGAACCTATTTAGTCTAGGCCATCTTCTGTGTGTCTAGTTAGAGTTCTTATGTTTTGTGAATATATTCAAAGTACAGACTATGTCTATTGAGTCTCCCAATGAACTATGCCTTTGGGTGTACACATCCTTATTTAGTCCTGCCCCTTCGAATACAGGCTAGTCCGATGACTAATTTTGAGCAGTAGAATGTGATGAAGTGACTCCATGGAACTTCCAAGGATAGGTTGGAAGATACCTTACCTTCTGCTTCCAGGTCTCTAGGAACCAGCAGATAAAGATTTGGCTCTTCCTTCCTTTAGAAGGGATGTTTCAAAATGCTGTAGCTTTACAGTGCCTCATAGAGGCAACCCCAAGAGATAACAACTCGCTGTGCTTTTCTAGAATCTATGGTTGACACGGTCCTAAACCTTACTGTGTCACTTTTCACACCTACCACTGTTCTCTCACTTTTTTTTTTCTCACTGCTATTTCTCTGATGTGTCCCCTCCAATATAATGCCAGTATGCAAGTTCTTGCCACAGGCTCTGCTTTTTAGAGAATCCAGTTAAGATGACCAGGAAAGGGATATTATAAAATACTTTACACTGGTATATGTAAGCATAGCTTTTAGTGAGATAGACTAAAATCTCAGGCATTAGGTGACTTAAAAATTTTTTATGGAAATTGTATATTTTCCAGAATATTTTGGGAGTCTCAGGTTTAGCAAGTTTAAATGACTTAGCTTGATTATGTAGTAGACATCACGTCTCCATTTTGACTCCTGAATATTGTGTACTCTGGGTTTGATTTATGATACAATAAGCAAAAATACTTTTTGTGTAAGTATGCTAAATTTAGACCCTGATTTTATTTTCAAGATAATTTTAAATTAAGATGCTGGTTGTATTAAAGCAATCCAAGTTCTTATATAAAAACAACTTGTTGTAAATAACTATAATGAGCTCTTACTACCTTTATTAATGGGAATGCCACATTGCATAAGAGAGGTCACTTTTCTCCAGTAAATGCAAACATTTTATGAGGCAGAGAAAGTGTTGGTACAGAGTTTGTACCTCAGCATCTCTAAGGCCAGGGCTGGAAGTCAGGAGAATTAGCTGCAGGTGCTTAGGGTTTAGAAAGTGCTGAAGGGACGAAAGGCCAATGTATTGGCTCCAGGTTAGTTCTTATGATCAACTATTCTTTTTATCTTCCCATAAGACCACCTCTCTTGTTTGTTGCTGAGGATGGGGGGATAAGAGGAGGGGGCCAAGAAGGAGTAAGGATGTTTCATTTGAAATAGGAAATAGAATTCCTCAGATGATGGCCCAGTAGCAATAAGAAAAAGCACATTAGCTTAAGCAGACTGGGGAGGGCACCAGGGGTGGGGAATGCGAATTATTCTCGTAATTTAAAGCATTAACAGTAAATCAAGACAATGGCTTGTTTAGTGTTTAGACCTGTGAAATTTCTGGCCCTTTTCCACACATTTTTCTTTTGTTTATCTCCTGAGAGATGCCCACATGTGTACAATACAAAGAACTAAGTCATAAAAGCAGAGGCCTGTTAGCCTCCCTGAGGACCAATTAATGGTGCTCCAAATCTTGTGGGCAGGCAGATAAAAAGGATAGAGAGAGTGAAGGGGAAGAGGATGAATACTCAACTAGAGTAGGGCAGGATTTTTTTTTTTTTCCAGATGTTAGAAGGGGCTTCTTTAGCTATTCTTGTATACTTCTTTGGGGTGTGTGGGTGTTTTTTTCTTTCTTGTTTTTTTCTCCCTCAGCTGCCTCTGTAGTCCCCCTAGTTCTAATGGGAACAGAGAGAAAAGTAGTACTTCAAAATATCAATTAGGCTTTCATCCGAACTGATGACAGCACGCAGCTGGTTGAAAAAAAAAAAAAAGAATTTAAAAGGCCATTTAGAATGTTTCTGTCCCTCCTTTCATATATTGGCAGTTTTATTGATAGGTGCTTGAGTTTGTATTACCATTTGTATCTCCAAGCTGGAAATGACTGTGAGTGCAAGGAGCTTTGTAGTTCAACCTTTAACTCCAATCTCACCCCCTATGAGTCCACAGGCCTTTGAACAGCAACGAAGTGGCACTTTGAAATCAGGAGTTGAAAGTGTTTGACATGGAAAGGGGAGCTTGAAAGTCTTGCTCTTTGAACCTTTTCTTTTCAAAGTCCCACAGAAAGTACAGGCAGGACAATAATGGGCAGGCTGGGGGCTCTGTGGGTGAAGAGAGGATATGTGATAATGAGGTTTTAAGTGTTTCCTTAGCTCCATTCTACTCTGTTTCCTCTGAGAGAATTAAAGCTGCCTTAAGATAATACAGTCAGTTTATGGTGGTAGTAGTTGAATTTTTCCTTTTTGCAGTTAATTCATTGCTTAAGGACATTATCAGGAAAAATCTATCCAGCCACTGAAAATTAGAGAGTGGACATCAGAATTCTCTCTTTCCCAGGGATGTTAGAGAAATGTGTCCTGTGTTCCAAAACTTTCCACACACTAGGCAGTGGTGATTCCTGAAGCAAATCTGCTGAAGGTAGAATGTGCTGCTTAGCATCACTTGGAGAGGGACTTGGTCATGACTGTGGTTTTTCCTCTGCTTGACCAAAGACTGGATTAAATTCTAAATCCCCAATTTGTTTCAAAACCTGACTCAGACCATGGATGAGTATGGTAAAATAAGATTATATCTTAAGTTTGGGAAAATTTAGCTCTGTCAACAAAATGAAAATGTAAAGTTGCAAGGAAAACAGCTCTATATGTATCCTCTCTTAATCGTTATTTGGGTATGAAGATGCCTCTGACCCACTACCAGCGCAGTAATTTTTAAACGTTTTCTAGGAGTGACGCAACCAGTCTTTCCTGAAATCCTTCTCTTGACCGCTGCATGCTCCCTTGATACAAGTTCCTGTTATGGTGATGGGAGGTAGTGAACCAAGATAGATCACAAAGCAAAGAAATAGGTGACATTGTGTTTGATGCTTTGAAAATAATAATTTACAATTATCTTTGTTCTGGTGTCTTAAAAAATCAATCATATAAAGCGTACACATTGAAACAAGTTATCATTACCTTTTTTTTGGCTTTACATCATATATCTGTGTTAAATTTGATAAAGAAAACAGAAACCAGTATATTTATTAAGCACCTATTATGTGACAGACACAGTACTTTACAAGTTGCTTTACAGATTTTTTTCTGTTGATCTTTTCTGTAACTCAGAGATAAAAATGGTTATCCCTGTATTTCAGATGATCAATCTTGAAGTTTAGAGAGGTTAAGTAGCTAAAGCATGATCACAGTTCTTAAAAGCAGGGAAATTAGAATTGATATTCAATCATTCTGACTCATGGTTTTTGAACTGTATGGCAAGTGAATATTAGTAATTTATTAATAATAAATATTTAATGTAAAGTCAATGATCGGCATGTATCTAGATCATTTTCTGTAACAATGACAGTTAATGCCATTATGATGATAACAGTGAATTGCCTTCTTGAAAGAGAAATTAAAAGACATTTAGTATAGTTTTAAAGATTTGTGGAATTAAGGATATATCCCAATTCATAAGTTCCCACCCTTTTAAACATTCTGACCCACCAACAATAACATGCAATTTAGTTACTGACAAAGATTGAAATTCACTGGATCTGGAAATAGTTGCTTGGATTTCTTATATATCTTTAAACCATAATTTATCTCTGTAACCTTATATACCTTTTAAGAATAATTTATCTCTTTATTATAATTATAAAACACATTTTTCTCAAAACTTGACATCCTGTTGTTCTCAAATACTAATTTTGCTTCATTTTTGTGGCCATTTCCTGAAGAATGAAAAAAAAAAATTGGACTGGGGTATCAGAACTCTCTAGGTTACTACAGTTTATTGATTGGATAAAGGGTACATTTTTCCTTGAGCTTTGAAATTCTAAAACACACATTTATTTCCTATCATGAAATGGTGTTTTGTTTGCATAGCTAACACTTACTATATTGTGACTACATAATGCTGTGTTAAAAATAATGACGGTTACTCTAATAAGCATAGATCCTTATGAAATCCCTTCTGGCAGTCGAATGCTTCATTCTCTCTGCAGGTTTCTTGGATAACTAATTCGTGGTTCAGTGTTTTCTGTTTTCTGACCTGTTTGAAATGAAAATACTTTGTTATAGTAAAAATAGTTTTATTATATAGTTTCAGCACAAATATTTACAAACATGTATAACAAATATATCACACAATACTTATATATACATACCTTTGCCAGTATATTAAATTAGGAAGCATCCGGACACAGACTGCTTTGGCATTGAGTCCTGGCTCACCCACTTCATAACTATGCAACTTTAGGCAAGTTAATTAATCTCTCTGTGCCTCTCTTTACTCATCTGCAAAATGGAGATAATTTGTATAACAAATTCCCAGAGAAGTTGTGAGGATTAAATGAGAAAACAAAGAATGGTGCCCAGTACAAAGTAAGCAATCAATATGTTAGCTACTATTGTTATCAAAGGTACCATGTCTTATTAAGTGCTTTAGTGACCCAGTAACCATAGATACCAAAAGTTTGAATGCCATAAATAACATGATTGTCTTAAATCTGAAATATATTTTTATCTTAGAAACACTGAATAATTTTAATTATGCTGTTTTTTCATCCATTATTGTTATTATCATTGTTACTACCTGTAAACAGTTTACTCAGGCCAAGAGCAATTCTGTAAGTAGAATATTGTTAGACAGATATATTCTGACTGTATTTTATCTTACTATAACACTGATTAAAAAAAAAGCAAATAATAATTTGGCCAATTCCTGGATAAGTACGTAATATTCCAAGAAGCTCCTTGATTAGAATTGCTTTGTGACATAAATTAAAAACTTATTATATATATATATTTTAAAGATATATATTTATATATACACACAATGTATTATATATACATATTTATTCAATATGATCAAGTTTAGATGAGCAACATTGAAGCCTATCTATGAAAAAAATCAATTTTTTATTTTCTTCTCAAATGGTAAAATTTGAATAATAATATATTAAAGCAGAGGGACAAGTTTGTGAAACAAAACAATGAAAACTGAAGTAAAAGGTCTGAAATGATAAAGCTGAGATGATGGACATGCTAACTATCTGTATTTGGTCATTAGGCAATGTAAACATGTATTGAAACATACCATAATTCATAAACATGTACAATTATTCATAAACAAAAATTTAAAAATTCATTGGGAAACATTCTGAAAATTAACTAAAAGTGAATATATGAGTCTCCCTATAATGAAGTTATTTTAGTTTCTTCAGAGTCCTAATAGATAACTAATGATAATGTGCTAACTTAAAAAATTTGTCATGAAATTTTAACAATCTGAAACTATGTGTTTATAGACAGCAGCAATTCTTTACACATCATTTCCTTGTCTATATTCTAGATACAAAATGCTTTAAATAGTCACTACTCAATCAAAATTTCCTCCTAAGTACTTCTTGTCAGTTTTATACAAATTTAAATCACTTATTTATAAGATATTCAATTCTGAAACAAATTGGAATTTTAAGACACTTTAAAATATTTAATTAGGAAATACAAAATTTTCTTCTGTTATAATTTTCATGTACCATTTTTCTATCACTGAAGGATTTAATATTTCTCTTAACTTAAAAACAAATTATTCAACCTGGTATTTTTTTTTGCATAGAGAAATATAGGCATAGATATGGATATAAATATTAACATAGATATTAATATAGAACGTTGTTATGAAAGTATTTTGACTTTGAAATATTTGTCTTTTTCTGATTGACTTTGTAAGATAGTTAATTTATAAATATGTTTTTTCTTTGTTTAATTTTAATATTGTAGTTTTAAAATAAACAGAACAATTTTTTCTTATAAGCAAGTCAGCCATTATTTGTAGCTAAACTCAAGAAATGGACTTTTTATAAATGAAAAAGATTAAATGTTATTAAGAAAACAGCACAGAAAGTTCTTACCATAGGCAAGTTCCTTTCTACACATTTATTTTTATGACCACCTGTAGGAAAAATCTAAGAAACTAATGCATTGATTGAATACCATCTACCTGGCAATCTTTACAGAAAAAGTTGGAGATTAAGTTTGCATTTCACTCTCACTGGATCTCAATTTTTCGATAGGTCAGATAAAGTTTCCTAAAATTATGTTTTATAGAGTACTTTTGATATTTATAAAACAAAGTAGTCATGGGTTTTTCAATACAGTTTTTCTATTTTTGAAATGATATTCTTCAGACCAACTCTTAAACATTACAGGGCATAAAGGAAATTTTGTACCCATTGAACTTATGTGTGTACAATGTAGTGCCTATTGTTAACAATACTGTGTTGTGGAGTTAAAAAAATTGTTAAGGGGGTAGATCTAATGTTAAATGTTCTTACTACAAAACAAACAAATGAAACGTAGGAGCACAAGAATGCTTTGGAGGTGATAGATACGTTTATTACCTTGGCTGTGGTAATGGTTCTGCAGGTATATACTTATGTCCAAACTTAACAAATTGTGTACTTTAAATGGATGAAGTTTTTTGCATATCAATTATAGTTCAATAAAATGCTTAATTTTTTTTAATGGAAGAAAGAAAATTGTAACTTAAAAAGTAAAGTAAAATTTGGGTTAATAAAATGTGAAAAAAAAATTTTAAATACTAGGCATTACCCATAGACCTTGATAAAAATTGAAATTTCATGATTTATTCATATAGGTTGTGATTCTTTAGGTCTTGGATATAGACAAGAAGTTGTATAGTTAACCATCTAACTAAGTGATTTTAATGTGTTCCTTAGTTTAAGAAACACATGTCTAAAAGCCATTTTTCTTCTAAAACATTAACGAGTCTCTATTATAAATTATTTTTAAATGACAAACAATAGAGAATTTAATTAAGTTTTCACTGAGGCTCACCCACTTTTCTACCTCCCGGCTTTACATTTCTGATTATTAAGCTGAAAAATAGACTGAGAGTGATGGCAACTCAAACTGGGTAACTTAAAAAAAACTCATTTTTAGTGTAAACTGAAATAAATAACCTTATGAGAAAGAGCTGAAAGACCCTCCAGGAGCTCTCAGGTTTCACAAATAAAATGAAATTGATGAGCTACTAAATGAATATTTTAAATAAATTGATGAATTTATCCATCAATGTATTTTCATTTATTTCATAGTTATTGTTATTGCTGTCATAACGATGAGCACTTCACAACAGCTGTCACCACCAGATTCAGCAGCAATTGCATGGAATCATAACTTAAAAAATTAACAACCAGATTTCTGAAGTTAGAGTTCTGTTTCAAATCTTGTCTGCATCAAAATTGCTCTGTGACTTTGGGAAAGTTTAACCACTGATTTCTACCTTGAAGAAAAAAATGAGTATAATAATATCTACCTCATAAAATGGTGGTGAAGATCACATGGGATAATGCAAATGAAGTTTGTATCTTATTGCCTGATACATAAAGTATGTTCAATAAATATTGGCCATTATGATTACCATTATAATTATACAATTTAGAAAACTCAAAACAAATCCCACTGCTGAATAACTGAAGCAGTCATTATTTCATTAAAAATTATTGCCCACAGAAGATCCTATCTTCTTCATTGTCCAAAGAATATATTACATTAAATATGGCTTTCATTGTAATTATTAAAAATAGTTTATATTTATTCATATTTAGGTTTTTGTCAAAGCTATGCATACTACTGAATACTACATCAAAAGAACCACTAAATGCTACAAGACTTATTACATAGAACAGGAGTCGTCTATCCCCTTTTCCTCCTAATTTCACAATCTCTAGAGGGAACAATTTTCAACTACACACAGTCCTCACATAGCGTGACAGTGCCTGACCATAAGAGTGACTGTGAAATGGGCCATTGTATAAGCTATCTTAATAACCAATAGAAAATGATGATGGTTCTGTGACCTTTAAAAATGTTTGTCAAAACATTAATGACTTTCTTATCAGCGATAAATATATAAGAAAATTAGAAAAGAAAAATAGTGAAGCTAATATTTTATTACAATATTGTAATTTAACATTTATTTCTTCATAAAAACTCAAGAGTAGTTGGACAGATGATAAGGAGTGAGCATTTTCTATGCCTTTATAAATTGTCATAATCCTTTCTCAAGCTGGGTGAACTTCAAATATTTCACCTTTTGCATTTTCAATATCATGAACTATCTCAAAATGATCCATCAATGTAAAGTTTTTATTGGCATCATTTCCTTTGGGAGTCTTCATCCTTTTGTCATAAGTGCTTTTCTCATATATGTAAATAAAATTCTCCACTAAATTTTTCTGGCTGCATATCTAGTGTATTATTCTGTTCTCATGCTGCTAATAAAGTCCTACTGGAGACTGGGTAATTTATAAAGGAAAGAGGTTTCACTGGCCCACAGTTCAGCATAGCTGGGAAGCCCTCAGGAAACTTATAATCAAGGCAGAAGGGGAAGCGAACAAATCCTTCTTCACATGGTAGCAGGAGAAAGAAGTGCTGAGCAAACGGGGAAAAGCCCCCTTATAAAACCATCAGATCTCATGAGAACTCATTCACTATCATGAGATCAGCAGCATGAGGGTAACTGCCCCATAATTCAATTACCTCCCACTGAGTCCCTCCCATGACACGTGGGGATTATGGGAACTACAATTCAAGATGAGATTTGGGTGGGGACACAGCCAAACCATATCATTCTGCCCCTGCCCTCTCCCAAATCTCATGCCCTCACATTTCAAAACACAATCATGCCTTTCCAACAGTCCCCAAAATTCTTAGCTCATTCTAGCATTAACCCAAAGTTCAAGTCAAAAGCCTCATCTGAGACAAGGCAAGTACCTTCCACCTGTAAGCCTGTAAAATCAAAAGCAAGTTAGTTACTTCCTAGATACAATAGGGGTGCAGGCATTGGGTAAATAAACCTGTTCCAAATTAGAGAAATTGGCTAAAACCAAGGGGCTACAGGACCCATGAAAGTCCAAACTCCAATAGGCAGTCATTCAACCTTAAAGTCCCAAAATGATTTCCTTTGACTTCATGTATCACATCTGGTTATGCTGATGCAATAGGTGGGTTCCCACAGCCATCGGCATCTCTGTCCCTGTGACTTTGCAGGGTACAGACTCCTGCCCCAGCTGCATTCACAACTGGCATTGAGTCTCTGCAGCTTTTCCAGGTGCATGGTGCAAGCTGTTGGTGGATCTAACATTCTGGGGTCTGGAGGACAGTGGCCCTCTTCTCACAGCTCCACTAGGTAGTGCACTAATGAGGACTATGTGAGGGGGGCTCTGAACCCACATTTCATTTTCCTTCTGCACTTCCCTAGCGTAGGTTCTCCATGGAGGCTCCGCCCCTACCGCAGAGTTCTACCTGGACATCCAGGCATTTCCATACATTGTCTGAAATCTAGGCAGAGATTCCCAAGCCTCAAGTCTTGCCTTCTGTGCACCCATAGGGCCAATACCATGTGGAAGCTGCTAAGGCTTGGGGATTGCACCCTTTGAAGCAACAGCCTGAGCTGTACCTTGGCCCCTTTTAGCCAAGGCTGGAGTGGCTGGGATGCAGGGTACCATTTCCCAAGGAGAAATGCAGCAAGGGTCCCTGGACCTGGCCAAGGGAACCATTTTTCCCTCCTAGGCCTCTGGGCCTGTGATGGGAGGGGCTGCTGCAAAGGTTTCTGATGTGCCCTGGAGACATTTTTCCCATTGTCTTAATGATTAACATTCAGCTCCTTGTTACTTATGCAATATTTCTGCAGCTGGCTTCAATTTCTCCCCAGAAAATGGGTTTTTCTTTTCTATTGCAGCATCAGGCTGTAAATTTTCCAAACTTTTATGCTCTGCTTCCTCTTGAATGCTTTGCCACTTAGAAATTTCTTCTGCCAAATACCCTAAATCATTTCTCTCAAGTTCAAAGTTTTACAGATCTCTAGGGCAAGGGCTAAGTGCTGCCAGTCTCTTTGCATAACAAGTGTAACTTTTGCTCCAGTTGCCAACAAGTTCCTCATCTCCATCTGAGACCACCTCAGCCTGGACTTCATTGTCCATATCACTATCACCATTTTGGTCAAAGCCATTCAACATGTCTCTAGGAAGTTCCAAACTTTCCCACATCTTCCTGTCTTCTGAGCCCTTCAAGTCTCTAGGAAGTTCCAAACATTCCCACATTTTCCTGTCTTCATCTGAGCCCTCCAAACTCTTCCAACCTCTGCCTGTTACACAGTTCTAAAGTTGCTTCCACATTGTGGGGTATCCTTATAGCGGCACCCCACTCTCTCCTGGCACCAATTTACTGTATTAGTCTGTTCTCATGCTGCTGAGAAAGACATACCCGAAACTGGGTAATTTATAAAGGAAAGAGGTTTAATTGACTTACAGTTTAGCATGGCTGGGGAGGCTTAGGAAACTTACAATCATGGCAGAAGAGGAAGCAAATGCATCCTTCTTCACATGGTGGCAGGAGAGAGAAGTGTCAAGCAAAGGCAGGGAAACCCCTTATAAAACCATCAGATCTTGTGAAAACTCACTCATTATCACGAGAACAGCAGCATGGGAGTAACGACCCCCATGATTCATTTATCTCCCACCAGGTACCTCCCATGACCTGTGAGGATTAAGGAAACTATAATACAAGATGAAATTTGGGTGGGGACATAGCCAAACCATATCATTTAGAGTCTCTCCAATAGCAACTGTGTTCAACAGAACACAGTGTTCAGTGAGTATCAACAATCTTATAGTAAGCTATTTATTTCTATAATTCATTTGTGTTTTGTTCAAATTTCACTTCCAGTTTTATCACTTTCCATTTACTTGTGAAATTTCATCTTTGTCAGCCAACTACCTGCTTTTATCATTCATTCTTGTAAAACCTCATATGGGTTTATCATTGGAAGACAAGACAATTGTGCATAAACTAAATAACAGGTATGCAGTGACTAATCACCAACAGATTTTGAAAGTAGCAATACAATTGGTCACTAATCGTGATGCACATCTCTGATGTAGTTAATGACTTGTGGACTGATGAGCTAGCATTGGAGTTTTTACAGTTTGTAGTTATAGCATTTCCATGGCAAAAATCTGAGCCATGTTTTAGGGAACTTGTGCTATTTAAACAGCAGTTACTGAAATTTGCACCTGCTGAAAACCTGCAACGCAAGGACTACAATCATTTTGGCTAGATTTTTGGTAGATACTTCCATGAATATAAACACAATGGCTCTATTTGTACATTTTTATGTTTCAGTTTTAGCCATTTTCTTTTGGCCCTCTACTATAGAAGAGGATAGCTTTCTTTTACCACCATTTCACTGTTGCCGTTACATGGCCATACATATACATGTGCACTGAGAACTCAAAATTCTAAGGCCCCCAATGAACTGAACATATCCCCTCTTGGTCAATGGTAATCCAGGGTAACCTTAAAAACTGAATTCTTAGTTATGATGAAACAGGAGGTTGAGAACGCCTCATTACACCTCCTACCTTTTGTGGTTCAGACACAACAGTGGACCAATATTGATGTTAAAATGGTGATTATAAGACTGACAAAAAGGATTCTTTGTGGTGATAGATATCACATTATAAACAAGACCTAAGGCCATGCCAGGCAAGGGGTAAGTCACACACTCCTACATTTGGAGAATAAATTACCTTCTAACTGCCACAAGGTTTCTTCTTTTTCTCTAGCAGCTAAACAGCACTGATCTCCAGATAAGCAATATTGAAACAATCGCAGCTCATCCACCACCAGACACTAATTAACCCCTTTGCTTCACAAGCCATAACTACAACTTTTGACAAGAGACTGAGTTAGTAACCTCTTCCTGGTAAGAAACCACAGACCATGGGCTGGTTCTAGTCCATTTACAGAGGCTACTGAACGCCTCTACATCCCTGCTTCATCTTCTGATATATAGGACCTAATTGTAATACATTTAAATGTTAAGTCTCTGGCACCAAATGAACATGCAACACAGGTAACATGCATGTTTGCTTATCACCCATTTGTGCATCCCCCCTTAGTAAATATTAATAGCTTCTCCCACAACCTGTTGAAAATGTTTATTAGCCAACACCTTCAACATAAATTCTTGATTTTCACCTTGCCTCCCTCTAAGTGCCTGCTAAAGGTTTCCACCAGAGGCAATGCTTCCCTCTTGTTAGGAATGGCTAGCCAGCAGGCTGTAACCCTTTGTAATAAATAATGCCTCTTCTCCAAATTAATCAACCTTGTGATTCTCCAGTTGACAGGACATACACACAGACACACATTTTCTATCCCCACATCTTCCCATTAAAATATATTATAGATTGGATTTTACAAATTCATTTAGGCTAGATTTTGCTGCAGTAACAACTCCAACATTTTCATGGCTTAAAACTGAAAGATTTCACTTTTTGCTCAAGCAAAGCCCAGTGCAGGTCCAGGAACCTCTCCAAGTGTCTCAACAGTTAAGACTGACGGAAGCTCCATAACTCAAAATTTGAGTCCTCTGTATCCTTTTCAGTCAATTCTGCAGGGAAGAAGAATGCTGAAGGGGCTCACACAGACAATTAATGTCCTTAACTCAGAAATGACATGACTACCTTGTATCCACAATCCACCTGCTAGGACTCATCATCAGCCCTTGCCCAACAACAAGGAACCAGGAAATGTGATTTTTCTTTGAGATTAGAAAGCATGTACTGATTACCACTCAGTAACAGAAACCTTTGCTAGGTAGTTCAGTAGCCAATGTTTATGTTATTTGAACTATAGAAATACTGTTCTTGTCACAGAAAAGTACTATGTTATAATTACATTTTTGGTCCGGAATAGTTTTTTATTTTTTTCCTTAGGAATTAAAATTGTCTTTCTCCTTTTTTTTCATTATTTTATAGGTATTTTCATTAATTTAATGCTAAACTCTTTTAATTGTCTAAATCCCAATGCATTCATATTCAACAGTTATCCTTAAAACTTTACCTCATTTGTGAAGTCTCTCTCAGAGATGTCTGAACAGTTCTAATCTCTATCCTGCTTTATACCTGTTGTACAGTTGCCCATTATGAAATCTCCCTCGTTCATCTTCCATATTTTTCTTTGAGTTTCTCTGTAGTTGTGTCTGTGTTTTCTACATCCTGTGTATTTCCTATTTTTTATTTTCTCACTTATGTGATATACATTTTTTACTTGCTCTCAGAAACAGAAAATGTTGGAAATAATTTTTTTGAGAACTGGAATGTTTGAAATGTTTTAATTTTACCACATATCTGATTAAGATTTTTACTTTACAAATTTTAAGAGTACAAACCATATTCACACACACTTTTGAAGTCATTGCCCCAATTATGTTATTTTCATTGGTGCTGTTATGTAATCGTTAGGCTTTGATGGAAGACTTTTTTCGGCGACATCTCTCTAGTGGTTTATAGCATCTCTTTGTTGTTCTCAGTGTATGAAATTCTGCATTAATATTTTCCTTGGTGTTGGCCAATTTTCAACCATTGTTCTGTTCCCTTAATTGGCCCTTATTATTTATAAACTTCAGTTTTTTGATTCTACTAAAACAGTTAAAAGTTTCTCATTATTTTCCTCCCATCCAACTTTTTTTTGCGGGGGGGCCTGGAACTGTAATTATTGGAATGTTAGATGCCTTTAAGAGTTTTCTATTTTTTCTTTCTTTGATTCAGCTCTAAGATCTGGGGACATTTATTCAACATCTGCCAAATTTCCTATTGTATTTATTATATCTGCTGTCATGTTTTTAATTTTCAGGAGAACTTTTTATCCTAATATTTATTTTAAATATATATATTATATTTTAGGTATCTGATGATATTAATGTTTTCTAGTTAAACTACTTTATTAATGAAATATACATTTTATTCCTGTTTAGTAACTATTGTCTTCATTGTTATTTCTATTTCTTAGAAACTTTCTCAGGTGTTTTGTGATTCTGGGTACCTATAAAGATGATCAGAAGCACTGAGCATGTGCTGTAAGGTTATGGAGTTTTTGTTTGATAACCAGCTGTACTATATATTGGTGTTAATGTTGTTAGGCCTTTTCTCTTACCTGGTAATATTCTACAAGGAAAAGTCCTCACATCGCTTTTATTCTAGAGATACAATTTTATGGAATAATTAGAATAATCAGAGTAAGACATCAGCATTTTCTCTTCCCCGAATATTCTTGGTTGGAGAGACATTCTTAACCATTAAAAATTATAAAAATACACTGAAAAAGAGATTTATTTTATTGGAAATACTATATTGTCCCCATTCTCACTTTTGTATCTAATTTATTATCTAATTTGTTTTATCTAATTTGATCTTTTGTATTTAAGGGAGAAAAATACCTGCCTGTAAGAAATACACAAAATTTTCCTCCCCGGAGATATGAATTCTAATAAAGTAAAGAGGTAGGGCATAAAATCATGAATTGTTTAAATATATGGGATCTCCATGACAATATGGCTTTTCAGTTCACATATTAGGAAATTGAGATCTAGAGAAGTAAAACATGACAAAAAGTCATACATCAGATAGTAGGACATCGGCTTCCCAATATACTCTTTTTTTTAAATTTTATTATTATTATACTTTAAGTTTTAGGGTACATGTGCACAACGTGCAGGTTTGTTACATATGTATACATGTGCTATGTTGGTGTGCTGCACCCACTAACTCGTCATTTAGCATTAGGTATATCTCCTAATGCTATCCCTCCCCCCTCCCCCCACCCCACAACAGTCCCTGGTGTGTGATATTCCCCTTCCTGTGTCCATGTGTTCTCATTGTTCAATTCCCACCTATGAGTGAGAACACGTGGTGTTTGGTTTTTTGTCCTTGCGATAGTTTGCTGAGAATGATGGTTTCCAGTTTCATCCATGTCCCTACAAAGGACATGAACTCATCACTTTTTTACAGCTGCATAGTATTCCATGGTGTATATGTGCCACATTTTCTTAATCCGGTCTATCATTGTTGGACGTTTGAGTTGGTTCCAAGTCTTTGCTATTGTGAGCAGCACCGCAATAAACATACGTGTGCATGTGTCTTTATAGCAGCATGATTTATAATCCTTTGGGTATATACCCAATAATGGGATGGCTGGGTCAAATGGTATTTCTAGTTCTAGATGCCTGAGGAATCGCCACACTGACTTCCACAATGGTTGAACTAGTTTACAGTCCCACCAACAGTGTAAAAGTGTTCCTATTTCTCCACATCCTCTCCAACAACTGCTGTTTCCTGACTTTTTAATAATCGCCATTCTAACTGGTGTGAGATGGTATCTCATTGTGGTTTTGATTTGCATTTCTCTGATGGCCAGTGATGATGAGCATTTTTTCATGTTTCTTGGTTGCATAAATGTCTTCTTTTGAGAAGTGTCTGTTCATATCCTTCGTCCAGTTGTTGATGGGGTTGTTTGTTTATTTCTTGTAAATTTGTTTGAGTTCATTGTAGATTCTGGATATTAGCCCTTTGTCAGATGAGTAGGTTGCAAAAATATTCTCCCATTCTGGAGGTTGCCTGTTCACTCTGATGGAGTTTCTTTTGCTGTGAAGAAGCTCTTTAGTTTAATTAGGTCCCATTTGTCAATTTTGGCTTTTGTTGCCATTGCTTTTGGTGTTTTTGACATGAAGTCCTTGCCCATGCCTATGTCCTGAATGGTATTGCCTAGGTTTTCTTCTAGGGTTTTTATGGTTTTAGGTCTAACATGTAAGTCTTTAATCCATATTGAATTAATTTTTGTATAAGTTGTAAGGAAGGGATCCATTTTCAGCTTTCTATATATGGCTAGCCAGTTTTCCCAGCACCATTTATTCAATAGGGAATCCTTTCCCTATTGCTTGTTTTTGTCAGGTTTGTCAAAGATCAGATAGTTGTAGATATGCGGCATTATTTCTGACAGTTCTGTTCTGTTCCATTGGTCTATATCTCTGTTTTGGTAGCAGTACCATGCTGTTTTGGTTACTGTAGCCTTGTAGTATAGTTTGAAGTCAGGTAGCCTGATGCCTCCAGCTTTGTTCTTTTTGGCTTAGGATTGACTTGGCAATGTGCACTCTTTTTTGGTTCCATATGAACTTTAAAGCAGTTTTTTCCAATTCTGTGAAGAAAGTCATTGGTAGCTTGATGGGGATGGCATTGAATGTATAAATTACTTTGGGCAGTATGGCCATTTTCACAATACTGATTCTTCCTACCCATGAGCATGGAATGTTCTTCAATTTGTTTGTATACTCTTTCATTTTATTGAGCAGTGGTTTGTAGTTCTCCTTGAAGAGTTCCGTCAAGTCCCTTTAAGTTGGATTCCTAGGTATTTTATTGTCTTTGAAGCAATTGTGAATGGGAGTTCACTCATGATTTGGCTCTCTGTTTGTCTGTTATTGGTGTATAAGAATGCTTGTGATTTTTGCACATTGATTTTGTATCCTGAGACTTTGCTGAAGTTGCTTATCAGCTTAAGGAGATTTAGGGCTGAGACAATGGGGTTTTCTAGATATATAATAATGTCATCTGCAAACAGGGACAATTTGACTTCCTCTTTTCCTAATTGAATTCCCTTTATTTCCTTCCCCTGCCTGATTGCCCTGGCCAGAACTTCCAACACTATGTTGAATAGGAGTGGTGAGAGAGGGCATCCCTGTCTTGTGCCAATTTTCAAAGGGAATGCTTCCAGTTTTTGTCCATTCAGGATGATATTGGCTGTGGGTTTTTCACAGATAGCTCTTATTATTTTGAGATACATCCCATCAATACCTAATTTATTGAGAACTTTTAGCATGAAGGGCTGTTGAATTTTGTCAAAGGCCTTTTCTGCATCTATTGAAATAATCATGTGGTTTTTGTCTTTGGTTCTGTTTATATGCTGGATTACGTTTATTGATTTTCCTATGTTGAACCAGCCTTGCATCCCAGGGATGAAGCCCACTTGATCTTGGTGGATAAGCTTTTTGGTGTGCTGCTGGATTTGGTTTGCCAGTATTTTATTGAGGATTTTTGCATCAATGTTCATCAAGGATATTGGTCTAAAATTCTCTTTTTTTGGTGTGTCTCTGCCAGGCTTTGGTATCAGGATGATGCTGGCCTCATAAAATGAGTTAGGGAGGATTCCCTCTTTTTCTATTGATTGGAATAGTTTCAGAAGGAATGGTACCAGCTCCTCCTTGTACCTCCGGTACAATTTGACTGCAAATCCATCTGGTCCTGGACTTTTTTTGGTTGGTAAGCTATTAATTATTGCCGCAATTTCAGAGCCTGTTATTGATCTATTCAGAGATTCAACTTCTTCCTGGTTTAGTCTTGGGAGGGTGTATGTGTTGATGAATTTATCCATTTCTTCTAGATTTTCTAGTTTATTTGCATAGAGTTGTTTATAGTATTCTCTGATGGTAGTTTGTATTTCTGTGGGATCGGTGGTGATATCCCCTTTATCATTTTTTAATACATTTTATTCTTCTCTCTTTTCTTTTTTATTAGTCTTCCTAGCATTCTATCAATTTTGTTGATCTTTTCAAAAAACCAGCTCCTGGATTCATTTATTTTTTGAAGGGTTTTTTTCTGTCTCTATTTCCTTCAGTTCTGCTCTGATCTTAGTTATTTCTTGCCTTCTGCTAGCTTTTGAATGTGTTTGCTCTTGCTTCTCTAGTTCTTTTAATTGTGATGTTAGGGTGTCAATTTTAGATCTTTCCTGCTTTCTCCTGTGGGCATTTAGTGCTATAAATTTCCCTCTACACACTGCTTTGAATGTTTCCTAGAGATTCTGGTATGTTGTGTCTTTGTTCTCGTTGTTTTCAAAGAACATCTTTATTTCTGCCTTCATTTAGTTATGTACCCAGTAATTATTCAGGAGCAGGTTGTTCAGTTTCCATGTAGTTGAGTGGTTTTGAGTGAGTTTCTTAATCCTGAGTTCTAGTTTGATTGCACTGTGGTTTGAGAGACAGTTTGTTATAATTTCTGTTCTTTTACATTTGCTAAGCAGTGCTTTACTTCCAACTATGTGGTCAACTTTGGAATAGGTGTGGTGTGGTGCTGAAAAGAATGTATATTCTGTTGATTTAGGGTGTAGAGTTCTGTAGATGTCTATTAGGTCCACTTGGTGCTGAGCCGAGTTCAATTCCTGGATATCCTTGTCAACTTTCTGTCTCGTTGATCTGTCTAATGTTGACAGTGGAGTGTTAAAGTGTCCCATTATTATTGTGTGGGAGTCTAAGTCTCTTTGTAGGTCTCTAAGGACTTGCTTTATGAATTTGGTTGCTCCTGTATTGGGTGCATATATATTTAGGATAGTTAGCTCTTCTTGTTGAATTGATCCGTTTACCATTATGTAATGGCTGCCTTTGTCTCTTTTGATCTTCGTTGGTTTAAAGTCTGTTTTATCAGATACTAGGATTGCAACTCCTGCCTTTTTTTGTTTTCCATTTGCTTGGTAGATCTTCCTCCATCCTTTTATTTTGAGGCTATGTGTGTCTCTGCACCTGAGATGGGTTTCCTGAATACAGCACACTGATGGGTCTTGACTCTTTATCCAATTTGCTAGTCTATGTCTTTTAATTGGAGCATTTAGCCCATTTACATTTAAGGTTAGTATTGTTATGTGTGAATTTGATGCTGTCATTATGATGTTAGCTGGTTATTTTGCTCATTAGTTGATGCAGTTTCTTCCTAGCCTCGATGGTCTTTACAATTTGGCATGTTTTTGCAGTGGCTGGTACAGGTTATTCCTTTCCATGTTTAGTGCTTCCTTCAGGAGCTCTTTTAGGGCAGGCCTGATGGTGACAAAATCTCTCAGCATTTGCTTGTCTGTAAAGGATTATATTTCTCCTTCACTTATGAAGCTTAGTTTGGCTGGATATGAAATTCTGGGTTGAAAATTCTTTTCTTTAAGAATGTTGAATATTGGCCCCCACTCTCTTTTGGCTTGTAGAGTTTCTGCCGAGAGATCCACTGTTAGTCTGATGGGCTTCCCTTTGTGGGTAACCTGACCTTTCTCTCTGGCTGCCCTTAACATTTTTTCCTTCATTTCAACTTTGGTGAATCTGACAATTCTGTGTCTTGGAGTTGCTCTTCTCGAGGAGTATCTTTGTGGCATTCTCTGTATTTCCTGAATTTGAATGTTGGCCTGCCTTGCTAGATTGGGGAAGTTCTCCTGGATAATATCCTGCAGAGTGTTTTCCAACTTGGTTCCATTCTCCCCTTCACTTTCAGGTACACCAATCAGACGTAGGTTTGATCTTTTCCCATAGTTCCATATTTCTTGGAGGCTTTGTTTGTTTCTTTTTATTCTTTTTTTTCTTAACTTCTCTTCTGGCTTCATTTCATTCATTTGATCTTCCATCACTGATACCCTTTCTTCCAGTTGATCAAATCAGCTACTGAGGGCTTGTGCATTCTTCACATAGTTCTCGTGCCATGGTTTCCAGCTCCATCAGTTCCTTTAAGGACTTCTCTGCGTTGATTTTTCTAGTTAGCCATTCATCTAATTTTTTTTCAAGGTTTTTAACTTCTTTGCCATTGGTTCGAACTTCCTCCTGTAGCTTGGAGTAGTTTGATCTTCTGAAGCCTTCTTCTCTCAACTCGTCAAAGTCATTCTCTGTCCAGCTTTGTTCTGTTGCTGGTGAGGAGCTGCATTCCTTTTGAGGAGGAGAGGTGCTCTGATTTTTAGAGTCTCCTGTTTTTCTACTCTGTTTTTTCCCCATCTTTGTGGTTTTATCTACTTTTGGTCTTCGATGATGGTGACATACAGATGGGTTTTTGGTGTGGATGTCCTTTCTGTTTGTTAGTTTTCCTCCTAACAGTCAGGAACCTCAGCTGCAGGTCTGTTGGAGTTTGCTGGAGGTCCACTCCAGACCCTGTTTGCCTGGGTGTCAGCAGCAGTGGCTGCAGAACAGCAGATATTGGTGAGCTGCAAATGTTGCTGCCTGATCGTTCCTCTGGAAGTTTTGTCTCAGAGGAGTACCCGGCCCTGTGAGGTGTCAGTCCACCCCTACTGGGGTTGTCTCCCAGTTAGGCTACTCAGGGTTCAGGAGCCCACTTGGGGAGGCAGTCTGCCCATTCTCAGATCTCAAGCTGCATGCTGGGAGAACCACTACTCTCTTCAAAGCTGTCAGACAGGGACATTTAAGTCTGCAGAGGTTACTGCTGCCTTTTGTTTGTCTGTGCCCTGCCCCCAGAGGTGGAGCCTACAGAGGCAGGCAGGCCTCCTTGAGCTCTGGTGGGCTCCACCCAGTTCGAGCTTCCCAGCCGCTTTGTTTACCTACACAAGCTTTGGCAATTGTGGGTGCCCCTCCCCCAGCCTTGCTGCTGCCTTGCAGTTTGATCTCAGACTGCTGTGCTAGCAATGAGCGGGGCTCTGTGGGCATAGGACCCTCTGACCCAGGTGCAGGATGTAATCTGGTGTGCCATTTGTTAAGCCCATTGGAAAAGTGCAGTATTAGGGTGGGAGTGACCCGATTTTCCACGTGCCGTCTGTCACCCCTTTCTTTGACTGGGAAAGGGAATTCCCTGACCCCTTGTGCTTCCCGTGTGAGGTGATGCCTCGCCCTGCTTTGGCTCATGCACGGTGTGCTGCACCCACTGTCCTGCACCCACTATCCGGCACTCCCCAGTGAGATGAACCCAGTACCTCAGTTGGAAATGCAGAAATCACCCGTCTTCTGCGTCGCTCACGCTGGGAGCTGTAGACTGGAGCTGTTCCTATTCAGCCATCTTGGCTCCACCCCCTCCAATATACTCTTCTATCCAATATACTACAGTGTCTCTAAAATATTATTTTTATACCCAATTGTTGCTTATTAGGGAAGTCCTTATATTCTCTATACTTATGATTATTTGTAGGGCCTTATATAGGGCCTTTGAAAAGTAATTATTCTTTGTTGCTTTACACATATTTATTCATGTGTGTTTGCACTGTGCTAGGTATATCAATCAATAGGCAGAAGTCAATTGTGACTCTTCACCAATGTTTGAATTGATTTTTAATAAAAAAGAAGAAGGTGTTCTCCTAAGAATCTTGAAAAATTGAATTTCTATCTCTACCTTCTTCTTCTATATTAAAACATCCAAGGGACCTAGCTTACTGGACTGATGAGAAATTTATTACCACACAGCTCAGTCGGAGGAATGTAAATGCTATAATCAACCACATGTTCCATAAGAAATGCATTAATCAGTATAGGTCCAATAATAAAAGTTTTAATATTTAATATGTTTTCCTAGAACAATGGAAAGGTTCAGCAACAAGATAGCAGTGTAGGTGACATAAGGGAAACACAGCAACATCGTGTGCCCCCTAGGAAGGACCCTGCAGCAGACCTGACTTTGTTCATCACAAGCACCACAGAGAATACTAATATCAAATACCAAATATAAAACTCAGGTGGAGTTTTAAAGGGCCACAAAAATGTCAGTGCAGCAGGTGTTTAGATGATCTCTCTGGAAAGCACATATTAACAACAACCCCAGTACGAATTAACACTTGAAATATTCATCATTACATAGTGAGATTTGTATTATGTAGGGAAGAAAGAGGAGAATGACTCAAATACTAAATTTTAAATTTGAAAGAGCTTTTCAACTGTTTGATGAAAACAGCTCTAAATATATTTTTACTTATCTATCATTAGCTTCTTGGAATTTTTATTCAGAACACTAAAATATCTGAAAACTGGGCTCAGTTTTGAAGATCAGACTTTATTTAGGATTCACTTTACAAATGCAAATTTTAAACAAGAACATAGAAGTTCAGTTTTTTTAAAAGAGATAACATTCTTTTCATTGATTCCCCTACTTTACATGAACATTCTATTAGATACTGTCTGGAAAAAATAAGTAAGAAATAATCTGTGCAACATAAAGGTGATTATATTCCATTAGGGAAATAAACACATAATATATTTTGATATTATCTAGCAAGTAGAATATTATACATAAACGTAAGAGGAAAAAAGGGGAAAGAACACCTACACCAGTCTATATGTTCAAGAAAAAGCTTCTTGGAGGAGGTACCCTCTAAGGCGAGTCTTCAGGAGTAAGATTAAAGTAAAGAAAGGCAGGTAGAACAGTTCAAGCCACGGCAGTATGTTACAGTGCGTTATGCAGGAGAAAAACTTGCAAGCATATTGGCAATTCAACTCTAAAGTGAAAGGCAGCTTTATTCTAACTACTAAAAGATCAGTACATAAAAGGTGCATCTATATGTCATGCAGGACTTAGTCAAATATAATTAAATATAATCCACTGAAAAAATAAAACTGAAGATAATTTTTAATTATTCTTAGGGTTTTATTATATATCTTTCAGATCAGAATGTCTGGTTAGATTGTTTACATGGAAGAGGAAAAACACTGTGTTTAGCAGATTCTTTAGAAATAGAAAATAGTTTAGTATTTTAAAAACTTTCATCTTTCATTCTTTTCTATATTTTACTGTTTCAAAATTGAATACTGTTTGAGAATTAATGTATATTTTTGCATTTACTCCAGATTCCTAGACTAACTCTTAATTTAGCATATAGAGCATATCTCAAATATTCAAAATATAGAACATTTTGGTACTTTTTCACTAAGATAACTTCAGTATAAATTAAGCAAATTAATAAGTCGTCTTTTACCTTTGCCATCATACTATTTTTCACAAAGCAGCAGAGAGCTATTCCTTTAGCAATACTAAATACAGCTAATCTACAGTGAGGCCCTCTAATAATCATGTTACTTACAATAACCCATGCCATGCTAACCACAGCTCCAGTAAAGAGCTGTTATTATTGCCTTCATTTTAAAAGTAAAGAATAGTCCACTCTAAAATTTGGATTTTAAATACTGAGTTATGCTGCCTTTGAGCATTCAGTTTAACTTTATAATGAGAAAAAAAATGATGGCAGAATAAAAAGGGAGTTACATAAACATATCTTAATTAATTTTTAACATTTTAAATTAAACTTAATATATTTGGCATATTTTTCCAACCTCATTGAAAAACTATGAAGGTTTCTAAAGACTAGTTACTGTTTATGCAGAAAATAACACCAGTTCACACTGTATTCAATGACCAAACAACAGGATAATTCTCTATATGTTTCTCACATGTTTAGAAGAGTTGAAGGCAAGCAGAATTGCTGCAATGGCATGCTTGGGAAGGACACATTTTTCTTTCAGTTATCCTCCCCTAAATATGAGATCTCCATTCATGGGATTCTAGCTAGCCCATGAATTTAGCCAAGGATATAACAGTAGTTCATTTCTATAACAGAGGAGAAAACATAAGTCAATATAGCTAAAAGGATCAGCATTTTAAAAGAATGATGGTAGTTGATGAATCAGTTTCACCTATTACCATGTTACAGTAATAAGAGAGAAAAAAGGATACTTAGAAATGAAGGGTAGTAAATATGGAGCAAATAAACTAAAATGATATAACAGAGTATACAATCAACGTATGGAATATACTACTACAGAATGTAATCTCATTGAATAATGTGAATAGATTCTTCAAACATCCAGGGGATTTTATGACCATAGACCACATTTATCTTCATATAAGTTAAAAAGATGGTAATCAAATCTCATGCTTCTGGGAGGAAAGTGATTGCCTATTATACATTATTTTGGATAATGTTTTATTTGGTTTCCTCTGAATTATCGGCTGGCATAGGGAGGATACTAATAAATTGTCTTTTATTCTTTGGGATTTTTTGTTTGACTCACTTTGTAGCTCTGTTCTCCCATTGTTTTGTATTGCAGTTATTCGTGCACATAGCCAAGCATTTTCCATCCACAAGTTGTTAACTCCATACTGAGGAGAACTAAGTTAATCAAACATGTATTTTCCAACTAACTATTAAAGTGAGTTACATATGATAAGGGATCAATAAGTAATATGCTATGCATTCTTTTCTCTTAGGGAAAAAGTGAGCTATTGAAAAGATTCAAATAATTTTAATATTTTTCTGAAATGGTGCTTAAAGAGTATTTTTTCATCTATACTTAGTTATAGGTAACATGATTGATTAGCAAAATTATGCAGTTTTATTTTTTCCAAGATTTTATTATGTTGTTGTTTTTCTGAGACATAGAAAAGATATTATTATTTTATTATTATTAGTTTGAGACAGAGTTTCACTCTTGCTGCCCAGGCTGGAGTGCAATTGCACGATCTTGGCTCACCACAACCTCCGTCTCTGGGTTCAAGTGATTCTCCTGCCTCAGCCTCCCAAGTACCTGGGATTACAGGTACATGCCACCACACCTGGATAATTTTTTGTATTTTTAATAGAGCTGGGGTTTTGCCATGTTGGCCAGTCTGGTCTCTAACTTCTGAGCTCAGGCAATCCACCCACCTTGGCCTCTCAAAGTGCTGGGATTACAGGCATGAGCCATGGCACCCGGCCCCATTTAGCTTCTCTTTCAAAATTAGCCTGGAATCTCACCTCACCACCTGCACTTGGATAAGTCGCCAACACAGCCCAAAGCCAATCATTGACCACGTGGCTCACTGTAATAGCCTCCTAACTGGTCTCCCTGCCTCCACTCTTCTGATTCATTTCATTGTGGCAACCAGAATTATCCGTTTATAGTAACAGACACATCACGTTATCTCCCTGATCTAAACCTTCCCTTGGCTTGCCATCTTTTGTATAATAAAATCCAAAGATTTTTGTCTTTTCAGAACCCTACATGACATGGATTATGATTATATTTTCAACTTCATTTCTTCTCTCATGTTTTCTATCTTGCTTTGACCCAGTCCTATTCTCGCCCCGCTATTCTGCAAGCACATGGCTATAGTACCCACTTTTACCATTGTTCTCCTGGATACTTAAAGGGCTGTGTATTTCATTCTGGTTAGTCACCTCCTCAAAGAAGTCTTGCATGGTGATTCCTATCTAAAATAGGAACCCTAGCCATAGTAATACCATTTATTACTACCCGACATTATGTTTTATTTTATATTTTATTTGCTCCTTGTCTGAATTCCTCACTAGAATGTAGTGTTCATGAGCACAGGAACTTCATCCACTGCAATATTCCTGGTACTAAGAATAACACCTATCACCTAGTAGGTACTCTGTAAACACTGGATGGATTAATGGATATTACATTTATTTATATTTATGTTAAATATGTTTAAAGACTACATATATTGCTTGCTAAATGGAGTCCAATCAATCTGAATGCATGTGCATACATACAGGTGCTCCTAATTTGTTAGACGTGTAATTAGATAAGTGGCAATTTAATTGGGAGGGAAGAGCAATATAACCTGGTAACGATAAAATGGAGAGATGTGAATAAATGAGAGAAGAGAAACTCAAGGAAAGATGAAAAGGAAGCACATGAAAATATGGAGAATCAGTAGACTAACACTAGAAAGAAAAAGAAGTGGTGTATGTGGGGACAATGAGTAAAGCAAAAGAGTAATTCGTAAAGAAAACACATAGCTCTACTTCATAAGGTGTGGATATCGGGTTATAGCAATGGGTGAAACAGAGTAGATAGTCAGCCTGGAGACTGAAGGATGCTAGTAAAGATGTGTTCCTTAAAGTGCTTTGCTTCTGGGCTGTCTGCCTCACCAAGATATTCTTCCTATAACAAATGAGAGCAGGATTGCTAGCAAGTTAAATGACTCTGGCTCCTTTTTTTTTTTTATTTTTCCCCCAGATTCTTAACAATGAAAGTTGTTCAGGCCTGTAAGTCAAATCATGACATCTCTTTAAACTCATACATATTATTTCCCTGGTGCCAGAAGTTGATGTGTCATGGAAAGATGGCCTACAGCTATGCCTTATAAAGCTGAAAAAATAAAGCACACAATGTTCCTCCTGTTGTCAGGCATTCTCCTTATAACTAAACCATGCTGTCCCCCTTCATTCTGTTTGTTCTGACAAGTCTGCATGTCAGGCCATCTATTCCCTTTTACAGAGCTATGTTGATAAAGTGCTTGGTCATACTAAAAGTCCTGGAGATCTCATCAGTGTAAGATTTTCATTGAACCAGCTGCTTATAAAATTTTTCATGGCAAGTCAGCAAAGCTTAAGTGTGTAGCCATTGCCAGAGTATGGCTTAAATGAACTGGCCAGGCAGTTGCTCTGTGGGTTATTTGTAACACGCACGACATCTATACTCAGTGTTTTGACATGCTTGTTAATTTATCACTTGAATCCTAGAATAAACTCAGAAATTGTTTTTCTCTTTGTTTTTCCTATTTAGAAAGTGGTCACAATTACAATTAAATTCATTTTTTTTGAACTTCATTAGACTCTTGATGTTATCAAGGGATATCTCCAGAAATGTGTTAATTAGATTAACACATCTAATTCCCATATGTGTTAATATCACTCAAGTACTTTCCATGCAATGTAAGAAAAAGACTTTTAAAAACTCCAGTTGGCTAAAGGTGTTGTGTGGTTGGCTGTACTCGTTTCTGAAACATCAGCCCTCGGTGCTCATTATTCACCTGCTCAGGAAAATTACTATTTATTTTAGGCTGTGGACCCCTGATCTCTTGCAAATACTCAAATCTGAGTATGAGAGTCCTTGGATATTAAGATTCCACTATATGGCAACCTTATGTATATCTCAATTCTTCATATTCCCTTGAATACTGTGGACTGCCTAAGCTAAACCAAGAAAAGTGGAAACCAATTATCAATAAGATAGTGAAAAGCACTTTATTCTAGGTCAATATACACAAAATCAAATAAAGACTTGGAAAGGTATTTAGGAAGGAAATTATTAGAATAACTATTGAATTTCACTACTATAATTGACAAAGGGGACAAAGGGAATTAATTTGGTTAACCATCTTAATCTGTATTTAATTTATCCAATTTTATGAATGGCTCAAATTAAATTTTTGGTTAAAATTATGTAAATAATTTTTTTTCAGAAACTAGTCTAAAATGTCTGTATTTGTATACTAAACAAATTCTTAAGATGATTTCTAGATTAAAACTCACTAAGAGTCATATGGTCATATGCTTTAAACATCTAAAGTTATAAAGATTAATAATTGAAAATGTAGACATTTTCCAGAAAATTTTAAGAACATAATTAAATTATCCAATAAGAGCTATCTTCCATTTAAAAAGAGATATTAACCTTTATTTTTTCATGCAAATAATTATTTTAAAACACAGAGAATATCTAGATCAGTCGTTTATATAATCCAAATTTATCAATTAAAAACCTTCCTTTGCTCCACTTTTGTTTATTCATGGCCACCCTTTGAGGAAGTAGAAAAATATACATATTTCCTAAAATTGCTAGAAGTAATACAAAATGGTCAATAGAGTTTTAGACATTTAAAAACATCACCTCAATGTTTTATCTTCCAACTGGTAACTTTATGAAAATCACAGGGGTTACTGATTTATTATCTGTACATTTAGCAATATACAGTTAATAGATACCAGAGGCTATACAGTCTTGACATTCGGTATTAAAGATTTCTTGTGTATTAATTCTTTGTAATAAGACAGATCACTATGCATGTCTAAAATTAGATGGTAATTTGATAACAGTAGTACATAAGCCAGTACTACACCTCCAAGGAAAGCATTCAATTTATTAACACACGGTGCAACTGAAGAAAGGTATCAAATCTAATTTCCTATGAGATCTTGACCAATTTAATAATGTCATTAAGAAGAAAATTCCATTCATTGATTCATTAATTTATTAATTTGTTCTATAAATATTGCTACTGACAGCCTAGATTTCAATCCTTCCTTTACTCCATAGCAATTGTATGACTTTGAAGGAGTCACTTTACATCTTTGAGCCTTTATTTTCTTATCAGTAAAGTGGGCATAATAACAGTAATAATTTGATAGGATTGTTTTTAGGATTAAATGAGTTGATTCATATAAGCATTTTAGCAGAGCTCACGACACTCTGAAAACATTTGAGTTCTTACTAACATTTTTATATTTTTATGTGCCTGAAACTATGAGACATTAAAGCTATAAAAGTAAATAATAAAGATATAGTTTCTACCCACGTTGAAAACCAAATTAAAAGCTGGTAGTTAAGAGAAATGATCGCTGAATAAACACACACCATGTAAGATTGTGACTGTGATAAGTGACATAAGAGGTACAATCTTCTATGGAAGCTACAATAGGGGAATTTGATGTAGTAAGAATGACTAGAAGTTGTTTTTGCTTTTGTTTTTAATGGCAAAGATAAGAGCATAGATTAAGTACTTTCCACAGAAGAAGCATATTTAGTACAAGAAGGTCTTACAGTAGTTTCCATTATGCAAAATAAATAAATAAATAAGCACCTACAAGTGCAGAAATCCTCCCTTTTTCTTCTCAGTGAGAGAGATTTTTGAACTACACCTAATAGAACATTAAAACACCCCCTGAAGATGTTATGAAGAAATGCTTAGTATACCAGGTGAATGTAGTGACAGGCACTTGCCACGTGAATAAGAGACTCAGGAAGCTGCAACAGATGCAGAATTTCCTATAAAATTTTAAGCTTTATTGAGGTATAATTGATGTACAAAAATTTTGCACAAACCTAATGTATACATTTTGTTGAATTTGAACATTTGTATACCCCCATGTTACCACCACCAGAATCAAGATTCCAAATATATCTATCACCTCCAAAAATGTCCTTGTGTTATTTTGTGGGGGGCGGGGGGGGTGTGTGTGTGTCTGTGTAGAATGCATAACATGAGATCTATTCTCTTAACACATTTTTAAGTACACAATACTGTATTGTTAACTATAGGTATTATGTTGTACAGCAGATCTCTAGAATTTATTCATTTTGTATAAGTGAAACTTCATTCCCACTGAGCAACAATTTCCCATTTCCTCCTTCCCTGTCCCTGCAACCCATTCTATTCCCTGTTTCTATTAGTTGGACTATTTCAGATATCTCATCTAAATGGAATTATGCAGTAGTTTTTTGTTTTTTGTTTTCTGTGACTGGCCCATTTTACTTAGCATCATGTCTTAGGTTTATCTACATTGTTGCAAATTATAGTATTTCCTTTTTTAAAGGTGAATAATATTTCATTTTATGTAACTGTCACATTTTATTTATCCATTTTTCTGTCAATGGACTCTGAGTTGTTTTCATATCTTGGCTATTGTGAATAATGCTGCTAGGAAATTGGGGTGCAAATGTCTTTTCAAGATCGCAATTTTAATTCTTTTGAATATACACCCAGAAGAAGAATTGCTGGATCATATGATAGCCCTATTTTTAAAATTTTTTTGAGGAACCTCAATACTGTTTTTCATAGTATCTGCACTTTCTACATTCCCACCGACAATCTATAGGGGAAAGCACAATTTTCCATGGAAGCCAAATCATCCTTTCTGAGCATAAATCTAGGTTGAGCAATGTGCATTGTACAATAGGCTTGGAATAGCATAAAGGGATTGGTTTGTGAAGTCTAAAATCCACAGGATTTACAGATTTATAATGTCCATCTTTCTCTTTATTCTTTGGAATATTGAGGTTGGGTAAGATTTGCTGGGCTCCCTGTGTCCTGCAAAGTAATAGCAGGGTGTAAGATCTTACCAGTTTTGCACACAATATTGACTCTACCAAATTGAGAAGAAGGTTGCACGTTGAATAACCAAAATAAGGCATTTAACTACTAGAAGCTGGGTGGGAGAAAAACAAAGGTAGAGTATAGGAGAAGGCAATAGACTATTTCAGAACTGTTCCCTTAGTCAGTATTTTCTTTTCTTTTCTTTTCTTTTTTAGATAGGTAATTCAATTTTTTTAATGAAGTCTCACTCTGCCTCCCAAGCTGGAGTGCAATGGTGCTATCACGGCTCACTGCAGCATTGAACTACAGGAATTAAGCGATCCTCCCACCTCAGCCTCCTGAGTGCTGGAACTACAGGTGCACGCCACCACACCTGACTAATTTTTGTACTTTTTGTAGAGATGGGGTTTCAGCATGTTTCCCAGGCTGATCTCAAACTCCTGGGCTCAAGTGATCCACCTGCCTCAGCCTTCCAAACTTCTGGGATTACAGGCATGAACCACTGCTCTCAGCCTTTAGTCAATATTTTACAGACTCCTTTGAATGTAAATATCTCCTAACTCACTTGTTAAATATATGGTTTCCCTAACACCTAGCTTGATGGGAACTAATATTTTGCATTTTAAGTAATATCCCAATTGAATTTTTCTCATAAGAGGATATTAGAAAAAACTGCATTTATCCACACCGGCAATGGCTATTGAAAAGAAAATAGAAATTGGTGTTTAAACACAGGGAATATCATTTGTAGTTTGTGTAATAAATACATGTGAGATTAAATGCATAAAGTTATTGTTATATAGTATGGATTTTATCTTTGTCAAAAAATTATCTTGTTATATTGACTAAGTTGCAAGTTCAAGAACTCTAGGATATTCTTGTGGCAAGATCAGTACTGGTTAGATTTATCATATAGATTGTGGTGCCTATGATTTAAAACATTGTTTATGTATTTCTATCTAAAAAATTGTCCTTGGTTTCTTAATTCAATAAGGCTATACACTGAACAGGTATAGGTGCTTTTTACTTACACCAAACATGTACACACAAAATATATGTCAATGAATAAATAGATTTGTATTTATTTATTTTTTAAAACTTTTATTGTAGGTTCAGAGGCACATGTGAAGGTTTGTTATGTAGGTAAACTCGTGTTATGGGGTTTTGTTGTAGAGATAATTTCACTACCCGGGTATTAAGCCCAGTACCCAATACTTATCTTTTCTGCTCTTCTCCCTCCTCCCACTCTTCGCCCTCAGGTAGACTTCAGTATCTGCTGTTTACAGCCTTCATATATGTTCTGTATTTTGCTTTGTGGTAGCAATCCTTGTTACAGTTTTTCGGGCCTAAAGCTTTGAGCTGTTTCACCTGTCTGACATCTTCCTTTCCTTCACACCTACAACTAGAGAATCCTAGAGACTGCTCAGTGTGGCTGAACATAGAGGAGCTATACACTTGCAACTCAGAGCTGAAAACCTTAATCCCTGAAGTAACCTCCTACAGCCTTCAGGTCTTTGGATAATTAACACTTTTATTGAAAATCTTGAAAATCTACTGGAGAATATATCTAGAGTTTTACAAGATTTTGAAGGTGTGATTCTCTTTCAATGCAGTGAGTTATGCCGTTAAATTCCCCCAAATACCTGAAAAGCCCATATGTTTAACGTGCGTGCTCTTCCATTGTAGGTTGAAAGCTAAGTGCAAAGGTATAGTATCTAGGGTTCTTCTGTGTCCATTAGACCAAACCACATCCTATGATGTTTTTGTTATTCTTAAGATACTGTTATTTTTCAATCTTTGCTATTTTTAAAATCTGTGTATGAAAACGAGATGTGAAAGAAGCAAGAACAAAAAGCCCACCTTTCTCACAATGATTTTGCATTCTTATTTCCATATCTCTTCAAAGGGTTTGGCCTAATTTGGGGTAGGTTTGCATCTCACTAAGTCAGTCCACCCATGCTAATTCAACGTTGCCTTAAGTAGCATAGATATCAAAAGTATATCCTGCTGCTTAAGTATACTGCACTCTTCATTAAGAATTGAAGGATATATGTACAAGGTAATGAGTACCCATGTGAGTTTTATAACCATCATGAAAATTGGTTGCTTTTCCATGGCTGTTTCTCGTAACCTGATTTCAAAGTCCCTGCCATTGCCCCTCTCCCTCTTTCTCTTTCTCTGTCTCAATACTCTTAATGGAAACTTCACTGATAATACAGTGGCAATACATTTAAATGTTAAGTACTGCAAGGAATATTTTTATATTAAATACATTTCTAATAAATTTAGGTTGGGAAACGTTTGCTATCCAATTGGTAACCTATTTGCTAATAAAAGTTATAGAGTAAAAGCAACCACTGCTTTCCTAATCTAAGCAGGTGTGTCCCATGGATTTATGCAAATATATAGGAACTTGAGAGTTTTCTAAACCACCCTCATGTAGCAAATATTTGGAAATTTGAAAAATAAATGACAGCTTTGGCAGTGTTGGCTTTCTAGTTGGTATAATACGCATCTAAATGAAGTTAAAGCCTGATATTTGTTAATTATATTTTGATCTCTAAAAGGTACCTCTTACTTCTATTGTTCTTTAGTGACTTCTCATATCTGTTACCTCCTTAGCGACTTCTCATATCTGTTACCACCTTAGAAGATGAAAACAATGGAGCATTCCAGCCGTACAGAAGGATTATTTACACTGATAAAGGACCCACTAGGATCCACCATAATTCAATAGAACATCATGTTCACAATGGGCCAGTAGCCAGTATTTTACCTTTACTCTCCTAAAGAATGAAGCATTCTTAGCCTGACTCACCTGTACAGTTTCAGGAGAGATGCATCAGATTTGCTGTGCTGAAAGGCACTGGAGTAGAGGTGCCCAATCTGGCATATTTGCAGATCCACATAGATATCTTGTTAAAAATGAGAATATAGAGCTTCACCTCAGACACAATGAATCTTAAAATTTTCACTTGGGTTTCATGAAACTATACTTACCACAAAGTACTAATTTTCAGAAAAAGAAACTACGAACAGAAGTTATTTAGTGGTTTGTGCAGGAACTCACATTTTCAGTGTCCCCATCTATTCTCACAGTTACATCATCCTGATGAATATATTCTAAGAAACACAATGGGAATAAAACATCTCATCAAACCATGAACTCTTTATAACAAAGTCTTTGCTAAGTTGTGGCATAATCAGTATTTCCACTGCACATCTTGTGGCTAATCCTGTGTAGAAATTGGGTGAAAGAAGTTTAGCCCTCTTGAAACACTACACCAGGAAGCATTTGTGTATATGTTGCCAATATTCAGATTTAAGACAAAAAATTTCAAACAAATTACATACTACTTTACTTTGGAAAAATAAAACATATATTACATAAAATAAACTATATGTTTCTTTGTTTGCAAATTATATTTTGATACTGAAAAAAGTCATTGGGTATTAATAGCATGATTTGGTTTAACTAAATTCATTGTCATGGTTTTTACCCTTTATAATATTTTTATATTGTTTGTATATATATATATATACGTGTATATATATTGTGTAGGTCTTATTTACAAAATATATGTATTAGCTTAAGAGAAAAAATAACAAATTATAGTATGTGATAACCTGTTGTCTTTTTAAAATTTCACTTTACATAGGTATGTCATATGTCCTATTTCATTAAAATAAACTTTTTTAGTATTACTGTGCTGTTGAATGATTCTAGCTTTGTAATGGTTCTTTTTTTTTAATTTATAATATTTTATTAACAAAAACATGCTTTCATTTAATTAGATTAAATGATTTGATTGTATTTTATTTATTTTTTAATTATACTTTAAGTTTTAGGGTACATGTGCACAACGTGCAGGTTAGTTACATATGTATACATGTGCCAAGTAATGGTTCTTAAAATAGTTTAGGAGTATTCTGAATATTGTGGAAGATGCTGGACTCTACGTGGTAGCTCTAACAACATACAACTTTCTGTTACCCAAAAGGGGGTTGATTTGCTTTGCTAGTTTCCCCATTATATAAGAGTCCAAGTGTTAAATACTAAGTTAAAATTGGTCTAGATGATAAATACCTGAGAGGATGTTTGGTTTATTCTTGCACCTTCGCGTCTGGAAGCATCAGGCACCCGTGAGAGTCCCTGATTTAAGCTCTGCTCACTTCCACCTTTGCATAAAAAAGCAGAACACATTCAGCTGTTATTTTTAATCGTTCTTTTCATAAGTAATACAAGTTTTCTTGTGTGTTGTGTGTGTGTGTGTGTTTTCTAAAGAAGCAAAACAAACATGATCAAGCAAAGAAAACAAAGAATCTCTACAACTTCGTAACTAGCCAGAGTTACAGCCGGTGGTGCTTTTACATTGCTGCTGCCACCTAGTGGCTACCATGTGGAAATCTATCCGCTGGTTCTCGGGAAAGAAACTGCAGAGGGCTCCTCCAACAGCGTAGCAAGCAGTCAAAACTGATTTTCCTATTGTGTATTTTCCTCATTGCAACAGAAACATGTCCTAACAGAAGGAAAATATTGCTTATTTAAAAAGTCTTTAATCAACAAGGAACAAAGTAGATGATAAAATTCAATGAATGCTTTGGAGAAATACAACTTACCTAAATTGTATATGCAAATCTACGATAGCTTCTCTTTTTCTGTGATTTCGGACTTTCTATTGTTATTTCATATACTAAATTCACTGGCTTCCACAGAGTAAAAAGGAAAAAAAGAAGAAGTAGAAATGGTTAGAAAGACAGATGAGAAGAAACCTGAGATAAGCTCTGTGTTTTGTCCGCTAATTTGTTGCTTTCTGGGTCCTAAATGTGATGATTGTGGTAATTGTTTGTGTTACGGGCTTTTCCCCCAATTTCTCTTTATACTTTGCATTGTACAGAAAAGAATGAGTCACCCAGAGATTATGGTTGGCTGTTCATCAAGTAGGGCAAATGAGCCAATGTCCTTGGAAATGTTTAGACAAAAAGAGAGCATCCCTTCTGGTTTCCTGAGGCAATTTCAAGGGAGAATTAATTTATTTACTAATTTTCTGAAGAAATAGGTGACCACTGACTTTTGAAGTAGGATTGGTGTTTAGAGCACAGAAATAAAGAAGTGCACAAGCTTGTGGCAATACAAAGAAAATATATATATTAGTATGTTATATACTAATATAATAAAATATTGGAAATGTTATCAGAATATCAGAAATGTCAAAAATGTTTTTACCACTTCAGCCTCACATCACAAAAATTGGCAATATCGTCAGCTATTGCTGTTGCATGTCTCAAAACATCATTCTACACAGTGAATTTGTATTACATGCAGATCTTTATCATAAGCAGGATGGTGCAGAAATCCTGTTATAAAGAAAAATGGACAATATACATTTTAAAGAAGTAATGGGAAAGTATAACAGAGTTATCCAGTGGTAATTCAGGCAATACTTGGGTGGTATATCAACCAAGGTACAATAGGAAATAGCAGCTTGGAGTGATTTCTCTACGTTCTTAAAGAGAAGGAATTTCATACAGGAGATTACGATACAAGTCATGAAATGCATCAGAAACCCTAACTCAAAAGTTGGAAAGTACAAGAAGCTGCTACCACTCCTCTACTTGATCATCAAAGGACAGAATTGATAGTATACACAGGAAGAGACCAAGGCCACCCAAAAGAAGCCTATACATGGTAGACCAGTCTAGGTGAAGGGGAAGCTTTGAAGCAGATACCACTATTGCTAAAGAAGCAAGGAGAAAAGCTCTGACACTTTCTTTACCCTTACGCTACAGTCATATGAGCAGGTCTTCAATTGGCTGAAAATAGTAGGAAGCCTGATGAAAAGCGATCCTAAATATGTAGCGTGCAAAAGTGATGATCTCCCAACATAGAATAGAGATAAGAAAGGGAGATGAATGAATTTAAGATCAAAACAAGCCAAAGACAGGCATCAGTAAGGACAGTAAGAAGCACAAAAACCAAGAAGACTGACAGGGGAACAGAACATGACCTGAAGGATGAAGGAAGTATGAAATATAATGAAGGAGAAAGGAAGGAGAAGAATATATCAGGGCAGCAAAAATAATAAGGCAGGATTCCAAGGAAAGACTGTGAATGGTGTTATCAGGAACAGCGAGGAGAAGACTAGACAATTTGAAAAAGAGCATGTGGCATCTAGACAAGTTTGGAGAGTCAAGAAGCCTTGAATGCCAGAATAAGAAATTGGAAATCAATTCTATAGACTTTCCATTTCCGGTGGCTTATCATACAGGATGATAGTTCTGGAAGATGCTACAGCAGCTTGCTTGTTAAAAGGATGTTCATTGTCAAAGAGTTGGGGAAATGTTAGTTTTTAGAATCTTTTATATGCTAATGTGCTCTCTGGATCCATGAGATGTGTATCATAACGCAATATAAAGTTTCGTAAATGTATTTATTATAACGCAATATAAAGTTTCATAAATTTATTTATTTGTATATTTATAATACATCTTATTGGTCTAGTGTTTTATCACAAGGCACTCTGGAAAAACGGAAAAACTGCTAAATAATTTTGAAATCCTGCCATTTGCCAGCAAATTGAATGAAGAGTGAGATGTTCATAAAGCAACTAATTCCCAAAGATTGAAATAAGTAAAAAATACTATTGTAAGAAACTTAAATTGATTCAAATTTCCACTAATTCATAGTTTATGATCCATTACCTGGAATTATACTATTAATTGAAAATATATTTTAAAAAACCAAGTGTTTTAATGTAAAAGATTTGATCTGAAAAAGACAGCTAATATTCATAATTACAAATAATTCTCATGTATTCACTGAAGTAAAATGACAGGGCTTTTCATTCAGTCAGGAGTTTCAGTTGCTCAAATATTTTTATGAAACAGTTTAAGGTTATTCTGATAATAATCAGAGGGTTTCATAATGAGGGTGTAACATAATAAGGATTTGTTGCCGGAATAGTTACTTGTGTATTCTTGTTATGTAGTAGCAAAAACTGTTATCTAATCTGAAATTGTTCCAGGCCGTCTATTTAGAAGGTCAAAGTGGCTCTTGACAGAAATGTTTAAAACTACTGAAACAAACCTCATTGTTCATGGGTATCCAGTAATAAGAAGGAAAGAATTAACAGCAGGTCTGTAGCACACTCCTTCCATACAGGGACACTGGAGTGGTGGGTGGAACCTGACTTTGGACAGACCTCTTTGCAAATATTAATAGAGTGCATTGATGGAAAAATGCCAGGAGTCTTTAGCTATAAAATGTTTTAGGTGGATATACCTGACCAGTCTAGACTGCTTATTGTAGATAAATCTGGGATTTATGGTTTATGGAAGTTGAATGTCCGGAAAATGAAGAGTAGTTACATAAGCTGTCAAATTAGTGGAATACAAAGCAAGGACATTTCAAAATTGAAATGGCTAATTTTTGAGTTTAATACTTTTGCATATATTGCTAATAAACCTCATAGTTAATCCTACACCAAAATGCCAACCAGGTTGGAACAGAATTGATATTTTGGAGAGCTGAATTTGAAAATTTTGAGTTCCTCCAGGGAATATCTTGATGTTTGCTTGTATCATTTGAGTCCCAAGCAGATCTGGTTCCTGGTTAAGATCCTCAGTCTGATTTAATATTTCAACCCTTTTTGATAACACAGATTGGTAGAGTAGGCATATTTAACTTTTAGACCTGTAAATTATGATCACTCAAACACTTTTTAACGAGAAATGAGGGTTTCATAATGAGGGTGTAACATAATAAGGATTTGTTGCCGGAATAGTTACTTGTGTATTCTTGTTATGTAGTAGCAAAAACCTTGACTGCAACCATGGAGGGAAAGATTTAACAATGGAATTTATGGGAAATAGGTTTAGATCTAGGGAGATTAGCTAAATGAATACACAAATAATGTAAGTTTAAAGAAGGTTATAAAACCATGCTGTTCCCTAGCTGATGATAGCAGTCCTCATCAAACACAGAAAAAAAAAGACAGACTTTTAAATCTTTTTAAACGTCAAACATCAAACACAGAAAAAAAAGAAAGACTTTTTTTTAATTGATTACTGAATAAAGACATTGTATTCAATCACAACCCAGGTGACCACAGATTCCAGAGGTTACTCTAGTTAGAGCTGGGGTTCTTTATGAAGACATCAAAGAACAAGTCTGATGAATTCCTGTTAGCATGAATTATCAGGAAAAAAAGTGATTTGGGAGCATGTCACTAATTTTATATACATTTGAATGAAAGGGGTTATGTCTCAACTCCAGATGGCGGAAAACTATTGTGAGAAGCGGCTTTCAGATGGTTTAATATATACCTTGTAACAATGGGTAATGATAAGGTTTCCGAAGGCTTACACCAAGTGAGGTAACCTCCCTACACTCTCCTTTACCAACAGATGCAATATGACTTTCTTTCTTTTTTCTTTCTTTTTCTTTCTTTCTTTTTTTTTTTTTTTTTTAAGACGGAGTCTCGCTCTGCCATCCGGGCTGGAGTGCAATGGCAGGATTTCGGCTCACTGCAACCTCCGCCTCCCGCGTTCAAGCAATTCTCCTGCCTCTCAGCCTCCCGAGTAGCTGGGATTACAGGCATGGGCCACCATGCCCAGCTAATTTTTGTATTTTTGGTAGAGATGGGGTTTTATCATGTTGGCCAGGCTGGTCTCAAACTCCTAACCTCAGGCAATCTGCCCGCATTGGCCTCCCAAAGTGCTGAGATTACAGGCTTGAGCCGCCGTGCCTGGCCACAATACTACTTTCAAAAGAGTACATAGGTGCAAGCAATACAGATTGGCTATACTTAATCAGATTGACACACTTAAATTCATGCTATTTGCACAAACCCTGGTAGATGCAAAAATATATCAACTATGCTTCAGGGATTTGAGTTCATCGAGGAGGAGAGGAGATGAGGGAGTAAAATAATATTCCAAAACCAGCAATTGATCTGCTAGCTAAGTGATCATGTGTGGGGCTAAATGATGAAGAAAACATTTATGCTATCCAAAAACATGTTACTATGGGGGGTGGGGGGAAGGAAAGAAAGAAAAGAAAAGCAGGGAGAGGGCCTGATGACTGACTTAGCTGAGTGAAGTTGTTCAGATGGCTATTGAAAAATAGGAAAAAATGAGGAAACTGATGGGGCTGCCGTCATTAAGCTGGTGGGATGTTATAGATGCTTCAGGGGATAAAACATCTACTTTAGCTCCTCCCTAACCTCTTAAAGTGCTCCCTCAATTTAGTCAATATATCCTCTCCTGGATAAATTCAAATCCAATCATGAAGGATTTAGAATGAAGAATGCTTAAACAAAGAGCTGAATTTACACTATCAGTTAAAGCCATAGATTTGAAAAAATGTAAACTACTAGGTTGATATCTATTCATCTTACCCATAGTGGGGCATTAAAGGCCTTTTGATTTTAAATGTTCCAGTAATTGTATGCAAAACTATTACTGGATACAATTTCTCACTGTATAGGTATTCCCAAGGGGGATAGAAAGAAATGGTCAAAGGTAAACCAGGATTATATAGAGATGTCCTGATATGAGAGTTATGCTACAAATTAGAAAACGTGACTAGAAGAAATATTAAATATTCTGGGTGATACGATTTGGCTCTGTGCCCCCACCCAAATCTCATGTCAAGTTGTAATCCCCAGTGTTGAAGGAGGGCTCTGGTGGGAGGTGACTGAATCGGGGGGCAGACTTTCCCTTTGCTGTTCTCATGATAGTAAGTTCTCACGAGATCTGGTTGTTTAAAAGTGTGTCCACTTCCCACCCCCTCCTGCTCCACCGTGTGAAGATGTGCCTGCTTCCCCTTCGCCTTCCACCATGATGGTAAGTTTCATGAGGCCTCTGCAGAAGCCAAAAGCCAATTAAACCTCTTTTCTTTGTAAATTACCCAGGCTCAGGTAGTTCTTTATAGCAGTGTGAGAATGAACTAATACACTGGGGTTGTGTTGTTATTATTGACATGCACAATTGGAATGAACATTGAGTGTCAATGAGAGATTCTGCCTTTACCACACTTGCATGAGTTAGCCCTTCCCTTGGTTTCAGAGGGACATGATAAAGGAGAACCTTTATAATTGCCCAAACCCTTATTGGATGTAATAGATAAGAAAATAGTAGTAGAGGAAGTACAGTGAGTGTTCTTAACCTCTTTTTCAACAGCCTGTCTGGCCCGCACATGAGGCAAACTGATTATGGAAACTAAGAGTGCATTGCTAGGGATCAAATGAAGTGCTCCCCACTATTTCTTTAGCTACACCCAAGAGGGTAAAGACTATGCAAGAAGTACCTGAAGTGTGCAACAGGTTACAAGTGATTGAAGAAACATGAGAGACTTGGCTAAGGACTTTTTTCCATACCCATTTTGAGGTCCAGCCAGGCGCAATTTGCGTTTTTATGGAATAACGTTCGATACACATATATATTTTTTTTCACGTGGATACTTCAATTTACAGCCATAACTGTCATAATTCAATGTGATAAGCCTTGAACCTGATGACCTTTAAGAATACTTTATAGCCAGGTGTGGTGGCTCATGTCTGTAATCCCAGCACACTTTGGGAAGCTGAGGCAGGTGGATCGCTTGAGTCCAGGAGTTCGAGGGTAGCATGGGCAACATGGTGAAACCCTGTCTCTACAAGAAAAAAAAAGGAAAAAATTAGCTGGGCATGGTGGTGGGCACCTGTAGTGCCAGATACTCTGGAGGCTGAGGTGAGAATTACCTGAGCCTGGGAAATTGAGGCTACAGTGAGCCCTGATTGTCCCACTGTGCTCCAGCCTGGGTGACAGAGTGAACCATTGTCTCAAAAAAATAATAAAACTTTACTGAACTACATTCATAATATCATGATAATTTTCTCCCAGAGAAAGCAGTGCAAATAGTTAAGGGCTGTGGTGCTTTATAGCCTGTTGAGACTCACTGATTAAAATACAAATCCTGGCCCATTCTGTGAAATTTTGCTAAGTTATGTGGGACAGAGAGAACAGAGACATCCTTTGAACTTTGAGAAGTAAATTATTATCTCTTACTTACCTCTCCAATAAAGAGTAAGCCTGGAGATTGGTGGGACTATTTGTGGAGATCATATCAACCCACCTAGGAATGCTGCTGAACTCTATGACTAAGAAGCCCAAAGCTCTTCAAAGTTCTAGATTGTGGTTAGAAAAGCCAGACTAATTGTTTGGGTATGTTTAAAGTAGGCATTTTTACTGAGATAGAAAGTAGATTGATTGCTTGTGGACTAAGAAATACTGAAAAATAGTAAATATATACCACTCAGAAAAGCAAGGAAAAGCTAACTTATTTTAAGCACTGTGGTTTATGAATTAGCTCTATCACCAAGCAAGTACAGGCTGGCACTTAGGGAAATCTGGTAAAATGGAACTACAGAATAGTGGAAGAGCCGCAGATTTGTACCACTGGCTCTACTTATCTGTGCTCTGTCATTCTGTCTCCCATGGCCAACTCCACGTAGGTAAATCAGACCTCTGTGAGAAGAAAGATTCTCAGCTTGTAAATAATATCCATGATAACATCCTACTTACTCTGCCCAGAGTTGTTCTCTGCAGTACTCATTGGTAGAATTGGGTTCAACGTAGAGAATATTTAGACTATGCCATTAGCTCAGAGGATGGTGGCATTGAGGTTCCCATGCAGAGTCTTACAACATTCTTACAGGTAGTGCAGTCTGAAACAAAACTCTGGGATAGATTAGCCATGCTTCTGACATATTGTGACATTTCCTGTATAAAATGATATATAATCTGTATAATGTTTTAAGAAAAAAACTACGAATTACTGATTCTACAAACACGTACTGGAGTGAGAAAATGAAATATATAAAAGATCAAAAACCATTGTTACTTAAATGTGAGACTGAAGAGAACAGCAATATATAGAGATTGCAGGCCCAATGTGTGATTACACTCCCCGTGCATTTTAAGGGCTGTGAAAGAATATCTGATTTTTTTTCCAAAGTCATATAGTAAATAGATAGCACTAACAAAGTCAAATATTAATAACCAAGAACTACAGATCCTCAAATCCCCTTTCCCCCAACCAGCAAAACCCATAGAAATTTACACTGACCAAAGTAAATAGAAAATAAAAGTCAAACCACTTAAACGGTTGACATTTAGGGATAGAGCCAGGCACTTGCTTTATCTTTCAGAATTACCAGGGTTATAACATTAACAGAAAATAAGTGATATTATAGACATGGAGTAAAAGTTGGAGTTAAGGTCCAATGAACAATAGTTTAATTAATAACTGCTGGTGATTAACATAATTTTAAATTTTACCTTGGCAATAGAGAACCACTTTGCACATCATAACTGCCTTTTCTTTTGATCTTCTAAATAGGAAAGAACTAGTTTATAGAAAAATAGCACATAGTCATGGCTATGTAGATTACACCCAAAATTAATTTTGAACTGATTAGTTGTAATGAACAGAGTTGTCTTAGAATATAGGGTATCTCATCGCCAAATTTGTTTTTCTCTGTTTCTCTGGTATGCTGTCCTTTTGGAATATAAATTTACAAATGCATTCTTTTGATGAATTACTTGACTGACCCAGAACAAGAATAGGGTTTACCTTATTAAATTGTTATAGTATAGTCCAAAGGTAGTTCTTTTTGGTGAATGTTCATGATAGGTGACCATGGCCAAGTATATAATGACTATTGTCTTTAAATGTTGGTTTCAGGTTCTGACTTTCACTTTGTGGTATATACTGTGAGAATGCTTAATAGAAAGAAAAAGAAAAAATCATATTCTCTTCTCTAGCCAGACAGGCACGATGATGTTTGTGGTAGTGTGAGTACTGAAAACTATCAGAAAATAAAGGTAAAATAATAGGAAACAATAATTAACCAGTCAGAAATGTATTCTGTAGAAAAGGAGAGGGCTCAGTCCTTCATCACTGGAAGCCATTTCGGCACCAAGTAATCATAACTTCAAAAATGTCTGGGTATGACTTTTATTTTGGATACAACTTGCTGCTCTACCCAATATCTTTCGCTGTGGAATCTTTTATTCACTATTAGTCCTCCTGAGAAAGAGTGATTTTTTAAAAGAAACTTTCATAGGAGTTTTACAGAAAACATATTACCTGGCCCTCTGAGATTCAGGGAAATCTGAATGACTATTCCTCTCTCAATGCAAAAGAAAATGTGGCAGAAACCAGGAACTGTGAATTCACTGGCTACAGGTTTTAAAAATCCTGACATGTGAAAGAAATCTTAAATTTAAAAAAATTATATGTTGTTTATTAGAATTTCTAAAAATTATTTGACTTTCTTATTATATTGCTAAATATGTTAGGCAACGCACATGACTTTTTAATTCTTTGAGATGTCTGTATCAAAACACACAAAGCACTATACAAGTTATGTAATCTATGGACCCTAGATTATTTTCATTGTCATCATCAGAAGAGGAAGAAGAAGGAGAGCCACAACAATGATGCATCAATTACAACAACATCAATGAGAAACAAAAACAGTGAGAATAATTGAAAACCTGTTACATGTTTGACACTAGGCACTTAGCATACATTTTTTGTTACTGTTTTGGTTATTCCAGTAATGCTATAAATAACTGTTATCTTTATTTTATAAAGAAAGGAAATGAGGCCTAGAGAAGTGAGGAAACTTGCTGAAGTTCATTAATAATAATGAGCATTTGGCTTTCAAGTTCAGTCCAACTGCTCATATTCTTCTCAGAGTTTACCAAACAACTCGTATAGAAAGTGTCCCTTGGCTCAGATTCAGAAACAAGAATTCTATTATACGTGGCGCTAAAATCTTTCTATCAGAAAAGAAAGAAGAAGACTCAAGCAGAGACACATGTCACATCATATCCTGACACAATTTAAAATAAGCTTTTTCCCCCTTTATGCTGCCAAATACTAAGGTAAATTAAAAGCCACAAAGAAAAACAAGTTGCCCCATAAATATTTGGGGCAACTTCCATGGGGTGGTTTCCCAGCAAACTTGCTGAATAAGAATGCCCTCCTTCCTCCCACATATTCCCATATCACCCAAAATCTATCCTGAGACAATCCTAGAAATGCTAACAATTTAAAGATGAAAGCTTTCATGGAGAGGATTTTCTATCCTTTCTCTTACACACAATAATAAAACAACTGAAGATGATAATGAGCGTTTGTCTTTCAGTGAATATGGGAAATGTCAGAAAGTGGCCGCAATTTTACTCATACCTAAATTTAAAATAAAAGATTTGCATATAAGTAAATATTATTAAATAAAGGTGCCATATTTCTTTAGAAGCATTTTATTCCTAGTTCCTTCAATGAGCCTTTGACCAAAGTCTGCCCTTGAAAACACACAGAAGACTTCCACTAAAGTCACACATTATGCATACACATTTCTAGGACCAAATTTGGCCTGATGCTTAATTAGTGTCTGGCTGTGATTACATCTGTGGTGTTGAATTTTCAAATCTAAATTTTCAGTGTTGCAACAAAACTTTGTCAAATTTCTTTAATTTCTGCAGGGGAAAACAACATCAAGAGTAGTTTGATAGAGTAGTTTGATATTTTAGACTGAAAAAAATGTTTTTCCTTAATTTGCAACAAATATCTCCCAAGTTCAAAAAAGAAGACAAGTCATTTAAATAAATAGTGAAATTCTGTAAATAAATAAGCATTGGCCTCTTGAGTTTGACTTTTGAATGCTGAGAGACTTGCAAATAATATTGTTCTGGGCAGTGGGTACCGCTGTTTTTTCTCTCTTATCTGAGGAATGAAGGGCATTTTCCCCTTTTTTTCTTCTCCTTTTTGTTTCTCTCTGTGTTTTTTCTTCTATTTCATTAATCATTCACAAGTAGCTAGCTAGTAAGTACGATTCAACTCTTGTGAGACAAATAAACCCATATTTCCCTGTGCCTTACTGAATTTTCCACTGTTTATCTCACACATCAGTTACTAAGCTGGGTAGAAAATTGTCTCTCTTAGGAGGGGTGTTCATTACTTTTAAAGAGCGTTTATTTATATATATTTCACTAGGGTTTGTCATTTGTTTTTGTATCTTCAGTTGCAAAAACTTACTTCATACTGAGTTTCAACTTGAGAAAAAGTTAAAAATCTATTCTGTGAAACTTTCTTGAGTATTGCTTTCAGCTTTACAGCCGTATTCTCCAAGGATCAATGTAGTCACTATTTGCAAGATCAAACGGCTTGACTATAATGTACATTAAATATAAAATACTTTACGTGAAGTGCCCCAACTGATGGAGGCTGGTACTTTCATATAAATGGCCTTTGAAAATAAAAATTTGGAACTAGCATGTATTCTGTTAGTCTAACCTCAAATTCATTTTTCAGTCAACAACAGCTGGGCACAATTTAAGTTGATTATGGTTAGCTATCGTATATTTTATATTTTTAAGCATCAATTCTAGTTAGTTGGCATCAAGTGTTTCAATGATATTTGATGTTCAAATAGTGTTCTTAAAAATTCTCATCACCTCAAGGCTACCTGCATAGCCCAAGGCAGTATCCTCACAATGCTACAGAAGCTGACAGGAAAGTGAAAAATTCTTTCAACTGGTTGTTACTGATCTCAAAGTAAGGATATGTTCTTTAGCACTCCTGTATCCATTTTATTTCTTACAACATTTTTTGGTCAATTACGTATTTCTTAGGAACTGGAGTTAACTCCTTTCACATACAAGTATCTATAGGGTCTTGGTAGCTTCATATCAACGATGGGCATTTAGGAGACTGTCCTTTTGTTGGGAGAATCTTAGACTTCACTAAGAGTCCAACTTAAAAGCAGCCCCATAAAGTTAAGAAAATTGAAAAACTGTATTCAGTTACCTGTTCTGAATAATCCAAGGTCATAAGACATTTCTAATTTCCTGGGGTCCCAGGTCACATTATGTAGTTAAAATATTATGTGGTTAAAATGAATATTATGTAGATAAAATGTATTATTTGTAAATATTGCAACTTATTGCCAGTGAAGATGAAATATATTTTTCTGTAATTTAATATTGACTTTTATAACAGCAAGCAAATCTTTCCAATAGTCTGTAATTGATGATGTAGACTTCATGTGACATGATCAAGAGTTATAACTTAACATATATTATTTCTAAGTTAATATGATTGATAATCAGTATGTCTGAATTCTGTTATACAGAAGAACCAGGAAAAAATAATTACTTCCATTAGAAGCCTCCAAAATCTTTTTATAGACTATAATCAGTGATATGATTTACTCTTGAAGTGCTACCCTGAGACAAGGAATTTTGATAAAAATTCTATTCTTCATTGCAATGGATGATGCTACTGACCCATCGCCAATAACTGCTTTCTATCATCTTATTCGCTGAATTATCCACACTCTCTCTTACTTTCACTATGAAGAAAGCACTTGCTTTGCAAATAAGGAAAGTGATATGCACACACGTGTGCACACACATGCACACACACACACGTAAATGTATTTCAAATATCTTGTGCAGTTAATACATTTCAAGTTTTTAAAATCAAGGAAAGCAAGGAAACATGACTCAATGAAATAAGAATAGAAATATTAAAATATTACAGCAGATATTTAGAAATGCTTCTATTTGTAACTGAATCAAATCTAGATGTTCATTTAGAGGCATTTAGAAATATTAAGATTACATGACACCTGACAAGTCAAAATCAGTATTTTCTTGACTTTCTTCATTCTTTAAAAGTAAATTTAGATCCTGGATATACCTCCAGGAATGAGATTCATTGTTTAACTTATTTCTTTAAGATGTAGTTATCTTCACACATACAGTTTTTAGAAGTCTTAATATTTCTTTTGAAATCTAAAAAAAAAATCTTAATATTGGGGAGCAGGTTGTGTGCATTTAAGGCAAATTCAGTTCAGTTACAGAGGGGCTGTCCATTTTTTAGAAGTGCTAATTTCTGCTTCTAGGTCTTGAAAATTCATGTAACGTCAATAAGAATTTATCAAGTGCATATTACGTGCCATGCAACTGTAAAGAAGGGGCTTCAATGTTTTAAAAATATTTATCCTCTTTTAGGAGATCATAATACATTAAACACAGATGAAGCCAGGCACGGTGGCTCACACCTGTAATTCCAGCACTTTGGGAGGCCGAGACGGGTGGGTCACCTGAGGTCAGGAGTTCGAGACTAGCCTGGCCAACATGGTGAAACCCCGTCTCTACTAAAAATACAAAAATTAGTCGGGCATGGTGGCACATGCCTGTAATCCCAGCTACTGAAGGAGTAGAATCACTTGAACCCGGGAGGCAGAGGTTGTGGTGAACCAAGATCACGCCATTGCACTCCAGCCTGGGCAACAAGAGCGAAACAGTCTCAAAAACATAATAATAATAAATAGATGAACAGGCAAATTATTACTGCATAATGTGTGAAGTAGAATTATAAAATTACAGGCTTCAGTGGAAGCATATGGGTAGGTTTGGAAGATATGGGAAATCACTGTGCTTGAAGATAACAGTACTAGTTGCGACACTACATATATATATTTATATATGCGTATATATAAATATATATACATATATATTTGCTTTAGGCCATAAAGTGTATATATATACATATATATATACTTGCTTTAGGCCATAAAGCAAGAAGAATTTCAAACATATATATAAACATATATATATGTATACATATACATATGAGATACTAAACAGAATACGTACACACACATATATAAATATATATGTGTGTGTATATATATATATATACACACATATATATTTATATATGTGTGTGTATATATATATATATATATATATGAGAGACTAAACAGAATGTGGCCTACCTGAAGGATGTACTTAGAGACATCCAACTTATACTGGATTGTCAAATTTTTAACCAGTTTACAATGCACAACTAATCCATATAAAACAATATTGTTTGAAGGTAGAACTTATCTTTAAGACATTTGTTCCTCTCATACTGTTCTATTACATATTGCTGTTCCTAAGCTATACTAGTGTTATTATTTCTCCAAATGTATCCAGTCTAACAGACTTGTACAGAAATTAATGCTACTTGGTTTATCCAAATCATTGCAGGCAGTCTTTGAGTGAGTAAATATAGTTATATGGTAGAATTGCATGCATAATAGAAAAAGTAGCTTTTACCCCCCCCCAAAAAAAATCCAAAAGAAGGTGAATAAGTTTTGTTATCTGTGGAAAAGGTATCCTCAATTTTGACTTTATAGCTCTTTCCTGATTTTTAAATATATTAACAGCAGGAAAAGACCTTGAAATAATAATATACTTAGATAAAATAAACCAGAAAGCTACTTAATACATCACTTGCTTCTTTTTATTAGTGTATCAGCACAATATTTTTCTTTTTTTATTTAGGTATACTTTACATAAAAGAATTTACCCATTTAAGTGTACAGTTTTTAGAAAACTTACAGGAATTGTGCAACCAGCATCATAATCCAATTTTAGACTATTTTCATTACCCCAAAAATATCCCTCATGCTGATTTGCAGCCATATCCTGTTCTCATTTGGCATTACTTTTTATCCTAAAAAATAATAAAATATTATAGGCAATATCCAACTTACTGACGTTCTAAAATTCAATTTGTACTCACATATTTGAAACTTGACATGACAAAAAGAACTCATATATTTTTGGGGGAATGGTGTTACTTAGAGTACGGTCCAAACACCTGTAACAAAATGATCCAAAGTAAAATGTCTTAATTAAGATAAAAATTTTATTTCTCTCTAGTGTAAGAGGGAAGGAGTCTGTTCTGCTAGGGGAGTTCTGCTGTCTTCAACACATGGTTTCCATCTTCTAGTTTAAAGGCAAAGCTCCAGTTTCTTCATTTGCTGGCCAAAGAGGAGTGGGGAGGAGAGTCAGAGGATTGAAAGGTGATCTCCTAAGGGACAGGACTTGCACACATCATTTCTCCTAAGGGAATGTGCCAGAAATGGTGGTGTCCAACTAAAAGTAGAAGGTTCTGTTATGAGAGATGAGAAAATAGACAATAATAAACAAATTGTTTCTTCCACAGGTACCCGGGTTACATAAACTTTACAAATTTTATTTTAAGGATTGATTTTCTAAATTAATCTTTGCCTTCTCCAGTGTCCCTCTCAGGCACTTAATAAAAATTATTTTAATTACATTTAAAAGTAAAAGCAGACTAAAAAAAGATATTTATGTGCATGTTATTTATTTAAGATATGAAAAAAGCAGCCAGCATGTCTCAATGCTTTTATTAGGGTTTTTAAATTTAACTATGAGTAGGAAAAACAAAAACGTTTGATAAAGTCAACCACTGAGGGTCACACAAAGAGGTAAAATGGAAGATAAGTTGAATCCCCAAACTCTCCATGTTAACTACTACATAGGGTTACCTGTTCATGAAATTGGGGACTTTTGCAAGTGGCTTTAAGATGAGCAGAGATGTTGGCAATTAAAAATACAGATTCACATTTATATATAAAGCATTGTTTCAAATCAGATATATAATTTGTTAGAATACACAGCCTGTGCTGATAAAGATGGTTAGCTCCAAGCATTTTGGGGAAAAAAATTACTCTAATTTTCTGATGAAAGTTGAGAAATTTTATGTGTATATATTGTATATGTTTCATATCTATACATTTTAATGTGATATATAGTATATAATGTGATAAATATCACATTAAAATATATATATCACATTATATACTATATATCACATTTATATGATATGATATATATCACATTATATGTTATATATAATATATATCATATAGCTTAAACTCATTTTAAAGATCAACCTTTACTAAAATATAAAGCATGACTGTCCCAAAGATATAATTTTTTTAGTTATCTGGTACTTAATAAACTTTTACTATGGAAAAAAACACTATTCTATGTCTGGATTGTAGAGCATTGAATAAAATAAAGTCCCTAATCTCAGGTATATCTATTTAAAAGGTAATAGGCAGAAAAGAAAGGCAAACAACAATTCAGAGGAGAGTCATGAAAATATGTCCAGAATACCACATTATTTAGAGATAGGCAGGGAATTAAGATTCAATGGTGTGATAGTGGGCTACCTTAGATTGGGTAGTCAAAGAGCTCCTCTCTGAGGAGATGATATTTAGTCTAAGATAAAGTTATGTGAAATTCAGGCAGAAGATTATTACAGGCAGAACAAAGACTAATGCAAAGGTCCTGAGGGCAGAACAAGCCTAATATACTCAAGAGGAAGAAGACCAGTCTGCCTGAAGTATAGTTTTAGGAGGAAAAATATCTCAAGATGATACAAGATCTGGGTGTGGTATAGCTTTGTAAGGCAAGAATACTGTTAATTGTAAGGCAAGTGTAAGGCAAGGTTTACTCTACACACAGAAGCCAACACATTGAATGGTACTGAGCAAGACAATGAAATGTCTTATTTTGTGTAAGATTGTTTTACCTTCTGTGTTAAATACCTGGGGGGAATGGGGTTTGGTAGCAAAGGGAAATCAAGACTAATGATGCAGTCCTAGATGAGAAGTAACATTGACTTGGACAAGGGCGGTACTTTGGGAGAAGAAAAAAAAAATTGTGTCATCGGGCATGAAATATATTTTGGAGAGTTAAGTGAACAAACCTTGAAGATGGGATGGAGATTTGAGGGAGAGAAAATGAAGGAAAGAGAGGGATCAAGAATGATTGTACAATATTTTTGGTATTTTCATTATACAATTGTGAAAAACACAAGGAACCATTTACAAGTCAAGAATTAAGAGTTAATGGGAGCCAAGTAAAATTTGAGATAAATTTTAGTAGATATCTACATAAAAGTGTTAGAGCAGGCCTTGATGTACAAGTCTGCTGTTCTGATGAGCAGTCAAGTCAAAAGGTATAGATTTGGAAGTCATTGGCCCGCAGATGCCACCACAGCCATGGAACTTTAGGTTCTCGGAGAATATGCATAGAGAGAGCAAAGGGTCCAATTCAGACAAAGCTTTTCAGGTTCCAACATTTAGAAGACAACTAGAGGAAGAGGATTTTACAAAGAAGATTATGTTAAAGCATCCTGTGCGGGTAGGAGGAAAGTTAAGAGGCTGCAGTTCCTGTCTGTGTTAAATGCTGCCAGAAAGGAAACACTGAATTTGACAATGTGGAAGGAAGCCAGATGACTTCAGGGAAAGATTCTTGGAGGCAGCATTTGGATGGAAGCCTAACTGCAATGGGTTAAGGGCCATTTTTCATATGAAAACATAGAAGCATTTTTTTTCCAGAATTGTTTTCTAGTAGATACAGTTGAAAGCTGAAATGCTAGCTATACTACCATGTTATGTTGGAGGAAGTGGCAAGAGAGTGACAACATCTGGTTGAAGAACCAGAATTCCAATTTATTCACTGATTTTCTTACCTCCCGATCCTTGGATTTATAGATAAAGGAAATAATGCTTATGGACATTTCTCAAGATATGTTGGCATAAAGTTGTTACTACATAATTGAGAAAAAAAGGTATATAAGAAATGAATTTCTAATGAAGAGTATATAATTATCATTTTTAAAGCAGAGTACAGAGTACCTATTATATATGATATATAATTTTTGAAGGGGAAAGTTTTACATAAATGGAGTCTCAAGATAATATAACAAGCAAAATAATCTTAACTTTTCTTAGTTTAATTCAGTTCAGCAAACAATTTTTAAATATCTGCTGAGTTATGAAAATCAAATTGGTGGTGTGAGATAGAGAAGGTAAAAACAAAACAAAACAACAACAACAGCAAAACAAAACCAAACAAGCTATGTCTACTTAAAAACTTTTTGTAGAGAAAGATAAATGCAAAAATGTGATGATGTTTAAGAGTAAAAAGAGGTTTGAAAATACAAATTATATGCGGGATGAAGGTATCAGAATATCTTCAAAAAGCTGAGTTTTGGAAATAAAATATGTCTCCATGAAGATCTGGAGAAAGACCCAGAAGTAGGTCACGTACGTAGATATGGATGTAAAAAGCATATGGTACTCTTGAGAAACTGTAAGCAGCTTGATGTCGCATGCATATTGAAATGTGAGTTCAAGTTCAAATACAGTTAGGAGCCAGTATCCCATATCTGAGCATTAACCAAAGAAGAGAAAGAAAAAGCTAAATATCTCAAAGCTTTCCAAATTACGTCCAAATAAATTTTAGAATACAAATATTAATAGAAGTCATATTATAATCCTTGGAGAATTAATCAGGTCAGGAATGACACAGACCCTTCTAGTGTTTTGCTGTCTCCTGTTCTGAAGTCACCAACCACATGATATTCAGCCAGTCAGCCAGCCATGCTACAAACATTAAAAAGTTTATTCTTACGATACTCCAGGACAAAGTACAATCTGTTTTCAGACAAATTCAATTTTAATGTTATTGATTATTGTTTCATAAATGTTTTCCCTCAGTTTCTCCACCTCTTAAAGGAGAATCACTCATTATGTGACAGAATTTCCTAAACATTGGTCATTAAAGTATTTATTAAAAAATCACATTTGATCTTCTTCATAGTCAACAGGAAGTTCCTTGAGAGAAAACCATAACTTTGATTTTGAGTATTTAAGCCATCCTTACTCCCAGGCCCATGTGTAGCAAACACAAAATAAATAGTCTTTTTCAAATACCACTAGGACATATCATGTTACAATGGTTATTTGAGCCACAAAATTATACTTTAATAATTACAATATATTATACATAATGTATATACATACACAGAGTAAATTAAATTATACATAATTTATATGATATACATGTATGCATATATATAATCTCAAAAAGTACCTGTTAATCCCTCTGCTGTCAGGGTAGCTAGACACCTGATCTTTCATGCTTCAGATTTCTTAAGTATGAGTCAGACACTGTCCACTGTGCCTATCAAGCTACAGGAGACTCGTTAAGCTAAGTAGTCTTCTTAAAGTTTCAATACAACTGTAGAGTAAGAAGCACCGTCCTCCGTCTCACAGACAGCATTCTCTAAAGAAATCCCTGTCTAATCAAAACCCTGCCAATTTTATGCCCTTATTGTGAGCAAGGAGCTGTGAGTTAGAAATCCATTTCTCTAAACTGCCTTTTGCATTACTGTCTCTCACCTCACTTCAGAATGTTGACATCAATCATCTTGTGGCCTCAGCAGAAACTGAGGCTAAGATAAATTTATTTTAACATATGGTGACTCATATTTTATTCTTTATCTTCATTTTCTTCTTCATTCAACTGAAGTTTAGATGATTACTTTGATCAGATTCTGTTTGAAACCCTAAAGGACATTTTATGAACTTTGCATTTTCTTTTTAAAATTATTGATAAGAAGGTTTTAAAAAAACTACTTTGTGCTTCACAGTAAGATAAATTAAAAACAGTTTTAAATTTCACCTCACTCTTTTGATTTGCAGGCCTCAAAACAATGTGAAATTAATTGAGGTTTTATTATGCCTAATAGTAGAGATAAATGGCACAATGAGCTTTCCTTTTAAATGCAAATCAAATAATCATAGTTTAAGAATTTTATATCCATAAAAGATCATAGAGTCTACACTAACCACTTAACTTTAAGAAAAAAACCTTATGATCTTTAAATTACTTGTTAAACTTTATGAAACTGATTAATATTAAAATCTATTTACTTACAAAACTCTCTCCATTCCATCACGGTATTCAGTATTTGTACAAAACTACAAATGAACCTCAGTAATCATTAAAAAGTGCCAAATGTTTGCATTAACATGCCTGCTTTTCTAGATGGACCGTTTAAAAATAAGTAATATTCAAGTGCCTCAAAAATATCAGTAATTATGCTTCATGACAAACAATTGTAATCTCAATTTACAGATGTTGGCTGAGGTAGGTTATCCATTAATTAATGCCCTTCCTGTTTTTGGATATGCATACTATATTATTTGTCTCTGTAGGATAAAATTCCCTCTCACTTTCCCAACTTGTTTGTTTTCTACTAGTAGAATGAATAGATGTCATTATTAGTGTTGATGAATTTCGAACAGTATCTCGATGGGAATTTCCTTCATGATTTGCCTGGCCTCTCTGACTCCCTTAGACCCATGCATTCACTCCGGGGCAAGAGAGGAGAAATGAGAAAACACAGGATCAGGTCTGCCACTGTGTTTCCATTAACCTGAGTGGTCCCTTCACAACCTCGGAAGTGCAGAGAGTGAATAATGGCCCAAGTGGGGCACGACAGATCGATTTCATAATTTTTACACACTGTTTCTCCTCAGTTCTAACTGGCTATTGATTGGATGAGCTGGAGATGGGTAGTGCCTCCAGGACCTTAGAAGTACTCAAAGGAAATTCTCTCCCTCCTCTCAGCAACAACTCCAGGCTCTTGTAGCCATTCACTTTACAGAGGAGAGTAAGAAAAAACTCAACAATGAAGTCATCTCAAGAGAAACTCATTTCATCCTGCAATGGGAAAGTGAACTCACTTTAATACATTACTATTCAGCTTTCAGATGATTCCAATCATATATTTAAACTAAAGAAAGCAAGCAGTATTCACATAGGTGAATAATGTTTTAAAGTGAGTAGGGTTTTCATAAGATCATTTGATCTAATCTCTTTACCTAATAGATGTGAAAATTGAAGCCCAGAGTTATTAATTCATTTACCCCCAGACTTGGGATAACTTGGAATAAACTTGGTTTCCTAATCTTCTTTCTAGTGGCCTCTATTCTTGGAAATGTTTTCTTATTTCTAACAGAGAACCACAGAGAGACAGTCTCTATTCTTGCTTTGGATCTGTGACTGTCATAACACCTAAAATTAATGTAGGCACCAGTTCCCAGTGACATTTTATGAATGTCAGACTGGAAAAATGAAAAGAATGCAGGGCTTTTGACACTACGGAACCAACGTACCAATATGGAAGTTTACGCTACATCTGGAATTTCTGCTTTCAAAGATTGGAAACTTCTATAAGGTGTAAGAGAGGTGAAGTCAAGATTTCTTTTCTTTTCAGCTTAGATAAGACTCACTAAAAAGTTATTCTTCTCAACCTTATCCTTTCCTGATTTCTTCCAATGCAGGAGCCATCTAGGCTTCTGCAATGAATGGAAACCACTGTGTGTTTCTTGAGGGCAAAAAAAAAAAAAAAAAAAAAATACATGGGCTATACTAGTTCAAAAAATTAAAACCAGTTATGAGGATAGCATGTTCACCTAATATCTACTGCTGAAGTAGAGTGGAAGAGATCCAGAAAAAATAGCACAAGAAATTCTTCAGGGATGAGATTCTTCTAGGATGAAAGCCCTGGAGACATTCATTCCATGGGATTACTAGTTTACAATATAAAGTCATGTGAGGGTCATTAGACTTCTAATAAGTTCTTCTAGGTCACTAGTTCTCAACAAGAGATAATTTTGTTGCCTGGAAATTTGCACTGCCAGGGGACAATATTTAGATGTTTTTAATTGACCCAACTTGAGTGAGGTGCTACTGACAACTAATGGGTAGAGGACAGGGATGCTATAAACACAAGAATGCCCCCACAATGAAGAAATTATACAGCCAGACATACTAATAATTCTCAGAATAAGAAATGCTGTCTTAAGTTGCTTCCTACTTACATTAATTGTAGCAACCCTATTATTTTCAAATAATATCTTGTATTCTGCCCAACAAATTTTTAATTCAGATAAAAAATGGTTTGAGCAAAGGGTTTTGTTTTTTAATATTACATGAAAGTGCCAGATTTTTAACTTTTAATTTTCTGACATCACAGAGTAGATCATAAGACTGTCAGACGCCTTCAGAAAAGGTCCCTGAGGGACTGCAGGCCACCATTAGAACTTGGAACATTTGCCTATAGTCCAAGCTACTTAGAAGTCTGAGATACAAGGATCACTTGAGTCCAGGAGTTCAAGATTGCAGTAGGCTGTGATCACACCACCACTGTACTCCAGCCTGGGCAACCAAGCAAGACTCTATCTCTGAAAAAAAAACAAAACAAAACAACAATAACAACAAAACTTCGGGGCAGTGGTTTGCCTCTTTGGTATTTAATTTATTTTTTAATAATGCAGTTTTTTAGTAAATGAGAATATTAATTCTTTGCTTTCTTGGCAAATTGATGGACCATGTGACTAGTTCTTTCCAGTTGGCTATGGACAGATAGGTTGTAGCATTAAATTGCTGGTTGGACAACTTTCTCTTTGTCCTGGTGCCCTGACTGGCAACCTTCTGTATATCAGCGTTTTTAATTCCATACTGACTGTGACTTAAGCAAGTTTGTTTGTTATAATATTTCAAGCAACTAAAACATGAGTTATGTGTTATTTCAACCTAATATAGATTTTTATAACAAGTATGTTTATTAAAGCTTTAAAATGGGTCATTTTAAGTAAAAATTGGAACTCAGTTAAAAAGTGGGCAAGTTCATTTAAGTTAAAATCTAAAAAAAAGATAACAAGAATAAGAAAAACTATGTGTATTTAATTCACTCTGGATATCAGGTAATTTGCCTGCTTTCATTGCAAAGATTATTATTAATTATTAATTATGCAACCAACCAAATGCCAGGCACTGGTGCAATAGCATAACTCTAGGTGCGATAACTTTGATAAGCATTGCTTGCTAAAGCTTAAAGCTTTAAGTTCCACTGGATGAGACATTTTATCTGCTGTGTTCACTGTGATTAGCCTAGTATCTGCTAGCAGTGGTCAGCACACAGTAGGCTTTAATAAATATTTGTTGACTATAATAATCAATAAAGATTTCAACCATCTACCGTCAAGGAACCGTGAGCTGCTGGGGCTGAGAGGACAATTTTAGGCCAATCAGAGTAGTGTTAATAAATAAAGACTACTTCTTGAGTACATTTTCTTCTGAGAATATGAAAAAAGCCTCAAGAGAATCATTCCTAAAACTGGGGATGTCTCTCGATAATTTGGGAATATTCACCATCTTATATCTGAAAGTTTCTGAGCTACTGAGTAAACAAGTACTTAATACTGCTGAGGCTGAGACAGGTATAGGAGTGAGAGAGTAGGCTTAAGCGAGGTATTTCAGTGCTGCAGCTCACTGTTGGAGCTATCATGGCAAGCCGATGCTTCAAAAGCTAGCTACCTACAACCCAAACATCACCATGTCACTCAATCCCCAAATATTGATGCGGGATTTTTTGGGGTGTCGCTTTGCCAGCCAGAAACCTCTTAATGGCAGCTCCTTCTGCCTGAGTATTGCTCATGCCCTCTAGGCTCATTCTGTTTACTCAGGGGCTGCACTTGCCCTGTGCTACTGGCCTGGATCTCATACCTGCCCAGGGTGAGCCAGGTGCAAAGTATCCAGGGGTGTGTGAGCCTGCGAGTGTGGGGTCCGGCCACTGCACACAGCCAGGCACATCAGTTTCTGCAGCAGGGTGGTCAGCTCCAGGCACTGATATAGGTATAGGTGCAGGCTGTGTTTGAGGCTGTAGCTGGACCAGACATACCACAAGTGGCTTCCGCTGTGGGCACCAGCATCTGGACAGGGTGAACAGGGCAGCACTCAAAAGCTCAGAGACACCAGAAACTTCAGAGCCCCAAAGAGGTTGTTATGGCCCTGGCTCGGGGAGCCCCTAGGGCTGCAACTCTTTTCTTCTCATTGCCTGCAGCATGACAAGGGTTGGGGGTCATGTTTCAGCCCTGATTATGTTACTGCTCTTTGACTCCTGCCATTTAGCAGGAGTGCCAAGTTCTTGTCCAGCATCCAGGAAGAATGAGGTATGCAGACAACTGGAGGGTGAGCAAGGTGGAGAGGAGCTTCATTGAGCAACAGAACAGCTCTCAGGAAACTGGAAGTGGGTAGCTCCTTTCTGCAGGCAGGTCCACCCAACATCTGTCTGAGTCTGACTGAGTCCGGAGAATTTTATGAGCTCAGAAGGGTGAAAGTCAGTGCTAATTTGTCCATGAGTGGCCATGAGCGGGCCTGGAAAACACACTACCCAGTTGGCTGAATGGTCATCAGTGAAGTTCTTACTCTCGGCAGCAGACTTTGCCTGGAACTGGCAGCCCAGCCCCCAGGCTTCAGGCATTCCCTGGCTTGAAGGTGGGACTTTACCAGGGACCTGCCCCTTTCCACCCAGGAACATGTCTGCCTCCTGCTGTCAATATGCCATCCGTGATGCCCAGGCTATTCGTGCTGAGGAGCGTCTGCAGGCCTGTGCAGAGCCACCCTCAGCCTCCCCCCGCCCCCTACCAGCCTCCCTCCAGCACTCGTCAGCAGTCTGGAGGGGACCAAAGTGGCAGAGGGCTAGTGTGTCAGGCTGCCCTGAATCTGTGCGCACCTGGCTGGGTTGCAATAGTGCCAAGCCTCTGCCACAACTTTGTTCCACCCAGGAGCAAGCTGTAGAAGCAGGGAGAGACCAGGCAGTGGGAGCAGGCACTTTCAAACCCAAGGAGCAAGGGGCTCCCTGGGCCCCTGAGAGTGCAGGAATATCTGGGTCCAGAGCCCCGGCTGGGCGTCTGCGGCTGCACCCTCAGGTGTGGGGCTCCTGCCCTGCTGACTTAGTAGATGGCGGGGCTCCCACCTGTTCCTCGCCGCTGCTGACTCCATGGAGCAAGCAGCCCTGGCTGCACCTCCACTGCTGTAGCCAGCATCTTCACAGCGGCTGCTGCAGACAAGCCACCACTGCCATCAACATCATTTACTAAACTTGGAAAAGCTAACATTGGTAGCAATGAGTATGTGTGTATACACATGTCGGGGCACAGATTAAAACCCATCTGATCTCCCTTGACAGGGAATTAGATGGATGCATTCTATTGCATTTATATCTCTTTTATTATTATTGTTATTGTTATTATTTCTGAGACGGAGTCTCGTACTTTCTCCCAGGCTGGAGTACAGTGGTGTGATCTCAGCTTAATGCAACCTCCACCTCCAGGGTTCAAGCGATCCTTCTGCCTCAGCCTCCCAGGTAGCTGGATTTACAGGCATGAGCCACTGCACCTGGCCTAGATCTCTCTTAAGTGGCATCGAATGTGCCCCATGTGGATATTTGCAACACAGAGGATGGCTATAAATAGTCAATGTTACAAAGAGAAGCAATGACAGTGTAGGGAGAGAAGAGGAAGTGTTTCTAAAAAGAGTGTTTAATTAGATATTACAGTAAATGTTAAAACAGATATATCTGGGTCTTAGGAAGTAGAAGTTGGCTCTCATAATGGCTAAAATTATTGACAAGTTACAGAAGTGAACAGAGTTGTCATTACAGAGAATGCACGACCAAGCGAGAAAAGTGGGAGGTGTTGACTCAGTTGGTGTCAGCTATTGGAAAAATAAAATGGCTTGCTGTCTCACTTCAGCAAATTGAGAATCTTAAATAAATTAATCTCAAAATAAAAAATAGGGCCCTTCCTTATGAGATGCTTACATCTGGTAGGGTAAGAAAGACAAACATTTAAGCATGATATAAGAGTGAGGCTGTGGGGATGCACTAGCTGCAGGGGAGCACAGAGTATTTATACTTAGACTGGGAGGATACAGGAGAATTTCCTGAGAAGACAGCATGGTGGGAACTAAAGTTTTAAGGATGAATAAGAGTTAGCCAGGCAAAGAATGTGCGAAGTGCATTCAGGGCAGTTAAGCAGCGTGAGTTAAAGCACAGAGCTTTAACTCTGTGAAAAGAGGAATCAACACAAATAAAAGAGTTTAACTTTCAAATAAATGTATTTCTAATTCTATTGTTTCCTGGGATAAGGGATTGCTTAGAAAGATTATATGTGTTTGAAAGCAAGGGTAAAGCCAAGATAAAGGAAAAAACCATGGTAAGGGCAGAAAAAATTGCAACGGATGAAACAAAACTCTGAAGGATATTTAGAAAATAAAGAACAGATGTCTGCTTGATGGTTGGTCATAAAGAAGAGAAGTATATAATCCTCTCAGAAGGTAAGGGTGGGTATAGAAAATCAGAAGGTGAGGGGGACAGAATAGCCAATAATTCATGTTTTATGAAATCAGATTCCCTAATAATATAGAAGTTTGTTTATTAAGAGTAAGGATGAGAGAGTGGAGAAGCCTTCAGAATAAAGGTAGAACAATTGCTGAAAGAAGTGGAAAGAACAACTGATCGAGAAGGCCAAAGACCTGAGAAATTGACTAGGATTGAATGTACAAATTTGTGGACATATGAATGTTTAAATGATGGCATTTCTCTAGCAGTGTCAAGCCTCTGCATTAGAGTAGAGAAAGTGGATAATGGAATTAACTCAAGATTCACATTTTATCTGTCAGATGTCTGTAAAGGTAAGGATGCAAGGCATTGAGGTTATTGACAAAATAGTTCAGATGATAAGCAACAACAGGACTCAGGCTGAGGAGCGAAGACATCAAGCCTTGACATGTCTAGCTCAGCTGAAAGAAGGAGGTGGGGTGGAACCCAGAACTGGTTGTTTCTGTAAAGCTGTTTATGGCCAGAGTAGTGAGAATGATCAAGACAGGAGGTTGTGCTTAAAACCTGAGACATCAGTGCTTAAAGCATGCGATATCAGCACTTAAGGTTCAGATATAGACAGATTTCAGTTCAACTTCAACGTATGGCTATCGGCTGTGATGAGTTAGGTATTTCTGTGTCCATTTTATGACAAAGCAAGTGATTTGGAGAGGTTACATAATTTGTTTATGTTTAAACCACTAGTGGGTATGAGAGCTGGGACTTGACCACAGGTTTTCTGACTTCAGAGCTTCTGTACTTCTATTAGTCCATATAGTCTTCCACAATTTGGCTTCTTAAGTAATGAAATAGGGATGCGTCTTTGCTTTATTCAAGTTTATACTGTTTTAATTTATAAGAGAATCAATATAATTTTGATAATCTTTGTTCTATTTACTTTGTTTTGTTTATAACTGTGAATATTCCTGCTTGGTTGTTTTGGACCTAAGTGTTTGATTTGGGAACATCTTCAAAGATGTTAGTGTCCTTTTCATTTTGAAGATATTTGGCCTAATAACATTTTCTTCATAAAACTGTGTTCAGCCCACCAATGAGTTTAAATTGGTTTCAGAATTACATATAGTTAAGTGAGATGTCAGAAGCAAGTAATTTGAGTTCAAATTATGTAATAGCATAGAAATGTTTATTTATATTTTTTCCAAAAGCCTTGTTTAACTGAGTTACTCAAAGCTTTTCTTGTAGAGTGCCTACTAGTGCTTTATAAAATCACAGGCATCAAATTAATGAGTCCATCCAACTTTCTAGATAATTAGAATGCCCCTCAGCTTAACAGCACGGGGCTGAATCAGAACTATTTTACTCAAGAAGGTGTGAAACTTGTTTCCCTAAGTGGCAAAATAAAAAGTTATTAATAGCAATGCTAACATTCACATTCAGTTTAACTGATTTTTTAAAGTCATTTTTTAGTCTAATCTCCAATGACTTTGAACATAGTTTCCCAAATGTTGTGTTCTTGCATTGTGCCCTTGCATTAAGTTCAGGATTAGTTTTTCTTGTGATCACCATACTTCAAAAACAGAGATATTAAATATATATCAAATTCGGTCTTGTTTGTAGCATTCTAATATTAACTGATGATTTTATAGCATTGATTTCATATGGCAATGTTTGTTTTTAATTAATTTAGGTGCTGTGTTCTCAGTAAAACTAACTCATTAGAAAAATGTTCTGAAACCTAGTTGATATATGTTTATTCACTTTTGCAGAGGGTTTTTAGCCAAGACACATTCTCCAATTTAAATAAACTTCTTTATATTATAGATTACATCATGTATAAAGAGAAAATGTGAAAACATGGTTAACTTTTACGTATTAGGTCATTAAAAATCCATTCTTCCTTCCTGCCCATTACTACATCTTTTTTTCAGACCTGTCACCCATTTCATTTAAGCACTTAGCACTCTTCTAATGAATGAATTGGCATTTCATATTACCTTATTATCCTATAAAACAAAATGCGTACTCAATAACGTTAACGGTAATTTCTCATAAAGACACATTATTGATCCGGGAGCTACCTGTAAGCATTGAAAATTGCAGCCTGCACACAGAGCCTTTCACATCTGGGTCTGAAGAATTAAAGAAAAATTAAATTTGACAGCAGTAAATTCACAGGCACAATCTAGGCTCCAATTTATATGCAAAATGAAATGCTTTATGAAAATTTCTTCTATTTTCTCACGGAGATTTGGGAAAAAGATTTCACTAGATGCCTCTTTCTTTAATATCCCTCTACTTAAATATTATACTGCAGTCACTGCAGACTCTCTTTGATGTATAAATAATCAAGTTAAATTATATGCAGCAAGGAGACTAGTGCTCTGCCATTCTTATTTTACAGAGTAATTTCTACCCTAGAGGGTCAAATTTCCCTGACAAATTCTTAATTACTATGTTGCAACAGAAGCAGAATCTATTTGTGCATAAATCCTGGGCATTCCCATGTGGCAAGTAACTAATATTACCAACCATTTCACTTGGCCTGTTCACTGAACTCCATAATTAGATAATACTTTTGATGATGGTACATTTGAAGTCTTAATCCATTTAATTTTTTATGAGTTTTTTTTTATTTTAATAGGGATATGTTAGTGACCACTGCCTATTTAAAAATCATTAAAATTCTGTCCACAGCAGTAATAAAGATTAAAGATCACTAATATGGCATTCATAACCTTGCTGGTTTTCCAGAAATCCAGGGCTTAAGGTAAATGTTAAAGGTCATTTAATATGTTAGTCACTAATTATAATCCTGGGTAATAGGTTCCTTTTCTAATTATCATGGTATAAAAGTTCTATTGTTTGGGTCTGTGCTTCTGATTTTTGTATTTAGCTCTTTTTGGGATAAGTAATCCTGGAATTAAGCTCCTGAACATTGATGAAAGTAGGTAATGCTTGATGATTAACTGGATAAAAGCTTATATTTTAATGCTGTATGATATCTTGCCTTGAAGTTACTTACAAAAGATGCAGCATCTTTTTTTCTAGGAATTAGTTCAGGGAAAAGGTCATTGTAAGATTAATGCACCCATATTTTAATATCAAACTATGACAAATTTGACTACAGCTTTTCTGTACCCCTGCCAAAACATTCAGAAGAAAGCTTAAACAACCTGAAACAAGAGGAAGGTATTTCTAAAAAGTGGACTAGTTTTGGCCTCTTAACCTAATAACAAAAGTGCAAAATTATCCATTTCACTTTGCAGTAAATTGCTCACTCCTTGTTTAAACACACATACATACACATACATCTCGCAAGTTAGGGTAGCTTCCTGAAGAAATCACAAGCTGCCTTCTCAGCTAATATCCTGGGATCATGATAAGCTAAAGCCATGATGGACCAATTGTAACCCATCAGTATTTTGGCCCATATTTTTCACCAAATTCAGACTATCTTGTCATTTTCCACTTAGCTTTATATTGGTTTTGAAAGTATTATATATCATCTGCCCATAAAATGTCTACACTTTGAATTATTTTATTAACATGTATTTTTTCATATTTCAAACATTATTTGCATTTTCTACCTCTTCAGTCATTCATATGTACTTCAATCTTTGCATTTGTCCTTGCAAGGAATCTTTAATGAGTCACTAATATAATGTCAATTGTGTCTTAGATTGTTAGAACTTGTAAAAAGCTTTAATAATATTTATAAGAGCCCTATCAGCAGTTATACCTTGATTAATTAAGTCATAATTATTTATTGAGTATTTGCTGTGCTCCAGACACGTAAAGATTCTTGCTATCATGAAACTTTTATTCCACTGACAGGAGACATACAATAGACAGAATAAATAAGTTTACCTCTATTTCAACGTCTCTGTCTATAGTATATATAGATACTATATGTAAGTAACAATAGATACTAATGATAAAAACTTTAAAATACTACAAGCAAGAGGAAAACTGAAGAGTAATATGGGAATTGATGATTAGGAATCAGAACAAGGGTTACTACCTTAATTCGAGTGATCTTAGAAGGACTCATTGAGAAAGTGACGTTTGACCAAAGATTGGCAAGCATTACTCAAGGGTATCAGGTATCCCAGGAACAGCAGGCAAGTACAAAGACTCTGAGGCAAGAGCATGCTTGGCTTGTTTGAGGAGCAATGTGAAAGTGAGTGGTTGGAAAGAAGGAAGGAAAGTATTTGCATATTTATTCAAAAAAGTATTGGGCTCCAGGTGACATGTTACCTTTAGGCTCTTGCAGAAACTTTCACCTTTTTTAATTTGTGAGATGAAGGCCATATGAATATTTCAAATAAGAAGGGACATAAGTCTACTTAGGTTTAAAAATTATAACTCTGACGTCTGGACTTAAAATCTGCTAATGGGGTTAAAGAGATGAAGCAGAGAGACTAGTTAAGGAGCTTTAAAGATCATCCCATCAAAAGATGAGAGTCGATTGAATCAGGGGATCATTTTGGATATTGAAAGCCAAATTTGATATGTTTTGAAATTAAAATAATTTGATCGCTGATCAGATATATGTTATGAGAGAAAGAAAAGTGTCAATAATGAGACTAGAATTTGGTTTTTAGCAACATGGGTCTCATTTGTGAACTCAATAAATGCATTTGCAGCATATTGTGGAGTCAAATGCCTGAAAAAAGGTGATTGAAGGAAAAAATGGGAGGAGAGGAGTTTTTCTGTTAAAAGTAAGAAAAAACAATGGAGTAACAGCTAGAGGAAAATACAGATTTAGAAAGTTTTCTTTTTAATATGGAAGAAATTACAGTATATATGTACAAAATATGTTTATAAGATAATCTGGTAGAGAGGGAAAGTTAACAGTCACTTGAAACTAATGTTTATGACTTTAAACTGAGACAGTGAGCCATGTCCAGATTCAGAGTACCAGAGAATACAATTAAACTTGATTAGAGTTTTGCAAGGAAAGGATACTAAAGTGAAAGAAGGGCACAATTATTGGCAATGTTTGCACAAAATGGTATGTAAGAATGTAGAATTTAGACTATGTAAGGAGGGTGGTGAGGGTAGGACAATGCACATACATAAGTGCCATAAATAACTATGATAGATATCCCTTTATACTTGGGGGAATGGAATACATGAATGATAAGTCAATCATCTCTTCCACTTGGAGAGCTTTCTTAGAAAGGGGCTAGTAATAAGACTGGGGAAATTACAAGAACTCATAAAATTGAGTGTGGAAGCACAGCGTGAAACACCAAGAAAAAAGAAAAGTGGAAAAGCAACTGTAGGTATAAGAGTGCTACAACAGACTCCCCAAAAATGAATACTATGAATTATGCTTCCCCAACTGAGATCACAAAATTAACAAAAAGACAAGGGATAGCTGATGCTGGAGGTTGGGTTTAGCCAGGGCTGGCTCCATGTTTGTGACCTGTGTAGGTACACAGGATCCCATGCTAAGAATGGCCTTGCATTTGGTTCAATCCTCCTGCTGCTGCAGTCTTGAGACTTAATATTTTGGAACAAGGGTGTTTTGGTAGTGTCCTGCAAAAGGCAGGATAGGTTTAGATGTTGACACACGTACACACAGAGTATGAGAAGGTATTACTGTCATTATGGGGGTTTCTGGGGACAGCAGGGTAGACTCCCAAGCAGGTTCAAAATGGCTTCAGTGAATAAGGGGAATATGGCTTTGGTTTCTGTTGTGATTCAGACATGCTGGGAGGAGAGCCTCTGCATAGGAGCTGGGTTAGCCTGGTTTGATCATTCTCATCTGCTGACAAAGAAGGGAGTGAGAGCTTTCTTATGGGCTTGTCCCACTATGGGGCTTGAAAGCTGTGAGTAATTAAACATAAAAACATGCCGTCAGATGCTTTATTAAAAGGGGTCCCTGGGATTCCTCCTTGCACTGGCCCCACAGATGATGTAGTTAGTCCTGATGTTATAGAAGCAGATTCTGAGACACAGTTTGGGATGCAAGATGTATATTAGGGAGTAACTACTGTGAAGGGAAGAGAGGAATTCAAAATGGAAGGAAGAAAAGGTCCAACTGCTATATATTCATTCACCCATTATCAACATTCCCTACATGGGGCCATATGGCCACACATGTATATGGCCATGTGCTTGTCAGATACAGAACTGCACAGATTTCCAAGATGGGGAGCAAATTATTTTCTGAAGAAGGACCTTGGCAGACTCATCTCAACATCTCCCAGAGTTGGGTATATTCAGTGTCTTGAAATTTGTCATAGGTTTTAGATGCAAATTAAAATAGTTTGATTTTTTAGGGGGTAAATCAATTATAAATAGGTCTGAAATGCTTTAGAGGCATCCAAATTAATTGGGCACCAGATAGCTCACAGGATTTATTGTCAAAGAGGTGGCATTCAGATTTCTTTCCATCAATTATCAGATATGTGACTTACTAGATATAAAAAGTTTAGTCTCTTTGAATGTGAGTTTTTTAAATAAAAATAATACTGTTACAAATTGATATTTTTTGAGGAATAACATTTGAAATAACTGTGGAAAATTTCATATAAATATTAGCCATTTTTCATATTAAAAGCACCAAACTATAAATGATGTAACTTATACTTAGGGTGACCAAAAGTCTATGTTTTTTTTTTCCAGTGGAAGAGTGTTTTCTGATTTGAGTTGATTATATCTTAGTGTGTGTTGCCCTTCCTGTTAGTAACCTTCTCTTTAAGAGCAAACTTTTAGTCATGCCAAAAGTAGCATACCCATCAATAATTACTGACTAGTATATCTGTTTTATTTAACAAATTTAACCAAGTTATCTGATGATCATCAATAGAAAAAAAATAAAGTTTTAAATTGGTCAGTGCATATTTCTTACTCATTTTAGTGTTTTAACAAGGAGTTACTGGTATCTTACATAAGATATGAACATTTTATTTTTCTCATATTAAGGAGGATGCTTTAGGTTTAACTACTTCTTGTTTTTATAATGTCATCTAAGAATTTTATGGAGCTTCTTGAGGTTAAATCCATGTGTATTCAATGTTTTCTACAGCTCAGCACTTTTAGATTTATGTTAAAAACATGAAGAAAGTTTGAATCTTCACTCAGATCACCAGTGGTAAAATAGGGTCACAATTTAGTTAGTACATATAGCACTCCAGTACCTCAAGTACATATAGCACAGGCCTTTAGTTCAGGCTAAAAACTCTTCTTTTAGTAAGTAGAAAATGAAATAAACAAACCTCAGTTTTGAATGTTTAAAGTCTGAAGCTTGCTCCAAATTCTTTTATAAATCAGGCTGTGTAATCTCATGATGTTTCTGGAAGTAGAAAAGAAAGATTTATTTCAACAAAATAGTGTATATATTTCTTACAGTTTCCCATTCTTAAATTGAAGTCTTAGGGCTGGAAGTTTAAAATTAAAATGGTCTCATCACTTCAAATTCTGCAGCTGTTCTTTTTTTTTTTTTTTTTAAATAAAAAAAGAAAAAAAAAAACTATTTAATGTCACACAGACAAACCCTGCCCCAATTACACAGGAACAGATTTGAAACAGCTCGAAGTATAATTAGAGATAGAAGGTGTGTATATTTGTATTTATGTGGGATTGGAAATGCTAAATAAAACTGTATATATACACTTGATGGGGATCTTTCATAAGAAAATGACTACTTTAGAACCTTGTCCTGGACTAGTTTTTCTGTTTACATTTTGGTTATTTTAAAACCCAGGAAAACAAAGGAAACATTTAGCTCAGCAATATTTTGAAGTAAGCTAAGATCTTATTTGAGTACCCAACACCACAGTGCAGATATATTTGAAAATGTCAGGAGAAAAATAACATCATCAACAAAAATTTACTGTTTTTCTCAATCCCTCCTTCTTTTTGCCCTCTGTTACTACTGTGATAGACATCCTATTTCATCAATACTGAGAAATGTAAAATGTCAATGTCTTAGTCTTCTTTGTGTTGCTATAATAGAGTGCCATGGACTGGATAATTTACAAAGAAAAGAAACATATTTTTTACACTTCTGGATGTTGAGAAGTTCAAGGTTAAGGGACCCACATCTGGTGAGCCTTCTTGCTGCGTTATCCTGCAGCAGAAGGTGAAGTGCAAGAGAGTTTGGGACAGCAAGAGAACCAGAGGAGGCCAAACTGGCTTATCAGAATCTACTCTTGAGATAATGACATCAATCTCTTTATGAAGGCACAGACCTTATGACCTAATCACTTCCTATGATGCTACACCTCCCAACACTTGCACTGGGGATTAAGTTACCAAAACATGAATTTTGGGAGACATATTTAAACCATAGCAATCACATTATTAAATTAAAATGGTAAAAATCATACCTTTCTGGAATGTCTTTCCCATTGAAAATCTTGCACAAAATACTAATTTTACAAATGAAAAAGTATTTTTATATTTATATATGACCTTGATAAAGCCTAAAAATATACACCTTGATGAGAAAGAGACCCAGAAAGAGAGAGAGAGAGAGAGAAAATCATTAAAAATATAGGCAGAGGCTGGGCGCAGCGGCTTATGCCTGCAGTCCCAGAACTTTGGGAAGCTAAAGTGGGTGAATTGCTTGAGTCCAAGTATTGGATACCAGCTTGGGCAACAAGACAAAACCTTGTCTCTATAGAAAATACAAAAATTAGCCAGGCACGGTGGCATATGCCTGTAGTTCCAGCTACTCAGGAGGCAAAGGTGGAGGATCACTTGAGCCTGGGGAGGTCGAGTCTGCAGTGAGCCATGATCGTGCCTCATGCCACTGCACTCTAGTCTTGGCTACAGAGTGAGACCCTAGCGGAAAGAAAGAAAGAGAGAGAGAGAGGAAGGGGAAGCGGAAGCAGAAGGGGAAGAAGGAAGGAAGGAAGTAAAAAGAAAAATGAAAAGAGAAGGAGGGAGGGAGGAAGGAAGGAGGGAAGGAAGGAAGGAGGGAAGGAAAGAAAGTTCAAAAGAATTAACTTAAAATTGTATTTCATTCACTTTGATGCTCAAAGAAAAGTTGGCCCTATTATCAGTTATCTCAACTTAAAACTTACTGTGAAACATATACTCTATCCCTTCATGGCTGTTAAAAAGATTTAAAGTCATAATCACAGCACTTGAAAAGAACAATGCAAGTTCATTTTTGCTAATCTGATATCTTAAAATAGACTATCATAAAAATCACCACAGAAAGATGAGAATCTATTTTTAAATTCTTCCTGGAATAAAATGGTCTATCTTCCTCAGTTTATCAGTCCTGACCAAGAAGAAAAAGACTCTCTAATACTAAATCAAATTTTTAATTCTGCTATTTAATCACATACTTTTAAGATGTCTCTTAGTGACAATGGGAACTCACTTCCCTCAAATCCTAGAAGTTTTCTTTCAACTTTCCATTCTCTTTCTCTAAGGCATTTACTCAAAGCATGGTCCTTGGACAAGTTGCATCAAAACTATCTTTGGGAGGCTGAGGCGGGAGGATTATCTGAGGTCAGGAGTTGGACACCAGCCTGACCAATACGGTGAAACCCCGTCTCTACTAAAAATACAAAAATTAGCCGAGCATGGTGGCAGGCACCTGTAGTCCCAGCTACCTCGGAGGCTGAGACAGGAGAATTGCTTGAATTGCTTGAACACATGAGGTGGAGGTTGCAGTGAGCCGAGATCATGTCACTGCACTTCAGCCTCGGTGACAGAGTGAGACTCCGTCTCAAAAAAAAAAAAAAAAAAAAAAAATGCAGATACCTGTAGATCAGTATATCTAGAGGAGATGACAGAAAAACTATGATTTTATTTTATTTTCAAGTGGCTAATTAAGAGTTATTAAGGTTGAAAACTACTTTGTCCTTCTTATTTATGAATTTGACCTAATCCTTTCATAATGATAACTATAGTTTTAGCTTGAATTCTCATCAGAAAATTCACCTCTATAAACAATGCTTCATACTCTCATCCAACCCACATAGACTAATTTCATCATGATTGCTTAAAATTGTCATTCACCATATAGATCTATAGTCATTCAACAAGTCCAACACATATCTATTGAGAGATTTTACCTACTGTTATAAAAAGAAATTAAACAGTAAAACAAAGAAACAAAAAATAATAAGTTTTCTCATGGGCCTATTTAATAATAAGGGAGAGTACAGACAATAAATTAAACAATAGACAAACTATATGTGAAGATAATAGGAATAAAGGATAGTGGGAGTCTGGAAAAAGGTTGCAATGTAAAATAGAACAGTTAGGGAGCAAACATTTTTTTTGAATTTTTGAATAAAAATTTGAAAGAGATGGGAAAAGAGCATCTGCAAGAGAAAGAACAGCCATTACAAAGGCCCTCGGTGGTAAGTCGGCCTGATGTGCTTGAGAAATAACAGTGGAGAGAGTGGAAGGAGCAAAGCTATAGAGAAATAGGGGATGCAGTGAGAGAGGTAGTGAGAGGCCAGATTGTGTAGGGCCTTGAAGGAGATGCAGAGCAACTGGAAGGTGTTAAGCAAAAGAATGACCTGGTTTCAAGGCTCATAGCTTTAAAAGCAACCTCTCCTCTATCAGTGCCCAGATTTATAAATTCAACTGTATCTATTTTCCCAATCTTCAAATTTTTATCCAGAGGTCCATTGACATCTCCACTTGGATACTTATTATGCTTCTAAAGGTTAAAGTGTCCAAAACTGAACTCCTCCTGCCCATCTGCTTCCTCCTCAAATTTTATTCTCCTCATCTTTCCTTCTCAGTTAGAGACAACTCTATTCTATTTGCTCAGGCCACTCATTCTTTTTGTTGACACCTCTTACACATGACAACATTCACCAGATACTCCAGCAGATCCTGTTGGCTCTACCTTAACATTGTAGACCAAAATCAATAACGTAAACATTTTTCAACACTTATGCTACTGCCAATCACACACACACACAATGAACTGGTTTCACTAAGTTTGAATGACTTTGTGTCACTGTTCTGCAGTGAACAGATTTTAGAAGGAGCAAGGATGAAAGCAGGAAGACAGATAAAGTTATTGCGATAATACCTGGGAAAAAGGATGGTGGCTATGACCAGGGTAGTAAGTAGTAGTCATATTCTGGATATATTTTAAAGGTGGATTCAATAGTAGTTTTTGACTAGTTGCATGTGATATATGAGGAAGAAGAGTTATTATTTCTTCAAGGCATTTTGGCCTTAATAACTGGAACCAGTCTTTGCATTGAGACAAGAAAGACTATAGATGGAGCAAGTTTGTGAATATAGGTCAAATTTCAACATGCAAAGTTTGGGAATTCTATGACACATTCAATGGAAATATCAAGTAGTCAGGTAGACATAGGGGTCTTCAAGGGAGGTGTTCAAGTTACACCACATGGGTGGCATTTAAATGTTTCAGACTGGGTGAAGTTAAGAAAGAAAATTAACCTAAGGAAATGCTCTGAAAAATTCTAATTGAAGAGTTTGGTGCTAAAGCAGGGGGTGGAAACTCTGATCTCCTAGTTCAAATGCTGTTTGTAGAATAAGTTAAGATATGGACTGAGAATTCACAATTGGATTTATGAATGTGGAAGAATCAGTGACTTTGATGCAAGTAGCTTCAATAAATTGAGAAATAAAAGTGATAACCTTATTAGAGCGAATTTAAGAAATGGAAAAAAAAAACCTGTCTTTCAAACATAGCCACTTGCTTTGCTCAATTTTGCCCTTTTCATGTCATTTAATTAACAGCCTATACATTTGCAAATTTTTCTTCTTCTATTCATGTAGGTCACTTTTACTTGAAATGTTAAATATAAATATACACTTTACATGCTTATTTATTGAAGCAATTAACAGTCCATATTATTAGCAACATTGTTGCTATTGGGGACTTTGATAAACTCTGTCAAATTTTTCCTAACAATAAAGAATTTTTTTTTTTTATAAATTGTACTCAGGTAGTCTGACACACTCTTATTTGCAAATAACATTTTTGAAAAATCAGCATGACATGTCAGCAGACTAGGATAACTTATATGTTACTTTGTTTCATTTAATGCTTTTTAATTTTATAATCCTTAACAATAACCAAATGCAACATGTACAAAACTAAGCACATTTTCTGCCACAAACTGCCTTCCACTGATGGATCTTATACTACTAATGGAAGTATTGTAACACCTCAAAATGTACAGTATCTAGAAACTTTTTAAGTTGGATAAAACAATCCAAGTGACTTTTGGGACCCTAAAAATACATATGGATATCAACATATAACAATAACATGTTTAAAATAATGCCTTTGTAATGCCTTTGTGTCATCAATGCACTATATCAATTCTATTAAAAATGTAGTAATTGATCGTCTTTAAAATTATTCCATTCTAAGTAATTAAAATACATTTTAAAGAGCAAAAGTATAAACTCTTAGGTATCTAGAATTCTCAGTTCTAAGAATAAAACACTTCCAAGCATTATCTTGCCTGAGCCTACAGATTAAATTTGCTAGTAACTTAAATAATAAAATTCTATTCAAATATTCAGAGACATGTCCACATTTATTATTTCAACTGTTTAATTTTCCTCAGGGTACATGCATTAATTAATGTGCTTCCCTTCTTATGTGATGATTTGCTTAGAAAGGTAAAATTATTAATGAAAAATATTTCCCTTGCTTTAGCATGTTTAGGGCAAAGACCAAATTCTGGAGATATTTAAACTTACTTGTTTATGGCAAGCCCTTTAGCGCAGAAAATGTGTCCCAGATGCACTATGTAAGGTAAAACTTGAGAAAGCAGTGATGTAATACTTGAGCAAGAAAGAAATGCCTGTATACACACAAATAATTTTTAAAAGTCCTGTTCCTTTTAACAATGAGATAACTAAAGAGAAAAATGTAATAAAATATGAAAAACAGCAATAATAATAAGTTGAGTAAAATCAGGGTTTCCAAATGAATATAAATGTCACAAACCATCTAAGGAAAGAAAACGTGCTGGCTTAATCTAAAAAACTGTTACTGGTGTTCAAAAGAATCGCATCCCTCATTGCAAAAAAAAAAAAAATACATTAGTAAAAGTTTTGGCGGCCAGGGGATATGCTTTGGTAATCTGTAATGAGTTATCAATTTTATAGACCATCATCATGAATTGAAATAATTCTCATTCGGAAAAACTCTAGAACCTGTGGTTTGGGGTAAGCTATATCTTATATTGTTCATCATCTAAACACTGCAGGAACATTCTTCACAGAGATATGAACAGGGTTGACTTACCTATTAGGCATTGTATGTACCGTAGATCATCAAAGAAGATGTTATGATGTAACATTAATATATTATTATTGCAACTGTATGGTAAAATATGAATATACTTTTAATAGAAGGGGCATACAAAGTCAAAAGTGGGTAGGGCTCACAGAAGTGCTGATGCAGCCCTAGACTGTGAATCAAATGACATAAACCAACCCCTATATTTTATTTTCAGAAGATGGTGAAAGTCTCTCCCTCCTTTGCTAGAAGTAAAGTTAAGCCCCTTTGCCTTGAATTCCCAAGGAAACCAAAAGGTGAAAGTAGATTTTGTGATCATATTACTGAATTCCTCTCATTTGGAAAGTTTTCACATGTGTTTTTGAAAGGCTAGTAGGCCAATAGCCACAGGGACTTTACCTTGAAAATTGTAGATACAGAGAAATTTATTCTCTCCATGCCAGAGAGTAAACAATGTGAAATATGGAAAGATCACATGTTTTGGACTCAGATGATGTCTCAGCTGTAGTGCTTTTAGGTGTAAACATTTTGGTGAATTTCACAATGTCTTTCAGCCACCTTTCCTCTGTATGTAAGAAAAATGGGTGCTATGATGTGTAACTAACAGAATTGTTGTGATATTTAATTGGCAACCCCCACATTCAAACAGGATTTTTCTTCAATGTCTCCATAGCAGAAAATGCTACCATTATTATACTAGTGTGCACAGAACAAAAATCATTGGCTTGTCCCCTGAGCCCTGTCTCATATTCCATAGGTCTTTCATCTCCCACCAGTTCTACTTATCAAGACCACCAGTGTTTCTCTTCTGAGCTCTTTTATTGGCTTTCAGATAGTTCCTTGTTTGCTGACTTCCAGTTTCTTCATCCAGTAATCTGTATGCCACATAAGATCCTGTGTTGTCTTTTTAAAATGGAAATAAAATCATAATATCACCAAGGCTTCTGATCAACAGAGTACACGATATCTCTGTGATAATATGGTCTTCATGATACTCCATGATATGGCCATTTTCTAATCTCTTTGAATTCCCTTCCTGCATGTCTAGCTACCATGGTTTTTTTTATAAACTTTTATTTAAATTACAATTTAATGCTAGAATGGTTTTAGATTTACAGAAACATTGTGAAAATACAGCAGACAGTTTTCATATATTCCACACTCAGTCCCCTACATTACTGACATTTTACCTTTCTATGGAATATTTGTCCCAATTATAAACCAATATTGAAACATTGCTATAAAATAAAGTTTATAATTTATTAAGATGTCTTTAATTTTTACCGATTTTTCCCTTTTCTCCTCCAGAATATTATCCAGGATACATTACATTTAGTTTTTACTTCCCCTTAAGCACCTTCTGCTGTGAGTTTCTCAGATTTAACTTGTTTTAATGACTTTGACGGTTTTGAGGATTATTGGTCAGATACCTTGTAGAATGTCCCTCAATTGGTACTTATTTGATTCTTTTCTCATGACTAGACTAGATTTATAGATTTTAAGAGAAAAACCACAGAGGTAGTATATCATTCTCATCATGTCACCTCACATCACATCAGGGGTACATTATAGCAACACAATCTACCATTGTTGGTGTTACCCTTAATCATCTTTATAAGGTCAAATTTTTCTGTTTTCTCTCCTGTGACATATTATACTCCCTCTCCTTGTTTTTAATGTATTCTTCAGAAGTAATAATGTGCAGCTATACTTGAAGATGGGGAATTTATGCTCAATCTCCATGAGAGTGGATTATCAACATTAAGTTTTTGCAATTCATCTTGATGGGTTATTTGTCCATTCTCCATTTGTTTATCCATTTATTTATTTATATCAGTATAGATTTATAGATATTTTATATTTTGTGTGATAATTCAATGGCGTTGTATTTGTTGCTCATATGGTTCCATCTTTGGCTATTGGGGATTCTTTAAGTTGAGTCTTGTGTCCTTTTGACATATTCCCATTGGGGTTTGTTTGTTGTCTTTTTATAGCACATACTTCCTTGCTTTCTGGCACTATAAGACATTCTAGGCTCATCTTGTATATTACTTGCTCCTATCCTAGAACCCAGCCACTTCTCTAAAGAGCCCTTTTTGGCCAGCCGTGGCTCACACCTGTAATCCCAGCTACACAGGAGGCTGAGGCAGGAGAATTGCTTGAACCTGGGAGGTGGAGGTTGCAGTGAGCCGAGATGGCGCCATTGCACTCCAGCCTGGGGGACAACAGCGGGACTTCATCTCAAAAAAAAAAAAAAAAAAGCCCTTCTTATTTTTATTGGAGAATGGTATTAGAATCTCAAACCTGGGAACTAGATGTACTCATTGCTGCCATGGTGTCATTGCTACTATGCTTCTCCATTGACAGAAGAGTGTAATATATGTGTGTATACTAACCCATGTTTACATTTTCATAAATATCAGTAAATGTGTTCTGCTTATTTACATATACTCATTAAGATAAATATGACTTTATATTGATGTCTCCAACTCTAGTCAACAGGTTCTTGTCAGTAATCTGCCACTATAACAGTGATAAGCTGTGCTCCACTGTTTACCATTTATTACATTGTGTTTTATGTGTTTATGTATGTTTTAGAATTGTTATCCTATACTCCTGTGGGAAGCAACTTTATCAGCTAGAGTAAAGTGCTTATGTCCAGTTTCTTTTGCCTTTAGTTTTAGACTTTACTCATTTCCAAGGTTACTTTCACCCAACTCTTTTCACTGATGGTGTTTCATGCACTTGTTAGATTAGATTCTTTTATCACAGCCTGCATTCTATCCTGGTATCCCTGAACTTCTAAGTGAGTTTTTAAAATTTGCATACAGTAAGGCTCACATTTTGTTCTGTGAAGGTGTAGGTTTTGAAAAGTACATTGTGTTATGTCTATACCATTACAGTCACATACAAATAGTTTCAATGACATGAAAATTTTCTGCGCTTCACCTATTTAACTCTCTCCAAATTTCTGGCAACCATTAATCTTGTTTACTTTCTCTATATTTTTGCCTTTGCCAAAATTTCATCCTTGTTTTTGCTTTGCTTGATAGTCCATTTTGTATTATTGCTAAATAGTATTCCAGTGTACATATATTCCACAGTTTACCTATTCATTTATTTATCCATTCACCTATTGAAAGACATCTTGGTCACTTGCAGTGTGAGTCCATTATGAATAATGGTGCTATAAACATTAATATGTAGATCTGGAATGCACATAAGTTTTCAACTCAGTTGAGTGAATACCTAGGAGCATGAGTACTGGATCATAAGATAAGACATGGTTTAATATTATAAGATGCTACCAAATTGTCTTCAAAATAGCTGTACCATTTTTCATTCCCAGCAGCAATAAAATTCCCACCAGAAATGAAAGCTCCAGTTGTTCCACATCTTGTCAGCATTTTGCTTTGTCACAGTTTTAGATTTTAGCCATTCTATTAGATGCGCTGTAACATCTAATTTTGTATTTTAATTTACACCTTTTCCCAATGACAAATGATTTTGATCATCTTGTCTAATGCTTATTTGCCATCTGCATATCTTCTTTGATGAGGCAGATGTTTAGATCTCTTGGCCATTTTTAACTGTGCTTTTGTTTTCTTAATGTTGAATTTTGAAACTACTTTATATATTTTGGAAATAAGTACTTTATCAGATTTGTGTTTTACAGAGATTTTTCTCTCAGTCTGTGGCTGGTCTTTTAATTCTTTTCACAACACCTTTAATACAACAAAAAATTTTAATTTTAAAATTGAATTTGCAAATGTTTTTATTCATGAAACATGCTTTTTATATTGTATCAAAAACTTCGCAGCAAACCCACCGTCTCCTAAATGCTCTCCTGTGTTTTCTTCTAGAAATTTTATAATTTTGCATTTTATATCTGTGTCTATGATCTGTTGTTTTTAAATTTGTGTAAGATGTAAGGTCTCTATCTAGGTTCTGAGTTTTTTTTTCTTGTTGTTGCATATTGACATCCAATTTTTCCAGCACCATCTTTTGAAAAGACTAGCTATTCTCCATGTAATTGCCTTAGTAACTTTATTGAAAGTTAGTTCATTATATTTGTGTGAATTTATCTATGCTCTCAATTCTACTTCATTAATCTGTGTATTTATTCTTTTGCTAGTACACAATCTCTTATTTACCATAGTTTTATGGTAAATATTAAAAATAGGTAATATGAGTTCTCCAACTCTGTTATTCATCTTCAGTATTGTGTTGGCTACCCCAGGTTCTTTGCCTGTCCATATACATTTTTAAATTAGTGTTTTGATATCTTAAAAATATCTTACTGGAGTTTTTATTGGGAATGCATTACATTCATAGATACAGACGGAAGGAATTGACATCTTAATGGAGTATCTCTCCAATTATTTAGATCTTCTTGGATTTTCTTATATTGTTTTGTACTTTCAACACACTGTTTCTATCCACATTTTGTCAGATTTACACCCCCATGCACTTATTTTGTGGGACTGGGGTGGGGGAAGGTTGTTACTATAAATGGTGGGTTTTTTTGAAATTTCAAATTCAAGTTGTTCATTGATGTTACATAGGGAAGGAATTTACTTTAGTATATTGCTCTTGCATTATTTATTGACCTCGTTTTATAATTTCCTATCTTTTCCAGAGGCTTAATTATTTATTTCATATTCTTTCAGCTTTTAAATAAATATAGTGTTATAAATTCTCTTTAAGTCTGCTGTTGCTGTATCCCTAATGTTTTGAGAAATGGTCTTTTCATTTTAATTCAATTCACCAATATTTATCAAAATTTCTTTTGAGGTTTCTTTGTCCTGTTAATTATTTGGCAGTATATTGCTTAATTTCTAAATATTTAGAGATTGTTCTGCTTTTTTTTAGTTAATTGAATTATAATTTAATTCTGTTGTGTTTTCAAAATATATTTTGTATGATATTTTTAAAAATTTGTAAAAGTGTGCTTTATGCCCCAGAATGGGATATATCTTAATTAATGTTCCATGTGAACCTGAGAAGATTGTGTTTTGGGCTCTTGTTAAATGTAATATTCTATAAATGTTAATTAGGTCAAGGTGATTGATAAGGCTGTTAAGGTCATCTGTATTCTTACTGATTTCTGCCTGTCTGATCTATCAGTTACTGACAGAGAGGTGTTAAGTCCCCAACAATGATAATGTATTTGATTATTCTTTCAGTTCTATCAGTGTTGCCTCTTTTGCTTTGGTGCAGTGATGATTAATTTTAGGTGTCAATTTGACTGGATTAAGGGATACCTTGAGAGCTCATGTCATAAAACATTATTTGAGTATGTCTGGGTGTTTGTAGAAGAGATTTTTTTTGAATCAATAGACTGAACAATAAAGATTTGCCCTCACGCAATGTGAGTGAACATCATGAAGCTGCTGAGCACATAAATGAAAAGGCAAAGGAGGGCAAATTTACTCTCTTTTTTTCTGCACCTGGAATACCCTTTTTTTCCTATCCTTGGACATCAGAACTCCAGGTTCTCCTGCCTTTGGACTCTAGAACTTGCACTAGTGAACCTCCAGGTTCTCAGGCCTTTGGCCTCAAACTGAGAGTTACTACAATCAGCTTCCCTCCTTCTGGAATCTTTGGACTTGGATGAGCCACACACTGCTGGCTTTTCTGTTTGTCCAGCTTACAGATGGCCTGTCATGGGACTTCTCAGCCTCCATAATCCTACGAAAAAATCCTCATAGTAAATCCGCTGCTGTCTGCCTGTCTGCCTATCTGCCTGCCTATCTGCCTGCCTAACTGTCTGTCTGTCTGTCTATCTATCTATCTATCTATCTATCTATCATCTATCTATCTATTCTATTGGTTCTATTCTATTTCTCTGAAGGACCCTCCAGTAGGTGTATACACATTTAGGTTGTGATGTCTTGGAAAATTAGTCTCTTAATGATTAAGTAATGACCCTCTTTGTCCCCAGTAATCTTTCTTACTCTAAAGTCAGCTTTGTCTGAAATCAGTGTAGCCAGACTTGCTTTCTTTTGATTAGAATTAACATGGTATATATTTCTCCTTTCTTTTTTTTCAACTTATCTGTGGTTACATTTAAAGCAGGTTTTTTCTTTTGTTTTGTTTTGTTTTTTGAGATGGAATCTCACTGTTTTCGGCCCGGGCTGGAGTGCAATGGCATCATCTCGGCTCACTGCAACCTCCACCTCCCAAGTTCCAGCAATTCTCCTGTCTCAGCCTCTGAAGTAGCTGAGATTACAGGCACCCACTACCACACCTGTCTAATTTTTGTATTTTTTAGCAGAGATGGGGTTTCACCACGTTGGCCAGGTTGGTCTTGAACTCCTGACCTCAGGTGATCCACCCACCTCTGCCTTCTATAATGCTGAGATTACAGGCATGAGCCGCTGTGCCCGGCCTAAAGTAGGTTTTTACAGACAACATATAGTTGGGTCTTGTTTTATCCAATCTCACAATATCTTTCCTTCCTTGCTATTTTTAGACCATTCACATTAGTGATAGTTACTGATATATTTAAACTTATATGTGACATGTTCTTAACTGTTTTCTATGATGTTTGTTCTTTTGTCCTTGTTTTCTACTTATTTTCTGTCTTTTGTGGTTTTAATTGAACATTGTATATAATTTCATTTCATCTGTTCTATTAACATGGCATTTATACATCCTTACAAAATTATTTTATAATTTATAATATATATGCATTTTATAATATATAAATATAATATATGTTATATTATGTGTGTAATTTGCTAATCTTAGTCCACTTTCAAATAACACTATACCACTTCACATGTAGTCATGTAGTGTAAGCATCTCAGAGTATTCTCCATTCTTCCATTATTTATGATACTGCTGTCATTCATTTCACATAACTTATTCTATAACCGCCCAATACTTTACTATTATTACTTCAAAATGCTATTATTTAGATTAGTTAATGATAAGAAAAGTGAATATATATAAATATATGACTTGCCTCCACGTAAGTCCTCTTAAAAGCTGTTTCTTTATGCAGAGTCATGTCTCTATCCTATGTCATTTTCCTTCAGCCTGCAGAACTTTTTAAAAAATTTCTTTGCAAGGCACATCAGCTGACAGCAAATTCTCTTAGTTTTTGTTTGCCTAAATATTTATTTCTCCTACATTTTGCATGATAGTTTTTCTGGGTATATAATTTTTAAATATTTTGCTCCATTCTATTTTTGATTGCGTGCTTTATAATAAAGAGACCATTACAGTTGTTATCTTTGTTCTTCGATAGCTAAAGTGGTTTTATTCCCCTTCTGTCTTCCATCAACATTTTCTCTTTGTGTTTTGCATTCTACAGTATGAATGTGATATGCCTAAGCGTGTCGGTATTTTGTTTGCTTTGGGTATTTTGGTACTTACCTTGAGTGGTGTTCTTTGAGCTTCCTGGATCTTTGGTTTACTGGGGATTATTAATTTTGAATAAACTTAGCCATTATTACTTCAAATATTCATTCTGCCCTGTTAACTTTTTTTTCTTCTGGTATTCCAATAACATATAGTTATAACTTTTGATGTTTTTCTACAGTTCTTGTATGTTCTGTTCTGATATTTCATCCTTTTAACTCTGCATTTAAGATTAGAAAGTGTGTATTTTTACTTATTTTTCAGTTCAATGATTCTTTTCCCCTTCTTTTCTCAGTTGTTTTAAGCCTATTGATGAACATACGAAAAACATTCATTTCTTTTACTGTATTTTTGATTTGTAGTATATATTTTTGATTCTTAAAATTTTATCTCTCTGCTTGCATTATGCAATGCGATGGTTTATTTTTGTATTATCACTCTTAACATATAGTTATTTTAAATTTCCTACCTCATAATTTCAGCATATGTGTCATATTTGAGTCTTCTTGTGATGATGACACTGTCTTAAAAGTGTTTTTTCTTGCCTTTTGGCATGCTTTGTAACTTTTTGTAGAAAGCCAAATGTTGTAATGAGTAAAAGGAACTGAGGTAAAAAAAGGCCTTTGGTGTGAGAATTTGTATTAATCTGGCTAAGGAGAGGGCTATCTTTAATGATTGTTGTAACTATAGGTACAGCTTCCAATTCCTCTAGTGCCCTTGTGTTTTTCTCAATGCTTGATATTTAGCCTTTTGGATCCATCAGGAAGTGTAGCTTTTCTAAATGTAATGTGTTGCTATTATACTGGAGCCCTGTTGATGTTGGTGGTAGGGTGCAGGGTGAGGGAACATTCTATAGTCTAATGATAGAATCTCAGCCTTTTAATAGGTCTGTGTCTCTGGCTTGAGATGGTCACAACTGTTTCTCCAGTGGCACGGCCTTCTCCTTTCCCCAGCAACGCCCCACTTTCCACCCATTCTCTCCTTTCTTCTTTTGCTGCAGAGTTTGCAATGTATTCATGGGAATTTCAGAATCTTGTTGACTATGTTCTTTTCCCCCCTTAGAAGAGACAAGAATTGAACAATGAGAACACATGGACACAGGAAGGGAAATATCACACACCGGGGCCTGTCGTGGGGGAGGGGGAGGAGGGAGGGATAGCATTAGGAGATATACCTAATGTAAATGATGAGTTAATGGGTGCAGCACACCAACATGGCACATGTATACATATGTAACAAACCTGAACATTGTGCACATGTACCCTAGAACTTAAAGTATAATAATAATAAAAAAAGAAGAGACAAGAAAGCTGAAGAGGGCTTGAGTGGGAGGGAATTTCTTTCTTTTGCTAGAAAAAGGCTTGAGAATTGGACTTTGGCAAAGTACATTTCTCTGGAGGGTAGCCCCCCCCTTTTTTTTTTAATGGAGAAGGGGGCCTGAGAAAGTTTGTCAGTAGTTACTTTCTTGTACCCCTGTCAGAGTCAAGTGGGGTCCCTGAAAGGAAAACCCATGTAAGTAAGGGGGTGGAAGATTGCATCCCCAAGGAGCTTCTCATTTTCATGCTACTCCACAGCCTCCATCAATTCCTCCCAGTCTAAAGTGCCATATTAGTTCATTTAAGTGCCTTCATTAAATTTATCATTCAATGGCTTTTCCTCCAAGTTAGTAGATATCAATTATTACATTTCTGTAGATGCATCTGTCTCTCCAGATTTTAGGGTGATATTTTGCCCTGCAAGTTCATTTTTCCGGTAGGTCAAATAAAAGTTATTGGGTTTGAGTTCATGCAGCTTTTTCTCATTATAAGAGAATGTTAACTTCTAAGTTCTTCACATGTTGGAGTTAAATAAATATACATAGAAAAATTAATATAGCAATTACAAGGAATACTTGATTATATTGGCAAATCTGAAAGGGCACATTTAATCATAAAATAATATATCAATTAAGTCTAGTATTTAATAATTGAGCAAATCTTATTTTTATCTTCTAATTAAAAATAATGATAAGTACTTATTTCACAATATTGCTGTAAGACCTAAATGACACAATAGCTATAAAATGTCTCATGCAGTATCAGGCAAACAGAGTCAGTTATTTCCCATTGCCTCCTATATCTCGTAAGAATTGGAGCTGGACTGATTTTACAATATAAAGCTTAGAAATTTCTGCAGATTAATATGCTTCCAAAGTTAGTAATGTCTGTCCTGAGTATTCCAACAAAAATCAATTGGTATTTATCATTATTATTATTATTTTAATTATAACATAACTTTACTGTGTTAGGTGCTTTGTAGTATGAGTAGAAATATGATAACATCAAACACAAAGGAAATTATATCTGTGAAGGCACAAGACATCACTTTGTCATGAGCAATCACAGGACGTTTATATTTTGTATTTATAAAAATTTTCAATATGTTGAGCATGAATAATTTACTTAGTATAAATATAATTTCTTATCCAAATGAAATCTAATTACTTGAATAGTATACTGGTAGATTTAAAACATTAAGACATCCTTGAATTAGCAAATCTTATGTTTTTTTTTTTCTTTATGCTGCAACTTAACTTTGATATAAAGTCACAGATTCCAAAGACATAATTTTGCAGGACTAGTCCAATTAAGTCAGAAATTTGGCAACCTGGAAAAAGACACTAAACTCATGATTTGATGCCAAGTTATGTAATAAATGTAGTTTGGGGAGTATGGGAAGTGTTTTCTCCTCATTGTCCCTTTAACCTTTGCCTACCCCCACCCCCAATATCAACTTATTTTAACCCTGACCAGCTACAGTTTTGCTTAGTGTGCTTAGCGGCTCATGCCTGTAATCCCAGCACTTTGGGAGGCCAAAGCAGGCAGATCACTTGGACCTAGGAGTTTCAGACCATCTTGGATAACATAGGGAGACCCTGTCTTTAAAAACATTTTAAAAAAATTAGCCAGGCATGGTGACATGTGTCTGTAGTCCCAGATACTCAGGAGGTTGAGGTGGGAGGATCATTTGAGCCTGGGATGTCAAGGCTGCAGTGAGCAGTGATCATGCTACTGCACTCCAGCCTGGGCAACACAGCAAGACCCGTTCTCAAAAAACGCAAATATTAAATAATAAATTTTCCTCATAAAAACATTAAAAGTAATTAGAAGAAATCAGAAAATATTGAATGTAAAAAATGGAAAGTACCCTTATAAAATGAGTATGTATATACATGTATTTTTATTTATTGATTTGTCTATATATGTACATGATGCATACATATATAGAGACATACGTATGCATGTATATTTCCGGATATATTCACATACACATGTGTACATTAATATATTAATATACATGTACATATATTTTATTTGTCTTTATACTATGAAATACATATAATAAAAAGGTAAGCATATTGCTTTTCACACTGTTCACTTCACTGACAAATATATGGATCTTTTTCTATGACTATGACTAAATGCCCTGAATCATTATTTCTAAGGGCTGCAGCATATTTCGCTAAGTGTACATACTTAACATTTTTAATATGTAGTCTCCTATGGTTGGGTATTTAGTTTTTACACTATTGTTTCCTACTAAAATGAACTCTTTGGTGGATATTTTAGTAATTGCATATTCTATAGTTGTAGAAATATTCCCTTAGGATAAACCTTTAATAGAATTCCTAGACTTCATGCTATCTTCATTTATAATGCTTAAAAATCATACCAACATTACTCAAACAAAGGTGGAGATTGTTCAATTTTAATTAGACTCTTCATTTTATGCAAACATATTTATTGAAATTTTTGAACTTTAAAATGTTTCCATTTGAATGTCATTGAACATAATTTGAACATAAATGCTCATTTTGTAAAAAATAATAAACTGTAGAATCTTGATATACGTATACTTGATATACATATACTTTTATATATAAATTTCTGAAATCTTAAATTACATTTATAATATATTTTACCTTATATTAAGTATAAATAGCAATATCCTATAGGACTTCTCAAATACTCATTGCATATACAATAACAGTGGTACTTTAGGTTGTGGCTGCTGAGTAGTCAGCTAGTTCACTCTCCAGCTCTGGGATTTCTCATCTCACAGTTTGAACAGTAAAGCATTTCAGTCCTGGGTATAAATAAAATTATAGATTGCTAATTCTCATGGATATTTGGGGTTACTCTAAAATCCATAAATATTAAGTCTAGGAATGCTACAATCCACAGAATTTGCAAATATTTTCTCCTTATGTAACTTATTATCAAAATAGAAAAATATATTATCTGGTCAAACTATCATTTACATATCTTTAAAATGACTATTTTCATTTTTGAAGATTTTTGTGTAGAGATAAATATGGGGATTTTCAAATTACTAAACAAAAATGTTTGAGATGTAGACTCGAGGAATACTGCAATATCCAAAATTATAGAGTACTAAAAACATTTAATCATAATAAAAACTTTCCTGACTTCATAGACTTTTAATAAGAAACATCATGTTTTCTAATTTAATTCTGTTGTAAAAACCTCAGCATCCTGAATCATAAAAACAGAACTATGTTTCATAAAGGTTACATTTGTTTTCACTTCTGGAAAAGAATTAAATCAATAAGTTATATTTGGAAGAACAAAACTTGGATCATATATTCCACTGGGTGAAGAAAAAGAAGATACCGCAAGGTAAAACTAGATGTTAACAGACTAATGATCATTTTTTAATAACAGAAGGACCTTTCTGTGAAAAAAAATACTAACATATATGTTTTTCATTGCTGTCTTCTCTTTCAGCTAACCTTTGAATGAGAGAAACTTCTGCTGATGTCAAATGACCACAAGGATATTAACAACTGGACTTGGAGCCTGTCGGCTGCTGTTGGGTATATCTCCTTTACCAAGGCGGCTTTCTTCACTACTGCCACTGACCTTGCAAACAGCTCCGACAAAGGTCGGAATGGATTCATTGATCAGCTAGACCGAGCATATGACAGTCTGTGCCTTAATTGAATCCCAAAAGGGGGCAGACTGGGTTTTTATTACAGAGGCCAGCCGATAGCACTCATTAAAAGCTCCACAGACTGTGTGGTTTACTAATTAGTTTATTATACAGACACCTTGACGATGGGCAAAGTTGTCATTTTGCCCTTTATCGCACAGGGGATGTTGTTAAAAGTTTAATCAGCTAACACTGACCAAGTTAGCTTGGCAGGCTGTGGATGGTCATTACTGAGGTCACCCCTGCTGTAGCAATTCTGACAGGGTCACAGCATGAACTTACAATAAAGAGAGTGTTACATAAGGTAAGAGCGCACCTGAAAGGGACCCCAGAAAAGAGATGTGCTCTGCGGGGAGTATGAAACAGATGGGCTGTTAGGACAAGTGAATCCTTTTCAAGTTTATCTTTGCCTGCCCTGTTTAACATATGCTTTCTTAAAAAGATGAGGCATACAACAATCGTTTTGATATGTTCATCAGAAATAAGATTGGGAACAGGTTTTTCATTTTGGCCAAATTTAGGGCCACCTGATAAACATCACTCTCCTGTGTTTTATTTAAACTTTACGCAGTTCCAGAGAAGTAGATGAGATTATTTTGGCCTGTTTAAACTTGCTCTAGATAGAGCAAAGAAACAGTTACAGGATATTCTTCTTCTTATTATTTCTACTCAGAAAATGATTTTGAGCACTAGCCAAACCAATAAAAAATTATCTAGTTTACCAACGTTGTCCCATTTATTCCAGGGATTCTTTTTTCCTGATGGGCTACTTTTTAGAATGTATAGCATCTAAGAAAGATTTTCTTCGTGTGTCTAAGTGAGGTTATGCAGTGAGTGAAGTACAGGTAATTTCACTTTATGTATTTGAAAAAGAATCAGTAGATGAATGTAATACTATAGTTAAAATTTTTTGAGAAATTCAAAATCTATGCATAAATAAAATATTCATCTCTTTGTGTCCACGTTTTGACTGCCATAAAGATTCTATTTTGTGATCTCAATAGATTTAGTCATACAGTCAATCAATTCAATTGTTAAGCTAGCCCAAATAACATTTTTCAATCCATGATTTTGATTTTCTGGATAGAATCTTAGTAGAATTATACTTTACAACATTACCATTTATGCATTTTAATACTGAATTTTTGCTCTAATGGGTGATCTACTAAGGTCAGATTACAAATTTAGAAAGAGGTATCTGCAATCTCTCTCTGTGTTGCCCTAGAATATTCAACTCTCTGTAAATCTGCTTAAGTCTAAAGTTTAGACTGAGGTTATACAATATAGAAATTGTGCTAATCCATACCTGATCATTTGAAATCGATGCTTTTACTAGTGTGTGTATATATATATACACACACACATCTGTCTGTCTATCAATCTATCTACTTACCTACCTTAGTTATCATATCTGAAATAGTACCTAAAGGCTTTTTGACAGTAAATACATACAGGTTAAATGAAATAAGAATGTGCTCAAACTATATATTTATTTTTGAAACAACAAAGTTTTATTTTGACTATGTCATGAAAAAGAATATGCAACCCTGAACATCATCATTTACCCTGGAGATTAAAATATATTTTAATATATTTGAGATCATATTGAAGGTTTTATGAAAAGTGAAGAAATACTCTGCATTGCATTCAAACTGCAGCAGAAATTTTAGTAAGCATTGTGTATTTTCCAGGTTGGAACTGATCCAGGAATCTAAGCCTAATATTGAGGCTAACTGTAGGGTTTGTAAAAAGGAGGCATCCTCAGGAGGTTACATTGGTGGTTCTGAGGAAGCTTCCTGTGAAGACAGATTGTGCCCTAAAGTCCACAAAGGCAAATGCTTCATCATTAACTCACTGGAAAAATAAATAAACTATTTTAACAGTAAGATTTAAAAGGTACAGCTATTGCATATATTTTCTCCCATATATCATCAAGAAAATTGTGAAAAAAAATTTAGTAAGTTACCTAAAATCTCATTTTTTTCAAAAGCATCTTGACAGTCAATGCTATTTCAAACACTTCACCGACTTTATGTGATACAAAGGACCGACAAATTTAACTATTAAACATAAAAGCTTTTGTACCTCATAAAACAATTTAAAAGAAGTGAAAAGTAAAATTATAGACTGAAAAGATGTTGGCAATACACAAATCTTACAAAGGCTCAATATCAAGAATGCAAAAGCAATGCCTATAAATTATTAAGATAAGCGAAAAATACTAATGAAATAATGCACAGAGGACAATTGAAATACATTTGCTAGAAACAAAAATACATGGAACCAAAAATATAGGTATATTAAACATGTTCAAACTTTTTTGTGATCTGGAAAATGCAAACCAACACCATACATTTTGATTGGCAAAAAATTTAAATTCTGAAAATCCCAAAGATAAAAGACAATGTGGACACAAACAAACTCATATTTTAACAATACTTTTGAAAAAGTTTTGGCATTACATGTAATTGAACATTTACATAGCCTTCAACCCAGCAATCATTCTCTCAGGTACATAGCCCATAGAGCTTTTTAACATGTGTGCATCAGGAGACACACACAAGACTGACAGGGTGAATCCATGGTTGCTTCTTTTTTAGCCATAATAAGCCAACCAACAAATGGATACACAAAAGTAGGCCGTATGTATCCAATTATTTAAATATCAAAATAAATATTTTGCTTAATTTAATTTGTGTATGTTTTAAGAAAAGAAGACAGAATAAAACAAAATGCACAAGCTACAATGAAGGAGATACTAAAAACCAGAGTACTAACTAATGCTAGAGCTTGCTGGGTTGGGATGAAGAATTTTGATCTTAGTAATCTGGGTATTTGGTTTTAGTGTCCACTCAGAGACAGATGAGCCAAGAAGCTAGAATGGACAATGCTGCATAAATCTATTACCTTCAACGTATTATGGCTTCAGTTAAAAAATGAACCAATATCTTAGGTAGATGTTAAAGAGAAATGTGAAAGTCCTTGATGAAGAAAAGATTTTCCTTCTTCTCCTGTGAGGCTTAACCACTATCCTGATTCTCAAGACAGTCTGAGGTCTTCATTATCTGTATTTGAATTAGGAATTCTGGAAATTTCTAAGCCAAAAATTAACATTATAAAAGGATTGGGTCAGCGGTAGTTCTGTTAGGTTGGTATAAAAGTAATTTTGGGTTTGCCATTAAAAGTAGTGATAAAAATAGCAACTACTTTTGCACCAAGACAACAGAAGCAAAGTCTGTACTTATTTGGAGAATACTCCTCAAAAAACCTAAGAGTTTTTTTCTTCCCCAAATAAAAAGATCAAGCCTCATGAAAATAAATTTATTGTTGTATAATTACAAACACACATACATAAACATACACATGTCACTAGGATTGAGGAACTTTTGACATGGAACAAAATAGAAAAAGATTAAAACCACAATTTGATGTCATTATGAAATGAGGATAATTAAAAATATACCTTAGTCATTTTAATGATGTAAAAGGTAGTCATTTTTTTATTTGAAAATAATTTTAATTAATGTATTCATAAGCGACAAAATGGGAAATTTAACAGAACTGGAAAATTTTAAAATTCACAATTATTAAAGGTATGAGTGTAATAACTGAAATTAAGATCTCAGTGGTTGAGGTCTTTTTTTTTTTAAACTATTATTATACTTTAAGTTTTAGGGTACATGTGCATGACATGCAGGTTTGTTACATATGTATACATGTGCCATGTTGGTGTTGTGCACTCATTAACTCCTCATTAACTCCTCATTTAGCATTAGGTATATCTCCTAATGCTATCCCTCCCCCCTTCTCCCACCCCACAACAGTCCCCGGTGTGTGATGTTCCCCTTCCTGTGTCCGTGTGTTCTCATTGTTCAGTTCCCACCTATGAGTGAGAACATGTGGTGTTTGGTTTTTTGACTTTGTGATAGTTTGCTGAGAATCATGGTTTCCAGCTTCATCCATGTCCCTACAAAGGACATGAACTCATCATTTTTTATGGCTGCATAGTATTCCATGGTGTATATGTGCCACACTTTCTTAATCCAGTCTATCCTTGTTGGACATTTGGGTTGGTTCCAAGTCTTTGCTATTGTGAATAGTGCCACAATAAACATATGTGTGCATGTGTCTTTATAGCAGCATGATTTACAATCCTTTGAGTATATACCCAGTAATGGGATGGCTGGGTCAAATGGTATTTCTAGTTCTAGATCCCTGAGGAATCGCCACACTGACTTCCACAATGGTTGAACTGGTTTACAGTCCCACCAACAGTGTAAAAGTGTTCCTATTTCTCCACATCCTCTCCAGCACCTGTTGTTTCCTGACTTTTTAATGATCGCCATTCTAACTGGTGTGAGATGGTATCTCATTGTGGTTTTGATTTGCATTTCTGATGGCCACTGATGATGAGCATTTTTTCATGTGTTTTTTTGGCTGCAAAAATGTCTTCTTTTGAGAAGTGTCTGTTCATATCCTTTGCCCACTTTTTGATGGGGCTGTTTGTTTTTTTCTTGTAAATTTGATTGGGTTCATTGTAGATTCTGGATATTAGCCCTTTGCCAGATGAGTAAGTTGCGAAAATTTTCTCCCATCCTGCAGGTTGCCTGATGGTAGTTTCTTTTGCTGTGCAGAAGCTCTTTAGTTTAATTAGATCCCATTTGTCAATTTTGGCTTTTGTTGCCATTGCTTTTGGTGTTTTAGACATGAAGTCCTTGCCCATGCCTATGTCCTGAATGGTATTGCCTAGGTTTTCTTCTAGGGTTTTTATGGTTTTAGGTCTAACATTTAAGTCTTTAATCCATCTTGAATTAATTTTTGTGTAAGGTGTAAGGAAGGGATCCAGTTTCAGCTTTCTACATATGGCTAGCCAGTTTTCCCAGCACCATTTATTAAATAGGGAATCCTTTCCCCATTGCTTGTTTTTCTCAGGTTCGTCAAAGATCAGATAGTTGTAGATATGTGGCATTATTTCTGAGGGCTCTGTTCTGTTCCATTGGTCTATATCTCTGTTTTGGTACCAGTACCATGCTGTCTTGGTTACTGCAGCCTTGTAGTATAGTTTGAAGTCAGGTAGCCTGATGCCTCCAGCTTTGTTCTTTTGGCTTAGGATTGACTTGGCAATGTGGGCTCTTTTTTGGTTCCATATGAACTTTAAAGTAGTTTTTTCCAATTCTGTGAAGAAAGTCATTGGTAGCTTGATGGGGATGGCATTGAATCTACAAATTACCTTGGGCAGTATGGCCATTTTCACATTGATTCTTCCTACCCATGAGCATGGAATGTTCTTCCATTTGTTTGTATCCTCTTTTATTTCCTTGAGCAGTGGTTTGTAGTTCTCCTTGAAGAGGTCCTTCCCATCCCTTGTAAGTTGGATTCCTAGGTATTTTATTCTCTTTGAAGCAATTGTGAATGGGAGTTCACTCATGATTTGGCTCTCTGTTTGTCTGTTATTGGTGTATAAGAATGCTTGTGATTTTTGCACATTGATTTTGTATCCTGAGACTTCACTGAAATTGCTTATCGGCTTAAGGAGATTTTGGGCTGAGACAAAGGGGTTTTCTAGATATACAATCATGTCATCTGCAAACAGGGACAATTTGACTTCCTCTTTTCCTAATTGAATACCCTTTATTTCCTCCTCCTGCCTGATTGCCCTGGCCAGAACTTCCAACACTATGTTGAATAGGAGTGGTGAGATAGGGCATCCCTGTCTTGTGCCAGGTTTCAAAGGGAATGCTTCCAGGTTTTTCCCATTCAGTATGATATTGGCTGTGGGTTTGTCATAGATAGCTCTTACTATTTTGAGATACATCCCATCAATTCCTAATTTATTGAGAGTTTTTAGCATGAAGGGCTGTTGAATTTTGTCAAAGGTCTTTTCTGCATCTATTGAAATAATCATGTGGTTTTTGTCTTTGGTTCTGTTTATATGCTGGATTATGTTTATTGATTTTCCTATGTTGAACCAGCCTTGCATCCCAGGGGTGAAGCCCACTTGATCATGCTGGATAAGCTTTTTGATGTGCTGCAGGATTCTGTTTACTAGTATTTTATTGAGGATTTTTGCATCCATGTTCATCAATGATATTGGTCTAAAATTCTCTTTTTTTGTTGTGTCTCTGCCAGGCTTTGGTATCAGGATGATGTTGGCCTCATAAAATGAGTTAGGGAGGATTCCCTCTTTTTCTATTGATTGGAATAGTTTCAGAAGGAATGGTACCAGTTCCTCCTTGTACCTCTGGTAGAATTCGGCTGTGGATCCATCTGGTCCTGGACTTTTTTGGTTGGTAAGCTATTAATTATTGCCTCAATTTCAGAGCCTGTTATTAGTCTATTCAGAGATTCAACTTCTTCCTGGTTTAGTCTTGGGAGGGTGTAGGTGTCGAGGAATTTATCCATTTCTTCTAGATTTTCTAGTTTATTTGTGTAGAGGTGTTTATAGTATTCTCTGATGGTAGTTTGTATTTCTGTGGGATCGGTGGTGATATCCCCTTTGTCATTTTTTATTGTGTCTATTTGATTCTTCTCTCTTTTCTTCTTTATTAGTTTTGCTAGTGTTCTATCAATTTTGTTGATCTTTTCAAAAAGCCAGCTCCTGGATTCATTGATTTTTTGAAGGGTTTTTTGTGTCTCTATTTCCTTCAGTTCTGCTCTGATCTTAGTTACTTCTTGCCTTCTGCTAGTGTTTGAATGTATTTTCTCTTGCTTCACTAGTTCTTTTAATTGTGATGTTAGGGTGTCAATTTTAGATCTTTCCTGCTTTCTCTTGTGGGCATTTAGTGCTATAAATTTCCCACTACACACGGCTTCGAGTGTGTCCCAGAGATTCTGGTATGTTGTGTCTTTGTTCTCGTTGTTTTCAAAGAACATCTTTATTTCTGCCTTCATTTTGTTATGTACACAGTAGTCATTCAGGAGCAGGTTGTTCAGTTTCCATGTAGTTGAGCAGTTTTGAGTGAGTTTCTTAATCTTGAGTTCTAGTTTGATTGCACTGTGATCTGAGAGATAGTTTGTTATAATTTCTGTTCTTTTACATTTGCTGAGGATTGCTTTATTTCCAACTATGTGGTCAATTTTGGAATAGGTGTGGTGTGGTGCTAAAAAAATGTATATTCTGTTGATTTGGGGTAGAAAGTTCTGTAGATGTCTGTGAGGTCTGCTTGGTGCAGAGCTGAGTTCAATTCCTGGGTATCCTTGTTAACTTTCTGTCTCGATCTGTCTAATGTTGACAGTGGGGTGTTAAAGTATCCTATTTTTATTGTGTGGGAGTCTAAGTCTCTTTGTAGGTCACTCAGGACTTGCTTTATGAATCTGGGTGCTCCTGTATTGGGTGCATATATATTTAGGATAGTTAGCTCTTCTTGTTGAATTGATCCCTTTACCATTATGTAATGGCCTTCTTTGTCTCTTTTGATCTTTGTTGGTTTAAAGTCTGTTTTATCAGAGACTAGGATTGCAACCCCTGCCTTTTTTTGTTTTCCATTTGCTTGGTAGGTCTTCCTCCATCCCTTTTATTTTGAGCCTATGTGTGTCTCTGCACGTGAGATGGGTTTCCTGAATACAGCACAGTGATGGGTCTTGAGTCTTTATCCAATTTGCCAGTCTGTGTCTTTTAATTGGAGCATTTAGCCCATTTACATTTAAGGTTAATATTGTTATGTGTGAATTTGATCATGTCATTATGATGTTAGCTGTTTATTTTGCTCCTTGGTTGATGCAGTTTCTTCCTAGCCTCGATGGTCTTTACAATTTGGCATGTTTTTGCAGTGGCTGGTACCGATTGTTCCTTTCCATGTTTAGTGCTTCCTTCAGGAGCTGTTTTAGGGCAGACCTCGCGGTGACAAAGTCTCTCAGCATTTGTATGTCTGTAAAGTATGTTATTTCTCCTTCACTTATGAAGCTTAGTTTGGCTGGATATGAAATTCTGGGTTGAAAATTCTTTTCTTTAAGAATGTTGATTATTGGCCCCCACTCTCTTCTGGCTTGTAGAGTTTCTGCCGAGAGATCACCTGTTAGTCTGATGGGCTTCCCTTTGTGGGTAACCTGACCTTTCTCTCTGGCTGCCCTTAACATTTTTTCCTTCATTTCAACTTTGGTGAATCTGACAATTATGTGTCTTGGAGTTGCTCTTCTCGAGGAGTATCTTTGTGGCATTCTCTGCATTTTCTGAATTTGAATGTTGGCCTGCCTTGCTAGATTGGGGAAGTTCTCCTGGATAATATCCTGCAGAGTGTTTTCCAACTTGGTTCCATTCTCCCCGTCACTTTCAGGTACACCAATCATACGTAGATTTGGTCTTTTCACATAGTCCCATATTTCTTGGAGGCTTTGTTCATTTCCTTTTAATTCTTTTTTCTCTAAACTTCTCTTCTTGCTTCATTTCATTCATTTCGTCTTCCATCACTGATACCCTTTCTTCCAGTTGATCGCATTGGCTACTGAGGCTTGTGCATTTGTCACATAGTTCTCGTGCTGTGGTTTTCAGCTTCTTTGCCATGGGTTCGAACTTCCTCCTTTAGCTCGGAGTTGTTTGATCTTCTGAAGCCTTCTCTCAACTTTTCAAGGTCATTTTCCATCCAGCTTTGTTCCATTGCTGGTGAGAAGCTGCATTCCTTTGGAGGAGGAGAGGTGCTCTGAGTTTTAGAGTTTTAGTTTTTCTGCTCGGTTTTTTCCCCATCTTTGTGGTTTTATCTACCTTTGGTCTTTGATGATAGTGATGTACAGATGGGTTTTTGTTGTGGATGTCCTTTCTGTTTGTTAGTTTTCCTTCTAACAGTCAGGACCCTCAGCTGCAGGTCTGTTGGAGTTTGCTGGAGGTCCACTCCAGACCGTGTTTGCCTGGGTATCAGCAGCATTGGCTGCAGCAGAGCGGATATTGGTGAACTGCAAATGCTGCTGCCTGATTGTTCCTCTGGAAGTTTTGTCTCAGGGGAGTACCTGGCTGTATGAGGTATCAGTCCACCCCTGCTGGGGGTTGCCTGCCAGTTAGGCTACTTGGGGGTCAGGGACCCACTTGAGGAGGCAGTCTGCCCATTCTCAGATCTCAAGCTGCCTGCTGGGAGAACCACTACTCTCTTCAAAGCTGTCAAACAGGGACATTTAAGTCTGCAGAGGTTACTGCTGCCTTTTGTTTGTCTGTGCCCTAACCCCAGAGGTGGAGGCTACAGAGGCAGGCAGGCCTCCTTGAGCTGTGGTGGGCTCCACCCAGTTCGAGCTTCCCAGCCACTTTGTTTACCTACTCAAGCCTTGACAATGGTGGGCGCCCCTCCCCCAGCCTTGCTGCTGCCTTGCAGTTTGATATCAGACTGCTGTGCTAGCAATGAGCGAGGCTCCTTGGGTGTAAGACCCTCCGAGCCAGGTGCGGGATATAATCTCCTGGTGTGCCATTTGTTAAGCCCTTTGGAAAAGCTCAGTATTAGGGTGGGAGTGACCCGATTTTCCAGGTGCCATCTGTCACCCCTTTCTTTGACTAGGAAGGGGAATTCCCTGACCCCTTGCACTTCCCAGGTGAGGTGATGCTTTGCCCTGCTTTGGCTCACATACAGTGCACTGCACCCCCTGTCCTGCACCCAGTGTCTGGCACTCCCCAGTGAGATGAACCCAGTACCTCAGTTAGAAATGCAGAAATCACCCATTTTCTGTGTTGCTCACGCTGGGAGCTGTAGACTGGAGCTGTTCCTATTTGGCCATCTTGGCTCCACCCCCCCCCCACCCCATGTAGTCATTTTAATTATAATTAAAATTAATGAAAATATTAAAGAAAAATACAATTTGATTAAAGTACACAAAATGAAATTAATAATAGAGAGAGAATAGCAAAAACTATAGAAATAAAGAATATATTTAAGTTTTAAATTATCAGCTTAAATTAAAATGCAATTAAACAGATGAACTTACACAACTAAAGAATGTTGGTGAACTAGAAGTACATTAAATAGACTACAGTTCAGAAACTACATAAATAAAATAATAGAAAATATATCAAGAAATCTGAGCACCAGAAGAAAGAGGCTCAGCAGATACTTAATTGTAATTCAATTAAAAGAGAAAATAAGATAGTGAACTATTTGAAGTAATCATGGATGTCAAAGACATAACTATGAGACTGAATATAAAATGAGATTACCCAAAAGGAAAGAAGAGACAAAAATTTTTACTTAGATTGTTTTTAAAATTTTTAAATACTTATGCCAATGAGACACATTTTTGAGTGCAAAAGGTTTGATATTCCAGATGCAGTCAAGCAAACTCAATATAATATAGTTTATTTCTTTATTTGTTTAATATTTATCTCCCACATAGAATGCAAGCAGTGTAAGAGCAGAATTTTTTGTTTCTGTTCACTTCCGTCCATTGTTTACATAAAAGATTATAAAACAAAACAGACAACAAATTTTTTAATAATTAAAAAACTCATTGAGGGGGAGGGATAGCATTGTGAGATATACCTAATGCTAGATGAGTTGGTGGGTGCAGTGCACCAGCATGGCACATGTATACATATGTAACTTACCTGCACGTTGCGCACATGTACCATAGAGCCTAAAGTATAATAATAATAATAATATAATAATAATAATAAAAAGAAAAAAAAACTCATTATTGAAGAAAAGAAATATATTGAAGTATAATAGCCAAATCTATATAATTCTATGCCTATTATCATATTAATGAAAGCAAAATATATTCTGAGACGAGTAGACTGAATTTTATTCACATTTTTATTTCTAGATAATTCTTATGAATATGTTTTAGGAAGAAATAAATAATGGAAACAATATGAACAAATTAGTTAATTTAGAAAACATTTGGGTAAATGTAAATTATAAATTTTATAAGCTAATATTAATACTTGGTTTATAACGCAAGGTAAATTGAAATAGCACAAATATTATATATCAAGTAATTTGGGGGGGTGTCAAAAAAGTCTAAGTGTCTTGCCTCATTAAGGAAGATTTTAAAGGGATTGTTTCACTTTGGACTAAAATACATAATTTCCAAATCACTAGAGGGATGAAAGGAGTGTGGTGGTGGTGGTAAGAAGAACTTAATCACTCCCGTAAAAACAAGAGCGAATAAACGCCTGTAATCCCTGCACTTTGGGAAGCCGAGGCAGGTGGATCACGAGGTCAGGAGATCGAGACCACGGTGAAACCCCATCTCTTTAAAACTACAAAATATTAGCCAGGCGTGGTGGTGGGCGCTTGTAGTCCTAGCTACTCCGGATGCTGAGGCGGGAGAATGGCGTGAGCCGGAGAGGCAGAGCTTGCAGTGAGCCGAGATCGCGCCACTGCACTCTAGCCTGGGCGATAGAACGAGACTCTGTCTCAAAAAACAAAACAAAACAAAAACCAAGAGCGAATTAAAGTTCTAAAAATTCAAAACAGCGCACAAAATATTAGAAATAATTCACATAAACCAGTCACTACTCTAAATAAAAGTGAACTAAATTTATCATTTAACAATGAAAGATGACACAAGCAAAATGGCAGATTAGGAAGATCCAAGCCTCAGTTTTCCCATGGAAATACCAAACACTACTAGAAACTAGGAGAAAACAACCTTATAGGAATCTGAGAGGGAACCAAAAGTCTACAGCAACTACGGGAATGCCCAATTAAGAAAAAGCCATATTCTAAATGGGAGGAAATCTCATGGTGTTTTTACCAGCCTTGTCTCACTCGCTCTCCAGAGGGGTTAAAGCTGTAGAGAAGTGGAGTTGTGTTTTGTTTTCGTTTTTTTTTTTTTTTTTTTTTTCTGTGTGTGTATGTGATTCAGTCCATCCATTTTACAGTAATTACTAAGAAAAGTTCTTCAGTTGTAGAACAAAAGATATTGGATGAAAATTTGAGCCCACACACAAAAAAATTAAAAATGCCAATAATATTTAATATTGAATAAATATAAAATGTAATAAACAATTGCCTCTTAGAATCAGGTAGTGAAGTCTAAGAAGAGTGATGAAGATGTCTGATATGAAGAACTAATTATTGGTGAGGTCGTTACTGCCTGGTGGGTTTAGAAGGATATTCACACAGGTGGGTGACCTAGCATGGGCTCCAGAACGTGATAAATGTGAGAATGTTGTCATTGGATGTGTGTCAATGCAGTTGTGTCAATGAATCTTAGCACAGGATGCCAGAGTCTGAGTCAGGTGAGAATGGCATCCACACTTATGGGAAGCAGCCTGGCATGGGGTTTTGAAGCCCTAGATGGGTGGAGGAGAGGAGGACAATTTCTCTGTGTGGAAAATCCAAGCCCAGGATGAGAAAGCAGCTCCCTTGCATAGGGATGCTGTCTGTTGTGGGTTGTAAGAGCCTGATTAGGGTGAGAAGGGTGTCCACACTGGGAGGGGGCTGATATGATGTGGAGTGTCTGGTGGAATGAGGAGAGTGCCACTGTAGATTCCAAGGGTATTAGAACTCAATCAAGGTGATGGCCTGGTGGAGAGCCTAAAAGGAAAGCCCAACCTGATTGAATTGGAGGGAGCATACACAAGGGACAACAGCCTGGCACAGGGTGTTAGACCACCAGCAGGGTTAGTAGGGCCTCCACATGTGACTTTTGTACAGTGGAGAGTGTTGGACCAGACTGGCGTGAGGAGAGTACCACACAGGGTACCATGCTATGTGTAAGAGTCCACAGGGGAGAAGAGGGTATCCACACTGGAACAGTGATAAATTCATACAGGCAGTTGACTCACATACGTAAATATATTAAAGATGGTTAAAGTCAGGTTTCTCACCGGGAAGAGAGTTACAAATAAGAAAAGGGAGAAAATGAAAATAAACACTATAGAATTAGATTGGAGTGGTAATGTATGTGTGAAATTATGGTTTTCAGTATATATGAATAGATATAAAAATAGATGTAAAGGTGTGTGTGCACAAATATGAATATGTATTTTCTAACTCTGTCCACAGAGAGTGACTAGAGCAGGAATACCTCTGTAACAATGAGTGTAGGCAATACCAGATCTTGTTTTTCAAGTACAATTCTCCATTTTCTGCTTAAAGGAACCAGACCTCCTTGGATCAATTGCAAATTGCAGGCCTAGAAAACAGAAAATTAAAGGTGAACCAGGATCACCTTACTGTGTCGGAAAATAAGAAAGTGGTAAAAAATTATGGGAAAATATTGAAAGGACACAGGGGCCAGCGTGAAAGAACTCTCCTTGCCAAAAATTAGGGCAATTTGAGGATTAATATAAATAATGACAGCATGGAATTATAACCCATCAAATAGCCATTAGTCTGTGCTGATATAATACATTGATGAAAAAGTGAGACTTTGAAGGCATCAATCCAAGAGTCAAACAGAACCCTGTCACATATTAACAGATAATATTAATTTGGCCATGGTTGCTATATTCCAAATAGACAGGGGTAGTTCAAAATTTAAAATAGATTAATGCCATTTACCACATGTATAGATCAACATAGAAAACAACATAAATGTTGTGACTGTTAAAAGCAGATTTGATAAAATGCAAGATTTACTTTTTAAATTAAAAATAACTCTCAATATAAAAGTGTAAATAGTTATCTCATATAAACCAAAGTGAGACGAGCCTCCTAACTGGTCTCTTCCATCTAGCCATGAATGCCCACCCTGCCTCTGCTGGCAATTTCTATTTTTCACATAAGCTAATATTATTTATTTAAAAAGTAAATCAAATCGGTTTTTCATTTTCTTAATGTCTTGTAGATGCTCACGAACTATACGTGAAAATGAAACTATAAAACACAAAACTGTCAAACATTTGGCAGAAAACAAGAGGTTATCTTCAATGACATTTGAGTAAGGAAGGATTTCACAAACAAGACCAACAACTCATTAAGCCATGTTTGACTGATCACAAGGATTCAGCCTCTGAAACTAGGCAAGGGAGCCTCCTGATGGTCCTGGACACTGTTCACAGTGTTCTCCACAATCACCAAGTGGAGATCAGAGTTTCAAGCCATACCTTGGAGTTTCCTGACATGTGGTATTTATATTTTTCCTGAATTTTTCCTGGAGAATGAATTGTAATAGCATGTTTTTCACCATCTTGCTACTCAGGAGTTTCCCTCTCTCATTTCTCAGCAGAATGCAACCATGGCTGTTAATAACTTTGTAGAAAATGTCTCTTTCTCAATTAAAACAACAATGATTCTCTTAGATCACCTGCCCTTTGCTTGTGTGAAGCCTTCAAAGGTTTGTATCCCTGGGTGATTAATGAGGGGAAAGAAAAGAATTAAAAAAACATAAAGCTATTCATTCCAGTTAAAGTGAACGTTGGAGTTTAAAATACAGTAAATAAAGCTTAAATTCTTTCAGTTATGTGGATAATATCACAGAAGCAAAAATAAAGGTAATGGAAAGGAAGGGCATAATGTAAAATATATGGACAGAAAAAGAGACATTTATAGAGTAAAATAGCCATGTGGGTCACTTAATAGGTTATTAGGCTGAAAACAAAATCATGTAGCATTTTTGCAACTGTAAATGAATATTAATTTGCTTGATAAAGTAGATAGAACTCAATGAATTCTTATCCCTGAACTTTTATTTCACATAAAGTTGCAATGTGGCATTATTTTAATTGATATTCAGAATATTATAAACCTAAAGGTTCAATTGTTTAAAGTAATAAAACATTATTTTCTGTATAATTTGCAAAGGGATTTCACTGGCATCTCATTAAATCCTCCTAACAACCTAAGGTAGGCAGAAATTTTAATCATCATTCTGAGATATGAAAATTTAGTTTAGTAACCCAACTTGGATTACTATTCTTATAATAATCCTTACGTCTATATTATCATTATTTAACCTGTTGGCAATTGTCTTTCTTTTATATGACTTCATAGTGTTTGTTACACGAAAAGGTCTTAATAGAAAAATTGACATGCACCCCAATGAATCAGATTAATTCAGTCTAATACACCTTGACCATAAAATAAGCCCATCTTATCATGACATAGTTTTCCTTCCTGGTATTAAGCTTCAAGTCTAATTATATCTGTCTTAAAGTACTTGGATCCATTTATTTTAAATGAATCATCTGACAAAAAAGTACTTAGAGAAAGACTAGGAAGATGAAACAATAATTTGGAATTAGAAGTAAATATAAGTGAATGAAGAGGATGTTCTAATTTCTTAGAGGAAATCTAAAAGAAAGTTGTAAAAAGAAATGAAGAGAGAATAGAGTATCAAAAAGAGAAAAAAAAAAGTAAATAGGCCGGTCCAAACGTACTGAGTTACCTCAAATGACTATGCAAAAACATTAACAGACAGAATTTTTTGTCACACTCTTTCCTCCCTTGTCACTACTGTACTTGATTAGTCTTAAAAAAAAAAGGGGGGGGGGGGAACACTCAGTAGCATTAAATGCTGTAAAAAAAAAAAAATCGAAGAGGAAAGCTGGAACATGTGTATTATTTAAGATCATGTGAAGAAGATAGGCAAGGGCCAAACAGCAAACGTTCACACAAGACACATTAAAGATTTTGGTTTGTAGCCACTTTTTTGAGGTATACAATATGTTCCGTTACCTGCACCCATTTAAATTATACATTTCAGAGTTTTGACAAGCGTATATAAACCTGAATATTACAGATTTTGAAATTAAATCAAAAGAATAATGAGAAACTATCAGATTTAGCAAGTAAAGCTTAGTGGAGGCCTGTGAGAAACAAATTAGTGAGATTTGAAAATAAGTAGGTTATAATCACCATGAATGTGTTTAAGAAACTTTCTTTAGAGGGCTTAATCATGATGTATGGCCTAATAGAACAAATATTTGAAATGATAGCTGGCAATTTTTTCCAAGAGTTCTTTCTTTGTTGTTATTAAAAGCTATTTTTTTGCATTAGTTTTTATTATGATGGGTTTACACATAGTTGTTTAAAAGGTAAATCTAAGCATACTTCTTATTTATTTATTTTTAAATTTTTTGTGGTACATAACAGTTGTACCTTAGTTATGCAGTATGTGAAGTAGTTCAATGCAAGTATACTATGTGTAATAATAAAATCCGAGCAATTAGAATATCCATCACCTCAAACATTGAGAATTCTTGTGTTGGGAACATTCCAAATCCACTCTTCTAGCTCCTTTAAAATGTACAATCATTGTTAACTATGGTCGCCCTATTGTGCTTCCACACACTAGATCTTATTCCTATTGTCTAACTAATTTTGTACTCATTAGCCAATCTCTATTTATATGCCCCCCCACTACCCTTCTGAGTCTCTCTAACCATCATTCTACTATTTAATTCCATGAAATCAATTTTTTCAGCTCCCATATATGAGTGAATACATGTGATATTTGTTCTTCTGTGCCTGACTTATTTCACTTAATATAATGTTCTCCTGTTCCATTCACATTGTTGCAAATGACAAGATTTCATTTTTCAATATGATTCTGTGAATGTACCACATTTTCTTTATCCATTTATTCAGGTGATTCATATCTTGGCTATTGTAAATAGTGCTGCAATAAACATAGAAGTGTAGATATCTCATTAATATACACATTTCCTTCCTTTTTAATATATACCCAATAGTGGGATTGCAGGATAACATGGTATTTATATTTTTAGCTCTTTGAGGAACCTCCATACTGCATAATATTTACGATACTATCTGTACTTACATTTTCACCAACAGGGTATGAGTGTTCATCTTTCTCTGCCTCCTCACCAGCATCTCTGTTTTTTTTTCTTTTTTTTTCTTTTGATAAAAGACATTTTTAACTGCATTGAGATAATATTTCATTATGATTTTGATTTCTATTTCTTTGTTAATCAGTGATGTTGAGCACATTTTCATATATCTGTTCCATACACCTGTTTCATGTACTTTTTCACTGTGTCTTCTTTTGAAAAATGTCTATTCAGACCTTGTGCCTATTTTTTAAACTGGTTTATTAGATTTTTTCCTTTTCTTTGAGCTCCTTATATTTTCTGGTTATTAATCCCTTGACAGATGGGTATTTTGCAAGTATTTTCTCCTATTCTGTGTGTTCTCTCTTTACTTTGTTGATTGTTTCCTTTGCTGTGCAGAAGATTTTTAACTTGTAATCTGGTTTCTCTATTATGTTTCTGTTGCCTGTGCTTTTGGGATATTACTGATGAAATATTTGCCCAGATCAATTACCTGGAGAGTTTCCCCAATGTTTTCTTTTAGTATTTTGATAGTTTGAGGCCTTAGATTTAAATATTTAATCCATTTTTTTCTATATGGCAACAGACAAGTGTCTAGTTTCATTCTTTTGCTTATGGATATCCAGTGTTCCCAGCACCACTTATTAAGGAGACTGTCCTTTCACCAATGTATGTTCTTGGAACCTGCATCAAAAATGAGTTCACTGTAAAAACATGAATTTATTTCTGTGTTCTCTATTCTGTTCCATTGGTTTATGTGTCCATTTCTATGCCAGTACCATGCTGTTTTGGTTACAATAGCTCTATAATATTACTTGAAGTCATGAAATGTGATTCCTCTAGTTTTGCTCTTTTTGCTCAAGATGGCTTTGGCTGTGTTGGGTCTTCTGTGACTCCATATAAATTTTAGAATTATTTTTTCTATTTTTTAAAAAAATATCATTGGTATTTTGAGAGATTGCATTGAATGTGTAGATTGCTTTGGGTGGTATGTGCATTTTAACAATATTGATTATTCTAATACGTTAACACACTTTCCATTTCTTGTTACCTCTTCAATTTCTTTCAGCAGTGTTTTATAGTTTTCATTGTAGAGATATTTCACTTCTTAGGTTGACATTATTCCTAGGTGTTTTATTTCTAGCTATTTTAAATAAAATTACTTTCTTGATTTGTTTTTCAGATGGCTCACTGTTGGCTTATAGAAATGTTATTTATTATTGTAAGTTGATTTTGTTTCCTGCAACATTACTGAATTTGTTAAACAGTTCTAATTGTTTTTCAGTGAAATATTTAGCTTTTTTTCAAATATAAGATCATATCATCTACAAACAAGGATAATTTGACTTCTTCCTTTCCAACTTGGATGCCCTTTATTTATTTCTCTTGTGTAATTGTTTAGCAAGGAATCCCAGTACTATGTTAAATAACAGTGGTGAAAGTGGATATTCTTCCCTAGTTACATACCTTAAAGGAAAGACTTCCAGTTTTTCCTCATTCAGTATTATACTAGCTGTGAGTCTATCATATATAGTTTTTATTGCGTTGAGGTATGTTCCTTGTTTGGCAGATTTTTATCACGAATGGCTGCTGAATTTTATCAAGTGCTTTTTCAGTATCAATTGAAAGGATCATATAGTTTTATTCTTCATTCTGCTGATATGATATATGACACTCATTGATTTGCATGTGCTGAACCCTCCTTGAATTCCTGGGATAAGTCCTACTAGGTCATGATGAGTGATCCTCTTCAGGGGTTGAATTCAGTTTGCTGAGAATTTTTACATCAATTTTTATCAGATGAAACACTATATTGCCTTAGTTTTATTTTTATGATGTGTCTTTGTCTGGTTTTGGTATCAGGGTAATACTGGCCTCAGAGTGTTCTTGGAAGTGTCTCTTTTCTAATATTGTTTTGTAATAGGTTAACTAGGATTGGTGTTAGTTTTTATTTAAATACTTGGTAAAATTCAGCAGTGAAGTTACTGGGTCCAGGGCTTATTTATGCTGAAAAACTTTTTTTTATTACAGCTTCTGTCTCATTATTGTTATTGATATGTTCAGGTTTAGGATGTCTTTGATTCAATTTTGGTAGGGTGAATATGTCTGGGAATTTATTCATTTCTCCTCAGTATTCCAATTTATTGGCAGATAGTTGCTCATGGTAGTCTCTAATTATCCTTTGAATTTCTGCTGTATCAGTTGTAATGTCTTCTTTTTCATCTCGGATTTTATTTATCTAGGTCTTCTCTCTTTTTTCTTTTTTAATTAACTAATTAATTAATTAATTATTATACTTTAGGTTTTAGGGTACATGTGCGCAATGTGCAGGTTAGTTACATATGTATACATGAGCCATGCTGGTGTGCTGCACCCACTAACTCATCTTCTAGCATTAGGTATATCTCCCAATGCCATCCCTCCCCTCTCCCCCCACCCCACAACAGTCCCCAGAGTGTGATGATCCCTTTCCTGTATCCATGTGTTCTCATTGTTCAATTCCCAGCTATGAGTGAGAATATGTGGTGTTTGGTTTTTTGTTCTTGTGATAGTTTACTGAGAATGATGATTTCCAATTTCATCCATGTCCCTACAAAGGACATGAATTCACCATTTTTTATGGCTGCATAGTATTCCATGGTGCATATGTGACACATTTTCTTAATCCAGTCTATCATTGTTGGACATTTGGGTTGGTTCCAAGTCTTTGCTATTGTGAATAATGCCGCAATAAACATACGTGTGCATGTGTCTTTATAGCAGCATGATTTATAGTCCTTTGTGTATATAGCCAGTAATGGGATGGCTGGGTCAAATGGAATTTCTAGTTCTAGATCCCTGAGGAATCACCACACTGACTTCCACAAGGGTTGAACTAGTTTACAGTCCCACCAACAGTGTAAAAGTGTTCCTATTTCTCCACATCCTCTCCAGCACCTGTTGTTTCCTGACTTTTTAATGATTGCCATTCTAACTGGTGTGAGATGGTATCTCATTGTGGTTTTGATTTGCATTTCTCTGATGGCCAGTGATGGTGAGCATTTTTTCATGTGTGTTTTGGCTGCATAAATGTCTTGTTTTGAGAAGTGTCTGTTCATGTCCTTCGCCCACTTCTTGATGGGGTTGTTTGGTTTTTTCTTGTAAATTTGTTGCAGTTCATTGTAGATTCTGGGTATTAGACCTTTGTCAGATGAGTAGGTAGTGAAAATTTTCTCCTATTTTGTAGGCTGCCTGTTCACTCTGATGGTAGTTTCTTTTGCTGTGCAGAAGCTCTTTAGTTTAAATAGATCCCATTTGTCAATTTTGGCTTTTGTTGCCATTGCTTTTGGTGTTTTAGACATGAAGTCCTTGACCATTCCTCTGTCCTGAATGGTAATGCCTAGATTTTCTTCTAGGGTTTTTATGGTTTTAGGTCTAACATTTAAGTCTTTAATCCATCTTGAATTGATTTTTGTATAAGGTGTAAGGAAGGGATCCAGTTTCAGCTTTCTATATATGGCTATCCAGTTTTCCCAGCACCATTTATTAAATAGGGAATCCTTTCCCCATTGCTTGTTTTTCTCAGGTTTGTCAAAGATCAGATAGTTGTAGATATGTGGCATTATTTCTGAGGGCTCTGTTCTGTTCCATTGATCTATATCTCTGTTTTGGTACCAGTACCATGCTGTTTTGGTTACTGTAGCCTTGTAGTATAGTTTGAAGTCAGGTAGTGTGATGCCCCCAGCTTTGTTCTTTTGGCTTAGGATTGACTTGGCCATGTGGGCTCTTTTTTGGTTCCATGTGAACTTTGAAGTAGTTTTTTCCAATTCTGTGAAGAAAGTCATTGGTAGCTTCATGGGGATGGCATTGAATCTATAAATTACCTTGGGCAGTATGGCCATTTTCACGATATTGATTCTTCCTACCCATGAGCATGGAATGTTCTTCCATTTGTTTGTATCCTCTTTTATTTCCTTGAGCAGTGGTTTGTAGTTCTCCTTGAAGAGGTCCTTCCCATCCCTTGTAAGTTGGATTCCTAGGTATTTTATTCTCTTTGAAGCAATTGTGAATGGGAGTTCACTCATAATTTGGCTCTCTGTTTGTCTGTTATTGATGTATAAGAATGCTTGTGATTTTTGTACATTGATTTTGTATCCTGAGACTTTGCTCAAGTTGCTTATCAGCTTAAGGAGATTTTGGGCTGAGAAATGGGGTTTTCTAGATATACAATCATGTCATCTGCAAACAGGGACAATTTGATTTCCTCTTTTCCTGATTGAATACCCTTTATTTCCTTCTCCTGCCTGATTGCCCTGGCCAGAACTTCCAACACTATGTTGAATAGGAGTGGTGAGAGAGGGCATCCCTGTCTTGTGCCAGTTTTCAAAGGGAATGCTTCCAGGTTTTGCCCATTCAGTATGATATTGGCTGTGGGTTTGTCATAGATAGCTCTTATTATTTTGAGATACATCCCATCAATACCTAATTTATTGAGAGTTTTTAGCATGAAGCATTGTTGAATTTTTCAAAGGCCTTTTTTGCATCTATTGAGATAATCATGTGGTCTTTGTCTTAGGTTCTGTTTATATGCTGGATTACATTTATTGATTTGCATATATTGAACCAGCCTTGCATCCCAGGGATGAAACCCACTTGATCATGGTGGATAAGCTTTTTGATGTGCTGCTGGATTCGGTTTGCCAGTATTTTATTGAGGATTTTTGCATTGATGTTCATGAAGGATATTGGTCTAAAATTCTCTTTTTTGGTTGTGTCTCTGCCCGGCTTTTCTATCAGGATGATGCTGGCCTCATAAAATGAGTTAGGGAGGATTCCCTCTTTTTCTATTGATTGGAATAGTTTCAGAAGGAATGGTACCAGTTCCTCCTTGTACCTCTGGTAGGATTTGGCTGTGAATCCATCTGGTCCTGGACTTTTTTTGGTTGGTAAGCTATTGATTATTGCCACAATTTCAGCTCCTGTTATTGGTCTATTCAGAGATTCAACTTCTTCCTGGTTTAGTCTTGGGAGGGTGTATGTGTTGAGGAATTTATCCATTTCTTCTAGATTTTCTAGTTTATTTGTGTAGAGGTGTTTGTAGTATTCTCTGATGGCAGTTTGTATTTCTGTGGGATCAGTGGTGATATCCCCTTTATCATTTTTTATTGCATCTATTTGATTCTTCTCTCTTTTTTTCTTTCTTAATCTTGCTAGCGGTCTATCAATTTTGTTGATCCTTTCAAAAAACCAGCTCCTGGATTCATTAATTTTTTGAAGGGTTTTTTGTGTCTCTATTTCCTTCAGTTCTGCTCTGATTTTAGTTATTTCTTGCCTTCTGCTAGTTTTGAATGTGTTTGCTCTTGCTTCTCTAGTTCTTTTAATTGTGATGTTAGGGTGTCAATTTTGGATCTTTCCTGCTTTCTCTTTTGGGCATTTAGTGCTATAAATTTCCCTCTACACACTGCTTTGAATGCATCCCAGAGATTCTGGTATGGTGTGTCTTGGTTCTCTTTGGTTTCAAAGAACATCTTTATTTCTGCCTTCATTTCGTTATGTACACAGTAGTCATTCAGGAGCAGGTTGTTCAGTTTCCATGTAGTTGAGCGGTTTTCAGTGAGATTCTTAATCCTGAGTTCTAGTTTGATTGCACTGTGATCTGAGAGATAGTTTGTTATAATTTCTGTTCTTTTACATTTGCTGAGGAGAGCTTTACTTCCATGTATGTGGTCAATTTTGGAATAGGTGTGGTGTGGTGCTGAAAAAAATGTATATTCTGTTGATTTGGGTTGGAGAGTTCTGTAGATGTCTGTTAGGTCTGCTTGGTGCAGAGCTGAGTTCAATTCCTGGGTATCCTTGTTAACTTTCCGTCTCGTTGATCTGTGTAACATTGACAGTAGGGTGTTAAAGCTTCCCATTATTGATGTGTGGGAGTCTAAGTCTCTTTGTAGGTCACTCAGGACTTGCTTTATGAATCTGAGTGCTCCTGTATTGGGTGCATATATATTTAGGATAGTTAGCTCTTCTTGTTGAATTGATCCCTTTACCATTATGTAATGGCCTTCTTTGTCTCTTTTGATCTTCGTTGGTTTAAAGTCTGTTTTATCAGAGACTAGAATTGCAGCCCCTGCCATTTTTTGCTTTCCGTTTGCTTGGTAGATCTTCCTCCATCCTTTTATTTTGAGCCTATGTGTGTCTCTGCACGTGAGATGGGTTTCCTGAATACAGCACACTGATGGGTCTTGACTCTTTATCCAATTTGCCAGTCTGTGTCTTTTAATTGGAGTATTTAGTCCATTTACATTTAAAGTTAATATTGTTATGTGTGAATTTGATCCTGTCATTATGACGTTAGCTGGTTATTTTGCTCGTTAGTTGATGCAGTCTCTTCCTGGTCTCAATGGTCTTCACATTTTGGCATGATTTTGCAGTGGCTGGTACCAGTTGTGCCTTTCCATGTTTAGTGTTTCCTTCAGGAGCTCTTTTAGGGCAGGCCTGGTGGTGACAAAATCTCTCAGCATTTGCTTGTCTGTAAAGTATTTTATTTCTCCTTCACTTATGAAGCTTAGTTTGGCTGGATATGAAATTCTGGGTTGAAAATTCTTTTCTTTAAGAATGTTGAATATTGGCCCCCACTCTCTTCGGGCTTTTAGAGTTTCTGCCAAGAGATCCGCTGTTAGTCTGATGGGCTTCCCTTTGAGGGTAACCCGACCTTTCTTTCTGGCTGCCCTTAACATTTTTTCCTTCATTTCAACTTTGGTGAATCTGACAATTCTGTGTCTTGGAGTTGCTCTTCTCGAGGAGTATCTTTGTGGCATTCTCTGTATTTCCTGAATCTGAATGTTGGCCTGCATTGCTAGATTTTGGAAATTCTCCTGGATAATATCCTGCAGAGTGTTTTCCAACTTGGTTCCATTCTCCCCGTCACTTTCAGGTACACCATTCAGACGTAGATTTGGTCTTTTCACATAGTCCCATATTTCTTGGAGGCTTTGCTCATTTCTTTTTATTGTTTTTTCTCTAAACTTCCCTTCTCACTTCATTTCATCTTCCAGGGCTGATACCCTTTCTTCCATTTGATTGTATCAGCTCCTGAGGCTTCTGCATTCTTCATGTAGTTCTCGAGCCTTGGTTTTCAGCTCCATCAGCTCCTTTAAGCACTTCTCTGTATTGGTTATTCTAGTTATACATTCTTCTAAATTTTTTTCAAAGCTTTCAACTACTTTGCCTTTGGTTTGAATATCCTCCCATAGCTCGGAGTAATTTGATCGTCTGAAGCCTTCTTCTCTCAGCTCGTCAAAGTCATTCTCCGTCCAGCTTTGATCCGTTGCTGGTGAGGAACTGCATTCCTTTGGAGGAGGAGAGGCACTCTGCTTTTTAGAGTTTCCAGTTTTTCTGCTGTTTTTTCCCCATCTTTGTGGTTTTATCTACTTTTGGTCTTTGATGATGGTGATGTACAGATGGGTTTTTGGTGTGGATGTCCTTTCTGTTTATTAGTTTTCCTTCTAACATACAGGACCCTCAGCTGCAGGTCTGTTGGAGTACCCAGCTGGCCGTGTGAGGTGTCAGTCTGCCCCTGCTGAAGGGTGCCTCCCAGTTAGGCTGCTCAGGGGTCAGGGGTCAGGGACCCACTTGAGGAGGCAGTCTGCCTGTTCTCAGATCTCCAGCTGTGTGCTGGGAGAACCACTGCTTTCTTCAAAGCTGTCAGGCAGGGACATTTAAGTCTGCAGAGGTTACTGCTGTCTTTTTGTTTGTCTGTGCCCTGACCCCAGAGGTGGAGCCTACAGAGGCAAGCAGGCCTCCTTGAGCTGTGGTGGGCTCCACCCAGTTCGAGATTCCCTGCTGCTTTGTTTACCTAAGGGAGCCTGGGCAATGGCAGGCGACCCTCCCTCAGCCTCGCTGCTGCCTTGCAGTTTGATCTCAGACTGCTGTGCTAGCAATCAGTGAGACTCCGTGGGTATAGGACCGTCTGAGCCAGGTGCGGGATACAGTCTCCTGGTGCACCATTTTTTAAGCCCGTTGGAAAAGCGCAGTAGTCGGGTGGGAGTGACCAGATTTTCCAGGTGCCATCTGTCACCTCTTTCTTTGACTAGGAAAGGGAACTCCCTGACCCCTTGCGCTTCCCGAGTGAGGCAATGCCTCGCCCTTCTTTGGCTCTCGCACGGTGCGCACACCCACTGACCTGCGCCCACTGTCTGGCACTCCCTAGTGAGATGAACCCGGTACCTCAGATGGAAATGCAGAAATCACCCATCTTCTGCGTCGGTCACGCTGGGAGCTGTAGACTGGAGCTGTTCCTATTCCTTCTCTTTTTTTCTTAATTAACCTTGCTAAAGGTTTGTTGATTATGTTTATCTTTTTTTAAAAAATCAACTTTTCATTTAATTGACCTTTTGTATTTTTCAATTTCAATTTAATTTATTTCTACTCTGATTTGTATTATTTATTTTCTTCTACAAAGTTTAGGTTCAATTTGCTTTTGCTTTTCTCGTTTTTAAAGATAAATGATTAAGCTATTTATTTGAGGTTTTTCTAATTTTTTAATGTAGGTGTTTATTGTTATAAATTTCCCTCTTAATACCACTTTCACTGTATCCCATAGGTTTTAGTATGTTGTTTTTTCCTTTTGTTTCATCTTTTCATAGTTTTTTTATATCTATTTTATCCAAATAGATGATATGATAGCTTATGTCTGTTTTATTCCTGCTTTGTTTTGGTTTATACAGATAGATATTCCTGCTCTGTTTTGGTTTATATAATAGATAGTTTATATCTATTTTATTCCTATTCTGTTTTGGTTTTCATTTGCATGGGGTATCCTTTTCTATTCTTTTGTTTTCAGTCTATACGTGTCTTTATAGGTGAAGTATGTTTCTTGTAGGCACAAGATCATTGGGTCTTATATTTTGATCCATTCAGTCACCCTATGTCTTTTGATTGGAGAGTTTAGTTCATTCATATTCAATGTTATTGATGAAAAGTAAGAATTTATTATTTCCATTTTGTTACTTGTTTTCCAGTTGTTTTACAGTCCTCCCTCCCTCCCTTCCCTCCTTCCTTACTGCCTTCCTTCTTCCTGCCTTCCTGTCATTCTACCTTCCTGTCTTTCTACCTTCCTACCTACCTTCCTTCTTCCTTTTTCTGAAAGTGATTATCTCTGATGGTGTTATTTTTTCTTTTTTTGAGACACAGTCTTGTTCTGTCACACAGACTGGAGTGCAGTGGTGTGATCTCAGCCCACTGCATCCTCTGCCTCCCAGGTTCAAGTGATTCTCCTGCTTCAGCCTCCCAAGTAGCTTGGACTACAGGTGTGTGCCACCACATCTGGCTAATTTTTTGTATTTTTAGTAGAGACAAGGTTTCACCATGTTGGCCAGGCTGGTCTTGAATTCTTGACCTCAAGTGAACCACTCACCTTGGCCTCCCATAGTGCTGGGATTACAGGAATGAGCTACCGGGCCTGGCCTGGTGATGTGTTTTAATTTGATGCTTTGTATTTCCTATGTGTCTGTTGTAGCTTTTTTGATTTGAGGTTACCATTAAGCTTGCAAATAACACCTTTTAATCCATTATTTTTAAATGATGAAAACATAACTCTGATTGCAAAAACAAGCAAAGAGAAAACTAACAAAAACTCTAACATCACCCCCATTTTAAACATTTTGTTGTTTCTATTTATATTATACTATGTCATGAAACATTGTAGTAGTTATTATCTTCCTACTCAAGATATGAATAATTTACACACAACTATTACAGTGTTATAATATTCTGTATTTGTTGTGTACCATTACCAGTGAGTGTTGTACCATCACATGATTTCTTATTGCTTGTTAATGTCATTTTCTTTCAAATTGAAACACTCTCTTCATCATCTCTTATAGAACAGATCTGACTGATATTTGCAAAATCCCCTAGCTTTTTTTTTTTTATCTGGGAAAATCTTCATTTATCCCTCATGTTTGAGGAATATTTTTGTTGGATATAATATTGTAGAATAAAAGAGATTTGTTCCACTTTCATTGCCTTAAATATATCATGCCACTCTCCCCTGGCCTGGAAGGTTTCCACTGAGAAAGCTACTGCCAGATGTATTGGAGCTCCTCTATATGTTATTTTTTCCTTTTCCCTTTTTACTTTTTAGGTCCTTTCTTTATCTTTAAGCTTTGGTAATTTTATTATTACATATCTTGAGGTTATTTGGGTTAAATCTGCTTGATGTTCTATAACCTTCTTGTACCTGAATATTGATAGATTTCTCTTGGCTTGCATAGTATTTATTATCTGTTTGAATAAACTTTCTATGCTAGTCTCTCTATCTACCTCCTCTTTAAGGCCAGTGACTCTTAAATTTGCCCTTTTAAGGTTATTTTCTAGATCCTGTAGGTGTGCTTCATTATTTTTTATTCTTTTGTCTTTTAACTCCTTCTGCTGTGAGACTGTCTTCAACCTCACTAATTCTTTCCTCTGCTTGATCAGTTCTGCTAGTGAGAGACTAATGAATTCTTTATTATGTCATTGCATTTTTCAGCTCTAGTATCCCTGCTTCATTCTTTTTAATTGATTTAATCTCTTCCTTCAGTTTCTCTTATAGGATTCTGAATTCCTTCTCTGTGTTATCTACAATTTGATTGAGCTTCCTCAAAACAGCTATTTTAATTCTCTATCTGAAAGGTCACATATCTCTGCAAATCTGGAATTAGTCACTGGTGGTTTATTTAGTTCATTTAGTGAGGTTATGTTTTCCCAGATGGTATCGATGCTTATGGATGTTCATCAATGTCTGGTCATTGAAGACTTAGATATGTATCGTAGTCTTCTCAGTCTGGGCTTGTTTGCACCTGTCTTTCTTGGGAAGCCTTTACAAGTAGTCAAAGGGAATTGAGTGTTGTGATCTAAGTCTTTGGTCACTACAGCTCTATACGCATTAGGGGACACCCCAAGCCCAGTAATGCTTTGACTCTTGCAGACTTGTAGCAGTATGACTTTGGTGTTCTTGCATAAGAGCTGGGAGAATTCCCTGGATTACCAGGAAGAGTCTCTTGTTCTCTTCCCTTACATTTCCCCAAATGAAGTCTCTCTTTGCATGTTGAGCTGCCAGGAGTTGGAGGGAGAGTGACATAAACACTCCCATGGCCACCACTGCTGGGACTACACTGGGTCACACCTGAAGCCAGCACGACACTCACACAAGGCATGTGGTGACTATTTCCTAGATAGTGCTGATGTTTATTCAAGGCCCAAGGGCTCTTTAGTCAGCAAGTTGTGAATCCTGCCAGGCCTGAGTCTCTGTTCAGGTAAGTAGGTCCTTCTGGACCAGGAAGGATCTAGAAATTCCCCACAGAACCCTGGAACTGGAGACCTTGGGAATCTGTTTGATGTTATATTTTATTGTGGCTAAGCTGGTAACTAAGTTGCCAGAAAAAGTCCATTTTGCTTCTCCTTCTCCTTTCCTCAAGGAGAAGGAATTTTTCCCTGTGACCATCGCAGCCGGGAATGTGCTGGATCATACCTGAAGCTAGCATGGTACTGGGTCTTGTCCAAGGCCCATGGTTACTACTGCCTGGCTACCACTGGTTTATTCCAGGCCCAAGGGATTTTTGGTCAGCATGTGGTGAATTCTGCCAGAAATGGGTCCTTCCCTTCAGGGCAGTAGGTTCTCTCTGGCCCAGAGTGAGTCTAGAAATGTGTCACAGGAACGATGGCCCAGAATAGGAGCTTCAGACCTCTGCTTGGTGCTTTATCTTACTGTGGCTGAGCTGGTATCCAAGTTGTGGCACCAAGTCTCCTTTACTCTTCCTTCTTTTCCCAGAGCTGCCAGATGTACTGCCTGGAGTTGGAGGAGGGATGATACAAGCACTGCTCCCTTGGCCACTCCAGCTACTATCTCACTGGGTTGTGTGCATCATAAGTCTACTGGCTTGGAGCCCAGCACAGCACCAGGTCTTGCCCAGTAGTTCCAGCCCTCTGGCTTAAAGTGCCCTGGGGTCCTATTTTGAGGTTTAAATAAACTAAATAGGACTCCAGGACACTTTAGGCCATAGTGGTGAGGCTAGCTGGAACTTAGTTTTTGCCTGCTGGGATGGATGATTCCCCTCTCAATAAGGCCAGTTTAAATGTTCCCTCAATGGGTCCCAGCTGAATCTTCCCTGTGTTTCTTTCCACTGTGACAGGGAAGCACTGAGTTCCAATGTAAAGTTCCACAGTCACGTTCCACACTCACTGGGCTCTCTCTCCCCCAAGCATAGGGATACTTTCTCCACACCACACTGTCCTGCCAGAGGTGAGGTGAGAGGTGCTGTACACAGTTTAAGATGATCTTTCCTACACTATTCAGTGTGTTTTTCCTTGATATAATGTTAAAACCAGATACTGTGATTGCTCAGCTGATTTTTGGTTATTATAAAGGTGCATCCTTGTGTGGATAGTTGTTCAGTTTGATGTTCCTGTGCAGGGAATGTTCTCTGGGGGGCTCTAATTAGCCATCTTGCTCCAACTACTCTTTGCCAATATTATTTAAAAGCTTTATAAGTGGGTGGAGTGTTTGACTTACAAATTCTTCATTATCTTAAAGGATCAGTCAGACAAATGCACAAATATTTATATAAAATACATTATTCACAGTGTTATACAGGAAGGAACTATCTATCTTTTTTTCTCTTTTTTGAGACAGAGTCTCACTCTGTCACCCAGGCTGGAGTGCAGTGGTGCCATCTCCACTCACTGAAAGCTCTGCCTCTTGGGTTCACGCCATTCTCCTGCCTCAGCCTCCTGAGTAGCTGGGACTACAGGTGCCCGCCACCACACCCAGCTAATGTTTTTGTATTTTTACTGGAGACAGGGTTTCACTGTGTTAGCCAGGATGGTCTCGATCTCCTGACCTCGTGATCTGCCTGCCTCGGCCTCCCACAGCGCTGGGATTACAGGTGTGAGCCATTGCGCTGGGCCAGGAACTATCTTAATATTTAGCTAGAATTAACTAAAACATCCAAAGATATTCATTATTTACATACTCTCTGGTATATCTGTAGTGTGGAGTACTATGCAGGCACTAAAACAAAAAAAAAATCAATAACTTAAGTGTTTATGTATAATATTAGGCTTAAAAGATGTAATCAAACAGTATGAATTGTATTAATTTTCTAAAAGCCATGGAATTTATTTTAAATCTTTCTCGGAAGCATTTTGTTTAATGTATAAATAAAAAACACATTAAACTGCAAACTTGTGTGGATGTGAGAAAATGATGCTACCACTGAGTGGGTTCAGACCACATTTTGATAATTAAATACTTTGCATTTGCAGCAAATTTTTATAAGGGAAGTATATTCCATTAAGTTAAAGATCCATGAACATTTTGAAAGCCCCCTTTTTCATGTGCGTCCATGTGAAGAGACCACCAAACAGGCTTTGTGTGAGCAATAAAGCTTTTAATCACCTGGGGCTGAGTCCGAAAAGAGAGTCAGTGAAGGGAGATAAGGGTGGGGCCATTTTATAGGATTTGGGTAGATAAAGGAAAATTACAGTCAAAGGGGATTTGTTCTTTGGCGGGCAGGAGTGGGGATCGCAAGGTGCTCAGTGGGGGAGATTTTTGAGCCAGGATGAGCCAGGAAAAGGACTTTCACATGGTAATGTCATCACTAAAGGCAAGGACCGGCCATTTTCACTTCTTTTGTGGTAGAATGTCATCAGTTAAGGCAGGAACTGGCCATCTGGATGTGTAGGTGCAGGTCACAGGGGATATGATGGCTTAGCTTGGGCTCAGAGTTCTGACATTCCTGTCTTCTTATATTAATAAGAAAAATAAAATAGTGATAAAGTGTTGGGATGGTGAAAATTGTTTGGGGATGGTATGGAGAGATAATGGGCGATGTTTCTCAGGGCTGCTTTGAGCAGGATTAGGGGCGGCATGGGAACCTAGAGTGGGAGAGATTAAGCTGAAGGAAGATTTTGTGGTAAGGGGTGATATTGTGGGACTGTTAGAAGAAACATTTGTCATTTAGAATTATTGGTGATGGACTGGATATGGTTTTGTATGAATTGAAAAACTAAATGGAATAAGAGAAGGAGAAAAACAGGTATTAAAGGTCTAAGAATTGGGAGGACCCAGGACATCTAATTAGAGAGTGCCTAAGGAGATTCAGCATAGTCCTGCCAGCAAAGATTATTTATTCACTTTAAGAGTTAAAAGTGGCAGTTTGGGGATAGCACCAGGAGATATCAGCTGTGATGGCTTAGAGAAACAGTGTAAACTGGCAGTGTAAACAAGAGCACAGCATGTATGAGTAGTTGAGAATGGTGAATAGGAGTATGACTAGACAGAAGATAGTAGGGATGACAAGTTTTTGGGGGTACAGTCCAAGTTGGTCTGGTGAGACTGGGGCTTAATAAAAAGGAGCATCCATACAGGAGCTCAAATGGGCTGTACCCTGTAGCATTCCAAGGACAGGCCTGAATTCTGAGAAGGGAAAGTGGTAAAAGTATTGTCCAGTCCTTTTTAACTTGGTGGCTGAGCTTGATGAGGTGTGTTTTTAAAAGACCATTAGTCTGTTCTACCTTTCCTGAAGACTGAGGACTGTAAGGGGTATGAAGGTTTCATTGAATACCAAGAGCCTGAAAAAATGTTTGGCTGAATTGACTAATAAAGGCCGGTCTGCTATTGGACTGTATAGAGGTGGGAAGGCTAAACTGAGGAATTATATCTGACAGAAGGGAAGAAATGACTGTGGTGGCCTTCTCAGTCCCTGTAGGAAAGGCCTCTACCTATCCAGTGAATGTGTCTACCTAGACTAAGAGGTATTTTAGTTTTCTGACTCAGGGCATGTGAGTAAAGCTAATTTGCCAGTCCTGGGTGGGGGCAAATCCTCGAGCTTGATGTGTAGGGAAGGGAGTGGCCTGAATAATCCCCGAGGAGTAGTAGAACAGCAGATGGAACACTGAGAAGTTATTTCCTTGAGGATAGATTTCCATGATGGAAAGGAAATGAGAGGTTCTAAGAGGCGGGCTAGTGGCTTGTACTATAGCATAGCCTGCCTTTGCTGGTGTGTGGTGATTAGGCCTGGTGGAACTGCCATCAATAAACCAAGTGTGATCAGGGTGAGGAACAGGAAAGAAGGAAATATGGGGAAATGAGGTGAATGTCAGGTGGATCAGAGAGATACAGTCATGGGGGTCAGGTGTGGTATCAGGAATAATATGGGAGGCCGGATTGAAGTCCGGGCCAGGAACAATGGTAATTGTGTGAGACTCAACAAAGAGTGAGTACAGCTGAAGGAGCCAGGGAGCAGACAGTATATGTGTCAGGTGTGAGGAAGAAAATAGATTTTGGAAGTTATGAGAACGGTAGAGAGTTAGCTGAGCACAGTTTGTGATTTTAAGGGCCTCTAAAAGTATTAGGGTGGCGGCGGCCACTGCACATAGACATGAGGGCTAGACAAAACAGTAAGATCAAGTTTTTTGGATAAAAAGGCTACAGGGTGTGGTCCTGGCTCTTGTGTAAGAATTCTGACCACACTAGACATGCCTAGGAAGGAAAAGAATTGTTGTTTTGTAGAAGGTGCTGGGGTTTGAGAGATCAGTTGGACACGATTGGCAGGGAGAGCACATGTGTTTTTATGAGAATTATGCTGAGATGGGTAACAGATGAGGATGAAATCTGGGCTTGATGGAAGTAATGGGGGCTGTCTGTGAAGCTTTGTGGCAGTACAGCCCAGGTAATTTGCTGAGCCTAATGAGTGTCAGGGTCAGTCCAAGTGAAAGCGAAGAGAGGCTGGGATGAAGGGTGCAAAGGAATAGTAAAGAACTAGTAAAGGAGTAGTAAAGAATAGTAAAGAAATAGTACAGAAATAGCAAAGGAATAGTAAAGAAAGCATGTTTGAGATCCAGAACAGAATAATGGGTTGTAGAGGGAGGTATTGAGGATAGGAGAGTATGGGTTTGGCACCATGGGGTGGATAGGCAAAACAATTTGGTTGATAAGGCACAGATCCTGAACTAACCTGTAAGTCTTGTCTGGTTTTAGGACAGGTAAAATGGGGGAATTGTAAGGAGAGTTTATAGGCTTTAAAAGGCCATGCTGTAACAGGCGAGTGATAACAGACTTTAATCCTTTTAAAGCATGCTGTGGGATGGGATATTGGCATTGAGCGGGATAAGAGTGATTAGGTTTTAATGGGATGGTAAGGGGTTCATGATCGGTCACTAAGGAGGGAGTAGAGGTGTCTTATACTTGTGGGTTAAGGTGGGGAGATACAAGGGGAGGATGTGAAGGAGGCTTTGAACTGGGGGAAAAGATGGCAATGAGGTGTGGCTGTAGCCCAGGAATAATCAGGGAAGCAGATAATTTAGTTAAAGTGTCTCGGCCTAATAAGGGAACTGGGCAGGTGGGGATAACTAAAAAGGAGTGCTTAAAAGAGTATTTTCTAAGTTGGGCACCAGAGTTGGAGAGTTTTAAGAGGTTTAGAAGCCTGGCCATCAATACCCACAACAGTTATGGAGGCAAGGGAAACAGGCCCTTGAAAAGAAGGTAATGCGGAGTGGGTATCCTCCATATTGATTAAGAAGGGGATGGACTTACCCTCCACTGTGAGAGTTACCTGAAGCTCAGCATCTGTGATGGTCTAGGGGGCTTCCAAGGTGATCGGGCAGCATCAGTCTTCAGCCACTAAGCCGAGAAGATCTGGGAAGGAGTCAGTTAGGGAGCCTTGGGCCAGAGTTCCAGGGGCTCTGGGAGTGGCTGCCAGGTGAGTTGAACAGTCCGATTTTCAGTGGGGTTCCACACAGACGGGACGCGGCTTAGGAGGAATCCTGGGCTGCAGGCATTCCTTGGCCTGGTGGCCAGATTTCTGGCACTTGTAGCAAGCTCCTGGGGGAGGCAGGCCTGGAGGAATGCTTGGCCACTGAGGTTTAGGCATTTGGAAGTTCTTGTGTGCTAGAGGTGTGGCTGGGGTTTGCCTCACAGTGGAGGCAAGGAATTGCAACTCAGAAATATGTTGCTACTTGGCTGCCTCTACTCTGTTATTGTACACCTTGAAGGTGAGGTTAATTAAGTCCTGTTGTGGGGTTTGAGGGCCGGAATTTAATTTTTGGAGTTTTATTTAATTTCGGGAGCAGATTGGGTAATAAAATGTATATTGAGAATAAGACGGCCTTTTGACTTTTTAGGGTCTAGGGCTGTAAAGCTTCTCAGGGTTGCTGCCAAACAAGCCATGAACTGGGCTGGGATTTTATATGTGATGAAAAAGAGCCTAAACGCTACCTGATTAGGGATAAAGAAAAAGAAGCATTAACTTTGACTATGCCTTTAGCTGCAGCCATCTTTTTAAGGTAAATTGCTGGGCAGGTGGGGGAGGGTTAGTCACGGAGTGAAACTGTAAGCTGGACTGGATGTGAGGAAGGGAGGTGATTAAAGGATTATAGGGTGGAGGAGTGGAGGCTGAGGAAGAATTGGGACCTAGCTTGGCCTGGTGAGGAGGGGAGAGGTCAGATGGGTCTGTAGAAAAGGAAGATTAGAAAGACTCAGCAAATGCTTGGTGTTGGGACTGAGGGGACAGGTGGGAGGGAAAGAAGGAAGATTTGGGATGAGTTGCATTGGGAACAGAGACTAGGGAGGGACTGATGTGTAAAAGAATGCCCGGACGTCAGGCATCTCAGATTGCGCATTTTATGACAAGAATTGTTTAGATCTTGTAGGATGGAAAAATTGAAAGTGCCATTTTCTGGCTGTTTGGGACCACTGTCGAGTTTGTATTGGGGTCAAGCGGCATTGCAGAAGAAAATAAGGCATTTAGGTTTTAGGTCAGGTGTGAGTTAAAGAGGTTTTAGGTTTTTAAGAACACAGGCTAAGGGGGAATGGTGGGTGGAAGTTTGCCCATAGTGAAGGAGGCAAGTTTAAAGAGAAGGGTAGAGACACGGAGGGATGGGGTTCGGGGGTTCTTACCCTCCAGAAAAGAGGGAAAGGGGTTGGGGCATCAAAATAAGGGGTTGGGGCACAGAGATAAGAGGTCAGGGCGTGGAAATAAGGGGTTGGGACACAGAGATAAGAGGTTGGGGCATGGAAATATGGGACTGGGGCACAGAGATAAGAGGTTGGGGTGTGGAAATAAGGGATTGGAGAACAGAGATAAGAGGTTGGGGCATGGAAATAAGGGATCAGGGGGTTAGAAATAAAACCAGGCTCTGAATTGGCCTTTGGAAACATAAACTCTAGCTAACTATAATTCTATAGTTATAAAAGAAATATTAATGATACATCTTTTTCTATTGCTCAGGTTTACAAAGAATTTAAAACTTCAAGAACCATGAAGCTGAAATACAGTAGTCTAGAAAAAAGTAAACTAGTATACTTCCTTTTGTTATTTATGTTTAATGATTATAGTAGCATATTTCTAAATCCACGCATTCATTATTTCAAGATCAGCTAAGAGTCCTACTTAAATCTGATATTAATAATTTATTTCTTCTATAAAAATGATGTCTTTTTCTGTGCTTTCACTGTGCCTTTCATGATACTATTTGTCACGTTGGCATACTGTGTACTCCCCATGTACTGGAGTACACAGTTGTTTACTTATTTTTGTTCTATGCTAGGGATTAACCTCTTTGAGTGTATGTATTGCCCTCACAGATCTGACACTTTGTCAGCAGATTTCTCCTGATTGATGATTTTCATTGTATATATGTGGAATAAAAATCACTTAGTCACAGACATAAAAACTAAGAGTTACAAAAAGCAACTAGTACATTAATGAATATAAAAACAAGAGGATTAATCATAATTAAATTCTTGCTCTTTCGAGGATATCATTCTTTAATGGCATTTCATATATTACCATTTGGAAGAAAAGAGCCCCAATTATTTGGGAATTATATTTAAATAATATAAAACCAAAGAGGTTAAAGTTCTTTATATGTGGATTCATTTTTAGTGATTGTTGAAAAATGGCAGAAAAATTTAGTTCTACCTCACCAGAATAAAACTATAAAATTGAAATGAATCCAAGAATGAAAAAATTTTATTTAAGATTGTTGATTTTTTTATGATTTAATTTAAAAATAGAGTAACTGAAACTCCATAGAAATTATAAAGAACACCCTTACATACCTAATTCTGTTGCTAAATTTTTGAAATTACTGGAACACAGTGTTTGCATATCTGAAGTTATGACCTGGGTGGTAAAAAAAAAAGTGTTGTTAAAAGTCAGAAATTTTAATTCACACTTTAACCATGATATGAAGAACTTTGGTAGAAAACAATCTCAGATTTTACTTTATGATATTTATATTTTAAGATCATTCTGATTTTACAAAAAATAAGAAAGACTCATGTTAAAATTCCAACTAAGGTTTTTGTTTGACCTTCTTTGCCTATTTTTGTATGAATTTTGCCATCTGCAGAATGAGTACAATAATAGCAATCATAGGATTATTTTGATAATTAAGCAAACAATAGTTGAAATACAGCTAGCAAAATACTTACGAAAAGCCCAACAGCTTCCCTGTCTTTGAAACATCACTCTTAAGGGAAAAATAAGAAGTAATAGCAAAAAATCTGAATATTGTAAGAGCTGACTACTTCAGTTCTTATAAATATATAATGTAAATAAATATACTGAATGTTTACATTATTTTAAGATTATAGTTGCTCATAAAATAACAATGTAATTATGTTGTTACATTGCATATTAGTATTTATCTATTTAACAGAAATCAAGAATTTGAAAATAAGTTTTGTTTGAAAAAATGCAAATACTATCAGAGAGGTCAGAGCATTTAGTTACAATAGAATTAGTATGAACTGATGGGAAGGAGCCTAAAATAAATGGATAGAGACCACCAAGTGAAATATTTACCAAATCCTTACTTATGACTAAGGCTGGCTCTACAATAATTCTTAACATTTCTCTCTCTCTCTCTCTTTTTTTTTTTTGTTCTAAAGTGCTTTCAGAGAAAATATGGCAATTCAACTGGAGGTATTAAAGTAGTATAAAACCTATTGGTTGGAAAATAAAATTTAAAAACAACGAAGAGGATTTTACGTACATAAAGTACAAAATATATGTGGATAGAGTCATACGCACATACTGCTGGAAAGATCATTGTGCAATGATCAAATTGTAAATGTATATAACAAGCCATCATTTCTTAATTTCTGAAACACAGCAAACATAAAATTATAGAGAAAATAGCTTCATAATTTCAAGTACACCCTTTGATTCATTTTGATATTTATCAACTTTTGGCTAAACCCTTCCCAGCAAATTTCCTTTTGCTTAATTATTCCAAAGAAAAACTTTTAAAAAGTTATCTTACTCATAAATAATTCTGCATGTATCTCAAAAATATGAAGACACGATATAAATTTAGACAGATTAAATGAGACACCCAAAGAAAAAAATCTGTAATTTGTACTTTACTGGATTTTAAAAATATTAATAATTTTAAAAATTAAAAATTAAAGAAAAAATAAATTTAAAATAGCCAAAAAAAACCCTAAAAAAATCTCTGTAAAGAGAATGCTAACACAACCCACGGACTGGGAGAGAAGATATTTTCAAATCACATGTCTTACAAAAAACTTACATCAAAAATTTATTAATATCCAGCTTCCTTAGTACCATTTATTAAAGACACAGTTTCTTCCTAATTGTATGTACTTGTCATCTTTGTGGAAAATCAGCTAACTGTAGATGTGTAGATTTGTTTCTGGGGTTTCTATTCTTTGCCATCGCTCCTTTCATCTGTTTTTAAATTTATTATTATTAGATTTTTTCAGTACCATGCAGTTTGGCTTCTATAGATTTATTCCATGTTTTGAAGTAAGGTAGTCTGATGCCTCTGGCTTTCTTATTTTTGTTCAAGATTGCTTTGGCTATTCAGGCTCTTTTGTGGTTCCAGGCAAATTTTAGACTTTTTTTTTTTCTATTTCCATGAAGAATGTCACCAGCATTGTGATAGGCTTTGGATAGTATAAACATTTTAACAATATTCTTCCAAACTATGAATGCAAGATATCTTTCTTTAAGTTTGTGTCATCTTCAATTTCTTTCATGAATGGTTTATAGTTTTTCATTGTAGAGATATTTTACCTCCTTGGTTGAATTTATTTCTAGACATTTCATTTTAGGTCTTTTTGATTAATTTGTTAATATTTGATTCTTCCAGTCCATGTGCATGGAATGTTTTATTTAAAATTTGTTTGTATCATTTATGATTTCTTTTAACAGTGTTTGTTGTTGTTGTTGTTCTCCTTGTAGAGATATTTTACCTCCTTGGTTAGATGTATTCCTAGGTATTTTATCTTTTTTGTGGCTATTGTGAATGGAATTGCATTCTTGATTTGGCATGCAGCGTCATCATTGTTGGTGCACAGAAATGCTACTAATTTTTGTACATTGATAGTTGTTTATCAGTCTCCAGGAGCCTATTGGCAAAGTGTTTAGTGTTTTCTAGATATAGAATTGTATTGTCAGCAAAGAGAGATAGTTTGACTTCTTTTTTTCCTATTTGGATGCCTTTTATTTCTTTCTCTTGCCTGATTATTTTGCTAGGACTTCCAACTTTACTCTTAAATAATTGTATTTGTCGGTTTTAGCCCTTCTAGACCTACCTGAATAACTGACACAAGGTGCTTGTCCTAGTCTCGCCTAACGTGGAATTCATTCAGGATAGATAAGCTGTGGGTATTTGTCCAAAACACTATAAGGCAAACAACCCACAGCTACCATGGAAAAAGATTAAAATTGAGATATAGAATAAAGCAACAAATCTGTGGAGAAAAAGCTGAAAAAAAGAGTTGCTTGGAGGAAATTAGAGCATTTAAACTAACCATGTATAATGAAGAATATACAATGCCATAGTCAGGCCCAGAGCAGGATGCATGTTCTGTAATAGTCTTCAAAAACCCTAAACTTTTACCTCTTTCTAATCTCTAGGCACACTAGAAGCAGAAAATAAAAGGTAAGGCAGAGTTATAAATGACCTAAGTGTGGAACACATGTCAGCAGGGAGACATCAGCAAAAACTGGGAGAGGTTTTATTTATTTATTTTTTAATTTTCTTCTTTTTTGTTTTTCTCTCTTTCTTTTATTTTCTTTTCCTTTCTCCTTTCTTCTTTTCCCCCCATCTCTTTATCTGGCTTCTGAAATTCAAGGAAATAAAGAACACTAGCTTATAGCAAGCAATCAAACAACTCCTGAGGAGGGGAAGACTCTAATTTCCTAATTACCACACTATCATATTTAAAACATTGATTTTATTTAATTACAAAGCATGAAAAGAAACAAGAAATATGGCTCATTTACAGAAAAAATTTAAAATACTGTTTCTGAAGAAATATAGACTTTGGACTCACTAAAAAATGACTTTAAATCAAGTGTCTTAAATATGTTCAAAGACATATAAAAAACCAGAAAAATAAAGTATAAACAAGTAGAGAATATCAATAAAGAAATAATTATAGTACATGATATAATATACTAACAGATAATGAAATCAAATAGAAATTCTAAAGCTGAAAAATACAAGAGGGACATGAAAAACTTAGAGGATTTCAATGGCAGCTTTGAGAAGACAGAAAAAAATACTGAATATTTCTCAACAAGAATACTTTTCATCGAGAAAAATTCATAATCAAATGTTTTCATTGATGAAATTTACCAGATATTCAAGGAAGGGAAGTAACACCCATTCTTCTCAAGGTCTTAGAAAATAGAAGAGAATGGAACACTTTCCAATTCATTTTGCAAGACCATCATTACCCTAATATCAAAACCAGACAAAGACAACACACACAAAAATAAATCTATATACCAATATCTGTAATGCATATAGATGTCAAAATTCTCAACAGAATAAATTCAGCAGTATATTAAAAGGGTTATGCATCATGCCTTACTGGGATATATTCCAAGAATGAAAGGGTAGTGCAGTATAAGATAATCAGTGCAATGCATGCAATTAACATAAGAAAAAAATATGTGATAATCTCAATTGATGCAAAGAAGGTATTTGGAAAAACCCTTTTCATGATAAAAATTTCCAGGAAACTAAGAATAGAGAAAAAATTCCTCGACATAATAAAGGGTATTCCTGAAGAAACCTATAGTTAACATCATACTCGATGGTGAAAGACAGAAAGCTTTCATTTTTTTTTTATTATACTTTAAGTTTTAGGGTACATGTGCACAACGTGCAGGTTTGTTACATATATATACATGTGCCACGTTGGTGTGCTGCACCCATTAATTTTAAGATCAAGAACAAGACAAAGATGAACAAACAAGACATTTATGGCTAAATGATTTTCAGCATGAGTGCCAAGATTATTCAATGGGGAAAGAATTGTCTTTTCAATAAATGGTACTAGACAACAAGGTAGCCACATGCAAAAAATAATAATAATAAATTAGGGCATCTATCTTAAACCATATCAAAAAAACTCAAAATGAATTAACAATCTAAACATAATAACTAAAACCATAAGACTCTTAGAAAAAAAAACATCAGGGTAAATCTTTATGACCGTGGATTTGACAATGTATTCTTAGATTTGACACCAAAAGGATGAATAGCAAAAGAAACAGATAAGTCGGATTTATCAAAATCAAAAATTTTGTTCATTAAAGGATATTATGAAGAAAGTAAAAAGAAACTTATATAATGGGAGAACATAGTTGCAAATTATATATATGATCAGAATTGAATGTCCGGAAAATATCTTACAACTCAACAACCAAAATGCAAAAAGTAAATTAAAAAATAATGCAAGGTCTTTAACAGACTTGTCATGAAGATATACAAATAAACAATAAGCACATGAAACGATGCTCAATGTTATTATTCATTAGAGGAATGTAGATCAAAACCCGTAGTGAGTATCACCGCACACCTACCAGGTGACGATAATAAAAAACAAAACACAAAAGCAAACCAAATGAAAAAACCACCCAGGAAATAAGAATTGTTGACAGACACAGAAAATTGGAAATCTTGTACATTGGCAATGGCAATATAAAATGTTTCCACTGCTAAGAAAAACCGTTTGTCAGCTCCTCATAGAATTACCATATGGCCTAGATAGCCAACTCCTAGATATATATGTAAAATAATTGAAAACAGATACTCAGACGAATACACTTACATGTATGTTCATACTAGCACCATTCATAATAACCAAAAGGTGAAAAAAGCCCAAATTTTAGTCAACTGATGGCCAGACAACCTCACTGTGGTATTTCCATATGATGGAATATTATTTAGTCATTAAAAGGAGTGAGGTACTGATACAGGCTGCCACATGGATGAACTTCAATATGCTAAGTGAAAGTACTCAGACATAAAAGTCATCTATCATGTTATTCTATTGCATGAATTATCCAGAATAGGCAAATCCATAGAGACACAATACATATTGGTAGTTGCCAGTGTTTACATGGAGGGGAGAATTGAGAGCAACAGTCTAATGGATGAAGAATTTCCTTTTGATGGAGGTGATGGGTTGACAACATCGTGAATATGCTGTCATATAAATGCCACTAAACTGTTCACTTCAGAATAATTGTTTTGTGTGTTTTGTCAATTTTATCTCAATAAAATAAGTTGAAGTAATTTAAAAAATAATTATCTTCTTATCAACACCAACATTGTCAGTCCAGATTAAGCCATCATTCTGTCTTGAGGGCGCTATGTTAGCACAATATCCTCCAAGCTGTTCTTTTGCTTTCACTCTTGCCTAACTAGAGTGTATCTACGAGCTAGAAGTTACCCCCATTAAATTATATACCTGATGTTGGCATTCTAGCAGGTCTACAATATATTCTCATCATACACACTGTAAGACCTGAAGTCCTAGCCATGGCCTCTAAGATCAGGTATTATCCATTATCTGTCTTTCTCACTTTCTCCCTTGATCCGTCTACTTCAGGTATACTGACCACTTTGTATTTCTTTGAACATACCGAGGCAACGCCTGCCTCAGGAACTGCGTCTTGATGTCCTCTTTCCCTGATAGCTTCTTCCCAGAGACACCTGTGTGGCTTACACTCTCAGTTTTGCTGGTCTTTGTTCAGTTGTCCCCCTCAGAAAGGGGTGTTGATTAGCATCCCTCATCACTGTCTAATATTTACCTTTACTGTTTTTGTCATTGTACTTACCTCATCTGTCATTCTATGGTATATTCATTTATTCATTTATTTTCTATCTCCTGCTCTGTATGTTTTACATTTGTATTCTCCTTGCATAGGAGAAGGCCTAATACATACAGGGTATTAAATAAATAAATATTTTCAAATCAATACATGTATAATATCTATGTTTTAAATAATTACAATATGTTTACAAGCAAGAACATTAGAAGTTGTGAGAGCAATCCTGGACTAGAGATGCACTTCTTATGGTTATTCCACAAATCTTTCTGAACTTCAAATTCTTAATATTGAGGGATATATTCTCCTTTCCAATTCTAATACAGGTAGATGTTTCCTTGTAAGATTTAACACTTTTTGTAATATATTCATAGTTATTCCTTTTTAGAGTAAAAAAACAGATTATATGACTCAGCAAGGTTATTTGGATTTATGCATTATTGTTGCTGTGTTTTTATTTCCTCCTTTTACTTTTTTTAAAAGCTTACATTTATATGAGATACAAAAGAAGTTGATGCAAGTATAAAATAGTGATATCTTGAATTTTTATCTTTGATACCTTTAGAAAAATTTCAACTATACCTTATAAAAAAGAAAAAAATGAACAAAAAACCCAAAAATATATACAATTAATAAGAGCTACTCTTCCTCACTGTTGTTGGAAACTTTCCTCTAATGGCAAATATTTAGGACCACCTACTTTGATCATGGAGATGCTGACTCCACCCCCTAACAGTTCTGTTGGGGGAGTAAAATAACTAAGGAGGTTATCAGGGCCATAGAAACCTTTATGATCTACCAATTCTTGCATGCCTATGGAGACTCATTCTGTTCAGCTACTCCTCAACACTGTAAAAGAAAAAGAACTCATTTGAGGATCTTACAGATGAAGAAATCTTTTGTGGAATTTTCTGCAATTCCTCGTTTCACACCAGACCATGGTGAGTGGAGCTGGATGGACTGTATAATAAGGTGCACTGCTCTCTGATAGAAACTTTCATAAAGAAGAAAAGTTACTGATGAAAGCCAATGGATTGCGTGTGTGTGCACTAGTGAGCGGTTGAGGTTTCATCTCATTTTCAGTGCCTGTAGAATGAAGGACAACAGGGGAGCAGGCCACAAACCTGAACTCCCTCTGCTCCTTCCCTGAAAGTGAGGAAAGAGCATCAAAGGGAATGAAAGTGACTGAATATCCAACAGGAAAGTATTGTATATTCTTGCTTTGGGTCACAGCCGTGGTTTGCATTATAAAGTAAAAGCTTCCTAATATAACATTTATGAACTCCTTAGTCCTTGGGTATACATTGAGAAGTTGTGAAGAATATTTATATGTGTTGAGAGTGATTATTAGCTGTGGATCATTTAATGTTATCCTTTGTAATCTGAGGGGTGATGATTACATTTTAAACTGCAATTTTTGTGTTAATTATTTGCCCTTTAACTATATTTGAAAGTCTTTTCCCTTCATAATTAAACCTAGAAAAGGTATCTACGACTGTCTATGACTCAAAGCAATTACTTGCATTACCTGAAGAAAGCAGTGCCAGGGAATTGTTTATTTAAAGAACACTATATTATTATTTGTAAGTTAAGAGTTCTAATCTTTCATGGTTTTTATTAAGTAAACATAATCAAATAATGAATAGTATTAATGTATTAATTAAAGCATGGGATTAACATAAACTAGCTCAGAATTTTAAATATCCTATTTGATAAAATATGATGAAATATTTCTTTTCAAATTGCTCACAAGATAGCTCCTTGGATTTTACTGAGGTTATGTCTATGACAACACTAGTTTGAGTTATTACTTAAAATTATTTTTCTAGCTTAAATTCACACAGTATAAATGAAATGCTTCCAAAGTATTTTGGCTAGTTTAGCACAGTCGATGTTTCTATTTTTTATAAAAATGGAATTATTGGAAACACTTCGTATTTTAGATATCTGATCTCTCAACCTTGACCCCTCCTCTTCCTCTGCCACCACTGTTTTTCACTTCTAAAATATTTTGCCTTTGTCATCTAAACAGCTGTAATAGGTCAGCTGTTTGAGGCTCAGTGTTCCAAATTCAGGTTTTAATCTTTACATTTTCTTGGGCAAGTGTCAGGGAAACTCCAGCAGAACTCAACAGGAATCTGTCTGGAATTCTCCTGTGACTTTGTTATGGGTTAAAAAAAATTATTTTAATTTCTTAGCTCTGATAATTACAAAAGGGAAGACAAAATATGATAATTTGCCAAAATACCAAATCTATGCCTTTGGTTTTTTTTTTTTTTTTAGTGTCAAAAGTGAGTTAAGATTCATAGAAATTTAATGGTTTAATTAATAAAGGTTTTAGTATAATTACTTCAATTATGTTAGCTTATGTAAATATTTCAGACAGAAAACATTTACATAGCAACAAAATCCTGGTTTACTAATTAGTAAGACAATTCAGAGGAAACATATTTTCAATTAGGTATAAAGTTAAATTGGACTATTCTGACTGAATTGGACATGTTCAGATTTTATTCAGATGACCCAGTACAAGTAAAATAGAAGTATTCTATGTATTTTCAAGTATTACTTGAAACGCTGCATTCATGCTGCTTCTGGCTAGCTAGTTGAGGCTGGAATCATTTAATCTAGAAGTATCATTTTCTCTTACAGTTCAAATTGCACTATATACACAGATGTTTACTCTAGTTTTCTAGCTAAACCAGAGAATACGAAGGGAGTGCAAATGAGCTTGCATTTGTAATTGCATTCTCTCCTGTGATCATTAAATGTGCTTTAACATGCTAAAATGCTAAGGTATCACAAGGGAGTACTAACTCCAGATTTAACCTGCTTAATCTGAGAAAGCCTACAGATTTGCACTTTAAGGCTTCCTGCAAGAGTCTGTTTTCAACGTTATTTTCCAGCAGATGTTGGAAAGTTTTATCAGCAGAAATCCAGATACACTATTTCACCTTTTACATAAGTTATGACCCATGCGCTGTATTTAGAAATTTTGACTGTCATTATCAAATAAAATATACAGTATAAACATGTTTTCTTTACACCTAATTTTAAGTTCCAAAACTCAAGTGAGACATGGAAAACATTGATGCTTCATTAAAAAGAAAGAAAGAATAAAAATTGAGAATAGAAAGTATGTCTGGTGATGAACAGTATTGAGAGAAATTTAAACCCTCTCCTGTATTTCACGAACATGGTCTGGGTAGTAATGATCAGCTGTTTGCTTTTTATACAGAGTGTAAGAATTAAATAAACTTAACTATGAGGAATATAAGTCAGAGTTTAGGTCCATGAAAGACACAATCAATTTATAGGATGGTTAAACTAATATAGATGCCTAAATTAACCAACAATACATTTCTTGAAGAGAGGAGCTATATTTAAATTTTTAGTGTGTAGCGAAATGACTATAGTGTCATCAATTTTTAAATATCTGTTAACTGCAGGAATAAGAAAAATAAATAAATTCTTATTAATACTCCAATTACTTCCCAGATTAAGAGATTTGTTTCTCTACAACAAATATTTGTACCTACCTTGCTCTGAGAAACAGCCTGCGCTGTGAACTCATTTTACCAACAACAAGACTGCTTAAGAGCAGAAAGAAAAAGCAATCATTCTAGCCGGGCTGATTACAGAAACCACTTAATTTCTTGGGATCCTGAAAAGCTGTGTCTGGTTGTCTAGTTTTCTACTCTGTGTTTCGTTTCCTACTACTGCCTTTTTAGTTTGTTTGTTTATTTGGGCGGTTGGTTGGTTTTGTGCTTAGCTTCCTCTAAATAAAAAAGTCTATCTGAGCTTGTGTAAGAGTGCTCCACTTCTGCCTGTGTTCTCCTGCTTAGATATCTACAACCTGACATTGGTCCATTTACCCTGAGCACATAACTTCTAACTTATGTATTTAGCATCCAATTGGCTTGAGCCTTCTGCACAAATTGTACCTTTGAAGCGAATGATGATAGTGTCCATTCAACTGGGTCCTGAATCCTTTCCATATGTTGCAGGTTGGTTTCATGGCCTGTGTTCTAAGCTAACCCATCTCATTATAAAATAGCTATACAGGACGGGCGTGATGGTTCATGCCTGTAACCCCAGCACTCTGGGAGGCCCAGGCAGGCGGATTACCTGAGGTAGGGAGTTTGAGACCAGCCTGGCCAACATGGAGAAACCCCATCTCTACTAAAAATACAAAATTAGCTGGGCGTGGTGGCGCATGCCTGTAATCCCAGCTACTTGGGAAGCTGAGGCAGAAGAATCGCTTGAACCCGGGAGCCGAACTCACGTGGTAGGCTTCCGGAGAGCCGAGATCACACCATTACACTCCAGCCTGGGCAATAAGAGGAAACTCCATCTCAAAAAAAAAAAAAAAAAATCTGTACATTTCCTAATCTATAGGAACCACATTGGACCCTTAACTTGATCCTATCCCCAAATTATTCAGCTACCTCAGCTGAGCTTTCTCTACCAATTGTTCCTTGCTTATCACACTGTACTCTTTCCATAATTGATTCTGATAATGATTTTGAGAGTAGCCCTTATGTTCTTGATGAAAAGTTATTCTAAAGCAGTTTTATAAAATACATATGTATGAATCATTCCACATAAATTGTTTTAAAGTATTGCTTTTAAAAAATAAATCCAGATTTATTACTAAAGTTTTACTTTTACAGTGATATAATTGAGTGGATAAAAAGGGGGTTGGTCCCAGTAGGGTTTATTCATAGCCTACTGTTCATACGCAGAAGGACCTGGCACTTATTTCACAATGCACAGATGTTGTGAGCTGATACTCTAAGAATTAAAAGTGTTAGATGTGTGGGTTATTTGCCTGTCGGTTCTCATATACTATACCTTTACTTGCTCTTTGCATTAGTTTTCTATTGTCACTATAACAGATTACCACAAATTTAGTGGCTTAAAATACAAAGAAATTTGTTATCTTGCAATTTTGGAGTTTACTGTCCTAAAATGGTCATCACACTGGGCTAAAATCAATGTGTTTGTCGGGCTATGCTCCCTCTGGAGACTCTAGGAGAGATTATGTTTCTTTGACTTTTCCAGCTTCTAGAGGCTGTCTGTATCCCTAACCCTGGTGGGCCTCCTTCCATCTTCAAAGCCAGCAATGGTGAGTTGAATCTGTACTTGCTCAATTCAAACTTGCCTCTTTCCTTGTATCTTCTCTGTCTCTAACTCTTCTGCGTGACTCTTCCACATCTGAAGAAATCTGGTGATTATATTGAGCCCTACAGATGATCCAAGATACTTTTCTTATTTTAAAGACGGCTGATTAGAAATGTTAATTTCATCTGCAAACTTAATTCTCCTTTGCTGTTAAACATAACATATTCACAAGTTCTGGAGTTTAGTATGTGAACCTCTTTGGGGTATGGTAGGAATGCTATTGTATCTGCCACATTCCACTTTGCATTGCAGTCAAGCATATTTCTGTTCCCTTGCAAAGTATTTCAAGCTAGTTTCAGCCACTAGCTGGCACTAAGAGGAGGTTGGAGATTGAGAAGAAGGAAGCTATTGATTATTCCTTTGCTCGGCCAATGTATCAAGCTACAGTTACATCTCCTCTCATTCCACATTAGTGTTCTCAGCAATTGTATTAATTTGTTAAAAATATCCCTTGCATTGACTTGCATCTATTTAAAATTTGACCTACAAGTCTGTTGACAATGAAGACAAGATTAATGGGATGTTGTACCATCTTATTGGGAAAAGTTTACCAAAAGTATATTATGAGCACAGGGGCATAAACTTCTCATTCAAGGAAAGAATAGAGAACCACAGTGCCTATATCGTTTAAAAAATCTCTAATTTTTTTCTTTTTAAAAATATCTGATCATGCATTGCTGAAGAACAAAACAAAAATTAAGTTAATGGGTAGTGTGAGCAAGTTGCAAGTCAAATTCACAGTCTGACCAAATGTTAAGATTAGGGCATTAATTGGAAAGGAGAGGGAACCTAAGATTTGGGCTGGCAAACTTAGGCCAGATTTAGAGAAATCTGAGAACGTTGAATCCTCAAACCTTCAATGCAGGAATTGCCTAGCAAGGAGACACATCTTCTCAGGATCCATTCCCAATACTCCTTCTTGCTTCTAGATTCATTGAGTGAGAGAGTCTCATGTCTAGGAGATCTTTAAGATGTCTTAGATGTCAAAAATGTCACAAAATCTTGCTAACGTTCATAAGCAGGAATACAAGAAGTGTAGAAATTGATTCTTAAGGCTGATTTAAGAATTGTCAGGCTGAATATGTTCATAAAAATGCACTTACCAGAGATTTTTGCTTTTAATGTGCTTGCTCAGATAAGTGGAAAGTGGCTCTAACCGTCTGAATAAAAATGTAGATTCAGTGGTAACCTATAGTCAATTAGATCAAAATGCCAGAACTTCTCTGCCATTATGAAAAAAAAATCCAAAGACTAAGACAATAGGAATGCTATTTAGAGTTGTTAAGTTGTACCCGTTCATTCTCTCCCCCTACCACTTTCTGCTAACTTTGCTAACCAAAGGGCCCAGAGGACTCCTCCTTACAAATACATTGAGAAACACACTAATCTGGGAGTACCATCAGTTTAAAAAATTACTTATCTATATTATGGGAAAATTTTTGAGTCTGGTTAGCAAAAATCCCATTGGGGTATCTACAATTGGAAGTAATTATCTGTCACTCATTTTCCAGGTCAAAATCAATTCAGACATTTGTTCAACACAACACAATTCAACACACACTGTGTTGAAATACAGTTCTCCATGGGGTCTCTCATTTTTTGGCAAGTCTTTTGAGCAGAGACATAGACAACTTTTGTTTTGGATCTTTATTAAGATGTTTATAAGACAAGCAACTCTGAAAGATAAATAATGACTCCTCTAGGACAGATGGAGACATTTTCCCCCATAATAAAGTTAATGTCTTTTTCTAGGGCAAAGATTGGGCAAGTTTGCTTGCAACCCATTGTGAAAGATTGGGGTATTTTAAGTTTGGCATTTTTTAGTTGAGATGCAAACCCACTGCAGGCAAAGCATCTATGTTGGTGGCTCTGCAATGCTCTGTGGGAATTGTGGGCAAGGGAAACCAAGCAAATATTAAGCTTATGTTTTCTGCCTGTCTTTGAGTAATAAAATTATTTGTCTTTGATTCAGGAGTCTCTTGTCTTTTGCCAACATCCATGAAACTTTAGCAATTTAAATTACGAGCTTGCAAACAGGATACAAACTTTGATTCCTCACATTGCTTGGCAACCTGAGATTTCTGTGATTGAAATGAGCATTCAGTTCTCTTGAAAAAAAGGGTATATAGGTTGTATGCTACAAGTCTTCCTTTGATTATTTATAGGTTACCAGAGGGCTTATGGTGATGAGGTGATAAGTAGAATTTTGGCCCAGGTGAATCTTGCAGTAGGCCCAGTAAATTCTCAAACCACCTTATATATATATATTTTTTCAGTTCATTAATGCCTCATTGACACTGTTATTTGGAAACTTGCAGAATCCTCCTATTGGTCCCCTGACCTGACAGGGCTATAGATGGCAAGAAAAACTAAGGGTAAATTCTTATCACAGCATCTTATTATCAAATAGCAAACCGTATGTGTCACATTCTTGAGATAATTGCACCAATTTGTACCATTAAAAAAGACTTGAAAGAGGCAGGAATATGGATTCAAATAATATTATAATGTAAGCTGCTGTTCAGAGGTGCAAAACCAAATAGATCTTTGACAATGAAGATCAACGTAAACCGAAATCTGGAGGTCATTGATATATTGGAGCAAATTCATTTCTCTATCTATTAAGCAAATTTTTAAAAACCAATTGTTAAGTAGGGTCATTAATATTATACCTTCAATGACATACATTCATGCTTTATCAGAATTTGTGCTCTCTGACAATATTAACTAGATATGTCTGAATATACACCTATTATGGGTTGAATTATGTCTTGGAAAAATATATGTTGAAGTCCCAGTTCTCAGTTCAACAGAATGTGATATTATTTGGAAATAAGATCATTGCACATTAATTAGTTATATTAATTAGTTAATTAATTAGTTATATTAATATTGTTAGTTAATGAAGTTATACCGAAGTCAAGTGGTCCTCTTGGCCAATATGACTGGTGTCCCTGTAAGAAGACAGCCATGTGAAGACAGAGTCACAGGTGGAACTTCATGTGAAGATGGAGGCAGAGATGTGATGCATTTATAAGCCCACAAATCCCAAGGAGTGCCAGCTAATACCAGAAGCTAGAAAAAAAGGCATGGTCCACATTTTCCCTTGGTGCCCTTGTAAGGAACCAACCCTACCCTCTACCAACATCTTGACTTCTAGTTTTGAAACGTGTGAGGCAATAAATTTCCATTGTTTTAAGCCACCATTTTGTGGTACTTTGTTATCTCAGCTCTAGGATACTAATGCACAACCTCACAGAATTTCAAGCTGATTGACTCTTTTAAGGAGCTCATGCTACTCAGACTTGTTGAGCAGGAAGTAGCCCATACCCTAAGATGCTTTAATAAGACACTTATATGACAGTAAAATCCAAAAACATCAAGAGATAGGCACATTGATGTAGTTTTTGGTGAAACAGTTTGATTAAGGTGAAGCATGGAAGCTGACAAGTATTGGAAATATTGTAATTTATATTATAAATTTATATAAGAATTTACATTCCTACATAAAAGAAGAAAATTGATCTTATTTTTGCAACAGTGTATTCTTTTTAGAATAGTTTTTTCGTACATTAGTTCTATTTCTTATGTTTCTATTACTTTTTTAATAGTTACTATTTTACTTTATTTTTGAGACGTACATATACATATTTTTAAAGGCACTGACCTAATTGACATGGCAATGAGACTGTCAAAGGATATTTAAAAAAAACACCAGCCAGGTGCTGTGGGTCACACCTGCAATCCCACCAAACTGGGAGGCAGAGGTGGGTGGATCACCTGAGGTCAGGAGTTCGAGACCAGCCTGGCCAACAGAGCAAAACACTGCCTCTACTAAAAATACAAAAATTAGCCAGGTGTGGTGCATGCCTATAGTCCCACCTACTTGGGAGGCTGAAGCAGGAGAATCGCCTGAGCCTATTTCTATACTAGACTAAGAGATTGTAATATTCTAAAATATTAACCATACTTTCCTATTAAGTAATAAACAATACTTAATATACGCTTGGTGTTTAACTTTTTAGATTCAACAAGTATTTTAATGTTTCAAGGATTTCTATTATGTATACAAGTAATTAATACTTGTTGATGAGTTGTTTCTACTTTCAAGTTTTAAAGGTATTAAGGTTGAAATATTATAAAAGGATTGCAAAATTTATGCAATAAAGCAGACATTTTTATAAAAGAAAGGATGGAAGATTTAAGTAAGATATTGAAAGGCACATTTACAAATGTAAACAGTTGTATCTGAGAAGAGTTTGTAGTTATGTGACTGTCTGAGAGTGTTGGGTCCAAAACTAAGCAAAGTATTTATCCTGGCAGAATCTCTTTGCCTCTTATTATGGCCTGAAGGCAGCACTTTAAAATCCTCTGTAGGTTTATAAGAGGTCACGCTCTCCTCGACTTTCAAGTAGGACAAGAGAAAGCAAGTTCTAAAGAACAGGTTGGCCCCTGACCCTGAAAACATCATTGTACTGATTAGGAACAGAAGTTGTTTCTTTTCAGGGAAGAAAATACTTCTTTTGGTATCCTCATTTTATTTTTCCCGGAGGCAAACCTAGATCAAATTTTGAGAAATCTATAACTCTGTAATTCCATTATTTAAATTCCAATTATAAAGGTAGAATAGATTAGGTAGAGAAATGTCATTCCTTGCTCAGGGCTACCTTAGAAATCCCTGTCAAGGGTAGAATTGGAACACAAGCCTCTCCCACAGTATTAACAGTCACATTTCTATCTATCACATTCTTTTACTTACCTAAAACAGCTTTTTTGCATTTTTAAATAATACATATATTTTAAAGGGTAAAACCTACTGATGTATAATCTCGTTTTCCATGTCTTATAAGCCAGACCGCTCTCCACAGTCTCATAAATGATGAGAAAAATTCTTCAAATCATGATACCATGAATTTAATGTCCTCAAAAGAAGGATTCCTCATGCTAAAAGCAGGTGCACCGGTGTGAATAGGTGGCTGTCCCATATTGAGGAGCCATATATTTCACAGTTAGGCTCTACACAGAGAAATAAACAGCCATATGGCAAACAAACTTACTTTTTACTGCTTCATTTTATTTGTTTCAAAATAGTGCAGTGCCACAAATCCAGAATATTAACAACGCTCCATCTGGAGAAATGTAAGTTTTGGAGCCCTGAACCAGCACGTTAGCATTCCCACAAAACTTCCGATCTTCAATCCACTGCAAACTTGGAACCAGCTTTATGTCAACCCAGCATGTCTTTCTAATGCAATGCTAGTGGCTTAATTAAAATGTTTATAAAATGAAAAAAAAATCTTAATTCTGGAAAGATTTTAAAAGTCGGCCTGCTTGCATACACCTCTAATAGACTGCGTTAAAATGTTTATTAATAAATATCTTTGTAAATGTAGTTAGCTTTATCTCTATTTTGCAAATGAGAGAAAGGAACATAGAACTGTCTGGATACAAATGTCTGATCTGCATTTAGAAACCTAGCTTTTTAGATTAGAAATAAATGACTGGTGCCTGCTTCACTAGTTCAACAAAAATTTATTTATATTTTCTAGGCAGAGTACAGGATAGCAAAATGAACAAAAGGTGGCTTACCATCTCAGGAAATTTTACTAAACATAAATATTTATAATAGATTGCAGAGGATCCAATTTCTGTCCGATACATGCTTTATTCCATGATAAGTTAAAGGCACTAACTGGTGGCTATGTAGTTCTTCTTTTTTTTTTTTTTTTTTTTTTAATTTCTTTTTTTTTTTGAGACGAAGTCTCGCTCTGCCGCCCAGGCTGGAGTGCAGTGGTGCCATCTGGGCTCACTGCAAGCTCCACCTCCCGGGTTCACGCCATTCTCCTGCCTCAGCCTCCCGAGTAGCTGGGACTACAGGCGTCAGCCACCACGCCTGGCTAATTTTTTTGTATTTTTAGTAGAGATGGGGTTTCACCGTGTTAGCCAGGATAGTCTCGATCTCCTGACCTCGTGATCCACCCACCTCGGCCTCCCAAAGTGCTGGGATTACAGGCGTGAGCCACAGCTATGTATTTCTTTACTTGCCTATTGGAAAGAAGAATGTGGAAGTTACAGAATTAGGGCAGGAAAATAAATAACAATCAAATGAAATTCAGGGTTATTATTTAGGAAAAGCCCTAGCATATTGTCATATTGTTGTTAAATATGCTAGCATATATAGTAGTGTGTATATATATATATATATATATATATACACACACACACACAGACACACACATATGCTAGTATATATATGTTAGTATGTATGCTAGCTAGTATATATATATATATATAGCATAGGTATGTTTTTATATACATATATATAGCGCATAGGTATGTTATATATATATGTTTTGGTTTTGGTTTGAAATATTTTAAAGATATTAATTGTAAAGAACTACCAACAATGCATAAAATATACACATAATTTGAGAGATATTTGAAAATGAATGTGCATGTAACAATCTGTTCATGTGCTTGTACCTGTAACATAGGTTCAGAAATAGAACATTGGCAGCAATGCAGAGCCGCTATGTGTGTCCCCCTTTTTTTTTTTTTTTTTTTTTTTTTTTTTTTTTTTTTTTTTTTGTTGAGACAGAGTCTCACTCTGTCTTCCAGGCTGGAGTGAAGTGGCACAATCTTGGCTCACTGCAACATCCGCCTCCCGGGTGCAAGCGATTCTCATGCTTCAGCCACCGTGTAGCTGGGATTACGGGTGTACGCCACCACGTCCTGCTAATTTTTGTATTTTTAGTAGAGACGGCGTTTCGCCATGTTCGCCAGGCTAGTGTGGAACTCCTGGCCTAAAGTGATCTGCCCACCTCAGCCTCCCAGAATGCTGTGATTACAGGTGTGAGCCACTGAGCCCAGCCTGTCTACGTGTCCTCTTGTAATCCCAACCTTTTTTACAAAATGCCAGAAGGAAAAATTAAACTTACTTATCATTATTTCCATATTGTTTTATCTTATGTATCAGTACTTACATTTTCATTCCTAAATGATAGTTTAATTCCCAGAATTACATTTTCCATAAATGTCAGATAGTAAATATTTTAGTCATTGCAGGTCATAGGTCTCTGTAACAGCTACTAGGCACTGCCATTGCAGTACAAAAATAGCCATAGAATGACAGGCAAAAGTATGAATGTATCTGTACACCGTACAGCAGTTTACAGAAACAGATGTAAGGCCAGATTTGATTAAGGGGCCATAGTTTCTGACTCCTACTTTGGTTTTCTCTGCTTTTCAGTTTTATATAAACAATTACATCTTACTATTTTTGGTTTTTAGCTTTTGTCTCACTTTTGTTTGTAAAATGTGATCATTTAACTTGAAGTTTGTTCATTTTAATTGTCTTTTAATATTTCATTATATGAATATTCCATTAATTTGTTTTTCTCATTGTACTGTTGATGAATGTTTGAGTTGTTTAAAGTTTCTGGTTATTTTATTGCTGCTGCAAATTTTCTCATATGGGCATCCAAATGCACACGTGAGTGAATTTTAAAAGCATATATACTTATTAATATTATAAATATAATTATTGGGCCATAGGGTATGTGCAACTTCAAATATACTTGATAATGCCAATCTATTTTCCATAGTGGCAAAATTGACTGGCACTATTCACCCAAATGGTATATGGGTTCCATTTATTCCCTATCCTTATGTATGTATTCAATTTGGGGTAGATTTTCTACGAGTGCTTGAAAATACAGTTTGCATAATATATCATTTTTAATCCCATTACTTTTACTCATTTTGTATTTTGTATTTTATATTTGTCTCTTGTAAGTAACATGTTGTTGGTATTTTTTTTCCAATATGAGCCTGCGTGTCATTAAACTGGACCATTTAGTACATTCATATGTAGTGCCATAGGTTAATTGTTTATTGTATTTCATATGTTTTGCTCAGCTTCTAGTAATTTTAAGTTTGGGAGAATAAGAGTATCTAATTCTTGCTCATCTTTAAAAAAGAGTAGTCAGTTTATTTCTAGGTTATTGTCAAGAGGGTTTCCTAAGATGCTGAATTTTTGTCTCACTTTGAACCTTGATGTAAACTATGGGTAAATGCCCTCAAGACAAAAGATACTTTATTTCTTTGATTTAATACTTATCTCTCTAGGTAAGTTTATGCTCTTGTTTTGGCCTAGACTCTTTCTATCATCAGTTTAACTATTCAGTGCTGTTTAGAACTGTTTTTAATATTTTATCTAGAATTTTTCTTTTTTTTTTTATTGGCAGTTAGATTCAAATAATCCTGTCAATTATCACTGGAAAAAAACAAAGTCCAGAGAAAAACCTTATATCTAAATTTTAGTAGGTTTATGGTAACCATGGGAAAAATTAGAAAATTATACAATTTATGATATAAACTGTAAAAGGAGTTCAATATATTCTCCATTTATCAAAATGAAATAATGAGAAAATTTTCCATAGGTTACTAATAAGCCCAAGGAGATTACAAAATTAAAAACTCAAGAAAAACAAAATAAGTGTTGGAAAGTTGTGGAGTACAATAAAATTGCTACTTGTTTACTTATAAGAAAAAAATTATTAAAAATAAGGCCAGCTTTGAGTTTCCCCTGAACGTGCCTAAGCATGTTAGAAAGAAGTACCCAGATCTAGTCTCAACTTCTCTGAGAACTTCCTTTTGTTGGAAAAAACTAAGAGAAAATTTCCCAGTGAGAAATTTGTATTGATCTTTGGCAAGTACACTAGGTAAAATGCATGTGGAGCAAGAAATAGGTGAGCTTTGTAAAAATATGTAAGGCAAAATATGGAATATTATCCATACTAATACAAAGCATATAAATAATTGAAATATTTACTACCCAAGATACTAACACCAAGCATATAAATAATTGAAATATATTTATCACATAAATATTAACACTACTTTCAACAAATACGGAAAGAGAATCTGACAAATCCATGGTCCTCAAGGCAATTTAATTTGGATGTTCCATGATGTATGAGGAAGGGAGTGGTAGTAAAAGAGCCGGGCAATTAGGTGAAGGCAGATACAATTAAAAGGTCATTTAGAAAGTTTAGTTTTGGTAGTTAGAGGTCTGTCTGAGACTGAAGGAATGAAAGCTAGTTAAATGTCATTGTTCCAGAGAGTTAAGGAGAGCTGCACTGGAATGAAGCTGAAAGAACGTGTTTCTTCACAAAGCAGGTAAACTCAAGTTTAGTTTCCTCAAAAACCTACAGAGGAGAAAGAGAAAATAGACAATCAACTCCCATGGCTGAAATTATCTAGATATACCTCTCTGTTCTTAAAGCACCTCTGAATCTTCCTCTTTTGGCTTAAGCAGAGTTACCTGGAGAAGAGGCTGTGTCGATCATTGGTCCCCAAGACGAATGAAGACAAATTCAACAGCAGTGTAAAACAAGAAAAGAATACTATGATTACTTAAGAACAACAGAAGAAAAATGGACCACTTTTGTTAGTTAAGATAAACCTAAGTTGAAGATTACATAATAGTTTACAGAATCACCAACCTGAAAAAAGGACAGGAGTGTGCTAAACCTCAGGAACACATGGACTAGAGGTGCAAACTCTATTAAGACCAACATTCTCTAGACTTTGCTTTTTCTCTGCATGATGGTTACCTTTTCCATTCTAGACATGGTTAAAAAAACAGGCGTTTAAAGTCTTCCAATCTTTACATCTTACAACTTTGATATCTGGCAAAATATTGTCTCACCTCATTCGGCCCCACTCTTAAAATCCAGGGAAAGGAACTGGCATGTGGGAGCATAGAAAAACATTTTCTATATGGATAAAGAAACTGTATTTAAGAAGAATGTGGGAGAAGTGGGTGCAGTTAAATAGGACAGACACACAGGACTGTAAATATTTACTACACAAAAATCCCTCATAATTAGTGTGCTAACTCATGAGGTTGGGTTTGTAATACTCTAACTAAAGGTCAAACAATAAACAACTGATATTATTTAACAGCTTACTATGTGCCACATTTTCTGAGGGTTTTAGATTTTTCATCTCATTTACTCTTAATAGAAATCCTAGGCAATAGAAACGATTCGTATCACACTTTGGAAATGAAAACAAAGACACTGAGAGGTTAAATAACTTGTCAAAGGTCACATAACTGTGAGGCTAACATTTTAACTCAGGTAGTAAAAAGTGTGAATTAAAAGGAAAGATACAAGCATTTTGTTAGTCTAAGAAGGATATTTTTGTCAGATGATTCTCTGCAATATTTGACCATAGGTACAAAACTATTGGATAATCTTACGTAGGTATTAAACAGTTGAAATGAGGAAACTTTCAAAATGTTTCTGTTATTTAGCTCTGGGTTTTTGAAACACTAAAACATAAGACTAGAATTAGAGTAAAACTAACATATTTTTAAAGTAATAGATATATAAGTTTAATAGATGTAATTTAGTAAGTAAAAGAGTAGAAATTCCATTATCACAAAAATGAACAAAGATTTTCTGAAATAAAAGCTGATGAGAGACACTAATTTGATGTCCAGTACTTTGCCCATTGTTCCTCCCATTGTAAACGCAGGCATACACAATTATGAAGGAAATAACCTAAGACATTTACAAGTACAGGAAATTTGCCTCCACCCTATATATTAAGGAAATAAAGTATTAAAAACCTATAATCTAAAGGAATTTCAGACAAATGCACTACATTTGTCTGGATTAAAGAGGAACATCCATGATAGGTACCCAAATCATCTCCCTCTTGTCAAAAATTCAAATATACTAAGCCTCGCTAATTCCCTGGGTGTGAAAAGTTGCTGAACTATGGAGAGGTGTCTCAGAAATAGATGGTATATGCCAAAACCTTCTTGGTAAGAATGAAAGCAGAAAAAATTAAAGGTAAAGTATTATAAATAATCAAATAAATGAAGATATCTACTAAAGCATTCAAAGTACACAATTACAAAATCAGTCTTGCAGTGTGAATGATGAAGAAAAAATTCATGACTGAATAAATTTGAATGGAAGGATGAATTAGCATTTGGATGTATATACTTTATCATTTTAATAAGCTAAATAAATAATCTGTATCTGATTATTTTTATATATACCAAAAGTTGTTTCATAAACTGTATTCTTCCCGTAATGTGGAGAGGGGAATAGAGAGGGGTTAGTTAATGAGTACAAAAATATGGTTAGAAGAAATAAGATATAGTGTTAAATAGGGCAACAGGGCAACTAGAGTTAACAATATTGTGTATTTCAAAATAATTAAAAGAGTTAAATTGAAATGCTGCTAATACAAAGATATGACAAATGTTTAAGACAATATCCCAATTAGCTTATCATTACACATTGTATGCTTGTATCAAAATGTCACATATAACCCATAAATATGAAAAATGTTATTTATTAAATATAAAATTATTCCCAAGAAAAATGTTTATAAGGTAGATATAAAAAGTTATTAAATATACACACACACAAACACATGCACACAGTTACTCAATATGTACACTGGGCAGTTTCAAGGCAAGATGTGGGATCTTATTTTCTGTTAATTAATTAGCTCTTAGTAGAAGTTTATACATTACAAAATAAGCAACGAATAAGCAAAAACATAATATGTATGGAAAAATTATAAATCGAATTAAAATGTCATCAATATTGAAGATTTAGAAATTAAGAAATTAAGCAAGCCTTGGAAAATCGTCTACTAAATACTTTAGACAGAAACATTGGAAAAGTTTATACTTGTCATTAGAAGAAAGCAAAATAACCTGACCTATATCAAATAGGATTGGGAACCCAGTAAAATATAACAGAATGAGCTGAAAACAAACACAAAATTTAGGTCAGGAATATTAAAGACATATTTATTGGGTTTTTAAACTTTTTATGTATAAAGGTGCATAATCGTTGTTTATACTTATGGGATCCATGTGATATTTAGAGACAAGAATAAAAGGTGTAATGGTCAAGTCAGAGTAACTGGGATAGCCATCTCCTCAAATTTTTGGAATTTATTTGTGTGAGAAACATTCTAAATTCACTTCTCTAGCTATTTTGAAATGTACAATTGATTAATTTTAAGTATCGTCTACCTACTCATCTATTGAGCTATACACTAATTGTGTATTTTTGTACCCATTAATCAAACCTTCTTTATCCCTTCCTCCCCATTATCCTTCTATGCTTCTGTTAACCACGATTCTACCATGTACTATCATGAGATCAATTTTTTTACCTACCACACATGAATGAGAACACATGATACTTGTTTTTCTATGCCTGGCTTACTTTATTTAAGGTAATGTCCCCCAGTTCCATTCATGTTGTTGCAAGTGATATAATTTCATTCTAATAAAATCATGAATATTCTATTGTTTATATGTACCATATTTTCTTTATTCAGTCATCATTGATGGACACATACTTTTATTTCATATCTTAGCTATTATGAATATTGCTGTAATAATCATGGGAATACAGATATCTGATCAATATACTGATTTAGTACCTTTCGGAAATATACCCAGCAGTGAGATTGCTGAATCATATGTTACTTCCATTTTTAGTTTTTTGCGCAACATCTATTCTGTTCTTCATAGTAGCTGTAGTAATATACGTTCCTACCAAGAGTGTACAAGGCTTCCCTTTTCTCTGCATCCCCACCGGCATCAGTTATTTTTGTGTCTTTATAATAAAAGCCATTTTAGCTATGGGGAAATGATTTATCATTGTGATTTAATTTGCATTTCTCTGATTATTAGTGATGAGCAATTTTTTAAAAATATACCTGTTGGTAATTTGTAGGTCTTCTTTTGAGAATTGTCTATTAAAGTGTTTTATCCATTTTTTAAATCAGAATATTTTTTGCTATTGAGTTGTATGAGTTTTCCATGCAGAAGCTTTTTAGCTTTATGTGATCCCATTCATCTATTTTTGCTTTGATTAACTATGCTTAATCAAGGAATCTTTGACCGTGCTAAGATCCTGAAGCCTTTTCCCAATGTTTGCTTCTAGGAATTTTATAGTTTCTTGTGTCACATTTCAGTTTTAAATTCATTTTGATTTGATTTTTTAATATGGTGAGAGATGGTGATCTACTTTCATTCTTCTGAATATAAACATCTTGTTGTACCAAAACCATTTGTTGAATAGAGTGTCCTTACCCTCGTTGTATGTTCTTGGCACCTTTGTTGAAAACAATGTAACTGTGAATATATGGATTTATTTCGGATTCTCTCTTCAATTCTGTTATTCTGTGTGTCTGTTTTTGTGCCAGTAACAACAGCTTTGGTTACTATAGCTTTGCATTATAATATAAAGTCATGTAAGGTCAAGATGCCATGTTCATTATTTTGCTCAGGATGGCTTTGGTTATTCTGGATCTTTTTGGTTTCATATAAATTTTAGGAATTTTTTTATATTTCTGTGTAGAACACCTTTGGTACATCAGTAGCAATTGCATTGAATATGTATATTGTTTTGAGTAGTATAGACATTTTTAAAATATTGACTCTTCCACTCCATGAACATGAGATATATTTTCATTTTTTATGTCCTCTTCAATTTATATCATCAATGTTTTATGGTTTTTTTGGTAGAGATCTTTAACTTCTGTAGTTAAGGTTATTCCTACATATTCTTAGTAGGTATTGTAAATGGAATTATATAAAAGCTAAAAGATTTCTTTTTCAGATTGTTTGCTCTTGGCATATAGAAATGCTGCTGATTTTTCCTCTCTTCCTATTTGAATACCCTTTATTTCTTTCTCTTGCCTGATTTCTCCAGCCAGAACTTCCAATAGTATGTTGAATAGGAGTGGGGAGAGAGGGCACCCTTGTCTTGTGCCAGTTTTCAAAGGGAATGCTTCCAGCTTTTGTCCATTCAGTATGATATTGCCTATGGGTTTGTCATAAACAGCTCCTACTATTTTGAGATATGTTCCATCAATACAAGTTTATTAAGAGTTTTTAGCATGAAGAGGTGTTTAATTTTATCATAGGGTTTTTCTGCATCTATTGAGATAATCATGTGGTTTTTGTCATTGGTTCTGTTTATGTGATGGATTATGTTTATCCATTTGCATATGTTGAACCAGGCTTGCATCCCAGAGATGAAGCCGACTTGATCATGTTGGATAAGCTTTTTGATGTGCTCCTGGATTCGGTTTGCTAGTATTTTATTGAGGATTTTTGCATCGATGTTCATCAGTGACATTAGCCAGAAATTTTCTTTTTTTGATGTGTCTCTGCCAGGTTTTGGAATCAGGATGATGCTGGCCTCATAAAACAAGTTAGAGAGGAGTCACTCCTTTTCTGTTGTTTGGAATAGTTTCAGAAGGAATGGTACCAGCTCTTCTTTGTACGGATTCAGTTGTGAATTTGTCTGGTCCTGGGCTTTTTGGTTCGTAGGCTATTAATTACTGCCTCAATTTCAGAACTTGTTATTGGTCTATTCAGGGATTTGACTACTTCTTCTTCCTGATTTTGTCTTGGGTGGGTGTATGTGTCCAGAAATTTATCCATTTCTTCTAGATTTTCTAGTTTATTTGAGTAGAGGTGTTTATAGTATTCTCTGATGGTAGTTTGTATTTCTGTGGGATCGGTGGTGATATCACCTTTATCATTTTTTTATTGTATCTATTTGATTCTTCTTTATTAGTCTGGCTAGCAGTGTATCTATTTTGTTAATCTTTTCAAAAACCAAGCTTCTGGATTCACTGATTTTTTTGAAGGGTTTTTCGTGTCTCCATCTCTTTCAGTTCTGCTCTGATCTTAGTTATTTTTGTCTTCTGCTAGCTTTTGAATTTCTTTACTTTTGCTTCTCTAGTTCTTTTCATTGTAATGTTAGGGTGTCGATTTTAGAACTTTCCTGCTTTCTTATGTGGGCATTTAGTGCTATAAATGTCCCTCTAGACAATGCTTTAGCTGTGTACCAGAGATTCTGGTACGTCGTCACTTCATTCTCATTGGTTTCAAAGAATTTTGTTATTTCTGCCTTAATTTTGCTATTTACCAAGTAGTCATTCAGGAGCAGACTGTTCAGTTTCCATGTAGATGTGAGGTTCTGAGTGAGTTTCTTAATCCTGAGTTCTGATTTGATTGCAATGTGGTCTGAGAGGCTGTTTGTTATGATCTCAATTCTTTTGCATTTGCTGAGGAGTGTTTTACTTTCAATTATGTGGTCGATTTTAGGATAAGTGCAATGTGGTGCTGAGAAGAATGTATATTCTGTTGATTTGAGGTGGAAAGTTCTGTAGATAGCTGTTAGATACACCTGGTCCACAGCTGAGTTTAAGTCCTGTTTGCAGACAACATGATTGCGTATTTAGAAAACCTCATCATCTCAGCACAAAAACTCCTTAAGCTGATAAACAACTTCAGCAAAGTCTCAGGATACACAATCAATGTACAGAAATCACAAGCATTTCTACACACCAATAATAGACAATCATTCTACTATAAAGACACATACACACGTATGTGTGTTGCAGCACTGTTTACAATAGCAAAGACTTGGAACCAAACCAAATGCTCCTCAATGACAGACTGAATAAAGAAAATGTGGCACATATACACCATGGAATACTGTGCAGCCATTAAAAAGAATGAGTTCATGTAGTTTACAGGAACATGGATTAAGCTGGAAGCCATCATCCTCAGCAAAGTAATACAGGCACCGAAAACCAAACGCTGCATGTTCACACTCATAAGTGGGAGCCGAACAATGAGAACACAGGGAGGGGAACATTACACACTGGGGCCTGTCAAGGGGTTGGGAAAAGGTTAGGGAGAGCATTAGAACAAATACCTAATGCATTTGGAGCTTAAAACCTAGATAATGGGTTGATAGGTGAAGCAAACCACCATGGCACATGTATACCTATGTAACAAACCTGCACATTCAGCACACGTATCCCAGAACTCAAGTAAAATTTAAAAAAAGAAAGAAATGCTACTGATTTTTATATGTTGATTTTCCATCCCCGACCTTACTGAATTTGTTTATCAGTTCCAATAATTTTTGAAATAATCATTTGTTTTTTCTAGTTATAACATCATATCATCCACAAACACGGATAATTTGACTCCTCTCCTTCCAATTTGGATATTTTTTATTTCTTTCTCTTGTCTAATTGCTCTGGCTAGTACTTCTAGTACTATGTTGAATAAAGTGGTGAAAGTGAGCATCCTCATCCTCTTCCTGATCTAAGAGAAAAGGCTTTCAGTTTTTCCTTGTTCAGAATAATACTATCTTGAGTTTCTTTTATATGACCTCTATTGTGTTATTCCTTCTATTCCCAGTTTGTTGATAGTTTTTATAATGAAGAAATCAAATTTTACTAATTTTTTATGTTTATTAAAATTATCATATGGTTTTTGTCCATTGTGCTAAAGTGATGTATCACACTTATTGATTTGTGTATTTTGAACAATCCTTGCATCCCAGGGATAAATCTTACTTGGTTATGATAAATGATCTTTTAAATACTTCATTGAATTTAGTTTGCCAATCTGCTAGGCTTTTTAAAATAATTTTTGAAACAATATTCATCCGATATTTTACCCTGTTGTTTTTGTTGTTGTCTTTGTCTGGTTTTGGTGTTAGGGTAATACTGGCATCCTAGAATGAGGTGTTTTGTTTTGTTCTGTTTTTGAGAGACAGTCTTGCTCTGTCACCCAGGCTGGAGTGCAGTGTCATGATCTTGGCTCACTGCAACCTCCACCTCCCGGGTTCAAGCAGTTCTTCTGCCTCAGCCTCTCAAGTAGCTGAGACTACAGGTGCACACCACCACGCCGGGCTAATTTTTGTATTTTTAGTGGAGATGGGGTTTCACCATATTGGTCAGGCTTGTCTTGAACTTCTGACCTGATGATCTGCCCACCGCAGCCTCTCAAAGTGTTTGGATTACAGGCATGAGCCACTGCGCTTGACCCCTAGAATGAGTTTTTAATTCTCTCTTCTTCAATTTATTGGAATAGTTTAATTAAGATTCGTATTAATTTTTCCTTAAATGTTTGGTAGAATTCAGTGATGAAGCCATCAGTGCCTGCCTGGATTTTTCTTTGATGAGAAGCTTTTTATTATTGTTTCTATCTTTTTTTTTTTTGGAGATGGAGTCTCACTCTGTCACCCAGGCTGGAGTGCAGTGGTGCCATCTCGGCTCACTGCCAGCTCCACCTCCTGGGTTCACACCATTCACCTGCCTCAGCCTCCCGAATAGCTGGGACTACAGGTGCCTGCCCCCACGCCTGGCTAATTTTTTGTATTTTTAGTAGAGACAGGGTTTCACCGTGTTAGCCAGGATGGTCTCGATCTCCTGACCTCATGATCCACCTGCCTCAGCCTCTCAAAGTGCTGGGATTACAGGCGTGAGCCACTGCGTCCGGCCTGTTGTATTACTTATAAATGTTTCTCTTACTTCCTCTGATTTTATTTATTTGCATTTTTTCTCTTTTTTTCTTAGTCTGGCTAAAATTTATCAATTGTATCTTTTCACTATTGATTTTGTTTATCTTTCCTATGTTTTTATCTCAATTTTACTTAGTTCCCTTTTGTGTTTATTATTTATTTCCTTCTACTAACTATGGGTATAGTTTTCTCTTGCTTTTCTGGTTCTTTAAAATGAATCATAAAGTTGTTTATTTGAAATTTTTCTACTATTTTGATCTAGGCATTTATTGCTATGAATTTCCTTCTTAGTATTACTTCTGATGTATCCTAGAGGTCTTGGTATGTTGTATTTCTCTTTTCGTTTGTTTCAAATAAACTTTTAAAATTTCTCAATTCTTTATTGATCCAGTGGTCATTTAGGAGCATGTTTTTTAATAGCCATGTATTTTTACAGTTTCTAAAGTAGCTTTTCTTTTTAATTAATGCTTTCATCTCATTTTGGCTGGAAAAGATGCTTGATATAATTTCCATTAAAAAATTTGACTTGTTTGTAGCATAGCATATAGTTTATCCATATATATATATACATATATATGTGTGTGTGTGTGTGATGTCTTCTGGTAGTAGGCTTTAATTTTTTGCTGTTTATTTTCCGTATATCTCTTATAGGATTTTCATTGTGGTTACCATGAGGCTTCCAAAAAACATTTTATAACCAATTATTTAAACTAATTACAACTTTTAAATTTCCTTCTTTGTCCTTGACCTTTGAGAGTTTGATTATTATATGCCTTGAGGTAGGCTTATTTGGGTAAAATCTGCGTGGTATTCTTTGACCGTATTGTACCTGGATATTCATATGTTTCTCTAGGTTTGGAAAGTTATCTGTCATTATTTCTTTGAATAAACTTTCTACAAATCACAAATAAGAAAAAAAAACAAGCAAAACCAAAACTACAAAACTTGACACTTTTACTCCAACCCCTGCATCCCCTAATTACTTGCTGTTTTCTGTATATCTTTCACTACAGGCCCACAGTCTCTGAGACCAGTGCCGCGTCAATGCTTGCCAAAGGACAGAAGTAATTATGGCCTGACTGGCACTCAAATTTATTTGGGGCCCCAGGCCACCATAGTCAGCTGGTGATGAGGTGTGCTGGGACTAGGCTTCCTCATACTGGACAGAGGATTCCCCTCTAGACTAGGGCTAGTCTAAATGCTCCTTCTATGAGCACTGACAGAATTCTGACCAGTGTCTTATTTCATTTTGACAGGGCAGTAGTGAATTCTATTGCAAAGTTCCACACACTTTTCTCTCCCTTCATGTATTAGTTCATTTTCATGCAACTGATAAAGACATACCCAAGACTGGGAAGAAAAAGAGGTTTAATTGGACTTACAGTTCCACATGGCTGGGGAGGCCTTAAATCATGGTGGGAGGCAAAAGGCACTTCTTACATGGCAGTGGCAAGAGAAAATGAGGAAGAAGCAAAAGTGGAAACTCTTGACCAACCCATCAGATCTTGTGAGACTCATTCACTATCACGACAATGGCACAGGAAAGATTCAATTACCTCCCCTTGGGTCCCTTCCACAAAATGTGGGGATCCTGGGAGATAGAATTCAAGTTGATATTTGGGTGGGGATAGTACCAAACCATATCATTCCAACTCTGGCCCCTCTAAATCTCATGTCCTCACATTTCAAAACAATTGCTCCTTCCCAACAGTCCCCCAAAGTCTTAACTCATTTCAGCATTAGCCCAAAAGTCCACAGTCCAAAGACTCATCTGAGACAAGGCAAATCCCTTCCACCAATCAGCCTGTAAAATCAAAAGCAAGCTAGTTACTTCCTAGATACAATGGAGGTACAGGTATTGGGTAAATAAACCTGTTCTAAATGGGAGAAATTGGCCAAAACAAAGGAGTTACAGCACCCATGCAAGTCTGAAATACAGCAGGGCAGTCAAATTTTAAAGCTCCAAAATTATGTCCTTTGACTCCAGATCTCACATCCAGGTCACACTGATGCAAAAGGTAGATTCCCATGGTCTTCGCAGTACCACCCCTGTGGCTTTGCAGGGTACAGCCTCCTTCCCTGCTGCTTTCACAGTCTGGCATTGAGTGTCTGTGGCTTTTCCAGACACATGGTGTAAGCTGTCAGTGGGTCTACCATTCTGGAGTCTGGAGGACAGGGGCCGTCTTCTCACAGCTCCACTAGGCAGTGCCCCAGTAGGGACTCCGTGTTGGGACTCCAACCCCACATTTTCCTTCCACACTGCCTTAGCAGAAATTCTCCATGAGGGCCCCACCCCTGCTGCAAACTTCTACCTGGGCATCCAGGCATTTCCATGTATCTTCTGAAATCTAGGCAGAGGCTCCCAAAGCTCAATTCTTGACTTCTGTGCACCCACAGACTCAATACCACATGGTAGCTGCCAAAGTTTGGGGCTTGCACCCTCTGAAGCTACAGACTGAGCTGTACATTAGCCCCTTTCAGCCACAGATGGAGCAGCTGGGACACAAGACACCAAGTCCCTATGGTGCACGCAGGATGGGGACCCTGGACCTGGCCCATGAAACAACTTTTTTCTCCCGGGCCTCCAGGCTTGTAATGGGAGGGGCTGTCGTGAAGGTCTCTGACGTGGCCTGGAGACATTTTCCTCATGGTCGTGTGGAGACGTTTTCCTCATGGTCGTGGGGATTAACATTAGGCTCCTTGCTATTTATGCTAATTTCTGCAGCCAGCTTGAATTTCTCCCCCGAAAATAGGTTTTCTCAAGTCTCTACTAAAAATTTTGCATAGTCAGACTGCAAATTTTCCAAACTTTTTTGCTCTGCTTCTTTTATAAAACTGAATGCCTTTAACAGCACCCAAGTCATCTCAAGTCATCTCTTGAATGCTTTGCTGCTTGGAAATTTTTTCCAACAAATACCGTAAATCATCTCTCTCAAGATCAAATTCCACAAATATCTAGGGCAGGGGCAAAATGTTGCCAGTCTCTTTGCTAAAACATAACAAGAGCCACCTTTGCTCCAGTTCCCAACAAGTTCCTCATCTCTATCTGAAACCACCTCAGCCTGGACCTTATTGTCTGTATCACTATCAGCATTTTGGGAAAAGCCATTCAACAAGACTCCAGGAAGTTCCAAACTTTCCCACATTTTCCTGTCTTCTTCTGAGCCCTTCAAACTCTTCCAATCTCTGCCCATTACCAGTTCCAAAGTCACTTTGACATTTTCAAGGATCTTTTCAGCAATGCTCCACTCTACTGGTACCAATTTACTGTATTAGTCCGTTTTCACACAGCTGATGAAGACATACCCAAGACTGGGAAGAAAAAGAGGTTTAATGGGACTTAAAATTCCATATGGCTGGGGAGGCCTCAGAATCATGGAGGGAGGCAAAAAGCACTTCCCACATGGTGGTGGCAAGAGAAAATGAAGAAAAAATATACGCGGAAATCCCTGATAAACCCATCAGATCTCATGACACTTATTCACTATCAGGAAAATAGCACAGGAAAGACTGGCCCCCATGACTCAATTACCTGACCCTGGGTCCCTCTCACAACATGTGGGAATTCTGGGAGATACAATTCAAGTAGAGATTTGGGTGGGGACATAGTTAAACCGTATCACTTCCCCAAGTGCACAGATGCTCTCTTTGAGCTGCACTGCCTTGGGTTGGGGGAGAGGTGGCGTAGAGAATACAAGATTTTTCTTTGTACCTTCTTCGATGTGTCTTTTGTTATTATGTTTAAAAAACAGATATTTTCATTGTTCACTTGATACTGGGGTGCGGGGGGGAGGATTTCAAAGGTGCCTTCCTGCACAGATAGTTGTTCAATTTGGTATTCTTTTGTGGGGATCATCACTGGATGATTCTATTCAGCCCTCTTGCTATGATTCTTTCTAGTATTTTAAATGAAGAGACACTTAAATATTGCTGCTGTTATATTTGTTCTGGCCTCTTAGGGACATCAATTATCACATACAGTCACCATATTCTCTTTTGTTATGAATAATACTTTTCCTGTCATTGTCTCTTTTTATTTTTTCGGTCATTTTCATATGCAACTCCTAATGTAGTAGCAAAATTTTAATTTTGCTATTGTGTCTTTATTTTTTTCAAATATCTTTATCTATGCAAATTCCATTTCATCTCATCGATTCCCTATTTGATCTTCATAAACTTTGTTGCCGTAAAAAAAATCTATAGTTATATTTTATGCACTACACACTTTAAGGATTTCAGACATTCTTATACAATTATCTTCTAGATAATGCATTAGACATTTTTCAAAAGAATTTTCTTCCTCTCATTATTCTGGATGCTTATAACTGTGACAAAGCTTCACTGAGCCTGTATTTTTGTTTGTTGCTGGGCAAGTTTCTTTATTGGCCAGCATTACTCAACATGCATGATGTATGGTTTTCCTTGTTGGCTGTTATTTTTTTGTGCAGATCTAATTCCCTTCTCAAATCATCCTACGGAGAGAAGGTTGATGACACAGATCTCAGATCACTTCTGGTCTGGTAGAAGACTTTCACATAGAACACCTCTGGTACAATGTGAGTCATCTTTTTGCTGTCCCCTGTGTCTGTTTCTGTTCTAATCTGATTTGACAGAAAACTTAAAAAGCTAAAACTCCCTCTAGAAATATTTGTTTTTCACTCTGCTTCACTTGACCTACAACTTCCAGAATCTATTATGGTACAATAATATTTCTTTCAAATAATGTTTTTATAATTTGCAATCTCTGCCAGAATACAGAATTTTGTGACATAGATCAGCATTCTGACTACCCTTTACTTTCTTTTTTGAAGAAGCACAAATGCTAAAAAAAAATGTAAAAGTTCTTTTATTTCCTGCTGTTTTAAACAGATAAAGCAGATTTAAACTAGATATACATAGAATAATTCCTGTTGATATTGATTTGTTTTTATTTTCACTTCAAATTATATGCATAAGCCAATTCCAGACATATTAATTGAAACTTTCAAGGGAAGAGCAGAAAAGTATATTTTTAATTACTACTCTCAAAGATATTGATTCCAACTTTTGGTAAAGAACTATATAATAGAGAGGTATCTCATTTTTTTAGTTGGTATAAGAACCCCATCCTCTAAATCATTAGTGAAGAAATGAGAACTGTACACACTTTTTATCGTATGATTTTGTTTTATGAGAAGAATCCAGAAAATAACAACCTGTCAAAGTCAAAGGTAAATTTTCTCTATCTGGCTGCACTTTTCTTAGTTGGAGGTTCCCAACTACATTTTGGTGCTATATTGTCTTAGTATTAGATATAACTGTGAGCTTCTGTTCTCCTCCCTTTTGTGTCATAATAGTTTTAGCCAAAGTTTAGAATACTATATCAGTGGATTCCAGCTGTATGACATTTTACCCTAGGATTTCTAAAAATTATTTTAATGGCATGTAAAAGTATGGCATAGTTTTTTGGAAAATTTGCTTGTAATAACATAAACCTTGATTTAAATAAGAAAATTAATATATGTCCTTTTAGATATTATTTCACATTCTCCGCAATTCTACATTTATATGAGCCTAATTATTTTTTGAATTATTCTGATAATCATCTGTACACATAATTTTCACACAAGGGCATACCTCTGGCTTTAGTGTTAAAGACATTACAAGGAATAATTTCAGATTCATTCTTATTTTTAATTAAAGAATTTAAAATTATTGGCTGTGTTGCAAAGTATTTGATCCTCCAACCTACACCTGCGGGTGTCCTACTTTATATTTTGAGGTAAGAAGCACAAATGCTAACCAAAATGCAAAATTTCTTTAATTTCCTGCCAAAGTTTAGATTCTATTTTTGCCAAAGCAGAAGAAAAGCACATTATACAGAATATGCCTCTCTGGTTGTCAGTTCTCCTGCCAGCTTTACTTTAGCACCATCGAGCTGCGACAGCAGATGGACTCCCCAAGTTAGCACTTGGAATGGAAAGGTGTTTAGAGGACCGTGGTGGTAAGTGCAATTCCTTAATGAGAAATTATGAAGAAGGGAGAAAGGAAAGTAACCTATTAAATTATGCAACTAAACAGTAAATTTCAACCATTCAGCAGGTATTTTAAATGCATTTTTCAGATCCTGGGTTTGGGATAAAAAGATTTCTGTGAGTTTGCTTCTCAAATCCAACAGTCAATTCTCAGACCTCATCCTACTTGTCAGCATTTGCACATTTGATTATACTTTTTGAAAAAAAAATTTATTCACATTTACATGGACTACATGCAAAGATTATTTTCTTCCAACCTCACTGGTTGATACTCTGCCCTATCCTTTCTAGAACTATCTCTTCCTCATCAGTGGTACATTTTGGAATTCCTCAAAGCTCAATCTTCATATCTCTTTGCTTTCCAAAAATGATCTCATTTAGACCCATGGCTTTAAAGGCCATTAACTCATTTATGCCAGAGGTTGCAATTTTTTGAATTTTTGCATGAGTGAGAAATCAGACCTTAGTGATGACCTTGAGCAGTAGGATATAAATAATTCCCACATGCTTAGTGTTCCATTATTGGAACACTAGGCGTAAGGATTAGTATGTTGATGGGTCCAAAATTTTCATATTTACTTCAAACTTTTTATATGAACTATAGACCTGAAATTTTAAAAACAGTTTAAAGTGCTCACTTGAAAGTCTGTACAGTATTTCAAAAGTATGCATCCAAACGTTCTACTTTCTATAACCTGATCTACCCTTACTGTTCTTTATAGTAATACATGGCGCCATCATTTCACTTCCACCCATCCTGTGGGATTTATCCTCCTATAATATACAACTAGAAAACTTGACAAATTATATGAGGCAGCTGTTTTTAGACATTGAACTGAGACAGAGTAGTGGTATGTGGAAGCTATCACCAAAAATGGCCGCCAATGATCCCTTCCTTCTTGTACTCATACGCTGATGTGTTTACCTCTCACATTGAATAGGACTGACCTATGCAGCCATTGTAGTATGGTTAAAATTATTATGTGTGACTTCCAAGGCTATTTCCTTAAAAAATTTTGATTTCTACCTTTCGCTCTTTTGAAAATCTTTAACGGGAGGAAGCCAGATAAAAGAAATGAAGATAGCCTGTGGAGAGATCCGTGTGAAGAGATACAAAATCTCTTGCTAATAGCCATATGAGTGATCCAAGTTTGAATCAGATACTCCAAGCTCAGTTGAGCTACCAGATAAGCTCAACTTAATATATTTACTACAATCTATGAGAAACCTTGAGCTAAAACCACCCAGAAAAGCTATTACAAGATTCCTGATCCACCCAGAAATATGTAAAATAATAAATTTATATTGTTGTAGGCTGTTACATTTTAAGATAATGAAGTACTCAGTAATACATAACTAATACAGATTTAGGAAATCTGGAAGTGGAGAGCTACTACTAAACTGTGGGGGAGGATTTTAGAATTAGACAATGATCAGAAGCTACAAGGACTCTTATGAGAGCTAGTGAAAAACTAATGTTTTGAATAGAAAGCTGATGGACTTTGAAGAGGCTGTCAGTGAGGGCTTGGTGGGACTGTAAACTTGTTCAACCCTTGTGGAAGTCAGTGTGATGATTCCTCAGGGATCTTGAACTAGAAATACCATTTGACCCAGCCATCCCATTACTGGGTGTATACCAAAAGGACTATAAAGACACATACACAAGTATGTTTATTGCGGCACTATTCACAATAGCAAAGACTTGGAACCAACCCATGTCCAACAATGATAGACTGGATTAAGAAAATGTGGCACATATACACCATGGAATACTATGCAGCCATAAAAAATGATGGGTCATGTCCTTTGTAGGGACATGGATGAAATTGGAAATCATCATTCTCAGTAAACTATCGCAAGAACAAAAAACCAAACACCGCATATTCTCACTCACAGGTGGGAAATGAACAATGAGAACACATGGACACAGGAAGGGGAACATCACACTGTGGGGACTGTTGTGGGGTGGGGGGAGCGGGGAGGGATAGCTTTAGGAGATATACCTAATGCTAAATGACGAGTTAATGGGTGCAGCACACCAACATGGCACATGTATACATATGTAACTAACCTGCACATTGTGCACATGTACCCTAAAACTTAAAGTATAATAATAATAATAAAGAAAGTAAGGAAATTGTTATTAGGAACTAGAAGAATGGGAATATTGATTATTTAGTGGCAGAGACTGCAGTAATGTGGAAAATAGAAAATGTATCCAGTGAACTGGATGATGAAGCTAAGAACATTTCCAGGAAGTATCAATGGTGCTACCAGGTTTATTTTTGCTGCTTATAGTAAAATGTGAAGTTTGATTTACATAGTTCCAAAACCACTTACATATATATATATATATATATATATATATATATATATATATGAACTTGATCTATTGTAGTTCTGCAGATCTGTGTTCTTGCAACTCATTGTTTAGTTCTCTGCTATTTTTCAAATATTTAACACACTAAACACCAAAATCTCCACACTCTACTATATGTACTATATATATTGCCACTGTGTCTCAACCAGTCCTCTGATTATTTTATGTTATTTCTGAACATTTGAGAACATTGTGCAGCTCAATCAGCCTTTACTTGTGCAATTAGAATTTGTCTTCAGAATTTGGTAGTTTATGACTCTCTGAGAAAGAGAGATTGACAAGAAAATAAGTAAATTTTAGTCTTGTTGCCTGAAAAACTAGTAAAAGTAGAGGAAAATTTGATCTTTTTTATATTCAAGAGCTTAAATTTCTGAAACTATGAGTGAAGAAAAGGGGGCAGAGCATGAAAAATCTAAGGGTTTATATTTTCCATTTTTTTGAACTGGACTTGGATTTAGCATCTCCAGAAAATAAGCTACAGGAAATTCAAATAGTTATGTTGTATGTGGAAATGTTGAAGAAACCACAAGTGTTTAGCCTACAGATAAGAAGACTTACGGCAGAGAGGGGAAAGTATGACAATTATCTCCAAACATCTTAAGAGAGATCATTTGCTTGTAAAGCACATTTTTTGCCTGTTTTACTATAAAACACAAAACAAGCGTCCATCTTGAATAGTGTAAAGGAGCTATCCTCTACTTAAATATAGAACCGTATGATAGAGTGTGGCACTTATGGAATGATCAGCCTACTAAAGTCATAAGCTTTTCATCACTGTTATAGAACAGATTCATGGACTTAAAAAGGGATTTTGACCAAATTCTCTATAATTCCTCTCTAATCCTTAGATTCTATGTTGTGTTCTTTTTAATATTTTGCTGTTTATTGGGACAAATGGCAAATTTTCAAAACACACTTACTCTATTATTCTTAACACAGTTCACATTAAAGGCAATGGAATACTTGGATTTTTTTTTCTGTGTAAATTGAGTCAAAGCAAATAATGTTGAATATTAATTCTACTTATTTAATATCATTTTTCTTTTATATTCTGGAAAAGGTAAAACTGAGACTCTTAGTAGTCTAGCTCCTAAGAGTTTACATTCACCATTTACATAAAAATACACTTACCAGTGGTTAACACGGGTACCAAAATATCAGAAACGGAACAGTAAGTCATTGATTCAGTTGCACCAGTACCTACCTCAAAATTAGATGTGTGTATATTCATTTATTTATCTGCTGGAAAATGATCTGTTAGATATTGAAGTTACAAATTATAAATGTAATCTTATCTTTATAATCTCATAGCCCAGAAGATACACATTTCTAAAACAGTAAATTCAAAAACATTATATAGTAAAACAAAATCAAGAGAAAGAATAATATGGTGTTTTAGGGGTGAACACTTATTTCCCACCACTTGGCAGAGGAAAGTCTATAATTGACTTTTTTTTGCAGTCTCATTTAGTCTATCCATGGACAAAAGAAAAATCTTCCTTGATTGGTGAGATTAGCATGAAGCACTAGGGATGTGTAGCTCTGCCCTTTCTTCTAGAATCCAAGCTCTCTATGGAGAATATGGGTTCTTCTCCACTATCTTACAGAGATCTATGGGGATCCTACATAAGCTGTGAAAGATTTCAGTATCAAGAAGTCCACTTACTGGCAGAAAAATGCATAGTGCCCAATAATGCCTTTATCTGTTCAAAAAATTATTTTCTACTTAAATTAGAATAAAGTTTCATTTGATCCCAGTAAAATGGTAATTATGATCTCAGTCATTCCACAATCAACAGAAAAGTAAGTTTCTCACTTTAATTTGTTTTCAATTAAGGTAACATTTGGTACAATAAAATTGACCATTTTTGGTTTACGGTTCTTAAAGTTTTGACAAATGCATTCTGGTCTTGCAACTACCAACTTATACAATTAAGATATAAAAGAGTTATATCAATCACCTGTCAAAATTTGTCCATGCCCTTTTGAATATCTAAGTGATATTTTTCACTAATTTTGGAAGAAAATTATCCATTATCTCTTAAATATTTTTTGTGTCATATTCCCTCTTTTCTGTCTTTCTGGTAATTAAATTATATGAATGTTAGATGTTTGATATTGCCCTACAGGTCTCAAGACACTCTTTCTCTTTTTTCATTATTTTTCTCATTAGGGCTGATTTCCATTGATCCGGCCTCAAATTTACTAAATCTTTCTTCTGCTGTGTTTGGTCTATTACTAAGAACATTGAATAAAATTTTTCAGTGTGGCTACTATTATTATTATCTGGAATTCAGATTTTTTCTTTTTATCAGTATTCATTTTCCTGTTGAAATGTTATATTTGTTTATCCATTTTGTTCATAACATCATATAAATTATTTAACATAGCTTTCTATATAATTATTTTAAAGTCCTACTAATTCTAACATTAGAATCATGTGACAGTATGCTTTTATCATATTTTCTGTTTCCATGACCACTCCTTTGCATGTCTTGTAATTTGTTTATATTCTAAGCATCATGGGTAATATATTTTTGAGACTCTGAATGATATTTTCTTTTAAATAGCTTTGAGTTTTGATCTGACAGGCAGTCCATTTACGGAAAGTTAGCATTTATCTTACCAGACTTTATTTTAAAAGTGTTACGGTGATGCCTATCTTAGTTTTTCTCTTTGTTGTAGAGCATACACGTTATCCCTAATGCATAACCCTGGGCTTTTCTGGCATCTCACTGAATATTTTTCTTGAAGTTCAATCTATCTTGGATAGGGTGGAACTCCATGGTTTCCCTTGGAATTCTCTGTTCAACTTTCAGATCGCCACAAAATGCTCATGATATCTCTCAAAGAACTATTTCCTGGATTTGTTCAGTTTGGAATTTAGCCAAGGACTAGGTAAACTCCTATGCAGTTGTGTGGGGATTTAGCCATCCTAGCAGCCTCAATCTTCATTTTCTCTCTTTTCCATCCAGAGACACTGCTTTTCCCCGAGCTCCATTTCCCTTCTTTGCTGTTTTAAAAGTGTCTAAGAGATTTACTCATACAAAACGAGATCTGACCCTGGGCAATATACTTTCTCTATAAAACCCCACTTTCATCATTGATTTAACTGTATATTTTGACATAAAATTTGTAAAATTTCCTATTAGCTTTAAAAAAGTTTTGTTTTAACTGTGAGCACAAGTATCTCCCTTTCTTCAAAAATGCTCGCAAATGGTTTTGACCCACATCTTTGGGTCGTTATGTTCATAATTTGACCAAATTCCAAATGAAAAATAACTCAATTATAAATTACCTTATGCTCTGAAATATAGAGGACATTTTAAGGAATTAATCTTTCTCCCAAAATTAATGTCTTTCTTAGTAAATGATGTGTATTTTTATAATTTAAAGTAGATATTATGTTAAGAAATAGATATTTAATCATTGTTCATAATATATTATTTTTATTTAAATCTTAAAATTCAAATGTACAATAAAAATAAGTGTTCAACACAATAATGTAGGCTTTCATTGCTCCAGTGCGTGTTCACTTAGCACTTCGCTCATTGATTGTTATTTAAAAAAAAAATGTTCAGGTTGCTTGATTAAAAAAGATGTAAATAAAAGGAGATAAATATTATAAATTATTGACATTAGAAATAAACTTAGGTGTCATCTAACCTACCCTCTTTATTACAACATCCATTATGTTACAGAATAGAAACCAAAAATCCAAAAAGTTAAGCAGTTTGCCTAAGACCTTATAGGTAAATAACAACCAAATTGAGATTCAGACAAGTCCTCCTTAACCCATACCACAATCATATTCTTTACACTACAAATAATATATAATACCTATCTTGATAGAAATATAATGCCTGTCTTCAGAAAAGGCAATTGCATTTTTTAAATTTATCGAATCAATAAAGTTGTTTTTCAACATGACTATAAAATAAAATGCTTAAATTTAAATGGAAATTTTCTATAGCATCTTAGTCCACTTGGGCTACTAGAAGAATAATACTGTAAAGTAGACAGCTTATAAACAACACTTATACTTCACAGTTTTGGAGGCTGGAAAGTTCCAGTTTAAGGTGCTGACAGATTTGGTGTCTGGTAAGGGCCTGCTTTCTCATAGATTGCACCATCTTCCTATGTCCTCAAATGGTGAATTAGGATAGCATATTTCCTCAGACCTCTTTATAAAGGCACTAATCCCATTCATAATGGCTCTACTTTTATCATCGAATCACCTCCCAAAAGGCCCACTTCCTAATGCCATCACCTTGAGGGTTAGTATTTCAACATGTGAATTTTGAAAAAAGTAAAACATTCAGGCTATTGCACATATTATCTGACTAAAGTAGAATTTGGCAATATTTTCATTTCTAGGAAGCTGAGCATGCTATTGGTTGGTAAGGACTATGTAGGCAATTGAAACCACTGTACTTATTCTGGTGTCCTGCTGCCATATATTTGAAAAGTTGATAAACTCTGAGTTCAAGTCTGTATGTTGTTCACTAGTTGAATTTATCCTAGTTTTTGAACATGTATCTAACATGCTACGTAAGTGTCCTGAAACAAGAATATATCTTTTAGCATAATGTTACTTCTAACTTTTCTATTTTTAGATATTGAAATATCATTCTTTCCATATTTTATAGAATTTCAAAGGGCAGTTATTTCCTTCCAAAATGTGTTATAGCAATGTCCACTTTCCTCTTTGACAGCTAGAGAGCCTGGAAGTCATCACTCTCAACCCACAACAAGAAAAAAGCTGAAAAAATTCAACATCGGCAATTCTTAAATACATTAAATCATCAAGGTTTGAGCAAACCAATTCTGAAAAACTGCAGATAGATAGGCAAAAAAGAGAATTACAAATTACCAAGAGCAGAAGCTGCTAGAGACAGTAACTACAGGCATACCTCATTTTATTGCACTTCATATTATTGTGTGTTGCAGATACTGTGCTTTTTACAAATTAAAAGTTTGTGGGGCCGGGCACAGTGGCTCACGCCTGCTATCCCAGCACTTTGGGAGGCCAAGGCGGGCAGATCACGAGGTCAGGAGATCGAGACTATCCTGGCTAACACCGTGAAACCCCGTCTCTACTAAAAATACAAAAAATTAGCCGGGCAAGGTGGCACACGCCTGTAGTCCCAGCTATTCGGAAGGCTGAGGCCAGGAGAATGGTGTGAACCCGGGAGGTGGAGCTTGCAGTGAGCCGAGATCGCACCACTGCACTCCAGCCTGGGCAGCAGAGCAAGACTCTGTCTCAAAAAAAAAAAAAAAAAAAAAGTTTGTGGGTATTCTGCCTGAGTCAAGCAAGTCTATTGGTGCAATTTTTCCAACATGTGCTCACTGTGTCTTTTTGTCATATTTTGGTAATTCTCACATTATTTCAAACTATTATTATTATTATCTGTTGTGGTGATCTGTAATCAGTGATTTTTGATGTTAATATTTCAACTGTAATCACCAAGTAAGACAAATACTTTAATTGATAAATATTTTTGTGTTCTGATTGCTCCACCAATTGGTCATTCCCTTGTCTCTCTGCTTCTCATTGGGCATCCCTAATTCCCTGAGACACTCTGCTTCTCATTGGGCATCCCTAATTCCCTGAGACACAACAATATTAAAATAAGTCAACTGACTTTTATCCAAAAGACAGGCAACAAGAAATACTAGTGAGGATGTGGAGGAAAGGAAACCCTCGTATATTGTTGGTGGAAATGTAAATTAGTACAACCACTATGGAGAACAGTTTGGAGGTTTCTCAAAAAAACTAAAAATAGAGCTACCATGTGACCCAGGAATCACACTGCTGAGTATATACCCAAAATAACAGAAATCAGTATATCAAAGAGATACCTACACTCCCATGTTTACTGCAGCACTATTCACAATAGTGAAGATTTGGAAGCAACCTAAGTGTCCATGAACAAATGAATGTCCATGAACAGGAGAATTTAGTACCTATACACAATTAAGTACTATTTAGCCACAAAAAAGTATGAGATCCTGTTATTTGCAACAATGTGGATGGAGTTGGAGATCATTATGTTTAGTGAAATAAACCAGGCACAGAAAGACAAACTTCGCAAGTTCTTACTTATTTGTGGAAGCTAAAATAAAACAATGGAACTCATGGACAGAGAGAGTAGAAGGAAGGCTACCATAGGCTGAGAAGGGTAGTTGAGGGGAGCAGTGGAAGAAAAGTGGGGATAGCTAATGGGTACAAAAATACTTAGAAAGAAAGAATAAGAACTAGTATTTGATAGCACAGCAGAGTGACTATAGTCAATAACAATTTAATTATACATTTTAAAATAACGAGTGTAATAGGATTATTTGTAACATAAAGGATAAAAGCTTGACATGATGGATACCCCATTTACCCTAATGTGATTATTACACATTGCATGCTTGTATCAAAATATCTCATGTACCCTATAAATATATACACTGCTATGAACCCACAAAAATTAAAAATTAACATTTAAAAATGGCCAATTGATAACTCTTCAATGATTTTTTGGTGTTCAAGTAAAAAAAAGAAAGAGTCACAGATCTCACTTTAGCTCAAAAGCTAGAAATTATTAAGCTTAGTGAGGAAGACATGTTGAAAGCCAAGATAGGCCAAAGTTAGGCCTCTTGTGCAAAATGGTTAGCCAAGCTGGAAATGCAAAGGAAAAGTTCTTGAAGGAAATTAAAAGTGAGATTCCAGTGAACACACACAAATAACAAGAAAGCAAACAGTCCTATTGTGGAAATGGAGAAAAAACTGAGTGGCCTGGATAGACAATCAAACCAACCACCACATTCTTTTTAACCAAAGCCTAATCCAGAGAAATGCCCTAACTCTCTTTAATTCTAGAAGCCCGAGAGAGGTGAGGCATCAGCAGAAGGAAAGTTGGTAGCTATCTGAGGTTGGTTCATGAGGTTTAAAGAAAGAAGCTGATGTAGGATTTCTGCTCCTTAGCTCAGCTAGGTCTGGGTTCTTGTCTCATGACCAGGAAAAATTAGGCACATGGACACCAGAGGGTGAGTGGAGCGTAATCTATTAAGCAAAAGGAAGCTCTCAAGCAAAAAGAGGGTCTTGAAAGTAAGTTTCTGGTTGCCCCCCTTCACAGTTGAATGCTAGGGTTTAAGGCACAAATTCCTAGTGGCTCCACCCCATCCTTCCAGTGTGCATGTGGGCCCTTAGACTGAGCTGCTCCAGGTTGATTTATTTCCTTTACTCTGTATGTGTAAAGAAACAAAATGTTTCACTATGGGCATTTTTAGGCAAGACTCCTGTGCAAGTTCCCTTATCTGTATAAAATATCTGCTGTAAGCACTTGTCTGGTGGGTCAGAGGTTCTCAGGGACCTTTCCCTTACTGTAGGCCTAAAGCAAGCTAACTAACTCCTTTAAAGCCATCTCTATAGCATAAAAGTACAAAGTGAAGCAGCAAATGCTGATGTAGAAGATACAGCAGGTTATCCAGAATATCTAGGTAAGATTATTGATAAAGATGGCTATACTAAATAAAAGATATTAAATGTAAAGGAAGTAGCCTAATATTGGAAAAAGATGCAATCTAGGACTTTTAGAGCTGAGGATGAGAAATCAATGCTAGCTTCAAAGCTTTAAAAATCAAGCTGAATCTCTTGTTAGTGACTAATGTAGCTGTGACTTAAGTTGAAACGAATGACCCTTTGCCATTCCAAACATCCTAGGCCCCTTAAGAATTATGTTGTGCTATTTTTTTGTTTGTGCTCTATAAATGAATGGAACAAGAAGGCATGGATATGAGCATATTTATATGTTTAGCATGGTTAACTGGATGTTTTAAACTCATCATTGAGACATACTGCTCAGAAAAATATTCCTTTCAAAATATTACTGCTCATTGACAAAGCACATAATCACTCAAGAGCTCTGATGGAACTGTACCAGAAGATCCACGTTATTTTTATGCCTGCTAACACAACATCTATTTGGTAGCCCATGGCTCAAGAAATAATTTTCACCAGGTGCAGTGGCTCACACTCAGCACTTTGGGAGGCCGAGGTGGGTGGATCACCTGAGGTCAGGAGTTCAAGACCAGCCTGGCCATTATGGTGAAACCCCATCCCTACTAAAAATACAAAAATTAGCTGAGCGTAGTGTCGGGCACCTGTAATACCAGCTGCTCAGGAGGTTGAGGCAGAAGAGTCACTTAAACCTGGGAGGCAGAGGTTGCAGTGAGCCAAGATCACGCCATTGCACTCCAGCCTGGGCATCAGAGTAAGACTCCGTCTCAAAAATAAATAAATAATTTTGACTTTCAAGTCTTATTATTTAAGAAATATGATTGTAAGGCTATAGCTGCCATAAATAGTGATTCCTCTAATGGATCTAGGCAAAGTAAACATAAAGCCTTCTGGAAAGGATGCATCAGCCTAGATGGCATTAAGAGGATCTGTGATTCATGAAATGAGGTAGAAATATCAATGTTAACAGGAGGCTGGAAGAAGCTGAATCCAACCTCCTGGAATGACTGTGATGGTTGCGAATCTTCAGTGGATTAAGGAACTGCAGATGCAATAAGAATAGCAAGAGAACTACAATAAAAATTGGAGCCTGAAGACGTTTGCTAAATTGCTGAGATCACATAAGAAAATGTTTATGGATGAGCAATTGCTTCTTAAAGATGAGCAAAGAAAAGTGGTTTGCTGAGATAGAAGCTACTGCTGGTGAAGATGCTGTGAAAATTGTTGAAATGACAAGAAATAGTTAAGAATGTTACATAAACTTGATTGATAAAGTAGCAGCAGGATTGAAGAAAATCGACTCCCATTTGGAAAGCAGTCCTACTGTTGGTAAAAGACTACCAAACACCATTGCATGCTACAGAGAAATAAAAAAAGAGACAATCAATACAGCAAACTTCATTGTTGTCTCATTTTAAGAAATTGCCACAGCTACCCAAAGGTTCAGCAACCACCACTCTTCAGTCAGCAGCCATCAATATCAAAATAAAACTATCTGCTACCAAATATATATATATATATACGAGATTTTCTGGAGGCTCTGATGATTCTCAGCATTTTTAGCAATTATTTTTTAACTAATGAATATACATTATGTTTTAGACATTACGTTATCGCAAACTTAATAGACAGTAGTATAAACATTTATATACATTGGGGAAACCAAAAAGTTTGTGTAGCTACTTTTTTGAAATATTCGATTTATTGTGGTGGTCTGGATCTCAACTCACAATATCTGTGTGGTATGCTTCTACTAGCAAAACTAGTAGAAATACTTAAATGTCATTGAAAAATTGGTGGAGGTGAGTGTGAAGTGTTGGAGAGTTAAAAATTCCATAGTGCTGCAACTTAGGTAAGTACTCATATTCTCATGAGTTTTATCTCCAGAGGCTCTACCAAGTTTTCAAAGTGAAGAACACACAGAAAACAATAAAGTTGGTTTTCAGGCTAAGGGAGGGAAAAAAAAAAACTGTTTTGAAATACACCAGGAGAAAAGCAACTATTTTGAAATATGTCCAAATATTGTGTTTGCCATAACAGAGTTCTGCCCTCCAAGAAAATGACTTTTCTAGAGCCCTAGTATACATACAGGAAGGACAATTAGACAATGCTACTCCTCTAGCCTTCTGTTTTCTCATAAGGGAAGAAAATAAGAAGGCTAAGAATTTTTTTTGGAAGGTTACTGCCCAGGGACTCTAACATAACAAAAAAGGGAGATTAAATCATAAGATTGTAGAACATATCTCCTTCCCAATTTACTACCACATAAATTGGGCATCAATAAAATAACACTGGGTTACAACTGAGAGAGCTGCAAGACATAGACTGTATTTAAGGAGTTTCTAGGGAAACTTAGAGAAAACAGAGAAGACAAAACAAGGATGCTAGAGGAATTTTAAGCCTATGACATATATAGCAATAGTAAACATTAAAAACAGCCTAATTTCTAGATAAATACACATAAAATCTCACCCCAAATGCCTGTCTAATTCAGTTCATATTATCTGATACATGTCTGACTTTAATTTTAAAAAATGCAAAACTTGCTCAAAGTCAAGAAAAAGCACAGTATGAAGAAACAAATTAAACTCAGATATGGTAGAAATTTTGGAATTATCAGAGAAACTAAACTATAATTGATAAATTAAAAGCTCTAGTAGAAAAAGAAGTAGTCAACATTCAGGACCAGATGGGTAATTAGAGCAAAGAGATGGAAACAGAAAGTAAGAATCAAATAGAAGCACTAGAAATAAAAAACGTGGTAACAAAATGAAAAATGAGTTTCATGGGCTTATAAATTTACTGAATACAGCAAAGTAAAGAATCAGTGCCATAGAAAACATGTCCATAGAAACTTCAAAAACTGAAATGCAAAGGAAAAAAGAAAAATTAAGATCATTTAAGAATTGTGTGCCAATTGCAAAATGTGTAGTATATGTATAATGGGAATAACAGAAGGAGAAAGAGCAAAGAGAGAGAAGAAATATTGTCTGAGAATTTTCACAATTAATGTAGGAAACCAAACCATACATTCAGGAAGCTCAGGTGATACAATACAGAATAAATTTTTAAAAACTTAATACGCATATCATATCTAAACTGCAAAAAAAGGACAAAAACACAATTTTGAAGGAAGCAAGAGGGAAATAAAAAACCTACCTACAGAAGAACAAGGAAAATAATTATATAAGACTTCTCTTCCAAAATCATACAAACAAGAAGATAGAGTGAAATATTTAAAGTGTTGGGGAAAAAAATCCCTCCTACCTAGAAATCTCCAGTCAATAAAATTATCCTTCATAGATGAAAATAAAATAGAGATTTTCCAAACCAAAACTAGGGAAAATTGTTGCCAAGAGACCTTCCTTAAAGAAACACTGAAAGAAGTTCTTCTGAGAGAATAAAAATGATATTAGACAGAAATTGAATCTACACAAAGAAATAATAAAAGTAAAAGAAAATATTTTATCTTTATATTTTTAATTGATCTAATAGACAGCAGTTTGAAGTAATAATATGAACACTGTATTCAGTCATGAAAATTTACAGATAAGTGAAATTAAATACAGCAATGTCATAAGGGATGGGAGGATTAATAATATTCTGTTGTGAGGTAATTTTATTAGTTGTAAATATGTATTGCAAATCTTATACACAAACTAAATTTTAAAAAGTATGTGTAAAATTGATATGCTAAAAGAGGAGAGGAAGTGGAATCATATAAAATGCCTAATTAAAACCACAAAGGGCAAAATAACAGGAAAGATTTAAGAAAAAACAAAGAACTAGATCAACAAGTAGAAAACAATATCAAACATAGTAGATATTAATCTAACTGTATCAATAGTCACTTTAAGTAAGAATGGTATAAATACACCAATTAAAAGACATAGACTGAGAGAATAAATAAAAAACAAGACCCAACCGTATGTTGTCTGTAAGAAACTCACTTTATTATAAAAACAAGGATAGATTAAGTGTGAAAGAATGGAGAAAGGTAGAGAACGTTAACAGTAACCCAAAGAAAGCCAGAATAGCTACATTAATTTCAGAAAAAGTAGACATAAAAATAAGAAACTTATCAGAAACAAAGCAGGACATTATATAATGATAAAGAGATGTATTCTCCAAGAAGACATAACAATTATTAAAGTGTATGTACCTAGCATGAGAGCATCAAAATATGTGAACCCAAAACTGATAGAACTGCAAAGAGAAATAGACAAATTATTATTATAGTTGGAAAATAAAACACACCTCTGTCAGTAATGGACAGGATCAGCAGGAAAAAATCAGTAAGGATACACAATCATGCGCTGATAATGATGTTTTGGTCAGTGATGATCTGCATATACTATGGTGGCCCTAAATGTTATAATAAAATAATTTTATTGTACTTTTTCAATGTTTAGATATGTTTAGGTACACAAACATGTACAATTGTGTTACAATTGCCTAGAGTATTCAGTATACAAACAAGCTGTACAAGTTTGTAGCCTAGGCGCAAAAGGCTATATTATATACACTAGGTATGTACTTGGCTTTTACCATTTAGGTTTGTACACTCTATGATGTTTGCAATACAATGAAATCACCTAATGATGTATTTCTCAGAACATATCCTCATTGTTAAGTTACACATGACTATAGTTGAACTGAGCAGCAGGACCAATCAATTGCATATCATTGACATTTACAAAATCATTCAACAGCAGTAGAACACACATTCTTCTCAATACCACAAGGAATATTCATCAAGATAGGCCGCATTCTGGGCCATAAAGGCACTTTTACAAAATTAAAAGAATAAAAGTCATACAAACTATGGTCCTAGACTACAGTGCAAATAAACTAGAAATCAATAACAGAGAGATAGCTGGAAAAACCTCAAATACATAGAGATTAAATAACATACTTTGAAATAACACATGGGTCAAAGAAGTCCCAAAATAAATTTTAAAATATTTTGAGCTAAAAGAAAATTAAAATATAACTTACTAAAATTTGTGGAATGCAGCAAAAGCAGTGCTTAAAGGAAAATTTAATCATTAAATACATGTACTAAGGGAAAACAAAGAAGATCTAAAATCAATTATCTAAGCTTCCATTTTACCATACAAGAGAAAGAGCAGTATTACACTCAAGAAAGGAGAAAGGAATTAGAAACAATATGACAAAAATCTATGAAAGGGAAATCAGGAAATCAATAGAAACATGTAGTAAAATCATATAATTTGAAATCAGATAGTGTGATGTCTCCAGCTTTGTTCTTCCTTCTCCAATAGCCAAAGCTACTTGGAGTCTTGTTGTTTCATATAAATTTCAGGATTTTTTTTTCCTTTTTCTGTGGAAAACATCATTAGAATTTTGTTAGTTATTATGTTGAATCTTTAGATCACTTTGGGATATACATATATATATAATATTGATAATATAATATATTTCATATAATGTATATATAATATACAATATCCCATGCTCATGAATTGGAAGAATTAATATATGCTTTGTACTGACTGGATCTTGTAGGAAAAGCTTTCAGTTTTTCATCATTGATTATGATGTTGCCTGTGAGCTTTTTATAAATGGCCTTTACTCTCCTGAGATAATTTTCTTCTGTATCTATTTTGTTGAGGGTTTTTATCACTAGTGAATGTTAATTTTCTTCAGGATTTTTCTGCATCTATTAAGAAAATATGTTTTTCAATTTTTCATTTTGTTAATGTGGTATATCACCTTTACTGATTTACATGTGTTGAACCATCTTTATATCTAGCATGTAAATCCCAATTGGCCATGGTGTATATTCTTTTTTTATGCATGTTGAATTCAGTATTCTAGTATTTTATTGAGTAATTTTGCATCATTGTTTACCAGAGTCATTATTCTGTAGTTGCTTTTCTGGTGATGTATTTTTCCAGCTTTAGAAACAGAGTGGTGCTGGCCATATCAAAAGGGTTTGGAAACGCTCTCTCTTCTTTTCTGTTTTGGAAGAATTGAGTAATGATTAGTATTAATTCCTTTTTAATGTTTGGTGAAACTCACCAGATAAAGCCAACTGATCTTAGGCTTTAATTTTTGGGAACTTTTTGATTACTAATACGATATCCTTATTTGTTATTTATAGGTTATATAGTTCTAAGAATTTATTCATTTCTTCTGGGTTATCCAGTTTGTTAGTGTATAGTTGTCCATAAAAGTTTCTTATGTTTTTTTAATATCTGAGGCATTGTCACAATGTCTTCTTATTTATTTCTTATTTTGTTATTTGAGTCCTCTACTAGTCTAGTTTAGGATTTGTCAATTCTGGTTGTTTTTTTTTTTTCAAAAAAATTCATCTCGGTTTTGTTGATTTTTTTCATTGTTTCTCTATACTCTATTTGATTTATTTCTGTCCTAATATTTATTATTTTCTTCTGTCTGGTACCTCTGGGCTTAGTTTGTTCTTTTTCTAATTTCTTGAAGTGTAAATTCAGATCGAGACTTTTTAATTTAAATGAAGGTATTTATTGCTATAAAATTTCCTCTTAATGTTGCTACTAATACGTCATTTAAGTATTGATATGTTGTATCTTAGTTTTTATTTTTCTCTAGATATTTTTAAAATTTCCTCTTGATTTCCTCTTTGACCCAGTGGTTATTTAGGAAAATATTATTCAGTTTCCATGTACTGGTGAATTGTTCCATTTTCTAGCTGTTATTGATTTGTCATTTCATTCATTAAGATTTGAAAAGATACTTGAAATAATTGTAATCTTTTAAAATTATTTGTTAAGATTTGTTTCATGATCCAACATGTGATCTACCCTAGAGAATGTTATGTGCACATTTGAGAAGAAATCTATTCTTCTGCTCATGGTTGAGAATTTCTAAATATTTCTGTTACAGCCATTTTATCTACCGCGTTGCTAAAACCCACTTTCCATACTGATTTTCTGTATAGATGTTCTATACACTTTCTGGGTCTATTTTAGAGTGTTTATGTATTTCTATTTGTTACATCTTCCTCATGAATTGACATTTTTGTTATTATATAATGACTTTCTTCATTTCTAAATGTAGATTTTTTTTAACTCAAAGTCTATTTTGTTTGATATAAGTTTACCCAACTCTGCTTTATTTTGGGTACCATTTAAATAAAATATCTTTCTCCATATCTTTACTTTCAGTTTATATGTGCTTAAATTTTAAGTACTTCTTCTGTAGACAGCAAATTATTGGTTTTTGTTTGTTTTTTGCTTTATTTTGTTTTGTTTATTTCTCTGTGTGTATTTACTCCATCAGCCACTCTAAGTTTTTTGATTGGGGAATAATCCATTTACAAAGCTAGGTTTTTGAAGAGATCAAGAAAATTAACCTCTAGTTTAGCTAAGCAAGAAAACAAGAGACAAAAACATATTCTTAATATCGTAAAATAAAGCAAGGCTATCAGTACTGATTCTATGAGCATTAAAAGTGTGATAAGAGAATATTATGAAAAAATGTATTCTTAAAAATCGAATAACTTACATAAAATGGACCGACGTCTTAAAAGCCATACTCCACTGAAAATCATACTAGGAGAAATGATTATATACATAGGCTTGTTTCTAAAATAAATTGGCCAATACGAAAATGCAAAACTACAAAAAAAATTGAAATGATCAGTTGTTGGCAGGTGTTTGAGGAAGTGGGAAGTAGAGGAAAGGATAAATAGGTGAAGCACAGGGAATTTTACAGAGGTGAAACTATTCTGTATGATACTGTAGTGATGGATGCAGGACATTATGCATTTGCAAAACCCACAGAACTGAATAACACAAAAAGTGAACCCTAATGTAAGCAATAGACTTGTTATTGGCAATGTACCAATGTTAGCTCACACATGTGAAAAATGTACCACACTAATTTGAGATGTTAGTAATTGGGGAAACTTTAAGCAGGGAAGATGTATATCAGAACTATTTGTATCATCTGCTCAACCTTTCTGTAACTCTAAAAATACTCTGAAAATTGTTCTATTAATATTTTTTAAATGTATTATAATATGCCTCCTGTCTATAAAAAGTTTGTAATTTGTTTAAGAAAATACCTCAGGGACTATGCTAACGTAAGCCTGTGGAGACAGAAGAAATGTATGCACAATAATAGAGATTCACTTATAGAAATTCAGTACTTTAACCTGCTTGATCAAGTAATTTTTTCTGCAAAAATGCAATACAATTAAAACATTTAAGATGCAAATTTGATTTATGAAAATCTTCCCAATTAGGGGCAAGAGAAAGAAACCGTGTCAAATAGCCATTATTGTGAGAAGCCTGGCTACTCCCATTTTCTCCCTAACTCCCTTCAAATATTTGATGAAGTGGGAGTTATTTAATCTTCTGTTTAGTAAAATAGAAGATTAAAAATTTTCTGTTGAAAAGTAAAGGGAAATAAAATCCAAATTAACATTTTGGCACTAATGAAAGCTCTAATTTTTAATTCACTATTAAAAGCTTAAAAATTAAAAATACTTTTCTCTCATTTTTATTGAATTAAATATTGTTTCAATGATGAAGCAAAGGGATTTTAACATGTACATTCATGAGATGTCATTTCTATTTTCTCAGTGTCATAATAGTCACATAATATGATTATGACATTTTATTTTGATTAGATAAAAACATCAATCAACTTTTTAATGTGTTGTTTCTCAATTCCTTAAATAATCTGGTTATCCTTTACAGCAGGGGTCCCCAACCTTTGAGCCACACACCAGTATCAGTCTGTGGCCTGTTGGCAACCAGGTTGCACAGCAGGAGGTGAGTGGTGGGTGAGTGAGCATTACCACCTGAACTCTGCCTCCTGTCAGATCAACTTGGCCTCAGAATCTCATAGGAGCACGGACCCTATTGTGAACTCTGCATGTGAGGGATGTAGGTGGTGCTCTCTCTTTGAGAATCTAACTAATGCCTAATAATCTGAGATGGAACAGTTTCATCCTGAAACCATCATCCCCAGCAGCCTCCACCATCACTGCCCCACATGTGGAAAAACTGTCTTCCACAAAATTGATCCCTGGTGCCAAAAAGGTTGGGGACCACCGCTGCTTAACAGGCTATATAGTAAGTATTAAATATGACAACATATTCATGATAAAGTGGTTATTAGGCACAGTCCTCAATATCACATGTATTTGCAAGATGTGAGACTGACTTAAAGCAAGAAACAGTTTTATATTCTGAATATGACTGTGTATTTTGTTGCTTCCTAGTGAGAATTCCAACAGAAGATATAATTCAACCTAGAAAAGATTGAGTTAATGAATGCTAGAGAAACAAATTAAACTTCTGCCAGACATTGATGGGTTGTGAATTTGTTTTAATTTCTAAGGAAAGAAATGCTGGTGTCATTGTGAACAGCTCAATAAAGATGTGAACTTAATATTTAACAATAGCTAAACAAGATGTTTATTTGAATTTTGAAAGGCAGAAAGTATATGACACGTAAGAACATACAATTATATAAAGAGAATAGCTAATAGTAATGTTTTAGTGATTGTATTTATTATTACATATTTTCTTCATCAGAATTTCATCAATTTTACATTCATTAGATGTACACTGAAAACTTACTTATAAACTAGAAAAACTAGTCAGAAATAGTTCATACAAGAGATAGTTTTTGAGCCTTAATAGTGTAGCAGCAGATGACAGTCAATTGTATTAAAAACATTTAAGGAAAAAGGAGCAACACCAGCAAAATCTTAGGTATTTAAAAGACTGTCATATTTGGAAGATAACAAGTTGCTTCATAGAGTTTCATAGAGTTTCTCTTTGTGTTACCCCAAAATAGACACAGTCAAATCACAGATTTCTCAAATTCCATGAAAGTGTTTTAAATTACATAAAGACACAAATAAAAATAATGTATTTTAAGAGCTCATTGGACTGTAGGTATTGTGCTAAGCACATGGCATACCTTTAAGATAACTATATAAAGTAGATATTGTCTCTTTATTTAATGAGAAAACTAAGAAATAAAAATCATAATTTTCACAAAACCAAAGAGAGTTGATAATTATTAGCATGGCAGGAATTAAATCCAGTGTTTAACGCTAAAGGATTATATATAATGTGCCTAAAAGTTGAAAAGATACCAACAACGCCACTTGTCTCATGCACTTAGCAAGATCTCATTGTGCATTATCTATGAACAAAGCTCTGCTTTACTAGCATTAAGGAAAATATCTATGACTCAGTAGTAGATTCTTTCCCCAGGAAGCATATTTGCTCTTCACTTTGTATATTTGTTTGTATTTTAATTTTTCATTCTCTTATATTTCTGGAGTAATATCATATTCTCTAACTTCTTAAGACTTGTCATTAATATACATTTTTTTCTAATTTTTGTATTTAAGGTTATATATTCCCCTTTAAGCCCTATTTTAGCCATATCCCAATATCCCACAAGGTTTTTTTTATCATTCAGCTCAAAATAATTATCATTATTACTTGTATTTTTTAATCAATGGCTTATATGGCAAAGTATCTCATAATTGCCAATGACATATGGGCTTTTTTTAGTTTTTTTTTTTAACTTATTTCTAGTTGCATTTTACTGTGGTCGGAAATGATACATTGCATAATATATGTCTTTGAAATTCATTGATATTTGACTTATGTATGAAGATAGGTTATTTTAAAATAGTTTATACTAATAAACTCTATAGTTTGGCTGCTGGTATTCTAAATACAAAAATTATCTCAGGTTTGTTAATTCTTTTTTTTCAAATCTTCCATATGCTTACTGATTTTTTTGTTTGCTGGATCAATCAATTACTGATAAAGTTAGGTTGAACTTTCTCACTATAATTCTAGATGTTTTTATCAGTCAGTTAAAAGTAAATTATTAGGAAATATCCCTGCTCAATTCTAGTAAAGTCTTTTAATATAAACTTTATTTTCTTTCACTTTGACACAATGTATTGGTGTTTGCATAATACATATTATTTCTTTTGTTACTTTCGGCCTTCTGAATCCTTACGTTTTACATGTATGAAGTCTATTTTTAAAGAACATGGTATCCTATCTAACAGAAACTCACTTTATCTGTAACAGCACACATAGACTTACAGTGTAGGGATGAAAAAAGAAATTCCATTCAATGTAAACAAAAAAGAGCAAGAGTAGCTATACTGATATCAGGTAAAACAGATTTCAACTCAAAAACTTAAAAAAAAAACAAATTAAGTTATTATGTAATGATAAAGAGGTCAGTTCAGCAAAAGAATACACCAATTACAAATATATATTCACTCAACACTGGAACACCCAAATATATGTAGCACATTTTAATGCGTCTAAAGAGAGAGATAAACTACAATACTGTCATAATAAGCAACTTCAATGTCCCACTTTCAGCAATGGACAGATCATTTAGGTAGCAAATCCATCAAGAAACATCAGAGTTAAACTACATTCTGGATCAAATAGACCTAACTGACATTTACAGAACATTTCACCCAACTGCTGCAAAATGCACATTATTTTTATCAGCACATAGAACATTCTCCTGGATAGACTATATGTTAGGTCACAAAACAAGCCTCAAAAAACCCAAAATTCGATTTCTACCAAGATTCAACCATGAATAAATAGAAAACCTGAATAGACCATATTGAGTTAAAAGATGATAGCAGTTATGAAATGGTCTCCCATCAAAAAAAAAAAAAAAAAAAAAGTTGAGAACCTGATGGCTTCCTTGCTGAATTCTGCCAAACATTTAAAGAACTAGTACCATTTCTACTCAAACTATTTCAAAAAATTGAAGAGGAGAAAATGCCTCCAACTCACTCTATGAGACCAGTATTATTCTGACAGCCAAATCATACAAGAGAACAACATCAACAACAAAAGAAAGATGCATGCCAATAGAAGAGATCACTCACCATGACCAAGTGCTACTCATTCCAGGAATGCAGGGATGCAAGAATGGTTCAAAATACACACATTAATAACCATGATACATTACATTAATGCGATCGAGGACAAAACCATAGAATTATTTTCAGTAATAATTTAAAAGTCATTGATAAACATCCCTTCATGATAAAAACTATCAACAAAATGGTTTTATAAGGAAATAAGGAATATACTTTTTAAAAAATAAAGGTCATATATATCACAAACCCACAGCCAATATAATATGGAACAGGGAAATATTGAAAGCCTGCCCTCTAGGATTGGGAATAAGATAAGGATTTTACCACTTTCACCATTTTTATTCAACATAAAACTGAAAGTGATAGCCAGAGAAATTAAGCAAAAGACAGAAATAAACGGCATCTAAATTGTAAAATAAGAAGTCAAATTGCCTTTGCTTATAGAGAATATGATCTTATATAGAAAACTTAAAGAATTCACCAAAAAATGGTATAAATGATAAAATTGTGATGTTTCTTGATGGATTTGCTTGTCTCATGCACTTGATGGATTTGCTTGTCTCAAGCACTTAGCAAGATCTCATTGTGCATTATCTATGAACAAAGCTCTGCTTTACTAGCATTAAGGAAGATATCTATGACCCAATAGTAGATTCTTTCCCCAGGAAGCATATTTGCTCTTCATTTTGTATATTTGTCATTGACCTGGGCAAAATTTTTTTTGGGTAAGACCTCAAAAGCACAAGTAACTGAAGCAAGAATACACAAATAGAATTATATTAAACTAAAAAGCTTCTGGACCACAGAAGAAATAATCAACAGAGTGAAGAGACACTCTACACAATGGGAGGAATTGTTTGAAAACTATCCATTTGATAAGAGATTAGAAACCAGAATATAAAAGAACTCAAGCAACTCAACAGCAAAAAACAAATAATGTGATTTTTTTAAATGACAAATCATCACAATAGGCATTACCTAACAAAGACATACAAATGACCGACAGGTATGTGAAAAATATGCTCATTATTAATCATTAGGATAATGCAAATCAAAACCACGATGAGATTGCACCTCACCCCAATCAGAATGACAAGTATCAAAAAGACAAAAAGTAACAAATGCTGGCAAGGATGCAGAGAAAGGGAAATTCTTATAAACATTATGGAAAACATTATGGAGGTTCTTGAAAAAACTAAAAATGGAACTACCATATGATCCAGTAATCTCATTACTGGGTATATAACCAGAAGAAAGGAAATCTGTATGTCGAAGAGACTTGTCTTTAGGTGTGACATATCTAGAAACATTTATACCCAGAGACTATAAATACATGTGATATGTTGGAAAAAATTAAGTACATAATACCAGACAATGCAATATGAAAAAGAAGGCAGTAAGTAAAACCTAAGTTGAGGAGACTGGGCTGTACCTGATGTACATTCATAAACTCATAGAATACTTCCCTCTACAGAAAAAAAATCTGTGAAATACTATGAGTGATGTAAACACTATTTAATGATTTTGGACTTGTAGACTCAATTTTTTAAAAGTGCATGTTTTCTTATATTTATGAAACACTTGTAAGTATTATCAACCTTGACAACATTAAAGTAAAACTAGAGGTGACAGGAGATGAGAAGATAAAGTGGGAAGTCAAAGGACGATGTGTTTGATTAAGGACAATATTTAGGGCAGTATTTTGAAACATCTTTACATTATAAAATAAAAAAGTATCTATACCATTAAAACTGGATTAATGGATGAGGCTGCTATTCACTGCTGGAGGCACTCTCTCTGTGGACTCTGGCTACCCAAGGCCTGATCTTGCAGAAAGCCTACACACACCATTCATGGCACACTGGCTGTTAAGTTCTACTTAATTTATGGGTGTAATAGAGGCTTTCAAAATGGTTATATACAAGAGAATGGAAGAGTTGAGTGATGTTAACCTTCATCTATCAGATTATTTTAACCCTCCCCTATCAGAACAGGAAACCAGAACTTGTCATCAAATAGTTTAAGCATATCATTTAAACTCAAAATATGGACATAAAAATTGAAAACAATATCGAAAGGACTCAAAAATAAAAATAGCGAGATGTTTTTGCTTTTGAGAAGTAGTAATGAAGAGAGGCCTATAATTTTCATTAAAAGCTCTTCTACGCTCCTTATGATTTTTTAATCCTATATACACATAACTTTCTGACTAAACAATTACCTGTTAGATAAAATAACATTTTGAGGTATGTACAATATTAGGTAAAAAATAATAACTCTAAAAAGGGTATACATAAAATGTGGAAAAACACAGTAATTACTTTGTTGCCAAAACAAACTCTTTAAAGTAAAAATGTAAAATCTTAGGAACATATATTAATTCAGGCTTTTCTGGGAACTGGGACAAAATGCTGTAGAAAGTACACAGAATGTGTAACTGATATTCCTTGGAGCAGAACAAAACCCCTGACTTTCAGATGTTGCGAGAGAAGTAAATAACAACTTCCCCCATTCAGCTTCAAAGCCTTCCATGGAAACACTGAAAATAAAAAAAAGAAAAGAAACAACCAAACAAAACTCCTAGATCCTCATCTTTCATCCTCTATCTCCCCAGCAAAAAAAAAAAAAAAAAAAAAAGTATCTCAAAAGGCAGATAATCACAGTTCTTAACATCTTACTAACACGTTAATGATGATGTAAGAAAACCTTTTTCTATCTCTTTCCTGTAGGAGGGATTTATCTTCAAAAGAAGATAGAAAACAATAGTTCTAATAAACAGCAAAATATTTAATTTCATAAAAATAGGAGTGTTTAGGAAAAATAGAGTGCATATTTTCTACTCTATTGTTTAGACAATAAAGTACAAATCATGATATTTTACTTGCATTCAGATTAATTCTTCCACTTTAAACAGACTAATACTTCAATTATTGGTACATGTTCAGTTAGATATAATTTTTCTTCATTAGAAGCATGAACCATCACCCAAAGTTTTTAAAATATCATTTTCTCAAATAAAAATCATAGACTTAAATGCTAGGAAAAAAATGATGGATGAGAAGTCACCATGAATTCAATAGCATTAGATATTTAAAAAAAAAAAAGAATCAATGTTAGGTAGACTCCAGGGGAAGACAGAAGTTTCCTAACCAAATGGAAAGAGATTATTGAAGATTTCCTTGTTGTCTAATACAGTCTTTATTCACCTAATTATTTTTAAAAACTTTTTGTAGTTCTTCCACATATTCCACATGTAGAGACTTCCACACATTTTAAAAATAACACCAGGGAAATAGAATGTAATAAACTAAGACATACCTAAACTTTTCTGTTTTAGTCAGGGACAAAAATAGAGGACATGATATTATTCTTATTTAAATTACAGCCCAAGAGGTGTTTATTTAGTCTTTTTGTTGTTGTTGTTTTCTCTCTTTTTTATTATATTTTAAGTTTTAGGGTACATGTGTACAAAGTGCAGGTTTGTTACATATGTATACATGTGCCATGTTGGTGTGCTGCACCCATTAACTCGTCATTTAACATTAGGTATATCTCCTAATGCTATCTCTTCCCCCTCCCCCCACCCCTCAGCAGGCCCCGGTGTGTGATGTTCCCCTTCCTGTGTCTTTGTGTTCTCATTGTTCAATTCCCACCTATGAGTGAGAACATGCAGTGTTTGGTTTTGTGTCCTTGTGATAGTTTGCTGAGAATGATGGTTACCAGTTTCATCCATGGCCCTACGAAGGACATAAACTCATCATTTTTTATGGCTGCAGAGTATTCCATGGTGTATATGTGCCACATTTTCTTAATCCAGTCTATCATTGTTGGACATTTGGGTTGGTTCCAAGTCTTTGCTATTGTGAATAGTGTCGCAATAAACATACGTGTGCATGTGTCTTTATAGCAGCACGATTTATAATCCTTTGGGTATATACCCAGTAATGGGATGGCTGGGTCAAATGGTATTTCTAGTTCTAGATCCCTGAGGAATCGCCACACTGACATCCACAAGGGTTGAACTAGTTTACAGTCCCACCAACAGTGTAAGACTGTTCCTATTTCTCCACATCCTCTCCAGCACCTGTTGTTTCCTGACTTTTTAATGATTGCCATTCTAACTGGTGTGAGATGGTATCTCATTGTGGTTTTGATTTGCATTTTTCTGATGGCCAGTGATGATGAGCATTTTTTCATGTGTCTTTTGGCTGCATAAATGTCTTCTTTTGAGAAGTGTCTGTTCATGTCCTTCGCCCACTTTTTGATGGGGTTGTTTTTTTCTTGTAAATTTGTTGGAGTTCATTGTAGCTTCTGGATATTAACCCTTTGTCAGATGAGTAGGTTGCAAAAATTTTCTCCCATTTTGTAGGTTGCGTGTTCACTCTGATGGTAGTTTCTTTTGCCGTGCAGAAGCTGTTTAGTTTAATTTGATTCCATTTGTCAATTTTTGCTTTTGTTGCCATTGCTGTTGGTGTTTTAGACATGAAGTCCTTGCCCATGCCTATGTCCTGAATGGTATTGCCTAGGTTTTCTTCTAGGGTTTTTATGGTTTTAGGTCTAACGTTTAAGTCTTTAATCCATCTTGAATTAATTTTTGTATAAGGTGTAAGGAAGGGATCCAGTTTCAGCTTTCTCCATATGGCTAGCCAGTTTTCCCACCACCATTTATTAAATAGGGAATCCTTTCCCCATTTCTTGTTTTTCTCAGGTTTGTCAAAGATCAGATAGTTGTAGATATGTGGCATTGTTTCTTAGGGCTCTGTTCTGTTCCATTGGTCTATATCTCTGTTTTGGTATGAGTACAATGCTGTTTTGGTTACTGTAGCCTTGTAGTATAGTTTGAAGTCAGGTGGCGTGATGCCTCCAGCTTTGTTCTTTTGGCTTAGGATTGACTTGGCAATGCGGGCTCTATTTTGATTCCATATGAACTTTAAAGTAGTTTTTTCCAATTCTGTGAAGAAAATCATTGGTGGCTTGATGGGGATGGCATTGAATCTATAAATTACCTTGGGCAGTATGGCCATTTTCACAATGTTGATTCTTCTTACCCATGATCATGGAATGTTCTTCCATTTGTTTGTATCCTCTTTTATTTCATTGAGCAGTGGTTTGTAGTTCTTCTTGAAGAGGTCCTTCACATCCCTCATAAGTTGGATTCCTAGGTATATTATTCTCTTTGAAGCAATTGTGAATGGGAGCTCACTCATGATTTGGCTCTCTGTTTGTCTGTTATTGGTGTGTAAGAATGCTTGTGATTTCTGCACATTGATTTTGTATCCTGAGACTTTGCTGAAGTTGTCTATCAGCTTAAGGAGATTTTGGGCTGAGACAATAGGGTTTTCTAGATATACAATCATGTCATCTGCAAACAGGGACAATTTGGCTTCCTCTTTTCCTAATTGAATTCCCTTTATTTCCTTTTCCTGCCTGATTGCCCTGGCCAGAACTTCCAACACTATGTTGAATAGGAGTGGTGAGAGAGGGCATCCCTGTCTTGTGCCAGTTTTCAGAGGGAATGCTTCCAGTTTTTGCCCATTCAGTATGATATTGTCTGTGGGTCTGTCATAGATAGCTCTTATTATTTTGAGATATGTCCCGTCAATACCTAATTTATTGAGAGTTTTTGGCAGGAAGATTTGTTGAATTTGTCAAAGGCCTTTTCTGCATCTATTGAGATAATCATGTGGTTTTTGTCTTTGGTTCTATTTATATGCTGGATTACATTTATTGATTTGCATACGTTGGACCAGCCTTGCATCCCAGGGTGGAAGCCCACTTGATCATGGTGGATAAGTTTTTTGATGTGCTGCTGGATTTGGTTTGCCAGTATTTTATTGAGGATTTTTGCATCAATGTTCATCAGGGATATTGGTCTAAAATCCTCTTTTTTTGTTGTGTCTCTGCCAGGCTTTGGTATCAGGATGATGCTGGCCTCATAAAATGAGTTAGGGAGGATTCCCTCTTTTTCTATTGATTGGAATAGTTTCAGAAGGAATGGTACCAGCTCCTCCTTGTACCTCTGGTAGAATTCGGCTGTGAATCCATCTGGTCCTGGACTTTTTTTGGTTTTAAGCTATTAATTATTGCCTCAATTTCAGAGCCTGTTATTGGTCTATTCAGAGATTCAACTTCTTCCTGGTTTAGTCTTGGGAGGGTGTATGTGTCGAGGAATGTATCCATTTCTTCTGGATTTTCTAGTTTATTTGCGTAGAGGTGTTTATAGTATTCTCCGATGGTAGTTTGTATTTCTGTGGGATCAGTGGTGATATCCTCTTTATAATTTTTATTGCATCTATTTGATTCTTCTCTCTTTTCTTCTTTATTAGTCTTGCTAGCAGTCTATCAATTTTGTTGATCTTTTCAAAAAACCAGCTCCTAGATTCATTGATCTTTTGAAGGGTTTTTTTGTGTCTCTATTTCCTTCAGTTCTGCTCTGATCTTAGTTATTTCTTGCCTTCTGCTAGCTTTTGAATGTGTTTGCTCTTGCTTCTCTAGTTCTTTTAATTTTGATTTTAGGGTGTCAATTTTAGATCTTTCCTGCTTTCTCTTGTGGGCATTTAGTGCTATAAATTTCCCACTAGACACTGCTTTGAATGTGTCCCAGAGATTCTGGTATGTTGCGTCTTTGTTCTCATTGGTTTCAAAGAACATCTTTATTTCTGCCTTCATTTCGTTATGTACCCAGTATTCATTCAGGAGCAGATTGTTCAGGTTCCATGTAGTTGAGCAGTTTTGAGTGGGTTTCTTAGTCCTGAGTTCTAGTTTGATTGCACTGTGGTCTGAGAGACAGTTTGTTAGAATTTCTGTTCTTTTACATTTGCTGAGAAGTGCTTTACTTCCAACTATGTGGTCAGTTTTGGAATAGGTATGGTATGGTGCTGAGAAGAATGTACATTCTGTTGATTTGGGCTGGAGAGTTCTGTAGATGTCTCTTAGGTCCACCTGGTGCAGAGCTGAGTTCAATTCCTGGATATCCTTGTTAACTTTCTGTCTCGTTGATCTGTCTAACGTTGACAGTGGGGTGTTAAAATCTCCCATTATTACTGTGTGGGAGTCTAAGTCTCTTTGTAGGTCTCTAAGGACTTGCTTTATGAATCTGGGTGCTCCTGCATTGGGTGTGTATATATTTAGGATAGTTAGTTCTTCTTGTTGAATTGATCCCTTTACCATTATGTAATGGCCTTCTTTGTCTCTTTTGATCTTTGTTGGTTTAATGTCTGTTTTATCAGAGACTAGGATTGCAACCCCTTCCTTTTTTTGTTTTCCACTTGCTTGGTAGATCTTCCTCCATCCCTTTATTTTGAGCCTATGTGTGTCTCTGCACATGAGATGGGTTTCCTAAATATAGCACACTGATGGGTCTTGACTCTTTATCCAATTTGCTGGTCTGTGTCTTTTAATTGGAGCATTTAGCCCATTTACATTTAAGGTTAATATTGTTATGTGTGAATTTGATCCTGTCATTATGATGTTAGCTGGTGATTTTGCTCGTTAGTTGATGCAGTTTCTTCCTAGCCTCGATGGTCTTTACAATTTGGCATGTTTTTGCAGTGGCTTGTACCAGTTGTTCCTTTCCATGTTTAGTGCTTCCTTCAGGAGCTCTTTTAGGTACCTGCTTTTCTAATAAATGTGATGTACTGTGTAACAGAGCTCTTGTACCTCAATATTTAAATTAGAAAAATAATGTATTTAGATTTTCGTCAAAATAATAATTTGTATTACTATAATTGGCTTTAAGGTGTTATTTAACTCTTTCACATCTTGGCAGAAAAGGAGCATATTTTGTAACTATTTAAAGTAAATGACGTATCAATCCATTCTCACAGTTAATAAAGACACATCCAAGACTGGTTAATTTATAAAGGAAAGAGGTTTAATTAACTCACAGTTCCACATGGCTGCAGGAGCCTCACAATCATGGTGGAAGATGAAGGAGGAGCAAAGTCACGTCTTACAGGAAAAGACAGCTTGGGAAGGTAACACCCCTTTATAAAACCATCATATCTTGTCAGACTTATTCACTATCATGAGAACAGCACAGGAAAGACTTGCCCCCATGATTCAATTACCTTCTACCCGGTCCCTCCTATGACACATGGCAATTATTGCAGCTATAATTCAAGATGAGATTTGGGTGGGAACACAGCCAAACGATATTAAATTAAGATGTCAATTTTAATTAAACAAAAAGAAAACAGTTCACTCCATATAGCATTCACCTTTTGATAGACTATTTAAATTCTCCATATCCTAAGGGAAAATGCATATAGTTTTACTTATGAGCTATTGCAATATATTGCTAAAATTACTGTAATATTTTAATCTACTGAATTTATTTGAATATATCTCTCTGTATCAGAGATAGATGATAGATAGATATTGAATTACATTGGCCTTACAAAAAGGTGCAGTATGGGTTTGTAATTCTTGATTTTTATTTTCCTAGGACAAGAAGGGGTGGGGTTTTTTTTTTGCTATTTATTTATATTTATAGGTCTACTGTCTACTGTATTTAAATTTTATATTGGTCTGTCTTATAGATGGTCTCTCAGGACATTACATTTCCTGCAAATAATTTATGTAATAGTTGAATTTATTTTTTAAAAGTAGTTCCAAATTATTTTTCTAATATTTTTAGCATCTAATTTTTATTATCTAATTAATATTCTCTAATTATGAGTTTTCTCCAAATATAAGATTCACCTTTCACCTGGTATACAAAGGACCAGATCAGCTCAGTCAGTGGAGAATTATACAGAGAATAATTATCCCACTGAGACTGCAATGAATACTCAGCGAAATCCCAGGCCAATTTTGGTAAAAAGAATTTTAGAAGAAATCCTCACAGAGCTCGTCAATGTCTGCTTTTCAACTTTCTGAAATTCCCCAAGAGATCTTTTGTTACACTTCTGCTACTAGCAGTGTTAGTCAGAGCAAATAGGGTACAATACGTTTTTCATTATTTTAACCTATGGAGAGAATGTTGTTTAAGTCCTCAAGGACAAGCATGTAAAAAGTAGACATGATATTATTTTGGTTAAAGCTATGTTTTAAGAGAAGACTCTTGGGGAGATTTAAAAAAAAAGCTTGTCTATGTTAACAGTTGAGTCAAATTATGAGGACAACTTCATGATAAATAATCCTTAAAAGATACTGGGGAAACCAGGGAATAAAAAAAGTTTGAATAGCTGTTAGTCTCCACCTACAAAAGATGTACACAGCTATAAAATTTACTTGAAAATATCCAGTATGCTATAAAAAACAATAATTTATTGATACAGATTTATTATACTTTGAGTCAAAATTCCAGTAGGATTTTTTTAATGTAAGCTAACAAAAAGATTTAATCAGAGAACAAAGAAGAGAAACCAGGAGTATATCCATAAATCCACAAAAATCTTTTTCACTGTATTTCCGTTTGGCAAATTAAAGAATACCAGTATCTGGTGCTGGCACAATTATTGTGAAGATGAAAAAAAATAAAATATTTTTCCCATTTTATGCCGAAAACTAAAAGCAATCCACATAGAAAAATAAGTCCATGTGGCTTAAAACCCAAAAGATAAAACATTTAGGAGACAATATAAAAATCCTTCTAACATTATTAAACCATAAATACAGTAATTTTTTAATTAAGCTTTTTCTTAATTAAAATATACTAAAAGGAAAGTAAAAGACACAGATTGAAAGTTATTAATTACATATATACCTTAAAATGAATTGATTCCAGGATATAAAAATAATTTGTTCAATAATAACAAGCAAATAGACCAATTGGAAAAAAATCTAAAATGCAAAAATAGGCCGTTTATAAGAAACAAACACGAATAACAATAGCCATCATTTATTATGAAAATTGAAATTAAAATTTCAATGAAGGCTGGGCGCGGTGGCTCATGCCTGTAATCCTAGCACTTTGGGAGGCTGAGTTGGGTGGATCACCTGAGGTCAGGAGTTCGAGACAAGCCTGGCCAACATGGTGAAACCCCATCTCTACTAAAAAAACAAAATTAGCCAGGTGTGGTGGCAGGCACCTATAATACCAGCTGCTAAGGAGGCTGAGGTAGGAGAATCGCTTGAACTCAGGGGGAGGAGGTTGCAGTGAGCCAAAGTACTACCACTTCATTCCAGCCTAGGCAAAAGAGTGAAACTTCGTCTCAAGAAACAAAAAAAAATTCAATGAAATAACATTTTTGCAGCAATTTAATTGACAATTTTTAAATGTTTGACAATACTATCGGTAAAATATGAAGCAACAGAAGATTCATATGGTACTAGTGGAAGTGCATATCACATTGATAAACAGTTCACCTTTTTGATAACATGCATATGTTACAACCCAGAAATACTTCCATACTCCAGAAAAATGCTTATATTTGTATCAGAAATGTATAAAATCAGCATTGTTTATGATAGAAAAAATGGTAACCTAAATGTTCATCAACAGGAGAATGAATAAATACATTATGAAATAGTCATATTATGAACTACTATGGCTGTAAAGTTGAATGAATTATAGTTATCCATATTGTTAGGGTCCAATCAGGGAAGAGAATTTACACAGAATTTGGACAGTGAAGGAAAATATAAAACATTATTAACTGTAACAGGGTTTAAGAAAGAAAACATTGGGTAGGAAGAAGCAAATAAAACTCTAAACATTATAGGAATAGCAGCTATAAAGAGCAGCCTGTATCACTCAGGCTGAGATTGAGGGTGCAAGGAGACCGCTACACACATATGTGTGTGCATGTGCACACAAACGCACACACACGACATCCTAAAGTGAAGTCCCGATCCTAGTGGACAGGGTATAACCATGTACTGCTAAACGGAAGAGGAGAGGGGTGGTGCCACCCTGGTAGAGCTGCCAGATATCTACCCTAAAGGGTGCCTGGCAAACTTTTTCATGAGGATGAGCCTCATCATAGGTTCTCTGCTATAAAATCACCCGAGTAGTGAGCTTGGGGAAGCCTCTGGCTTCCGGTTGCTGCTGGCTGTGTATACTGTAGAAGTTATGCACTGGAGAGGCTGTCTGCACTGCAGGAACCTGCTTAGCCAGCTGGTAAGAAAGACCTGTTAGTCTTGTGATGACTCCCCAGTGCTCTTTACTGACAGAGCTTAACATGACAAAGGGACAGTTGGCATAGAAAAAATATTCAAAGGACTCATCCATTTTTGTTACCTTCTATAACGACAACAACAAAAAAGGTAAGGTAAAGGAGAATCCTAGTTAACTAAGACTTCTTGGTTACTGTTAATATTATCACTCTTTAGTTGAGAGCTGGATACATAAAAGATTGTATTTTTTTACTCTATATACCCTTCATGTTTATACTAATATTTTGTGCTTCTATCCAGCATTAAATAAAATCAGATTAATGGAACAAATCCAAGATACATTTATAGAAAAACACACTCTAAACAGTGAAGTATATGCATTCCATATATCACTCAAATATTTCAGTGCATAGTAAAATATACATATTGAGCAACTCATTTTATAAACTTAGTATAAACATGATAAGAAAATCTGAACAACTTGTACGTAAAAAGCCAATAAAGTTACCCAAACCCTTATATAAATATAGTTGGCTATATCCTATATTAAATATTTACAAAATATTCTGGCAGAATGTTCCATTAATCTAATCCCACTGCTTTTGGGAGAGGAATGCTTGAGGGCCAGGAGTTCAAGACCAGCCTGGGCAACATAGCAACACCTTGTCTTTACTAAAAAATGAAAAAAAAAAATAGCTAAATATGATGCCGTGCACTTCTAGTCCTAGTTACTAGAGAGGCTGAGGCAGAAGAATCATTTGAACCCAGGAGTTTCAGGATATAGTGAGCCTGTATTCACTCCAGCCTGGGTGACAGTTTGAAACTATGTCACTATGATAATAATAATAATATAAACAAGTAAAATTTATTTAAAGATGCTAGATAATGTGTCAAATTGGGAAATTCAGCAACAAATTAAAGTAGAAAATACATAAGTATTTAGATATGCTTTGCAATTTTTTGTTACTAAAATGCTACATAAAATTATATAAAATACTCTAAATATTTTCTGGATAAATATACCTCAAACCAAATAAAACATTATAGCTAATAAAAATAGTAAAAATATTTTAATTACATTCAAATAAAAAAATTAAAGGATGCTTAAAAACAATTCTCAACACTGTTCCTAATGTTATAGCTAACTGCAATAAAGGAAAAATGTGATTATAAATAGTGAAGAAAAAAGATTAATAGTCATGATTAGTGGCATATTTATATTTTATAATTTAAAATGTTAACAATATCATAATAAAAATCTAGTAAGGGTAACTAGATAAAATATAGTATGCAAAATTAATTTTTTAAACCATGAAAAATCATTTTAAATCATAATAAAAAATCTCATTGGTATTAGAAAGAATTATGGAGTAATACCTAACACGGAAAGCAGTGTGTACAGTGTGTACAGGGAAATTGATAGCACTAAATGCCCACAAGAGAAAGCAGGAAGGATTTAAAATTGACACCCTAACATCACAATTAATAAACTAGAGAAGCAGAGGCAAACACATTCAAAAGCCAGCAGAAGGCAAGAAATAACTAAGATGAGAGCAGAACTGAAGGAGATAGAGACATAAAAATACCCTTCAAAGAATCAATGAATCCAGGAGCTGGTTTTTGGAAAAGATCAACAAAACTGATAGACTGCTAGCGAGACTAATAAAGAAGAAAAGAGAGAAGAATCAACTAGATGCAAAAAAAAAAAAAAAAAGATAAAGGGGATATCACCACCAATCCCACAGAAATACAAACTACCATCAAAGAATACTATAAACAACTCTATGCAAATAAACTAGAAAATCTAGAAGAAATGGATGAATTCCTGGGCACATACACCCTCCCAAGACTAAACCAGGAAGAAGTTGAATCCCTGAATAGACCAATAACAGTGTCTGAAATTGAGACAATAATTAATAGCCTACCAACCAAGAAAAGTCCAGGATCAGAAGGATTTACAGCCAGATTCTACCAGAGGTACAAAGAGGAGCTGGTACCATTCCTTCTGAAACCATTCCAATCAATAGAAAAAGAGGGAATCCTCCCTAAGTCATTTTATGAGGCCAGCATCATCCTGATACCAAAGCCTGGCAGAGACACAACAAAAAAAAGAGAATTTTAGAACAATATCCCTAATGAACATCGATGCGAAAATCCTCAATGAAATACTGGCAAAACAAATCCAGCAGCACATCAAAAAGCATATCCACCACAATCAAGTCGGCTTTATCCCTGAGATGCAAGGCTGGTTCAACATACACAAATCAATAAACGAAATCCATCACATAAACAGAACCAACAACAGAAACCACATGATAATCTCAATAGATGCAGAAAAGGCCTTCAACAAAATTCAACAGCGCTTCATGCTAAAAACTCTCAATAAACTAGGTATTGATGGAGCGTATCTCAAAATAATAAGAAGCTATTTATTACAAACCCACAGCCAATATCATACTGAATGGGCAAAAACTGGAAGCATTCCCTTTGAAAAGTGGCACAAGACAGGAATGCCCTCTCTCACCACTCCTATTCAACATAGTGTTGGAAGTTCTGGCCAGGGCAATCAGGCAAGAGAAAGAAATAAAGGGTATTCAACTAGGAAAAGAGGAAGTCAAATTGTCCCTGTTTGCAGATGACATGATTGTATATCTAGAAAACCCCATCATCTTAGTCCGAAATCTCCTTAAGCTGATAAGCAACTTCAGCAAAGTCTCAGGATGCAAAACCAATGTGCAAAAATCACAAGCATTCTTATACACCAATAACAGACAAACAGAGAGCCAAATCATGAGTGAACTCCCATTCACAATTGCTTCAAAGAAAATCAAAGACCTAGGAATCCAACTTACAAGTGATGTGAAGGACCTCTTCAAGGAGAACTACAAATCACTGCTCCACAAAATCAAAGAGGACACAAACAAATGGAAGAACATTTCATGCTCATGGATGGAAAGAATCAATATCGTGAAAATGGCCATACTGCCCAAAGTAATTTATAGATTCAATGTCATCCCCATCAAACTACCAATGATTTTCTTCACAGAATTGGAAAAAACTACTTTAAAGTTCATATGGAACTAAAAAAGAGCCTGCATTGCCAAGACAATCCTAAGCAAACAGAACAAAGCAGGAGGCATCACACTACCTGACTTCAAACTATACTACATGACTACGGTAATCAAAACAGCATGGAACTGATACAAAAACAGATATATAGACCAATGGAACAGAACGGAGGCCTCAGAAATAACATCACACATCTACAACCATCTGATCTTTGACAAACCTGACAAAAACAAGCAATGGGGAAAGGATTCCCTATTTTATAAATGGTGCTGGGAAAACTGGCTAGCCATATGTAGAAAGTTTAAACTGGATCCCTTCCTTACACCTTATACAAAAATAATTAAGAGGGATTAAATACATAAATGTTAAACCTAAAACCATAAAATCCCTAGAAGAAAACCTAGTCAATACCATTCAGTACATAGGCATGGGCAAGGACTTCATGACTAAAACACCAAAAGCAATGGCAACAAAAGCCAAAGTAGACAAACGGGATGTAATTAAACAAAGGAGCTTCTGCACAGCAAAAGAAACTACCATCAGAGTGAAGATGCAACCCACAGGATGGGAGAAAAATTTTGCACTCTACCCATCTGATAAAGGGCTAATATTCAGAATCTACAAAGAACTTAAACAAATTTACAAGAAAAAAACCATCAAAAAGTGGGCGAAGGACATGAACAGACACTTCTCAAAAGAAGATATTTATGCAGCCAATAGACATATGAAAAAATGCTCATTATTACTGGTCATCAGAGACACGCAAATCAAAACCACAATGAGATACCATCTCACACCAGTTAGAATGGCAATCATTAAAAAGTCAGGAAACAACAGATGCTGGAGAGGATGTGGAGAAATAGGAACATTTTTACACTGTTGGTAGGAGTGTAAATTAGTTCAACCATTGTGGAAGACAGTGTAGAGATTCCTCAAGGATCTAGAAATAGAAATACCATTTGACCCAGCCATCCCATTACTGGGTATATACCCAAAAGATTATAAATCATGCTACTATAAAGACACATGCACACGTATGTTTATTGTGGCACTATTCACAATAGCAAAGACTTGGAACCAACCCAAATGTCCAACAATGACAGACTGGATTAAGAAAATATGGTACATATATACCATGGAATATTGTGCAGCCATAAAAAATGATGAGTTCATGTCCTTTGCAGGGACATGGATGAATCTGGAAACTATCATTCTCAGCAAACTATCACAAGGACAGAAAACCAAACATTGCATGTTCTCACTCATAGGTGGTAACTGAACAGTGAGATCACTCAGACACAGGGAGGGGAACATCACACACCGGGGCCTGTCAGGGAGTGGAGGGCTGGGGGGAGGGATAGCATTAGGAGAAATACCTAATGTAAATGACGAGTTGATGGGTGCAGCAAACCAACAGGACACATGTATACCTATGTATCAAACCTGCATGTTGTGCACATGTGCCTTAGAACTTAAAGTATAATTTAAAAGAAAGTAACATAAAATAAATATAATGGGAGACATTAGCAAGATGGCAGAATAGGAGGTACCCAAATTTGGTTTCTTCCAAGAGAAACAATAATTAAGCAAGTATCCATGAATTTGGATGCCTATGTGAGAATTCTAAAAACCAGGGGAAAGTTTGGTGCACAACTATGGAGAAAAAAAAAGGATAAAAACACATTTAAAAGAATCAAATGAACACTCCCACTTCATCCGTATCACCCCTACTCTAAGTTGTCAAAGTGCAGTGCCAAGAAGGATCCTCTTGACCTGTAATTTCTCCCATAAAGTACAGAGAGACCAAGGTGGATGTCCAATGTCCTTGACATCTCAGAGCATAGCCTGAAAGGCCCATTTTTATCTCAACTCATCCAAAGCACTGAAGGAATTGATATGTCTAGATCACCTGGGAACAGTAAGGAACAGTAATAGGAGAGAGGTCTTTCAGCCACTGGCACATATGAATTTCAGTGGAAAGCACTTGGTCACGCCCAGCATTCTGTTAGTCTTCCTAACTGCAGAGCCTGGCAAAAGCCTTGCTTCACTATGGAGTTCCCTGAGCTTTTCTGCCTAATTAAGGAACACTGTCAGAAGCTTCACTCCATCATGGAGTCACTCTTAGCAGATTAGCTGGAACACAAAGCACCGTCTACCCACCCATCTCAATTACAGTGACTCTGCTGGTTCCCCAAACACAGAGGAGTGGCAGCAGATGCCATCTAAACCCAGAGCTCTATGTGACTGCAAATCTCTGCCAGCTGGCTTTGCCTCAGTGTGGAGGCCTGGCCAAATCACAGATGATGCAACTGGCCCTCCCAGATATCTGTGCCAGGCTGGCTGGTGCAGGCTTTTCCCTGCCGAAGCCAATCTATAAAAACTAGAGGAGGTGACTGAGTTCTCAAATGTGTGAACACCAGTAGAAGAATACAAGGCTCACAAAGAATCAGGAGAAAATGACATCATCAAAGGAAAATATCAAAGCTCCAGAAACCATGCCTAAAGAAATGGAGATCTACAAGTTGCCTGACAAAGAATTCAAAATAATCATCTTTAAGAAGGGAAAATGACACGATCAAAGGAAAATATCAAAGCTCCAGTAACCAACCCTAAAGAAATGGGGATCTACAAGTTGCCTGACAAGAATTCAAAATAATCATCTTTAAGAAGCTCAGTGTGCTACAAGAGAACACAGACAACTAAGCTATATCAGGAAAACAATACATAAACAAAATGAGAAATTCAACAATGAAATTAAAACCATACAAAAATATTTACAAAAATCCCAAAGCTAAAGAATACAACGACTGCACTAAAAAACTCAATAGGGAGGTAGAAAAGAAACTACTGGGGCAGTCCTAGAGCCTGGATCTACAGGGACCAGCTTGTAGTCCATGTTAATAGGGGCAACCCTAAAGCCTGTGTTCACAGAGCTGGACCTGGATCCTGGAGTCATGGTGGTAAGTGTGCTGCTGCAGCAGGCTTAGAGACTTGGTTCATGGGGCTCAGCCTGTCACTGGGGCAGGCCCAGAGCCTAGGTTTGCAAGGGCCAGTTTGGTAACAGGGTCTACTGGGGCAACCCTGAAAGGTGGGTCTGTAGATTCTGTCTTGGAGTCTGCATCTACCTAGGACAGTCTAGCCTTGGGGTTCACTAGGGTGGGACTGGTGCTGCTGTCTGGGAAAAATTCAGGGGCTCACCAAAATCTCCTTGCCATACACAGAGGATATCCCTCTCAGCACTGCATGGGCTTGAGGGAGGGGTGAGTGAGCAATGTAATACTGTTATTCTTATACTCTCTGATATATATTTCTCTTTTCTGTGCTCTGCCCATGTGTTGTAATTTCTAATCTGAAACAGTGTTCCATGAAAAGATGTATGCAAAGCAACCCCCAAATGCCAAAGGGGCCAAGAAACCAAAATAATAATAATAATAGTAATAATACAAAAAAAGACACCAGACAAATTGAGGGAAGTTACAGACAGAAGCATGGTTTTGGGTGGCTGCAAGACAGGTAGATTTCCACAATATTACTCACCAGACCTCAGGCTTACATGCCATAGGGAAAGGGTAGACATGCCCTAGCAAGACAATGAAAGGCAACCCTCCAGAACAGTCAAGAATACTATGTGCATCATAGCCCATAATTTGTGTGATAACATCACGATTTCTTTGTTCTTACTGTAGGTACCATGAATAAAGTAGAAACCAGGAAAAACTCATGAAACTGGGGCTAATCAGAAGTCAACATGTCAGATTAGCATCCAAGATGGAGAGATGGAGTCACTTTTTTCTCCATACTCCATCCATCTAATCCAGCTCTTACAATCTCACATGTCCACCTCTTCCACAGTGGTCCCTGAGACTCTAGAGAGGGAGGGATGCTGCAGTCATTTCCATGGTTTGAGTGACATATTGTATCAATTTGTTCCCTACTTGTCAGCAAAGGCTGCAGCAACAATACAAACAAAAGACAATGGTATCTATACCAAGTATAAGACACAAAATTAATAATGTCTTTCTCTGTCATGTTCCTCAGAATCCAAATCAAGAGGAGTAAAGCAGAGCAGCAATAGGAACAGGAGACTATGGACAGAAATACAAGTGTTTCAGCTGATACTTGCCAAGGCAGTCTTTTCCATCAAGCAAAATGACTGTGGTAGCTTCATTTGTTGGTTAGGACATTGGCAGTCCAAGGATTATGGGCTAAGGATGTATACTAAGCATGCTGCCTGACAAACAAGGTGCTAGTAATAGCTGTCAAGTCACAACAACAGCAAAAGACTATGATAAATGGCTGACCAAATTGCCCTTTAAAAAGAGCCATGTTCCAGTGTATTAGTATGTGGAGCTTCTTGGCCCAGACTCCAACACGATCAACAGAGACCACTTTAGTTGGCCAAAGAATTCCTCACTCTCTGGCAAAAAAATATGCTGTCTAACCTTGGGAAAGCTGCTAGTCCAACCCCAATACAAGAGCCCCCTTTCCTGGCTCAAGGTCTTGGGGAATCCCCAGATAACATTTTTCAGTTGTCTTTCATCAGCTCTGGTAAACATGCTTCTGGGTGAACCTTTTTTACAACTATGTCAATAGATCTTCCATTGTGGTGTTCCCAAGTCATTGGGTATGGTTCCAGCCCTGTATTTGTTTCAGCCCAATTAGGGTTTCTAATGGCCTGGGGCAAAATTTTCACCTTTCCATGTGCAGGTATTGGATTGCAGAAGAGTTTGCAGTTGTGCTTTCAAAATACCATTTTTCCTTTCAATTAACCCTACTCCACAGAGACTATGTGGCAAGTGAAATCTCCAATTTATGTCCTTTTCATGTGCCCAGTCTTGGACATCATGCCTAGTGAAATGTGTGCCTCGATTGCTATCGATGCATCAAAGATATCCACACATGATGCGAAGTTGTTCCAAGTCCTTAATGGTGGCTGTTGGTTTGCCCTTTTACAAGGCAAAGCTTGTGATAAACCTGTGGTCATGTCTACACATGTTAGTGCATATTTTTGTCCCAAGCTTATTGGCTGGTGTCCGATATAGTCTATCTGTCAGTCTTTCACATGGACAGCTATCTTAAGTATGTGTCCTGGTGCATGTAGAATGAGGCAGGGGTGCAGGCAGAAGCAAAGTAAGCAGTTTGTTACTGCTGCTGCTAAATCTGGATAGCACAGGGGCAATTCTACTCCCTTTGCTATCTGGCAGCCCACTTGTGCACTGGGATGCTCACTGTGTTTGGGTGTCTAATCAGCTAGCTCAGATGGTTGAGAGAGAGCCAGTGTTCTCATTCTTGTTAGGGTATCAGCTTCCATGTTACCATGGGATTCATCTGACCTGTGTTCTGAAACATGATACATAATTGGCTTGCAATTGGTCCTTGTAGCTTTTCCCAGATGTCTTTCCAAATGGCAGCTCCCCACAGGGGGTTTTGTTAGTACAGTCCAGTCATCCCAGTCACACTCGGTAAGCCAAGTTGCAAGAATACTGCCCAATTATCTATTCAAGAACTATACGCCATGGCTCACGGATACAAACTAACCATGCATCCTGGAGTTCTGTCCATTGACTTTTTGCTGTCTTCCAATCTCAAACCATATGGTATCTGTCTGTCTGCAGTTGTACCGCTACTGCCATTTATACACAAGGGCTACCTCAGCTCAACCCATCTGAGTACCTAGTATTTTCAGGAATGAGAGTCGTGCCTTCATGTATCCTCAGAGGCATGCCCTTTGGGGGCTGCACAATAGGGGCCACACTTGTCTCATAGTTTACTGGTGCTAAGACAGCATGTAGTTCCTCTCCCAAGGGACTGATGGAGAGGCTGCTACATTGTTGCAGGTTTGCATGCCAGTTTTGTAAAGTGGAGGCTTGGGCAATAGTTGAGGCAAGCCTGGAAAACAACACTTCTCCCCAGTACTTGATAGGAAGACCCGTTTTCACAGTTACTGGAAAGCAGCAGTTATGAATTCAACATGCTGCAAGGCCTTCTATACCCCTAGGACCTGTTGTTCAGTTGCGGAATAACAGGTTTCAATGCCCTTCCATAGTTGTAACCAGAATCCTGCTTTCCCATGCTGGACTTTCTTATACTGGCCCAGCTGGTCCCATCAGTGCTTAAGCAGGGTGAAACCTAAGGCTTGTACCTGAGCCTCTAATAGTTTAGTCTTCTCAAATACTTCCTCTTGTTCTTTATCCCAGCGTCACCTAAATCCCTTCTTTATTAGTTTATACAGGGGACTCAAACATTGCACTAACTGTGGAAAAAAGCCAATTACTATCCCAAAAGACCTAAGAAATTTTGTAACTGCTAAAACGGTTCTGGACATGGAAAATTGCACCCCTGATATAAGACATATCTTACTCAGCCTAGTAACCTTTAGGAACTTTGCAGCTGGTCCTGGGCCTTGTATTTTTTGTGGGCTGATGGCCCATCCTCTGGATTGAAGAAACATATGCACAAAGCATCAAAGCATTGCTATAGCAATAACAAGTCTTCAGAGGTTAGCATAATATCATTAAGGTAATGAAACTGTTTAACAGCAAGTGGGAGTGGACATAAAATTAAATCTCTATCAATTATTCCATGACAAAGAATGGGGCGGTGTAGATTCCCTGGTACAACTCTTGAAATGCCCCCTGTTGGCCATTCTGAGTAAAAGCAAATTGGTCCTATTAATCAGGGTGCAAAGGAATGCCAATGAAGTAATTAACTAAATCTAGCATAGCATGGTAAGTGTCTATATTTTGTATTTATTTGCTGTATCATTTGAGTGATACTGGCCATAGCAAGCATGTATCTCAGGAACCATATTATTTAGTTCCTGGTGGTTTACTGTCATGTGCCAGATGCCATCTGGTTTTCTTACTGGCTATAAGGGACTGCTGAAGAGACTCCGGGCTGGCTGGATAATATTAACTTTGGTCAGTTCATGTATAGTCGCTGGGATTTCTTCTGTCCCACCAGAAAGATAGTGTTGTTTCACATGAGCAATATGTCATGGGGAAGGAAGGTGTACAAGTTCCCCTCTTAAAATAGTCTTTACCCTCCTGAACCCATAGGAAAAATTCCCCCACATGTGTTTGTAATATGAATTTGAACAGGACATCCATCCCCAAGATATTTTCTGAAATAGGTGAGCTAAAGACAGTATAGTAAGCAGGGGGACTCCACCCAATACCAGGGAGGAGAGGAGTTTGTTTCACTTAGATAGTCTCTCTGGGTTTCCATAAATTAAGGTGCATTCTGCATCCATACCCACTAAAGCTAAGGTTCTCTGCTTGTTGTTTGGATTCCAATATAGAGTGAGCTCCACATTAGGCCTCTGGTAACCTCCTATTACTTTCACATGGAACAAACCTTGGCCCTATCCCTAGTCTCTAGGGTGGGGAAGAGTCCACCCCTGGAACACAGAGATTGTGGTTATTTTACATGGAGTTACTTCTGCTCCTTCTTGCTTTTCTGCTGGTGCACTGAGAACTGGTCTAAACTCTTGATCAAGCGTCACATTTCCAAAGGCCCGCTTACATGGCATTAGGTTGCTGGGCTATTTTCTCTATGTCTCTTCTGGCCAGAATCAGATCATAGCACATTTGTTTCCCAGAAATCCTAACTGGGCCTTTTTGCTCCTGTTTTCAGTCCAGTAGACTTTCTCTTATTTTTCCTTTTCCTTTAGCGACCATTTGAACATCATCACTTCCCTTTTTAGTTTCTCCAAAATCAGAAATGGCTTCACCATCTCATACGCATTTTGTCCCACAAGGGGGCCCACTACTCTTGGTGGTGGGGTTGCGGGGGTGGGGATGGGAACTTGGTCATTTTTCAGCTTCATTCTTTGCTAGGGAGATGCCATCCTCACCTGTGTCCCATGGCACACCATCCACGTGGCTAAGCTTTCTTTCGGCAGCTGTTTAAATGTTTTTGCTATGTACCATAATCCTGCTGAGGGCTGCACGTGTTGGGCTTTTGCTTTCTGCTGCATAAGCAATTTTGCTTTCAAAAGGGAAGAATAATTTCCACCTCCTCTGAATGAACCTCTATGTCATCATCTGATTCAGTAGTTGGTTCGCAAGAATTCCAGGTATTTGCATCCCCATCTGGGTTGACGAGAACAGCCAGCACTTGCAGCCTGCACAGCTTCCTCCCTCCCAGCTGTACAAAGTGGCAAGCAAAGGTTTGCAACTATGTCTCCTGAGTTTCCAGCTAGTCAACCAAAGCAGGCGCTAAGATAGATGTGGAAGTTCTCATAACGCTTTTTAACTGCAATTCTTCCTCCAACTTTCTTACACTTACCTCACCTGTTACCTGCACTTCTGTGGCCACTCACACAGACCATAACGGCAGAATACTTGCTGTTGTCACAGCTCTATGACCTTTCTCACCAGTGAATCATATGGCTTTTTACTAACAAGCTTTCTAGACCCTCCGGCAGGCATTTCAGGGTGTAACTGTACTCAAGTGGTAGTCCACAGGCATCTGCCAAATGAACACCACCACTTTCATGCGCGTCTGTGTGAAGAGACCACCAAACAGTCTTTGTGTGAGCAACAAGGCTGTTTATTTCACCTGGGTGCAGGCAGTCTGAGTCCGAAAAGAGAGTCAGCAAAGGGAGATAGGGGTGGGGCGTTTTATAGGATTTGGGTAGGTAAAGGAAAATTACAGTCAAAGGGGGGTTGTTCTCTGGTAGGCAGGAGTGGGGGTCACAAGGTGCTCAGTAGGGGAGTTTTTGAGCCAGGATGAGCCTGGAGAAGGAATTTCACAAGTTAATGTCATCAGTTAAGGCAGGAACAGGCCATTTTCACTTGTTTTGTGGTGGAATGTCATCAGTTAAGTCAGGAACTGGCCATCTGGATGTGTAGGTGCAGGTCACAGGGGATATGATGGCTTAGCTTGGGCTCAGAGGCCTGACATTCCTGTCTTCTTATATTAATACGAAAAATAAAATGAAATAGTGGTAAAATGTTGGGGCGGTGAAAATTTTGGTGGTGGTATGGAGAGATAATGGGCAATGTTTCTCAGGGCTGCTTCGAGCAGGATTAGGGGTGGGGTGGGAACCTAGAGTGGGAGAGATTAAACTGAAGGAAGATTTTGTGGTAAGGGGTGATATCGTGGGATTGTTAGAAGAAACATTTAGAATTATTGGTGATGGCCTGGATACGGTTTTGTATGAATTAAAAAACTAAACGGAATAAGAGAAGGAGAAAAACAGGTATAAAAGGTCTAAGAATTGGGAGGACCTAGGACATCTAATTAGAGAGTGCCTAAGGAGATTCAGCATAGTCCTGCCAGCAAAGATTATTTATTTACTTTAAGAGTTAAGAGTGGCAGTTTGGGGATAGCACCAATATCAGCTGTTATGGCTTGGAGAAACAGTGTAAACTGGCAGTGTAAACAAGAGCAGGGCATGTATGAGTAGTTGAGAATGGCGAATAGGAGTATGACTAGACAGAAGATAGTAGGGATGACAAGTTTTTTGGAGCACAGTCCAAGTTGTTCTGGTGTCTGGAATGAGACTGGGGCTTAATAAAAAGGAACGTCTATACAGGAGCTCAAATGGGCTGTACCCTGTAGTATTCCAAGGACAGGCCTGAATTCTGAGATGGGCAAGTGGTAAAAGGGCAAGTGGAGGAGTTGTTTTGATAAAATATTTTTTTCTTTTTGGAAAAGAAAAAATATCTATCAGTGAGATTGCTGGATTAAAGTGTAGTTCTACTTTTAGTTATTGGAAAAACCTCCATACTATTTCCACAGATGTTGTACTAATGTACATTCTAATCAACAGCATCAACAGTGTATAAGCATTAACTCTTCTCTGCGTCTTCACCAACATCTGTTATATGTTGACTTTTTAATATAGCCATTCTAACTAGTATGAGATGGTATCCCATTATGGTTTTAATTTACATTTCTCTGATTATTATTAATGTTGAACATTTTTCCAGATGTTTATTGGTCATTTGTATGTCTTCCTCTGAAAAATGTCTGTTCTTGTCCTTTGCCCACTTTTTAATGGAGTTATTTGCTTCTTTCTTATTGAATTGTTTGTGTTCCTTATAGACTCTGGATGTTAGCCCTCTGTTGTATGCATTGTTTGCAAATATTTTCTCCCATTCTCTAGGTTGTCTGTTTGTTTATTTCTTTTGTGGTACAGAGCTTTTTAGTTTAAGTCTAATTTGTCTGTTTTAGTTTTGTTGCATTTCCTTTTCAAGACTTAGTCATAAAGTTGTTGCCTTGACCAATGTCCTGAAGAAACTTTTTCTAGTTTATTTTCCCCCAGGATTTTTGTAGTTTCAGATCTTAGATTTGGTTCTCAGCTTGGACATTATTTGTATATAGAAATGCTACTGATTTTTGTCTTATATTATTTTATTTTTTAAGTTGTCTTTTTTTCCAACTTTTGTTTTAGATTCGGGGGTACATATGCAGGTTTGTGACATGGGTAAATTGCATGTCACAGTGGTGTGGTATACAAAAACTTTTGTCGCACAGATAATCAGCACAGTATCTGATAGGTAGGTTTTAGAGTTTTTTGTTTGTTTTCTGTTTTGCTTTTTTTCTTCTTTTTTTCTTTAAGACAATTTCTGACTCTGTTGTCCAGGCTGGGGTGCAGTGGGACAATCACAGCTCACTGTAGCCTCCACCTCCTTGTGATCCCTCCACGTCAGCCTCCTGGGTAAGGTAGTTTTTTATTTATCTTATTTCTACCCTCCACCCTCAAAGTAGGGCCCAGGGGCCATTGTTCCCTTATTTGTGTCCATGTGTGCTCAATGTTTAGCTCCCACTTGTAAGTGAGAACATGTGATGTTCATTTTCTCTTTCTCTGCTAATTTGCCTAGGATAATAGCCTCCAGTTCCACTCATATTGCTGCAAAGGACATATTTTTTTATTTTTTTATGGCTGCATAGTATTTCATGATGTTACTGAGTTTTGTATGTTGATTTTGTATCCTAAAACTTTACTAAAGTTGTTCATCAAGCCTAGGAGTTTTTTGGAGTCTTTTAGGTTTTTCTAAGTATAAGATCATGTCACCAGCAAAGAGAGATAATCTGACTTCCTAATTTGGATGCTTTTTATTTGTTTATCTTGCCTGATTGCTCCAGCTAACATTTCTAGTATCATGGTGGATAGAACTGGTGAAAGTGGGCATTCTTCTCTCATTCCAGTTCTTAGAAGGAATGTGTTCAACTTTTCCCTATTCAGTATGATGTTGGCTGTGGCATTGTCATTTATTAATTTCATTATTTTGAGGTATATTCCTACTATACCTAGTTTGGTAAAGATTTTTGTTATGAAGGAATGCTGGATTTTATCAACTGCTTTTTCTGCATCTATTGATATGATTTTTGTTTTAAATTCTGTTTATGCAGTGAATCACACTTATTAATTTGCATATATTGAACAAACCTTGCATCCCTGGAATAAATCCCACCTGATCCACAGTGTATTATCTGATGTGCTGTTGGCTTCCATTTTCTAGTGTTATGCTGAGGATTTTTGCATCTATGTTCTTCAGGGATATTTGTCTGTAGTTTTTTTTGTTTGTTTGTTTGTTGTTGTTGTTGTTGCTGTGTCCTTGTCTGGCTTTTGTATCAGGGTGAAGCTGCTTTGTAGAATGTGTTAGAAAGTATTTCTTCCTTCTTCATTTTTTGGAATAGTTTTCTGTAGAATTGGTAATAGTTCTTTCCTGTACATCTGGTAGAATTCAGCTGTTCATCCATCCTGTCCTGGGCTTTTTTTTCCTTGGAGATTTTTTATTACTGTTTCAATTTCACTACTCGTTATTGGTCTGTTCAGTATATCTATTTCTTCCTGGCTTAATGTTGAGTTAAAATCTTACATCATAATAGTGTCTGATTTTTTTGTTTCTATTTCATCATTTGAAATGACATCTTGATCATTGCTGATTGTGCTTATTTGAATCTTCTTTATTTTTTGGGTAATCTCTCAGTTTTGTTTATCATCTCAAAGAAACAACTTTGTATTTCATTGATCCTTTGTATTGTTTTTTTCCTTTAATTTTATTTAGTTCTGCTCCAATCTTTGTGGTTTTTTTTTTTTTTTTTTCTAGTTTTGGGTGTGATTTGTTCTTCTTTTTCTGGCTCCTTGAGTTTCAATGTTAGGTTGTTAATTTGAGACCTGTCTATCTTTTTCGACATAGGTATTTAACACTATAAACTTGTCTCTTAGCACTGCTTTTGCTGTAAACTAGAGGTTTTGGTATGCTGTGTCTCCAATTTCATTTTTCTCAAAGAAATTTTAAATTTCTGCCCTAATTTTATCATTGACCCAACAATCATTCAGGAGCAGATTATTTAGTTTCCATGTAATTTGTATAGTTTTGAAGAATCTTTTTCGTGTTGATTTCTAGGTTTATTACACCATGGTATGAGAAGATACTTGGTTTGTATTTAATATTTTTAAATTTATTGAGACCTGCCTTGTGACCTAGCATATGGTCAACTCTTGAGAATGTTCTATGCACTGATAGGAAAAATGTATATTTTGTGGTTATAGGATAGAATGTTCTATAAATATCTGTCAATTCCATTTGGTCTAGAGTCTAATTTAAATCAAGAGTTTGTTTGTTGATTTTCTGCCTCAATGACCTGCCTAGTGTTGTCAGTCAGATTTTGAAATCCTCCACTATTATTGTACTGTTATTTTACTGCTATCTATCTCTTTTCTTAGGTCTAGTAGTATTTGTTTTATTAATATGGGTTCTCTGGTGTTGAGTGCATATATAATTAGAATTGTATTATCTACTTGCTGAATTGATCCTTTTAATATTATATAATAACCTTTATTTTCTTTTTTTTAATTTTTTGATTTAAAGTCTGTTTTAACTGATATAAGTATAGCTACTTCTACTCTCTTTTGGTTTTAATTTTCATGGATTATCTTTTACCACGATTTTACTTTAAGCCAGCAAATATCTTTACCACTTAGATGAGTTTCTGGTAGGCAGCATGTCGCCGATTCTTGTTTTTTTTGTTTGTTTGTTTATTCATTCCAATAGTGTAAATGTTTTAAGTGGCGCATGCAGTCAATTTTTGTTTAAGGTTACCATTGGTATATGAGGGTTTGTTCTTGTTATAATGTTTATTATCACCTAATTGCATTACAGTCTTAATTATTTAATTCTTTTACAAGACTTGGGAGTTTTATACTTTCATGTGTTTTTGTGATTATAGGTATCACCCTTTTGTTTCCATGTTTAGAGCTCTTTTGAGCATTTCTTACAGGACTGGTCTAGTGGTTTTTGTTTTTTTTTTTTTTTAGCATTTGTTTGTCTATGAAAGACTTCATATTTCCTTTATTTATTGAACTTAGTTGAGCAGTATGCAACATTTTCAGCTGGCATATTTTTCCTTAAAGAAGACTGAAAATAGGACCGCAATCTCTTTTGGGTTGTAAGGTTTCGGAAGAGAAGTCCACTGTAAATCTGATGAGACTTCCTTTATAGGTGATTAGATACTTCTCTCTTGTTGCTTTTAGAATTTTTTCTTCAAGTTGACTTTGAATATTCCAGTGACTATGTGCCTAATGAGGTTCTTCTTGCAATGTGTCTCCCAGGAGTTCTCCAAGTTTTCTTTAACTGAATGTCTAGCTCTCTAGAAAGACCAGGAAAGATTTCATGAATTATTTCCTCAAATAGGTTTTTCATACTTTTTATTTTTTTCTTTTCCTTCTGGAATTCCCATAATGCCTAGGTTTGGACACTTTACATAATGTTTCTCAAGGCTTTGTTCATGTTTTAAATCAACCTTGCATTCCTGGCATAAATCTTACTTGGTCCTGGTGTATAATCATTTTTATGTGCTTATATGTTCCCAGATTTGGTTTACTATTGTTTAATTCAACATTTCATACCTAAATTTATAAGAATTATTAATCTGTATTTTTTGCACTTGAAATATTTTTAGGTAGTTTTGGTGTCACAAAAATTCTGTCTCATTGAAAGAAACAAAGTATTTCATTTTCTTCTATTTTTGGAGGAGTTTGTGAACTCTTGGTGTGAATTTAATTAAACATTTTTTGAATTTTTAATTTTTATGGGTACATAGTACCCGTGAAAATCAATTACTTCAAGTTTTCATCATTTTTCTGTGTTACAGGCATTCCAATAATATGTTTATAGTTATTTTTAGATGTATAATAAATTGTTGACTGTAGTCACCCTGTTGTGCTATCAAATACTAGATCCTTTTCATTCTGACTATATTTTTCTGCCCAATATTATGTTTATATTTTTGGTAGAATTACATAAAGCCATTTTGGCTTGGACTTTTTTGTGTAAAGTTTTAAAAATACTAATTTTTTTCTTTTCTGATTATAGTTCTATGAACAATTTCTATTTTTTCTTCACTATGGTTAGGTAGGAATTTTTTTCTGTCTTTTTCTCTAGGCATTTATCTAAATGAAACCTAAACTATTTATTTTTTGACCAATACTTGTTCATGAACTACACTAGAATCACTCTATTATTTCTGTAAGGTTAGTAATAATGTCTTTGCTTCATTTATGACTTTAGTAATTTAAGCTTTCTGTTCTTTGTTTAATTTACCTGAAAATTTATTAATTTTGCTAGACTTTTCATAGAGTTAAGTTTTGCTTCCATTGATTTTCCTAATGACTTTTCTATTTTCCATTTTACTAAATTCTACTTCAATTTTTATTACTTCCTTCTGCTTTAGGTTAGTTTGTTCCTCTTCTTTTCAGTGTATTGAGAAAGAAAGTTAAATAATTGATACAAGATCTTTCTTCTTTTTAAATACAGACATATACAACTATATATTTTTTTCTCTTAGCACTGTTCTTATTTTCATTCCACAAGTTTTGGAGTGTTATATCTTAACTTTATTTATAATACAATATTTTCCATTTTTATGATTTATTTTTTAACCTATTGGCTATTTAGGAATCTATTGTTTATTTTCCACAAACTTATACATTTTTCAAATTTATTTCTGTTATTGATTTCTTTCATAGGCATGAGAAAACAAACTTTAATTTCAACCTTTTCATATTTATTTAGGTTTACTTTATGACCTAGTATTTGATCAATCTTGGAGAATTTTCTATGTTCACTTGAGGGTAATGAGTATGCTGTTTTTGTCATGTTAGTGTTTTATGGGTGTCTGTTAGGTCTGGTTGATTTATGGCATAGTTTAAGTATTCTATTTTGTCATGCATTTGCCTAGTTCTATCCATTACTAAAGGTGAGAAATTAAAATTTCCAAACTTTATTGTATTATTATTTATTTATTTATTTTTGAGACAGAGTCTCACTCTGTCGCCCAGGCTTGAGTGCAGTGGTGCCTATCTCGGCTCACTGCAACCTCTGCCTTCTGGGTTCAAGTGATTCTTGTGCCTCAGCCTCCCAAGTAGCTGGGATTACAAGGTGCCCCACCACACCTGGCTAATTGGTGCACTTTTAGTAGAGAGAGGGTTTTGCCATGTTGGCCAGGCTGGTCTTAAATTCCTGACCTCATGTGATGTGCCTGCCTCAGCCTTCCAAAGTGCTGGGATTACAGGCATGAGCCACCGTATCCGGCCTCCAACCTTTGTTTTTAAACTTTCTATTTGTCTCTTCAATTTTGTCAAATTTTCCTTCTTTCATTTGGGTATTTTGTTGCTAGATGTATATACATTTATCATTGTTAATCTTCCTGAAAGATCAACTGTTTTATTGTTTTAAAATGTCCTTCTTCGTCTATTTTTTTTTTGAGACGGAGTCTCGCTCTGTTGCCCAGGCTGGAGTGCAGTGGCATGATCTCGGCTCACTGCAACCTCCGCCTCCCGGGTTCAGGCCATTCTTCTGCCTCAGCCTCCCAAGTAGCTGCGACTACAGGCGCCCGCCATCACTCCCGGCTAATTTTTTGTATTTTTTAGTAGAGACGGGATTTCACCGTGTTGGCCAGGCTGGTCTTGAACTCTTGACCTCAGATGACCTGTCTGCCTTGGCCTCCCAAAGTGCTCGGATTACAGGCGTGAGCCAGCATGCCTGGCCGAGACATACTTTTTTTTTTAAGGAATCATCAATTTCCAGGTGGATTATTATACTTTTTGTGAACTTTATTTCTAATTTCTGTTAGACAAATATCCTAAGATACAGGTTTTCAGGGACAGCAACTCAGTGCCTGGTGTATACAACAGAATATCTCTTTTCTGGCTGGTTTAACCTATGTTAAACCAGTGTATTGTCCCAAACAACACTTTTCTGCATGTCTTACAAAGTCCTTCCCTGTGAATGCTTTGCTTAGTATTCTACTAAAAACCAAAAGGTCGTATGCCAAGTCCTATAATTTTTCTTATGTATTCAGTTATTTCCAGTACCCTACCCCTTAAACTCCAGCTGCCTCTGCATTCACAAAATATTATCTCTGCCTCCTAAGACTACAGTTGACTTTAGAACAACATGAGTTTGAGTTATGCACATCCACTTAGATGCAGATTTTCTTCTGCCTCTGCCACCTCTGAGACAGCAAGACTAACCCCTTTTCTTCCTTCTCAGCAGCCAACTTAATGTGAAGACAATGAGGATGAAGACACTTATGATTCACTTCATAATGTATAGTCAATATATTTTCTCTTCCTTATAATTTTTCTCAACAGTTTCTTTTCTCCAGCTTCCTTTATTGTAACAATATAGTATAAAATAGATGTCACATATAAAACATCTGTTAGTCAACTGCTCGTGTTATGAGTAAGGCTTCCTGTCAACAGTAGGCTATTTACAGTTAAGTTTTCGGTGAGTCAAAAGTTATAGACAGATTTTCAACTGTTCAGGGAATCAGTGCCTCTAACCCCTACACTGTTCAAGAGTCAATTATACTGTGTTCTTGAGCTGTAACTCAGTGTGCTGTGATCTAAAAAGTGCCACTAAGCAGAGATCCTGGCCAATTGTTGTGCTAACCTCATTTGTTTCCCTTGTCTCACGAATCACAATTCTATATTTCTTGTTATCGAAACTCTGACAATAGTTGCATATGTTTTGTCTAGTTGTGTAATTGTTAAGAGTCGGATAAAGATTACAATTCCAATTACTGTCTTATGACCAAGAACAGAAGTAAAACTATGTTTTATTATTATGAGATATATATTATTTTTGAAAATAAATATATTATGATTTATAAATCTGGTTTATAAATCAGCCACCTCATCTCAGCTCATCGGAACACATTCTATTTTATAAAACGAAGTGTTTCCCAATTCTAGAGTCACAAATGAAGTCAATTAAGATCTTTAAACATACACACAAAAAATCAAATAAATATTTTTCAAAAAAGATGACTTTCCTAAACTTCATATAGGCATTTTTTTACATTTAACTTCTCTCTAATATCTTCCCCTTCCCAAATTATAACATCTAAATTCATTTTTTAACCTTTTATCTTTATGCATTTAGAAATGTATAAAATATAATAATAGGATACTGATTTAAGTATTCTTTATCACTTATATCTGTTTTTTTCTTCTTTTGTGCATTATGTATAATGGGTTTTTCTGGGATGATGATTTTCAGGTATTAGGCCATTTTCTTGAGATTAATTCATTATTTCTGCAGTTACAAATCTAATTTGATGGCTTACCAATTGAAATTAATACTACAGGGAACAAGTTGTAATATTCTTAAAGTCACTTTATTACCTATAATAAAAGACTTTTAAATATTCTATTAACCTGGGGGTTGGTGTGGAAGAAACGCATGTAACAACAGTATCAATTCAGTCTAAAATAATTAAGACAAAAGCAGTTGTCAGTTTTACATAGAGACAAAGGCAGTCCCATGGATTTATTTTGATGCAAATTATTTGATTAAAAAACTAAACAATTCTATTACTAGAGAAAAATATAAAGAATCCTTAGATATAAAATAATCTGCATTTTAAAGTCATTTTGATAACAATTTTTCAGTTTACCCCTTGAGAAGCCACAAAGTGAAGGAAGCAATTAATATCACAACTTCAAACTACCAATGGAAAAATATCTTATTATTTTATTCTTCGTCCTGTTTTTGCTTCACAAAGAGTGGTGTGTGAATAATGGGGAATGTTTGTTATATATGTTAAAATATTCATGGATGCCACCTAATGCTATTTTCTCCTTTGGAAACTAGCTAGATTGTAGTCTCTTATAATTACTTGTACTGGATGCCAAAAGAACCAAGGTATGATTTCTTGTAGAGCCCAAATAAAATAAAATTATTTCCTGAAACTATCTTGCTGTATTTACTTGGCCCTGATTCTCTATAACAATTGCTTCCAACATTAGATAATGTATTTTTAGTTTTTTCTTTCCTGCCAGCATTCAGTATCTATGCATTTGTACATTTTCATAAGTCCCTTCTTTTTTCAAATGGCATTATGTGTTTGCACATAAATTCTTCTCTTTTCCCTTGTCATGTCTGCTAATCTTTTTGCTGTTGTTGCTGCATTTGGCACTGCAAGTTCAATTTAACTTATGAAAATCAGGCTGTCTATTCTGCTTCATTCATCATCATCAACTAAAATCATTCTGGAATCAAAACTTGTTTTCTATTATCTTGTTATTTTTGGTGATGATATATGGAAGGGAAAGTAGACAGTATCAGGGTATAGAATTTAACTGTAGTTTATAACAAACATCTGCCTCTGTATAGCAACCTTGTGGGATTTGTGGAGACTCTAATCTACAAAAATCAAAATTCAGACAGAAGCTTTTTATGCCAAATATTCTTTAGATGCAGAACTCAGTATGTGGATCATCAAAAGAAAATTCAAGTGTCAAATATACATAGATTACCTGTATTATATAATTAAAAGAAAAAACTTAAATTATGTATTATACATAGGAGATACTGGGTATTTAAGTTGAATATAGAAACTTGTGTCTTTATAACTTGAAGCAAAACATACAATTTAATAGATCAAAACACATTTTGGAGAAATGTTTTTAGGAAAAATTGAACAAAGAGTGGTTCCATTTTGTCAGTAACTTGGGAGAGGTGTAAACTCAGCTACTTCTTCTAGTACAAAAAAGTGGGAAAACATTCTTAACATATTAAGGTTCAATAATGAATGCATAGTATCATACAGTTTTCTCTGAGCTCATGAAAAGAAAAACAGAGTTGATGCTTGTCTTACACAGACTTAGAAGGTTGTAAAGGAAGTCACTCAGAATCTTTATCCCTTTACTATGCAATTCTAAATGTAATAATTAAATTATAGATTAAAATGTAATCATATTTTCTATTGTACATTATGCCACTCAATATAAATGCTAGACTTTAAAGCAAACACATAATGTCTAAGTATTATAATTCATTCATTATTTGAGCAGACTTAGGAAAAGTTATTTAATTTGGCCATTCATTTATTTCGATTCTTTGGTCTTTAAAGTTCTGTAAAATCATCTGATAAAGCTACAAATACCTAAATTTTAAAGCGATATATTAAATTATCTCTATTGTGAGCAAAAAAATTATTATGGATTACAAGAAAGGAATAGCTCAAAAATGTTTCTTATAATTTTAATTTTAATGATATTTTATTGTTCTTTTGACCAACATGTTTTTGTGAACCTTAACATTTTAGTTTTATTCTATGTACTATGTGAGTAGATTGCCTCCAATTTATGATTTTCTAATTGTACTATTTGGTTGATTTCTTAGTTTAGCTAAATCCTTTTTTTTTTTTTTTTTTTCCAAAACACTTGATGTTGGAGGACTCTTTAAAGGTCCTCCTCTGACCATGTGCTGAAAACTCCCAACAACATCCCAGAGATGTGGCCAGTGTGGAACTGCTCAGAGAGAAAAACACCATTTTCTCCTAAGCAATGTCTTCCAGTTGGGAAGTTCTTACTCCTATTAAACCAAAATTTTACTAACTATATTTATTTTTAGAGGTTTTTCTTTTAGAGATAAACTCAGAAAATGTACTCTTACAACTATATCAAAACTCCTCACATATTTATTAATATTTGTCATGTTGCAGAACATTCAATATATTCGATAAAATAATTATATTTCCTTTAACTACTCTTCTAGTGACATGGATTTCAGGCCCTCATATATCATTCTCTCTCCTTTCCTAACTTACCAGATTTATTTTTCTTAATATCTCTATTAGATTGTCACTTCTAGATGTATGTACAGTTTTCTTAACATGATTAGACATTCTAAAATTTATCATTTAAAAATTTAAGACTGCAATATTTTTGCCAACTATATTATACTGCTGGCTCATGTTAAACATATAATTATAAAGGCGCTGTTATTTTATTCATTTGATAAATATTTAAAAGTACATGCTACTACTACTACTACTTGTGGTTAAAAGCTGTGTTAGGTGGTTGGAAGATACAGATTTTGAAAAATAGGAATATCAGTATAGTTAGTAAAACATAAATTAATATAAATATATAAAATAAAACAGTATGCAATTGGATCACAGAAGATTATTTTATACATACTAAGAATCATAAAAGGTTCCTGGGAGTTGCTATATATGGTACATCCTGAAGAATGAAAAGGAGGTAATTGGAACAGAAAGCACAAACATGTGAAATAACATGATGATTCTTTGGAAAACTGAAGACCTTATGAATATATGTACTAGGACATTAAGCTAACTAAAATAAAAGACAATACTTAGATCATAAATTTTCCAAGGTTCTAGGTTAAGGTGTTTCTTGTATTACATTTATTTTTGTTAAAAAAAATTTCTCTGTCCACCTTACTTTTGGAAAAAAAAAAAAAGTGTAATGAAGAATTTCTAATATACAGTGACAACATATGCACATCTCCTATCCTTCTAGGAAAACTATAGTAATAAAAGTAAAATATACAAGAAGCTCATAAATCAAAATCAATGAAAAACGTTAACAGTGACACAGATTTCTGTATACCTATGGAGGATGAAAAGTGGAGAGATAAATGAGAGTTGAAATGCCTGGGTAAAAAAACTATACAGCCTAGAAGAGATTACTAAAAAGAAAGAAGAAGGTAACCAAGTTGCCCCTGCACCCTCAAAAGAGAAAAACTTCGAAGATGTTAGATACTTGGTATGAGAAAGGCCAGAAAAAAAAAAAACTGAAAACAGTAGAATTAAAATCAAGTCTGTATATTGAATATACTACAATATTTTTTCATCCACTGTGAGGTTATACCTCCTCAGGTAGAAGTTCTGAAGTTTCTGTTCTAGATAAAAAAGTAAAAGAAAATGCTTCACTATATTCAGAAATCCTCCAAAGAAATATCTAAGACCCTACCCACAGATATTAAAGCAGATCCCTCTAGCTAACATGGCACACCCATATACAGAGTATACCCAAACAATCTTTGGTTCATACGTTAAAACATGGCTGAAGAATATCCGACATGTAAGAAAAGACTTCAATTTAAGGTAGAGATGCCACAGAAAATATAATTATATAGAAGGAAGAAACTATGAAGAATGCTAAACTGAAAAAATGTTATGTTTTGATGTGATAGGAGAAAATATTTCATCCAGAATACAACAATCACAGAACACAAACTAGCTTTTAAAAATGTAATATGTGATTGCTGAAATGAAAAAAAAGTAATTTGAGAGCACAACAGGGTGATTATATCAATAATAACTTAATTGTACATTTTTAAATAACTAAAGAGTGTAATTGGATTGTTTGTAACTCAAAGGATAAATGCTTGAGGGGATGGATACCCCATCCTCTATGATGTGATTATTTCACATTGCATGCCTGTAATCAAAACATAACATATACCTCATAAATATATATACCTACTGTATTATTCCATTTTCATGCTGCTGATAAAAACATATCCGAGACTGGGAAGAAAAAGAGGTTTAATTGGACTTACAGTTCCACATAGCTGGGGAGGCCTCCAAGTCATGGAAGTAGGTGAAAGACATTTCATAGATGGTGGCGGCAAGAGAACAAGAGGAAGATACAAAAGTGGAAGCCCCTGATGAAACCATCAGATCTCATGAGGCTTATTTACTACCATGAGAACAGTATGGGGGAAACAGCCCCCATGATTCAAATTATCTTCCACTGAGTCCCTCCCACAACATGTAGGAGTTATGAGAGTACAATTTAAGGTGAGACTTGCATGGGGACACAGACCCAAACCATACCACCTACTATGTACTCATGAAAATTGAAAATAAAATATTTTTAAAATAAAAAATTGGAATTATTTTAATGAAATAGGAAGCCAATTAAATCTCTTAGACTAAAAAAGAGAAGGTACTGAAAGTATCAAAGACAAGACACAGGAATAGAACATCAATCTAAGAGTTATAATATCAGAACTTTGGGAACTCCAGGAAGTGAAAACAGTCAAGATTAGAGAAAGAAAATTATCAAAGAAATAATACAAATTGAGGCCCTAGATCTGAAGTACACATATCTTCAGAGGAAAAGATATCAAAATGTGCTCAGGAAAATAAGTTAAAAAACAAAAAACAAAAACAAACAAAAAAAAACCTAAAACACAGAACATCATTGTGAAATTTCAGAACAAAGACAAGAAAAATATTTAAAATTTTTATATATGTCACCCAAAGAGCAGTAAAAATCATACTAACTTTGAGCTTCTGAATGTAGACTGTCAGTATCAGATTCCATGCTAGGCAAACTGGCAATCAATTATATAGTCATGTAAGAACTCAGAACATTTAACTCATACTCATTTTTTTCTTAATGAGCCATTTGAGAATGTGCTTTTGTAAAGTAAAAAGATAGGAAAAAGTATTAAATACAGATCTAGAAAAAAACCAATAAACCTAAAATATCAACAAAAATATGGTCTGAGATAAAAGCAGTGATTGATAAGGCCTGGAGAAAAGTAAATACAATGTAGACTAAATGAACATTGGAGCTTTAGATGGAGAATTTGGAATTACAAAAATGAAATAGATAGTATAAGTGGACATTTAGGAAGGGTTTATGATGAGGAATTAGACCATTAACTCAGGAAAGACAGAAAGACAATCCTGGTCTTAAGGAGAATCATAATTATGTTACACCTTCTCTCTCTCTTTAAGTGACACTATTTAAATGGTCACTGATTAGAGATTTAACTAATATCAAATATGTGTATCACAGTTTATGAAAGATGAGGGGAAAAAGGGGGTTATGTAAGAGAATACAATTTTCTCTTATTACTAGAAGTTAAAAATAATACCCAAAATTGACAGATCAAGATTTAGTGAGTATATATATATATACTCACTAACTATATATATATAAAAAACTATATATATAAAACTATATATATATATATAGTTTTCTGGACAAGAATAAGAACAGAACAAAAGTATATATACGTGTTTGTGTGTGGGTGGGTGGGTTGGCGTGTAGGGGGGTGGCATTTTAATTTGTGATAGTAACTCTTAGAAGTATCTGAAAAAGGAGCTGAAATTATGATTTTTGAAGGAGTGGGACATAATAGTCAGGAACGACTCACTAAAGCTTCTCTCATCTCAACTGGTTTTCAGCCTTACCTCCTCCACTATCTGCAACTCAACAGCCATTCTTCTTTTGCTATTCTTATTCATGTCCAGAAAAGTAGTGGTACAAGGAGGAGAACTCAGGTTAAGAAAAGGATAGACAGGAAAATTCCAAAGCTCCCCAGTGTATCAACAGAAAGGTAGCTTCCAACCTGTAGTAAATTTTAATTTAGCTAATCTGGACTTGAATTCAGCTGCATATTTGCTTCTACACTTTTAGCATTCTAGCATATCGTTGTGAATACTATGTCAATTATGACGCACCAGAGACTGTCATTTTCCATTAAGTCAGAAGAAAGAGCATATGCCTTCCCTATTATTCCTGAAATGAAATTATTTTACAACCAGCTCGTTTCAGAAACAAAACATGATTTTGCACATTTGTGGATTTTGTGGTTATTCTCATATTGTTGGATGTCTAGAAGCTTTTTTTTTTTTTTTTACCAATGTAGGAAGAAGTTACCATATATTTAGACATATATTTTATTTTGCTTTACTTATTCCTCAGGTTGGTTTAAATCTAAACATACATACTACTTTCACAATGGTTTCTATTGACTTCAATGGATCACACTCTGTACTGATGCCCCCTGTGAGACAGAAAAGAAAGAAGCTTGTTCATAGATTCCCTGTAGCACATCACCACCATTGACTCATGGCTTTAAGGACTTTAGTCACTAATTTCCTCCCACCAATGCGGAGACCCAGTGCTCAATGTGTTTAGACTCTTATGGCTGCCCACTGTGACTTCAGTTCTTAATCTGCCTGAAAGTGTCAAAAGTCACGCTGCTGTTAGGAGGGAGAGTTATTTTTTTTTAAAGAAAAAAACCCCTGCTACTGGGAGTGATGATTTTCTTAGTCCTAAGATGCCTGTGATAATGGAGAGAGCTCTGAAATACATTTATTCTGTTCACTCTTGAATGAATAACCACCACAGTTCATCTATATATGTCAGAGAATATTTTAACAATGAATTTTCACTTAGGGACCTCCAGCATAGGTAGTATGCTTAAAATTTTGCATGTTAGTTTCCTGTCATCAATGTCTAAATGGAAAAAAATCTTGTTATTAACAAAAGAAATAAGCTTGATATATTTGGTGTCCATGCCTTAAAGTTCCATGTAACTATTAACTCGTATTTACACAAAGTGAATATATGAGCGGTTTTTCTCATTAAGGATGTATTTGATTTTTATACAAATAGGTCAAATGTATTAAACAGCATAACATATATAAAGATGCTTAACCTCACTGGTAATCAAGTAAACACAAATTGAAACATCAATGAGTTATTTTTCACTTTCTAAATTAGAAATATTGATAAAGTAATACTACTTGATGTTGAAAATAGTTCTTGCTGGAAAATAAATCAGTTATTTCATTTTAGAAAGCAATCTGTCAATAGGAATTTAAAACCATTAATATGTTTATCCCCTTGACACATTAATCCAACATGTGAGAATCTATCTTATGATATTAACCTGGAAATAGCAATATAAGCAAGTGTCTAATTCAACATGACTTGTAATTTGTACAAGTTGTCCCACAGTACGGAGAAGATTAATTAAACTATGATACAACATTACAGTCATTCATTTATTTTAATAAGAAATAAAATACTTCTCTTATAAGGCTTATACCAAAAATCTTATCCTGAACATAATTGATACCAAACTTACAAGCTAAGAAAGATTGAACATGTTTGACATTTGAGAAAAAAAAGCAGAATGCATATTTACATATGTGATATTTTTATTGATCTGGACTCTTTCGGATGCAAGTGATAGACTAAAATTAACTCACTTATTATAGGACTGGTAGACAGTAGAGTTGTTCACAGAAGTAAAGAAAACACTAAAATTCAAACTCTTTTTTTAAATTATAATTTAAGTTCTAGGGTACATGTGCACAATGTGCAGGTTTGTTACATGTGTATACATGTGCCATGTTGGTGTGCTGCACCCATTAACTCATCATTTACATTAGGTATATCTCCTAATGCTATCACTTCCCCCACCACACCCCATGACAGACCCCATTATGTGATGTTCCCCACCCTGTGTCCAAGTGTTCTCATTGTTCAGTTCCCACCTATGAGTGAGAACATGTGGTGTTTGGTTTTCTGTCCTTGTGATAGTTTGCTGAGAATGATGGTTTCCAGCTTCATCCATGTCCCTACAAAGGACATGAACTCATCCTTTTTTATGGCTGCATAGTATTCCATCATGTATATGTGCCATATTTTCTTAATCCAGTCTATCACTGATAGACATTTGGGTTGGTTCCAAGTCTTTCCTATTGCGAATAGTGCTGCAATAAACATACGTGTGCATGTGTCTTTATAGCAGCATGATTTATAATCCTTTGAGTGTATACCCAGTAATGGGATGGCTGGGTCAAATGGTATTTCTAGTTCTAGATCCTTGAGGCATCGCCACTCTGTCTTCCACAATGTTGAACTAGTTTACAGTCCCACCAACAGTGTAAAAGTGTTCCTGTTTCTCCACATCCACTCCAGCACCTGTTGTTTCCTGACTTTCTAATGATCACCATTCTAACTGGTATGAGATGGTATCTCATTGTGGTTTTGATTTGCATTTTTCTGATGGCCAGTAATGATGAGCGTTTTTTCATGTGTATGTTGGCTGAGTAAATGTCTTCTTTTGAGAAGTGTCTGTTCATATCCTTTGCCCACTTTTTGATGGGGTTGTTTGATTTTTTCTTGTAAATTTGTTTAAGTTCTTTGTAGATTCTGGATACTAGCCCTTCGTCAGATGGGTAGATTGTAAACATTTTCTCCCATTCTGTAGGTTGCTTCTTCATCTGATGGTAGTTTCTTTTGCTGTGCAGAAGCTCTTTAGTTTAATTAGATCCCATTTGTCAATTTTGGCTTTTGTTGCCATTGCTTTTGGTGGTTTAGTCGTGAAGTCCTTGCCCATGCCTGTGGCCTGAATGGTATTGCCTAGGTTTTCTTTTAGGGTTTTTATGGTTTTGGGTCTAACATTTAAGTCTTTAATCCATCTTGAATTAATTTTTGTATAAGGTCTAAGTAAGGGATCCAGTTTCAGCTTTCTACATATGGCTATCCAGTTTTCCCAGCACCATTTATTCAATAGGGAATCCTTTCTCCATTTCTTGTTTTTGTCAGGTTTGTCAAAGATCAGATGGTTGTAGATGTGTGGTATTATTTCTGAGGGCTCTATTCTGTTCCATTGGTCTATATCTCTGTTTTGGTATGAGTACAATGCTGTTTTTGTTACTGTAGCCTTGTAGTATAGTTTGAAGTCAGGTGGCGTGATGCCTCCAGCTTTCTTCTCTTGGCTTAGGATTGTCTTGGCAATGCGGGCTCTTTTTTGGTTCCATATGAACTTTAAATTAGTTTTTTTCCAATTCTGTGAAGAAAGTCATTGGTAGCTTGATGGGGTTGGCATTGAATCTATAAATTACCTTGGGCAGTATGGCCATTTAGATGATATTGATTCTTCCTATCCATGAGCATGGAATGTCCTTCCATTTGTTTGTGTCCTCTTTTATTTCGTTGAGCAGTGGTTTGTAGTTCCCCTTGAAGAGGTCCTTCACATGCCTTGTAAGTTGGATTCTTAGGTATTTTATTCTCTAACGTCATAATGACAGGATCAAATTCACACATAACAAAATTAACCTTAAATGTAAATGGGCTAAATGCTCCAATTAAAAGACACAGACTGGCAAATTGGATAAAGAGTCAGGACCTATCAATGTGCTGTATTCAGGAGACACATCTCACCTGCAGAGACACATATAGGCTCAAAATAAAGGGATGGAGGAGGCTCTACCAAGCAAATGGAAAACAAAAAAAAGCAGGGGTTGCAATCCTAGCCTCTGATAAAACAGACTTTAAACCAACAAAGATCAAAACAGACAAAGAAGGCCATTACATAATGGTAAAGGGATCAATTCAACAAGAAGAGCTAACTATCCTAAATATATATGGACCCAATACAGGAGCACCCAGATTCACAAAGTAAGTCCTTAGAGACCTACAAAGAGACTTAGACTCCCACACAATAATAATGGGAGACTTTAACATCCCATCGTCAACAATAGACAGATCAACGAGACAGAAAGTTAACAAGGATATCCAGGAATTGAATCCAGCTCTGCACCAAGTAGACCTAATAGACATCTACAGAACTCTCCACCCCAAATTAGCAGAATATACATTCTTCTCAGCACCACATTGCACTTATTCCAAAATTGTCCACATAGTTGGAAGTAAAGCACTCCTCAGCAAATGTAAAAGAACAAAAATTATAACAAACTGTCTCTCAGACCACAGTGCAATCAAACTAGAACTCAAGATTAAGAAACTCACTCAAAACCGCTCAACTACATGGAAACTGAACAACCTGCTCCTGAGTGACTACTGGGTACATAACGAAATGAAGGCAGAAATAAAGATGTTATTTGAAACCAATGAGAACAAAGACACAACATACCAGAATCTCTGGGACACATTCAAAGCAGTGTGTAGAGGGAAATTTACAGCACTAAATGCCCACAAGAGAAAGCAGGAAAGATCTAAAATTGACACCCTAACATCACATTAAAAGAACTAGAGAAGCAAGAAACACATTCAAAAGCTAGCAGAAGGCAAGAAATAAGTAAGATCGGAGCAGAACTGAAGGAGATAGTGAAACAAAAAACTCTTCAAAAAATCAATGAATCCAGGAGCTGGTTTTTGGAAAAGATCAACAAAATTCATGGTCTGCTAGCAAGACTAATAAAGAAGAAAAGAGAGAAGAATCAAATAGATGCAACAAAAAATGACAAAGGGGATATCACCACTGATCCCACTGAAATACAAACTATCATCAGAGAATACTATAAACACCTCTACGCAAATAAACTCGAAAATCTAGAAGAAATGGATAAATTTCTGGACACATACACCCTCCCAAGACTAAACCAGGAAGAAGTTGAATCCCTGAATAGACCAATAACATGCTCTGAAATTGAGGCAATAATTAATAGCCTACCAACCAAAAGTCCAGTACCAGAAGGATTCACAGCTGAATTCTACCATAGGTACAAAGAAGAGCAGGTACCATTCCTTCTGAAACTATTCCAATCAATAGAAAAAGAGGGAATCCTCCCTAAATCATTTTATGAGGCCAGCATCATCCTGATACCAAAGCCTGGCAGAGACACAACAAAAAGATAGAATTTTAGAACAATATCCCTAATGAATATCGATGCGAAAATCCTCAATGAAATACTGGCAAACCGAATCCAGCAGCACATCAAAAAGCTTATCCACCAAGATCAACTTGGCTTCATCCCTCGGATACAAGACTGGCTCAACATATGCAAATCAATAATCATATTATATGAATTTGGTTCATATAAACAGAACCAAAGACAAAAACCACATGATAATCTCAATAGGTGCAGAAAAGGCCTTCAACAAAATTCAACAGCACTTCATGCTAAAAACTCTCAATAAACTAGGTATTGATGGGATGGATCTCAAAGTAATAAGAGCTATTTATGACTAACCCACAGCCAATATCATACTGAATGGCAAAAACTGGAAGCATTCCCTTTGAAAACGGGCACAAGACAGGGATGTCCTCTCTCACTACTCTTATTCAACATAGTGTTGGAAGTTCTGGCCAGGACAATCAGGCAGGAGAAAGAAATAAAGGGTATTCAATTAGGAAAAGAGGAAGTAAATTTGTCCCTGTTTGCAGATGACATGATTGTATATTTAGAAAACCCCATTGTCTCAGCCCTAAATCTCCTTAAGTGGATAAGCAACTTCAGTAAAATTCAAACCTCTTAAGGAGGGTGAAATCAAGGCAGCCTGAAGCAATACAAAGACTAATAACCAAGGACCCCAGAGTCTCCAGTTTTTCTATTTCTTGCCTTGTCTCTCTCTCTCTCTCTCAATCCTACTCTCTCTCTCTCTCTCTTTTATTTTGAATGTTGTCTTCATTTTCATCTTTTATAAGCATGGTGCTATACACAGAAGGAAGCATGACCCCTAACACACTGGTGTTAGTGTATGAAAATGTCTGCATCCACAAAGGAAAAGGCTCTCCCTAGAAAAGTTTCTTACTGGCTTAATTTATGTCATGTCATTTTAGTGAGTATATATACAGTGGAACAATGCTAACCGCTTGCCTTTGCAAAGTAAAAGGAAGCAGACACATGCTCATTGAGGGAATCATTGTATCACAGATACAACCTCAGCATGTGCCTTCTAGAAAAATAAAAAAGAAAAAAAAAAGAATAACTCAAGAAAACAGAATGTTATATCAGTGGTGTTATCTAGTTGTCTAAATTGTACCTTTTGCAGATGTTTTGGTTTTACTAAAACTCAGTTATCAGTTACTGTAATGTTAGTATGCATTACTGAGACAGACTAACATGTAGGTATAAACTCTCCCCTCTTTTTGAGATATATAATGTAATTTAAAAGTATTGGTATTTTTTATTCTGTAATATTTCCTTTTTAAATTTTTGTACTGGCATGATTATTATGCTTACACACACACATTTTCAATAAAAGACCATTTTTAGTAAAAAAAAAAAAAAAAAAAAAAAAAAGAAAAAAATTAACATGAGGAAAGAACATAAATAAGGAAAAGAACTGAAAAAGAATATACCAAAAATTTCATGTGACTTTTATTAGAGGTGGGCATGTCTCTTAAAAAAATAAAGACAAAACCAACAAAATAAATAACAAACCTCCCTAATTGGCTATTTTCTGTGTTTTCTACAATGCACATACATTTTGTACTATTCTTTTTAGTTGTACCATATAATATCTCACAAATACTTAAAACAAATGCCCAATAATATAAAAATATCAATGCATCATAGATACGGCAACATAAAGATGGGTACTAAGATAGGAGTTGCTTAGTGGCGTGTGAGCATTTTTAGGCACTTCTATGCCAAACCACATTTTGTCCAACAGAATAATGATGCAGCTGGGTAGGAAGGTAGTCAGAAATACATGACATATGACATATGACATAAATTTAACAGAAACACAAACCCCTCGTCTCCACTATTTGACAAATGTAGAAAAATAATACATGTGCAATTATTTCCCAGGTAATATAGGTATAAACTTCTTTGGAGGTGGGAAATTAAAATAAAATGGGGTGACACATAATTCAGACTTACCATTCAAATTTGCATAGACTAAATTAGCATCCTTAAGAATTATCTTTCTCCATAACATGATTATGATGACTCAGTTTTTGGACTTGATTAGTCAAATCCAGATTATTACAGTACCAGTAGCAGGAGATTCCACATAGTCTATCCTGTATAGTGAAGTGAATAACAACTTTTTTTTTTCAGATTTTGGAAACTATCAGAACATGTCAATTATCTTGAGACATGACCATCCAGCATATCAAAGGTTAAAATTTTGATGAGTTGGCTTTTCTGATGGATTCTTACAGTTTATGTCTATAAATCTACATTATAGATCACTTACCTCCTCATATTAAAATAGTAAGACCTTTTACCTAAATGTCAGGAAAAATCAATGATAATGATGAGTTGGCACACTTTTTCTCAGTGAGTTTTAGAGCCTCAGTTAAGCTCTCTAAATAATATGAAAAGTAATTTTGTGATAATTTGTTCAGCTCTGGCATTACACACTAAATTCCCATGAAATGCAAATATACTTTTTGACCCTTCCTTATTAAGGTATACGCTGTTTACTTGGAAACAGAAACGTTTGTGGTGATATACTCATTTATTTATTTCTCATACCCTAGGGTTGGTGGCAGGTCAAGGGTGACCTTCCTTAACTACTGAAAATAAGAGAATCACTCCTTAATGAGATATTTGAGAGTCCATGAGATTGAGAAAAATGTTTTACCTTACAAGAAGAATTGTTCCCTTATAACTTACACATTAGAACAATCTTGTCTTGCTAGATAGTGAAACATAGAAATATTTAGTAGAAAACCCACCCATATCTCTACCCTGTTATTAGTGGCAAGGAGAGAATATAGCCACTGTGGAGTGATTCTAATGGGCGAACAGAGAAGAAATGGAACTAGAAGCTAACTTTGAGAATGTACCTAAAGCCCAGGAGCCTTAATGTTCAGATGACTTAATCCCAGGAATCTTGTATTCCTGATTCTACAGTTTTCTCCACGGATAAGGTATAAGCAGAAAAAGAACAAAACAGTATCTGAATAATCCTGCCCAGATACCCTCAGCCCCTATTTAGGATCTATCACCTGCTTCCAGAGACTCAGGAGCCAGAAATCAATATCTTAGAATCAAATCTTTAAATATTTAAGATAGATTAATTGTTCAAAATTTCCCAATGGCATCTCTTCTTTTTAAGAGCAAGTAAGAATCCTGTAGTGACATAAAAGACCCAATACAATCTCTCTCAACCCTGCCAATGTCTCACCTCCTTCTATTTTATCTCTTATTACTCTCACTTTCTCTTATGCTTTCTGCTTTCAGAGTCTATCACTACCTTATTATTTCCAGAACATGCCAGAAGTGTTCCAATCTCATGATTTTTGCTACCTCTTCTGTCTAGTGTATTCTTCCTGCAGACACTGTCAGATTCCCTCACCTTTTTCAGATCATTGCTTAATGATCAACTTCTTAATCAGGCTTTCCCTAAGAAAACAATTTAAAATTGCAATACCCCACAATGTCTCCAACACTTGTTATCCAATCCTGCTGTTTATTTATTAAGGCTTATCTGACATACTATAGGTCTTAGACAAGATTTTGCCAATTGCAGACATGGAGACAAAAGTTTGAGTGCAAATAATTTATGAGAAAAGTGATCCCAGAAATCACTAGTAGAGGAAAAGAGAAGTGAAACAGAGAAAGAAAGGACATTAATACAGGATGCATTAAAGAGCAGGTTACTGCTATGGCCAGCTGGGGCCCAAATGTCGTGAAAACATCCGGGGAACCTGAGAGAAAATACCTGAGTTGTCCCATACAAGCCCTGAGAAAACTGTAGTATTTAACTGTCAATTTATTAATGGTGTTTTCAGTAAGAAACCATCAGATTTGGACACACAGGAAAAGCACTGGCTACTAACCTTATCTGCTACAGAGCACCTTTGCGTGACTAAGAGCTACTCATTGCCCACATTAAGTTCATTTAATTTAACTGCTACTGATTCTTTAAGATGATGGTTAGTCATATATCTAAATAAAAGAATAAAATGCTAAAAATAAAGCAAAAGTGTTACAGGGAAAAGCTACAGATCCCCACTATTGCAATTGGTTGCTTGACAAGTGGGGTAAGCTAGAGCATTCTGGGAGGGACTGGGCTCCTATTGCCATGTCCTATCTGGCTTCAGATGCTTCAATCAACCTTTCAAGGCTATCACCAAAGCAAAAACACCAAGAGGCACCCCAGCAAAATCACTGAATTCATACAACCTCTTCCTTGCACCAGTAAGCAGCAACAATCTTAGACTCTAATGATAATAAAGATCAATTATCCTGCTGGTGTACCTACTTCCCTTCTTTCCCTAATAGCCCAAGAGAACCTCAAACAGCCGCCACAACATTAGTTTGCCTTGTATTGTTACAGAAGTTTTTCCTATCACCTCAAGAACCAAAATATTTAATCGCATCACTTCTGAAGATATAGGGGTGGGAAGCACATATTCTGTAATATGTGAAGAGTTGTGAGAGGGGTCATCCCTGCCTCCTGCGTTTGGCATCTGGACCACTTTAATCTAGCTATAAGGGACATAGAATCATGTCACAGGCTTTTTAAAAATATATGTACTGCATATTGATGAATAGCAGGATATAATCCTTAAGACAGTGTCCTAGCTGTGCCTTGAAAAGGTCATTCCAGAGTTTTATCAGATTGCCAATTTGTGATTTTCTATACTCAATGACACAAGTATTTTCTGAGTTATTTCAGGTATAAATGTGGTTTAGTAATATTAACATGATGGAGACTTGCTTTCCATAAATTAAATATCTTCTATCTGGGCCTCTTTTTCCCTACTATATAAAGGAAGAAGATTGACCTAGGTGATTTATAAAAACTTTTTTAGTTCTCATTTATTTTCTTTTTTATCCAGATAAGCAGAAAGCTATTTCTGCATCATTTTGGTATTTGTACTATAGAGAAAATGCATATTCAATGAACTTGAGCTGGTGATGTCCACTATGTGGTAATGGTATGAACCCAGATGGTACTTTCTCATATGAAATACCTTATAAATTTGTATCTACTTGAACTGGTTTGGTGTGCATTTTTAAGACAAATCTTTAAAATTATAGGAGTATTATATTCCAGAAAGGAATTGTTAAAGTTAATGAAATATAATAATGATGGTGAGTAAATTAATTCTGTAAATAATTCAACATATCAACACCTGGTAATGGCCATATTTATTACTTTATTGTTATTGTCTATATTTTCTCTAAAAGGTATTGACTTGTGAAAAAAACACTAAAGTATAGGATTCATAACACTATATAAAAGTTGAATTAGATAATTTTCTGAACATTTATGAAACCTAAAACATCTTAGAGTATTTTTGTAATTTCAGTCTTGATTAAAGAGCTGGAAAACCTATTTTCTAAATAAATTTTGCTCTGCTATTTCAAGTTATCTGCTTGCACGTATGAAGTAGTAAATACCACCAAGGACAGACACATCCTTATACTTATAGACAGATGAAATATCCTTAATTGTGAACATAGAAACCCAATATGAATAATTTATTGTCAGAATTAGTGGCAGACCTAACTTATCCCAATAGGTGAGTCGAGCCTTGAACTACTAATTAGTGATAAGAATTATAAGGTTAATGATCTTGGAACTTTGCAATAATCTTTTTAGCCTAAAAATAAAATGATTGTTACCAAAAGCTTCAAGGAACATTCATACGATGGAATTAAGAGTTAGGTTACAGAAAGTAAACTGAGTAGTAGAAATAAAATGGCTTAGAATTAAGCATAGAGTGCCAAGATTATTATTAAGATTTTGTGACTGATGTTCTAGATTCATTTATTCATTCAACAATTATGTATTAAGTTTCTGATCTGTGCCTAGCATCCTTCTAGATATTGGGGATATGATAGTAATAAAAACAATAATCTTTGTCACCCATGGGCCTTATAGACTGAAAGGGTCAGACAGGTAGAAACAGATATATTTTATATTTAATATATTTTTAAGTACATATTAGCAAAATACATAGTATGGAATGTGATATGATAAAGACTATAAAAAATAGCTGTTTATTCTGTTGATAATTTCTCTTGCTGTGTAGAAGCTCTTTAGTTTAATTAGGTTCCACTTGTCAAGTTCTGTTTTTGTTGCAATTGATTTTGAGGACTTAGCCATGAATTCTTTGCCAAGGCTGATATTGAGAAGCATATTTCCTAGGTTGTCTTCTAGGAGTTTTATAGTTTCAAGTTTTACATTTAAGTCTTCAATCTATCGAGTTAATTTTTATATATGGTGATAGGTAGGAGTACAGATTCATTCTTCTGCATATGGATAGCCAATTATCCCAGCACCATTTATTGAGCTGGATAATTGGAGAAAATATTCACAAACCATGTATCCAACAAAGGTCTAATATTCAGAATCTATAAGGAACTTAACAAAATAACAAGCAAAAAACCTCAACCCTATTAAAAAGGAGGCAAAGACGTGAACAGACACTTCTCAAAAGAAGACATACAAGTGGCAACAAACACATGAAAACATGCTCCTCATTATTAATTATCAGAGAAATGCAAATCAAAATGACAATGAGATATCATCTCATGCCAGTCAGTGTGGCTTTTGTTAAAAAGTAAAAAAATAACCGATGTTGGCAAGGCTATGGAGAAAAGAGAACACCTATATGCTGCTGGTGGGAACGTAAATTAATTCAGCAACTGTGGAGAACGGTTTGGTGATTTCTCAAAAAACTAAGAGTTGAACTACCATTCAACCCAGAAATCTCATAACTAGGTACATATCAATGAATGAATCAGTCTACCAAAAGGACACGTGTACCTGTATCATTCTACCAAAAAGACACATGCACATTGCATACAGTGAATATTGCACTATTCACAATAGCAAAGACATGGAATCAACCCAGATGCCCATCAATGGTGTGTTGAATAAAGAAAATGCGGTACAACATACACCATGGGATTCTATGCAGCCATAATAAGAATGAAATTGTGTTCTTTGCAGCAATATGGTTGCAACTGGAAACCATTATCCTACTCACTAATGCAGAAACAGAAAACCAAATGCTGCATGTTCTCACTTATAAGTGGGAGATAAATATTAGGTAAAAGTGGAGATAAAGATGGGAACAGTAGACACTGAGGAACATAAGAGAGAGGAGAGAGTGAGGAGGACAAAGTTAGAAAAACTACCTATTGGATGATGGATTTAGTCATACTCTAAACATCAGCATTATGCAATATGTCTTTTTAAATAATTCTGCACATGTACCCCATGATTCTAAAATAAAAGTTATAAAAAGGATGAAAAACATGAAACAGGAATAAATGCAGTAAATGGAGAGTGTTTGGGATTTTGCTAAAGCAGTCAATAAAGACCACATTGAAGTGATGTGAATAAAGGTCTCAAGAGGCAAAGCAACAAGTCGTGAAGCCGTGTGGATACACAGAAAAAAAGTGATCCTGGCCATAAGAAGATGATGTGCAAAGGATCTACAAAGGAAGCATTCTTGGTATCTTCCAGGACATCAAGAAAGACAAGCATAGTGCGAGTGAGTGAGCAAGGAGAAGAATCATGGGAGCCAAGGTTAGTCAGGAAGCTAACAAGAGAACAGATCAAGGGAGACCTTCAAGTACATCATCTACTCAAAGTAAGGCAGGAAGCCAGTGGAAGGTTTTGAGTAAAGAAAATCAGCATGATCAGATCCAAATGTTAACATGATGATTCTCATTGTTGTGTTAAGGATAGACAGAAAAAGACAGGCAGGAATAGAACAGGTTAGGATGCTATAGCGATAATCAAGTCATGAGAGACTGGTCCAAGTTAGTGTTACAGTGATAGCGATGATAATTGGTTTTATTAATTAGACATTTTGAAAATAGAGAAAAATTGATTTTTGGAGGGAGAGATGGAGATGTCATTTAATTATATTAGAAAAAACATGTTTGAAGGTAACAAAAGAGTTTTAATGTGATATTCTAAATCTTGGGTGCTTACTTGTCAATCAGTTGGAAATAAGGATCAAGTAGTAGTCTAAATTGATCTGGATTACACAAGAGTACATAAGAGTGTGGACATAGAATTTAAAGCACTAAAGTGTGAAATAACCAAAGGAATAGGTACAGACAGAGGGGGGAAAAAAGGCTGCAGTAACATTAGAGTTTGAAAGATATCATGAAATAGCCCTTTTCTTTTTAAATTATAGTCTTTACATTAAAAACATCACTTGATCTCACAGTCGATAGCTGAGCCAATAAAGTAGCTATTCATCTTCTAGTTTTTAGTTAATAATTTAGTCATGTTCAGCTATCACAATAATTCAACTATCATTTAATAATTCAGTAAAATTTCAAAATGGGTTTTTTTAATGCTCTCAGTTCACCCTTAGGGTAAATAATCTATACAGCACACATGGCATAATCAGGAAGGAGCAAACACACTTTGAATCTCGGATGAAAGCCACCAAGAATATATGCTCCAAATAACTTTCCATCATTGGACTCAGGAATCATTACATGCAATGTTAATGTGTGAGAATATGCAAATTCATGATTTCTACAACATTTTTTCCTATATTTAACTCACAGGTGTAACGGGCAGAAAAACAATATTTAGTATTTTTCTAGGAATAAGAGTGACAAGTTTTAAATTTTGCAGGTTTTAAAAAATTATTATGGTCATACAGGCAAAAAGTCAGTTTGCCAGAAAGAAATAGATGGCATATTCAAAGTGCGTAATTTGAGGCAGAGTTTAATAAAGAAGCAAAAGTGACAGCTAAGATTCAGAGTGGAAACTTAGTAAAGTCATAAAACTAGTAACGTGTGTACTTATCATTAACTTTTAACTCCTTCTGAACATAAAGTTCACAGATTTAACATAGTATCACACTTTCACATATACCCTCACTGTTTGAACAATTCAATTGAATTTTCCAAATTTTTCAATTTTTTTTCCAATTGAACAATTTGGGAAAACAAAGTCCAAATCTCAAAATATTTCAGCAGACCAATTTATGTACATAAAATTTTGGAGGTTAATGTTTCAGAGTAAAAATCTGTTGCTCTATTAGAAAAGAACAATAAAGGTCAAGGTCTGCATAGTATTTAATACAGTTATAATTACTTACGAGAACAGTGTCTAAAATATTTAAATTTTTTATATTTATGGGAAATAGAAACTTTCTTACCAAATATGTTGGCAGTTAATGAGGGAGACTGATAGTTAATTATAACAACTGAGATATTTCAAAGGTGTAAGGACATGTTCTAAATAATGATACTAGGAACTTGCACCATGAGTGCTTGTGGTCGCTGTGCTTGATGTACTTCCTCAGGGCTTCATGTCTTTGACATCTCCTTTCTCTTTCCACTGTCCTAATTCAGTCTTATTTCAGAGTCAGAGTCAGTCACCTCTCAGAGCTGGGCCACGAATCAGACATGTACGTACAATGTCCTCAGCATCCATAGATGAAGGAACTCTTACATACAAGGAGATTGCAGGGGTTCATTATTTCTCTAATCTTATCCAGGTATACTCACCATGCCTCATATCCTCATTATCATTCTTCATCATCCAATGTAAAAAATCATCCACCCATCTATCTTTTCCTACATTGTTATTTGTGTAATGCTTTGAGATTCCTTTCCCTGACCAAACTTACAAATTTCTTACTACCATTTCTCGTAACTGAACAAATTCTAGAAGAATCTAAATGTGTGTATATTCTCCAGTAGTTAGCAGTGAAATTACTTTAAGATGGTCAGTAGAACAATGCTTAAATTAGTGCAAGCTCATAGGCCTAATTTTGTAAAATACAGATTTGAATTTTAAGCATGTTGGGTTGGTGAGGCAGACTTAGAGATAAGTACTTAGAATCACAGGGAAACCCAGTTAGTGTCATAAAAGTGAAACACAGCACTTTCTCTTGGGGGCAACCAGATGAGGTAGAAGCTCACTGCTCATGCTGCTATTGCCAAGACTTGCAAGCAGAACCACTGTCTCACCACTCTTCCAGGCATCTTAGACAATTCAAGTATCCTGAGGTGAGGTTTTAAATACTACCCTTTTGCTTCCTTACTGCATACTAAGCACCAATGGATAGATTAGAGTGGGAAGGGTGCTCTCTACCTAAATGCCAAGAGCTTTCTTTGTCTTATTGGCAAAGGCAAGGTGGGGGCAGTACATGACAGTATTTAAGTATTTTTGAGGAAACAATGATCAAACTGTAATTTAGATTTGTCCAAAGACTTATACTAAATAGGTTTTCCTATCACTTCTGCTTCTTCACTAAATGTCTCACTGACATCCTTACTGCTGCTGGAAACTAGCTCTTCCCTTAAGACTGCACTCCCATTGAGGCCCAGTGAATGAAAACTGTCCAATTTTTCCTTAGTCCACTTATGTTACTATAGCAGAATTACACAGATTTGCTAATTGATAAAGAACAGAAATTTATTTATCACGGTTCTGGAGGCTGAGAACTGCATGTCATGGTACTGGCAGGTTTGATGTTTGCTAAGGTCCCAGTGTCCTTTTCCAAGATGATACCATGATTGCTCCACCCTCCAGAGGGGAGGAATGTTGTTCTTATGTGGCAGAGTAACAGAAGAGAGAGAAGCCCCTCCCACAATCCTTTTTTATAGCAGCACGAATGCATTCATGAGGGTAGAGCGCTCATAATCTAAACATCTCCAATTAGGCCCACCCCCAACTCTGTTGGACTGGGAATTAAGCTTCTAATGTAGGGATTTGAAAAGGACAACATCATTTGAACATAGCAGAAATGGTCTTTGGACAGCTGACTCTAAATCACAACATTTTTTTCATGATACCCTCAGAAATACTCATCTTAAATGAGTATTTCCAGCCACCTCAGCTTCTTCCTTAAATGTCCTATTTACATTCCCACTATAGCTGGAAACTAGGTCTTCCCTTAAGACTGCAGTCCCATTGATGTCCCATCTAGTGAAAGCTATTTAATCTCTCATTCACCATATTCTACAACACATGGTTTGCGACTGGAGGCTGGCACACTATTCCCTCCCCATGTTAATTTTAGACTATTACTTGGCCACTCAAATACAAAACTGCTCCTTTTAAAGTTAATATAATATGGCTGTGTCAATCACCTCTTTTTATGGGTGTTATCTTCTGAACTCTATGTGACAATTTATTATCCATTGAATGTTTTAGTATTTGGGTCATTATTTTACTCTTCTTCCAATCTCTTCTAATATCGATAGAAAATGGGAAAATTCTATGGATTTGTTTCTCAGTTCTTTGTCCTTTTATGTCTAATGCTCTTATTTAAGTCTACATCTGCCAGCCATTTTGCTATGTCCTCAAAATTCATTCACCTCTGACACAGAGATTCTAGACAACCAATTACCGCTACTTTTCATTCTTCCTTTTTATGTTGTTACCACTTTATACGTGGTCTTCCAAGCATTGAGTCCTTTCTTATACTACCTAACAGTGTTTCTCTACCCTCCTCAATCTTTTTTGTTTGTTTCCATGAAGTGTTACCTAAAAGCATTTAATAATTAGTTAAACCTGTTATAACACACATCTCTTATTAGACATTATCAGAGATTGGGGTACTCTAGATACAGAGATATGGCCTCTTATAAATTGATTTATTGGGAAGTACTCAGAGGAACAACATCTTTAGAGGAGTGAGGGGGAAAAAAAAGGAATGGGTCAAGTAAAGATCAATTGTAGTGTTGTTGCAGTGAAGTACTAGTTGCTCATGCCGTGAACTCTGAAGTTTAGATGACCCTGTAGAGCTCAAATTGAGATAATAGGTCTTGGCCTCTATATATCCACCATCTTCATCATCAGCCAGACTCAAGTTTGAACATGTTTAAGAGTTTTAGTAGCCATACACATATTCTTCTCACTAAAGTAATAAACTTTGTCTGATTTCTATTGTTATTTTTTCTCATTAAATCATTTTAATGTACTTCTATGTGATTAAATATTTTCAATCTATCACTAGTATTTCAAAATTTTTTCTGTTATTTTTCTTTTGAGTTTGTTTATGATATATTTGGAAAAATTGAATAAATATAAAGACATTTATGTAGTCAAATATTTCCAGCTTTACAAAATTATAAATTGGTGTTTTCAGTCTTACGGGAAAAGATTTTCCCAAGCACTGGGTAATAGATATTTTCTAAAATTTGAGTTTTGGTATTTTAGCCCTCATTAAAACACAAACCTACTTTTATCTATGGTAAAATGATGGTACCCTTAATTTTATTCTTGGTACCTGGGCAAATATTCATGCACAGTGATTAACAAATATTTTATAATCCTGATATATGCTAAATTATAGGACTCTCTTCTTGACAGATACAATTGTCTTTCAAGGCTGGGCATGGTGGTTTACGCCTGTAATCCCAGCACTTTGGGACGCTGAGGTGAAAGAATTGCTTGAGCCCAGGAGTTCAAGACCAGCCTGGGCAACATAGTGAGACCCCAACTCTTAAAAAAATTTTCTTTCAAAATAAGGATTATTTTTTACAGGATCTTCATAGTTATTGATGTTTTGTAAGGTTGAAGTTTATTCCTCTAAATAAACCCTGCATAAAAGTTTTAAATGCCTACATTATTAAATAACTAAAAGCTTAAAGTAAACCTCTTTTTTTTTTTTTTTTTTTTGAGACGGAGTCTTGCTCTGTTGCCCAGGCTGGAGTGCCGTGGCGCGATCTAGTCTCACTTCAAGCCCCGCCTCCCGGGTTCACGCCATTCTCCTGCCTCAGCCTCCCAAGTAGCTGGGACTACAGGCGCCCGCCACTATGTCCAGCTAATTTTTTGTATTTTTAGTAGAGGTGGGGTTTCACCATGTTAGCCAGGATGGTCTCGATCTCCTGAGCTCATGATCCACCCGCCTCAGCCTCCCAAAGTGCTGGGATTGCAGGCGTGAGCCACCGTGCCCGGCCGTAAACCTCTTATGTTTTAAGAAACTATTAAAATAACAAAAACATAAGCAAAAAAAGTAGAAAATGGGAATTAAAATTCTTTAAAGCTAAAATCAATGAAACAAAAATTTAAAAAGACAATTAACCTTTTTTTACAGAAAATAATTTTTTCAAAATAGAAAATTAATAAATAACAACTACCTATGAGAAGAACTTAAAACAATTATAAAAGAACATCAAATGCAATGTTATTTTAAAAAGAAAAAGGAAATTGCAATACTAGAAAAGATTATCAAGGTGTAAGTAATCAAATCTAAATAAACAAGAACTAGAAAATTAGAATCACTGAATTATCTGAAAATAGGGAAAGGTGACAGCTTGTTTTGAAAGTCATCCATCCAAAGTATTTATTTTGGTTATATTTCACCTTTAAATAACATTGTCTCTTAACAATGATGTCACACCATGAAAAAGAAAGGTAAAGTTCTCCCGAAATAAATTTTGAAATTAGCAATCAGATAATTTATCAAGAAAATGTTTTTATATTTAAAATAATGAATGTCTAAAAAAAATTACATCAAATTCAGTGTCCATTCCTAAATATAACCCCTAAAATCCATATACATTAAAACAAAGCAAAATTTATTTCAACGGGAAAATATTTTTAAAGCTATATCTATTAAAATTTAGAACAAGATAAGGTTACCTATTGTCACTATTATTACTTAACATTGTTTTTGAAGCTCTAGCAAATCAGGTAAAAACATAAAATAAAAAAAAAGGTGCAGATATTAGTATAGAAAACACTTTTTCTTCTTCAAATAATTTATCTCAAAAAACCAAGTTCTAGTTTTACTTGAGATTTGAATTTACTTAACAGTGAAATTTGTCAACCTTGCTATGTATAAAAAAATTTAAAGCCAATAATTTTTCAATATTAGCAATAACTAACAAAATTAGAAATGTAAAAATTTTTATCTACAAAACTTTTAAAATAAAACTGAATTACTCAGAAATAAATGTAAGACTAACAGTGCAAGAGCCATATTTCAAAAGTAAAACTTCTTAATAAAGGATGTAAATAAAAAGGAAAAAATTGAAAGGCATACCATGTTTTTGGGCAGAAATACTTAAATCACAAAATGCTAATTATACTGAGATGCATATATATAATAAAATTAGAGATATTCCAGTTAGAACTCCAAATAAATTGGTAATCATATTTTCAAGTCTTTAATCTTAAAAAAAAGGACAGATGAAAGAGAAGATTCAAAACGATGATGATAACAGAAAACGAATGGTGAATGTGAGAATAGACTTATTAATCAATAAATAGATTATAAATCCACTTACTAAATTCAGTATTAACAAAAGACTAGACCAATAAATTATTTGAATCAAATAATCAGTCCAGATACCATTTTGTCTAGGAAAAAAATTAAATTACAGCACATATAAATGTGCTTATGCATATATGCATATTTTAATATATACATGTACACAGGTATAATCTGTATACATGTATGTTTGCACATATATAAGTATAAATATACTTCATTTTATGTATAGCCCATGACCTTTCAGAATATATATGTGTATATATACAAAAATATGGAGATCTGGCAAGATGGCCAAATAGGAAGAGCTCCCGTCTGCAGCTTCCAGCGAGACCAATGCAGAAGTTGGGGGATTTCTATGTTTCCAACTGAGATATGCAGTTCATCTCATTGGGACTGGTTAGGCAGTGAGTTCAGCCCGCGGAGGGCGAGCAGAAGCAGTGTGGGGTGTAGAATCACCCAGGAAGTGCAAGGAGCTGGAGATCTCCTCCCCAAGCCAAGGGAAGCCATGAGGGACTGTGCTATCCAGGCCAGATACTACACTTTTCCCACAGTTTTTGCAATCCTCATAACAGGAGATTCCATTATGTGCTGACACCACCAGGCCCTGGGTTTCAAGCACAAAACTGGGCGGCTGTTTGGGCAGACACCAAGCTAGCTGCAGGAGTTTTTTGTTTGTTTTCATACCTAGTGGTGCCTGGAACTCCAGCAAGACAGAACAGTTCACTCCCCTCAAAACAGGGCTGAAGCCAGAGAGCCAAGTAGTCCCGCTCAGTGGGTCCCACTCCCACAGAGCCCAGCAAGCTAAGGATCACTGGCTTGAAATTCTCACTGCCAGCACAGCCATCTGAAGTCTACCTGGGACAATCAAGCTTGGTGGGAAGAAGGGCATCCACCATTATTGAGGCTTGAGTAGGCGGTTTTCCTATGGCAGTGTTAAAGAGGCCGGGAAGTCTGGACTGGGTAGAACTCACCACAGTGTGGCAAAGCAGCTGTGGCCAGACTGCCTCTCTAGATTCCTCCTCACTGGACAGCACATCTCTGAAAAAAGGCAGCAGCCCATCAGGGGCTAATAGATAAAACTCCCATCTCCCTGTGACAGAGCACCTGGGGGAAGGGGAGGCTGTGGGCGGAGCTTCAGCAGACTTTAACATTCCTGTTTGCGGGCTCTGGAGAGAGAAGCGGATCCTGATAAGGAGAATCCTCTCAGCACAGTGCTGAAGCTCTGCCAAGAGACAAACTGCCTCCTCAAGTGCCTCCTGACTGGGAGACACTTCCCAGCAGGGGTCGACAGACACCTAATATAGGAGAGCTCCAGCTGACATCAGGTTGGTGCCCCTCTGGGACGAAGCTTCCAGAGGAAGGAGTAGACAGCAGTATTTGTTCTTCTGCAGCCTCCACTGGCGATACCCAGGCAAACAGGGTCTGAAGTGGATTTCCAGCAAACTACAACAGACCTACAGAAGAGGGGCCTGACTGTTAGAAGAAAAACTAAGAAACAGAAAGCAATAACAACAACATCAACAAAACGGACTCCTACACAAAAACCCCATCCAAAGGTCATCAGCCTCAAGGATCAAAGGGAGATAAATCCGTGAAGATGAGAAAAAAACAGCTAAAAGAAAATGCTGAAAATTCCAAAAACCAGAATGTCTCTTCTCCTCCAAATGATTGCACCTCCTCTTCAGCAAGGGCACAAAACTGCATGGAGAATGAACTTGATGAATTGACAGAAGTAGACTTCAGAAGATGGGTAATAATAAACTCCTCCAAGCTAAAGGAGCATGTTTTAACTCAATGCAAGGAAGCTAAAGCCCTGGATAAAAGGTTACAGGAACTGCTAACCAGAATAACCAGTTTAGAGAAGAATATAAATGGCCTGATGGAGCTGAAAAACACAGCATGAGAACTTCGTGAAACATGCACAAATACCAATAGCTAAGTAGATCAAATGGAGGAAAGGTTATCAGAGACTGAAGATCAACTTAGTGAAATAAGGCATGAAGACAAAATTAGAGAAAGAAGAATGAAAAGTATTGAACAAAGCCATCAAGAAATATGGTACTATGTGAAAAGACCAAACCTACAATTGATTGGCATATCTGAAAGTGGTGGGGAGAATGGAACCAAGTTGGAAAACACACTTCAGGATATTACCCAGGAGAACTGCCCCAACCTAGCAAGGCAGGCCTACATTCAAATTCAGGAAATACAGAGAACACCACTAAGGTACTCCTCGAGAAAAGCAACTCCAAGACACATAATTGTCAGATTCTCCAAATTGAAATGAAGGAAAAAATGTTAAGAGCTGCAGACAAAAAGGTCAGGTTACCTACAAAGAGAAGCCCAGCAGACTAACAGCAGATCTCTCTGCAGAAACCCTACAATTCAGAAGAGAGTGGGGGCCAATACTCAACATACTTAAAGAAAAGAATTTTCAACCCAGAATTTCATATCCAGCCAAACTAAGCTTCATAAGTGAAGGAGAAATAACATCCTTTATAGACAAGCAAATGCTGAGGGATTTTGTCACCATGCACCCAATACAGGAGCACCCAGATTTATAAAGCAAGTTCTTAGAGATGCACAAAGAGACTTAGACTCCCACACAATAATAGTAGGAAACTTTAACACCCACCGGTCAATATTAGAAAGATCAATGAGACAGAAAATTAACAAGGATTTTCAGGGCTTGAACTCAGCTCTGGACCAAGCAGACCTAATAGACATCTACAGAACTCTCGAACCCAAATCAACAGAATAAACAGAATATATTCTTCTCAGCACCACATCACACTTATTCTAAAATCAACCCCATTATTGGAAGTAAAATGCCCTTCAGCAAATTCAAAAGAATGGAAATCACAACAAACAGTCCCCCAGACCACAGTGCAATCAAATTAGAACTCAGGATTAAGGAACTCACTCAAAACTGCACAAATACATGGAAACTGAACAACCTGCTCCTGAATGACTATTGGGTAAATAGCGAAAATAATCACAAAACTGAATCAATGGCAAAATGAAAATGACAGAGAAAATAATTGTAAACTTGCAAATAAAGCAGTAGAAATCAACAACTATAAATGAGAAGAAGAAAATGATGAAAAAATATGAAAATAAGACCTCAAAGACCTGTGAAACAACACCAAAAAAATCTAACATCAGTGTTAGATATTTAGTGTTAGAGTAGTGTGATAGCAGTCCCAGAAAAAGAGTATAATAACTATAGCAGATGAAAAATAATATTTGAATGACACAAAACTTTCCTAGTTCAGAAAAATACATAAACCTACAGATTCAAGAATATGAGTAAACCCTAAATAGCATGAATGTAAGAAAACCCATGCCTAGATATATTAAAATCAAATCGCTGAAAACTAAAGACATAGGAAAAAAAAACCTTAAAAGTAGCAAGAGAAGAAAAACACACGGCTTATAGAAAAATAATTCAAATAACTGTAGGCTTTTCATCAGAAACACTAAAGCCCAGAAAAGTTAGCATATATTTTTAAAGTGTTCAAACAAAACAGCTGTCAAACTCAAAATACTATTTAGTGAAAATATTCAAGAATAGAGTACATTGAAATGTTTTCAGAGGAAGAAAACTAAGAAAGCTCATAGCCAAAAAACAACCAAACAAACAAAAAACTTGTTTTAAAAAATGCTACAGGAACTTCAAATAAAAGGAAATAATACCAGAGAAAACATGAAACATGGAAATCAGAAAGAACAAAAAATAAATAAATATCTGAGTCAATATAACATACTTGCTTCTCACATTTGGTTGTTTTAAATTTTATGTAGTGATTGAAAGTAAAAAGTACATTGTCACATTGGCTTTTCAATATTTGTAGGCATATAAGAAAACCATTGTGTTAATGAGACAGAACAAAGGAACCTATGTGGTTGTAATATTTTTACATTAAAATTGAAGTGGCAAAGTATCATTTTCTATAGCCTTTGAAAAGAGAACTATGTCTTTTGCAATCTTTTCAGCAACCACTAAAACAATTAGAGAAAGAGATTTTGTCAAAATCAAAGTGAAAAATTCAAAATAATTTGCTACAATGTTGAAATAGCCTCCTACATAAAAGAATAGGAAAAATAAGGAATAAAATCAGAGAAAGAAAGAGAAAACAAATAATAACATGGCATGACTAATTCCAAAAATATCAATAATATAAAGTATAAATGGTCTAAAAACAGATATTGTCAGATTGGATTAAAAAATAACCTAAATATATCAACTGATCTTCTAAAGCCTGTCAAGAATATACAATGAATAAAGAATAGTCTTTTTGAATAGGGTCTTTTTGAATAGTTGGGAATACTGGAAATTCATAAGCAAAAGAATAAAATGAAACCACTATCTTACACCATATATGAAAAGTAATTCAAAATAGATTAAAGACCTCAGTGTAAGACCTGAAACCTTAAAACTCTTAGAAAAAATAAAATAAACAGAAAAAAAATCCTTGATTTTTGTTTTGAAAATTTTTTTGTGGGGAGGGATATCACACCAAAAGCTCGGGCAACAAAAGCAGAAATTAGCAAGTGGAATTATGCCAGACTAAAAATTTTCTGCACAGCAAAGCAAACAGGCAACAGACTAAATAGACAACCTATGGAATGAAAGAAGATATTTGCAAACTGTATATCATGTATTAGTTCTTTCTCTCACTGATATAAAGAAATACCTAAAACTGGGTAATTTATAAAGAAAAGAGGTTTAATTGGCTCATAATGCTGCATGCTGTACAGGAGGCATGGCTTGGGAGGTCTCAATAAACTGTCAATCATAGTGGAAGGTGAAGGGGAAGCAGACACGTCTTACGTGGCTAGAGCAGGAAAAAGTTAAAGTGAAGTGGGAGGGGCTACACACTTTTAAACAACCAGATCTCATGAGAACTCACTCACTAGCATGGGAAAATCAACGGAAAAATCTGCCTCCATAATCCAATCACCTCCCAACAGGTCCCTGCTTCAAAATTGGGATTACTATCTAACAAGAGATTGGGGTAGAGGACACAAGTACAAACCATATTATTACATCCCTGGTGCCTCCCAAATCGCATATCCTTCTCACATTGCAAATACAATTATCCCTTCTCAACAGTCCCCCAAGTCTTAACTTATTTCAGTATTAACTCAGAAGTCCACAGTTCAGAGTCTCATTTGAGACAAGGCAAGTCCCTTCTGCCTATGAGCCTGTAAAATAAAAAACAACTTAGTTACTTCCAAGATACAATGGGGCTACAGGCACTGGGTAAATACACCCATTCCAAAATGGAGAAATCAGCCAAAAGAGAGGGGCTACAGACCGCTTGCAAGTCTGAAACCCAGCAGGGAAGTCATTAAATCTAAAAGTTCCAAAATCATCTCCTTTGACTCCATTGACTCCATGTCTCACATCCAGAGCACGCTGATGTAAGGGGTGGGCTCCAAGACCTTGAACATCTTTGCCCTTGTGGCTGTGTAGGACTCATCTCTCATGGCTGCTCTCAAGGGTTGGCATTGAATGCCTGCAGCTTTTCTGCACACACAGTGCAAGCTGTCAGTACATCTACCATTCTAGCATCTGGAAAAGTGTGGCCCTATTCTCACAGCTCCACTAGGGAGTGCCCAAGTGAGGACTCTGTGTAGGGGCTCCAACCCCACAGTTCCCCTCTGCATTTCCCTAGTAGAGGTTCACCATGAGGGCTTCACCCATGTAACAGACTTCTGCCTGGACATCCAGACATTTTCATACACCCTCTGAAATCTAGGTGGAGGCTCCCAAACTTCAACTCTTGCCCTTCATTCACCCACAGGCTTAAGCCATGTGGAAACCATTAAGGATTACAGTTTTCACTCTCTGAAGCAGTGGCTTGAGCTGTAGCTTGGTCCCTCTTAGCCATGGCTGGAGCTGGAGAGTCCAGGATGCAGGCACCATGTCCCAAGACTACACAGAGCAGCATGGCCCTGGGCCTGGTCCACAATAGTCTTCCCTCTAGGCCTCTGGGCCTGTGATGGGAGGGGCTGCTGCAGAGTTCCAAGAAATGACTCCAAGGCCTTTTTCCCATTGTCTTGACAATTAGCAATTTACTCCTCTTATGCAAACTTCTGCAGCTGGCTTGAATTCCTCCCCAGAAAATGAATTTTTCTTTTCTAGCACACGGTCAGGCTGAAACTTTTCCAGTCTTTTATGCTCTGCTCCCCCTTTTAATATAAGTTCCAGTTTCAGATCATCTCTTAGCTCATGCATATGAGAATATGCTCTTAAAAGCAGCCAGATGACATCTTGAATGCTTTGCTGCTTAGAAATTTCTTCCACCACATATCCTAAGTCATCTTTCTTAGTTCAAAGTTCCACAGATCCCTAGAGCAGGTGCACAATGCTGCCAATCTCTTTGCTAAAGCACAGTAACAGTGATCTTTATTTCAATTCCCAATAAAGTTTTTTTATCTCCATCTGAGACCTCTTCAGCCCCGACTTCACTGTTCATGTCACTATCAGAATTTTGGTTACAACCATTCAACAAGTCTCTAGGAAGTTTGAAACTTTCCCTCAACTTCCTGTATTCTTCTGAGCCCTCAAAACTATTCCAACTTCTTATTACCCAGTTCCAAAATCACTTCCACATTTTTAAGTATCTTTATAGCAATGTTCCCACTTCTCTGGTACCAATTTTCTATATTAGTTCATTCTCACACTGCTATAAAGACATATCTAAGACTTTGAAATTTATTAAATAAAAGGATTAATTGACTCATAGCTCTGTAAGCTGTACAGGAGGGATGGCTGGGGAAGCCTCAGGAAACTTTCAATCATGGAAGAAAGTGAAGGGGAGGCAGACATGTCTTACATGGCTGGAGCAAAAGAAAGTGACAGTGAAGGGGGATGTGCTACACACTTTTAAACAACCAGATCTCATGAGAACCCACTCACTATCACGAGACCAGCAAGGGAGAAATCTACTTCCGTGATCTAATCACCTCCCAGCAGGCCCCTCCTCCAACACTGGGATTACAATTTGACATGAGATTGTGTTGGGAATACACATCCAAACCATATCAGTTCTGTTAAGAAGTTAATCTCCAAAATATGTAAGAAATATATGAAATCAATAACAACAATTTAAAAAACAATCTAATTTTAAAAGTGTGCTAATGTCTTGAAGACACATTTATTCAAAGAAGACCTCAAATGCCAATAGGTGTATAAGAAATGCTGAAGATCACACTGTCCAAGAAATGTAAATCAAAACCACAATATCATCTCAAACCTATCTATGTCTACTATTACAAAAAGATGACAAATGTTGTTAAGCATGTGAAAAAAATGAAACTCTTGCACACCATTGGTAGAAATGGAAAATGGTGCAAACAATATTAAAAAGTATGGAGGTTGCTGAAAAAAATTAATATAATCCATCATATTGTCTTTTCTGTTTAGTGCTGCTATAAAGGAATCCCTGAGGCTGTGTCATTCATAAAGAATAAAAGGTTTTTCTCATGCTTATGAATGGCCTGAAAATTCAAGATTGGGCATGTGCTTCTGTTGACATCCTCACACTGCTTCAACTCATAGTGGAAGGTGAAGGAGATATGGCATGCACAGGGATCATACGGCAAGAGCAGAAGCAAGAGAGAGCAGGTAGGTGCTGGCCTCTTTTTAACAACCAGCTCTTGCAGGAACTAATAGAGTGAGAACTGAGAGAGAGCATTAATATATTCATGAGAGATTTGCCCCCATGACCTGAGTATCTCCCACTAGGCCCTACCTCCCAATATTACCAAACTAGGAATTCCATTTCAATATGAGATTTGGTAGGGCCAAATCATATCCAAACCATAGCACATATTATCCAGCAATCTTACTTCTGATTATTTATTCAAAAGAAGTGAAATTGGAATATGAAAAAGATATTAGCACTTCTATTTTCATTGCAGTACTATTTATAATAGCATGATGTGGAAACAACCCAACTGTCCATCCTCACATTAATGGAAAAAATATGGTATATACACAACAAGGAAATGCTATGAAACCTTAAAAAATTCTGCAATATGTGACAATGTGGATGAACCTTGAAGACATCATGCGAATATGCCAGTCATTGAAAGATGAATGCTGCATAATTTCATTTATATGAGGTATGTGAAATAGTCAAATTCATAGAATTAAACTACAGAATGGTGTTTTTCAGGGGCTGGTGGGGAGACAGAAGTGATGAGTTACTAATCAAAAGACATAACATTTAAGTTAAGCAAGACTAATGAGCTCTGGATCTACTCCACAACATTGTACAAATAATATATTTAATTTTAAAAAATAAAATGATAGAAGAGGATATACCCTGCCAACACTAATCAAAGGAAAGCTGGAATGTCTGTATCATTATCAAAGTAGACTTCAGAGCAAAGAAATTTACCAAGGTTAGAGACAGCCATAGAGATACTGCATATTAAATGAAGTGTCAATTCACTAAAAAGACATAAAAATATTAAAAATGTATTTACCTAAAAACAGAGTTTCAAAATACATGAAACAAAAGCTGACAGAACTGAAAAGAGAAACCTTGGATACCTTAAAACTTTTCTCTCAGTAATAGAACTAGTAGAGAGAAAAATCAACAGGTTTATAGAACTGAACATCCTCATCAACTGATTGAATCTAACTGACATTTATAGAACACTCAACAGTATCTCATTTCACATTCTTTTCAAGTGGACATGGTAAATTCCACCAGCTAGATTATACCTTGGTCATAAAACAAGACAACACAATTAAAAGACTTAAAATACAAAGTATGTTCTTTGAGCATATTTGAATTTAACCAGAAATCAATAACAAAATTGGCAAAATTGCTAATCATTTGGAAATTCAACAACAGAGTCCTAAAAATTCCATGAGTAAAAGAGGAAGTCTCAGAGTAGATTAGAAAATAATTTAACTTAATAAAAAACAACATATTAAAATGTGTGTGATGCAGCTGCACCAATACTCGAGAGAATTTATAGCTTTGAATGCTTATACTATTAATATAACAATCATTTCAAATTAATAACATAAGGCTACATTTTAAGACAAATTAATAAATAATTTTAAGCATTAAAATTGAAAATAAAAACAAAAGACAAGCAATACTTTAAAAAAAAGGTTGGGTCTTTGAGAAGAGCAGTGAAATTGATAAACCTCTAGCAATATTAACAAAAAAGGTGAGAAAAATTATATCAGAAATGAAAGAATGTCACTATAGACACTTAGGTGGGGTTATTAAAAACAAAATAAGAACATTACTACAGATCCTACAGTAATATTATTGAAAATAGAATACTACAAACAACTCTATGTACATAAATTTACCAAGTTAGATAAAATAGACCAATTCCTGAAACATTATAAACTATTAAAACTCATTCAAGATAAAATATATTATTTGAATGCTGTTATAACTATTAAAGAAATTGAATTTGTAGTTAAAGTCATCTGTAAAGGATTCTCCATGCATACATGATCTCACTGGTGAATTCTACCAAACATTTAGGAAATGTTTATAGCATTTCTTCCAGTAGCAGATGATGAAGAAGAGGAAATATTTCCTACTCATTTTACAAGACTAAGATTACCCTGATACCTAAATCACACAAAGAGTGCAAAAATAAAGAAACAAACAAAAAATTAGGGGATAGCTTCTCTAGTAAACATAGAAGCAAAATCCTTAATAAAATATTATCCAGTGAAATTCATCATTATATCAAAAGAATATCATGTATGTCCAAGTGGAGTTTACCCAAAAAATGCAAAGCTGACTCCATATTTAAAAAAATCAATCAATATAATCCACCATATTAGAAGTCCAAAGAAAGAAGAAACGCATGATTATCTTAACAGATGGAGAAAAGCAATCGACAAAATACAATTTTCATTCTCGATAGTTATTCTCAGCAAATTAGCAATAGAAGGGTATAACCTCAACCTGATAAAAGGCATCTATACAATACATCCAATATCATATTAAGTGGTGAAAGACTGAATCTTTGCTCCTAAGATCTGGAACAAGGCAAGGATATCCACTCTCACCAAATTCAGTCAACATTCAACATTCACCACTCTTATGATACAGTGTTCAGTAAATTCCTTTATAATTGAATTTCCCCAAAACTAAATCAATCCTTATTTCCTCACAATTAAATTGAGGGCTAAGAGATTAATAAAGGTGATGGGAACCCTGTCAGGAAGACAACAAATTGAGGCCTAGCATATCACCACCTGACCACTCGATAGGTGAATTCTACTTATCCTTCAAAGCTGTCCCAGTGCTACCTCTATCATTACCTTTTATGCTGAAGATGTTTTCACCACCATAAAAACCACACCACAATGGTTTTTGTATTTCTTATTTTATGAAATTAATTTTCCTTATTAACATGGTTGGGGACATTCACATTCTATCCATGTCTTAGTATGTTAAGTATTTCAAGAGCTAAGTCTATGCCAATCATCTGGACTGCCTAAAATATAGATAGGACTTAAAAATTAGCAGATTCTCACAGTTTATTTAATGATGAACAAATGAATGTACACTTAAGACCTCTAACTCACTCCCACAAGTTTACAGAATTTGATCTCTTGTATTTTCCCACCAATATACTTACCATCATGACTTTCACCCAGCATTCTCATGCGAAGATGCATTTCAGACCATTAAGATAATTGGTTGAATCGGGTTCTCTCTTCTTTGATGCAGCTACATATTTGTATTATAATTGGGACTTTAATTGTTAATAAGTTTTTTTCCATGTCTATCTTTCTCCCCTACTTCAGCATAAACTCCTTGAAAACAAAGAGACCATGGCATTGTGTTTCTCTCTCTCTCTCTCTCTCTCTCTCTCTCTCTCTCTCGTGTGTTTGTGTATGTGTCCTTACAGAGAAGTTGACAGCAAACATGTTGGATACTTGCCTGATTATTTTTAAAAATTATATTCTTCAATCAGGCCTATTTGGTATTAAAAAAAGAATATTTTTAAACTTCTCCTTCTTGTTCCATTTAGATTTAGCCATTGAACCTGAGAGGCCATCTAGTTGTTAGATCAGATATTGCCAGAGGATAAATTTTTCATTTTTAGAGATCTTTCTATTCTTTGTTTCTCAAATATGGTTTTCGTTCTAAGCATATTCTAATATTGGCACAGAAAAGACCAAATAACCTTTTCTCTTACACTTTCTAAAATCCCTCTTCCAAATATGATACCATCTGTGCCAAGAATGTGAAAAAGTAAAACTGTAATTCATCTCAAAAATGTATCTTGATGAAATAATTATTAAAAGTTTTTCTAAGTCTTTTCTTCTGCTGCCTTATGGTGGAGACAAATTCCTATCAATAATGAATATAATTGTTAGTGTCTTTGTTCCTTTATTCTGACTTAAACCAAATTAGACTATTCTTACATTTAAAATAAATGCATTAAGAACACACTGTGAGGTTACTTGTTATGCATCAAAATAATCATTCTTTCTTGGTTAATGGAAATTCTATGGATATTATTTGTAAAACTTTCCTAAAATTTCTATTAATAATAAATAATCCTGATGCTTCTTTCTATAATATATAACCTGAATTTTAAAAAATTATGCTGACTTTATTAAAGACTTTTTTTTCAAATAAGAACTTAAATCAGATTCAATAGGCTTAAACTCTAAGTGGAGTCCCTAAGACTATTCAAAATTCAAAGTTGCATTCTGAACAGATTGCACAAGCTAGTTGATGAAACTTGAGCTAATTACACTAATGTTGACAAATGCACTGGCACAAAAACAAATGTCACATTTTTCAAAAAATTACACCTCTTCAAAAGATGCTAAATAGATTCAGTGATTTGTGGGTGTAACTGAGCTATTTGTGCAAAAACAGTTTTGAAAATTCTGATTTAAAATACAAAAAGTACAAGTGCAGTATGAGCACTTATATGCAATTTTCAAATGTATTTTAATGAAATATTTGAAGTTTTGAAACAATAAAGAAATTGCTATATTTGGCACTGGAAGATTATCTCTAAGTTGTTTATTTTAAATTATGTATCATATACAAAAATAAAGTCTTTCTATCTTGAAGAATGCCTTTATATATTTTTAAATGAGTTATTGTGGATATCTCAACTCAAAATGCATTTCTAAAAGAGATTTGAATCTGTACACTCTCAGGAACAGTATTTCTCATACGTTCAGCCACAAATATACTTACATTTTCTATTACTTTGCAAAAGAGCTAGTATGTTCTGAAAGTTTTGTGCTAGACATTCCGCTAAAAGTTTTAAGTAAATGATCTAATTTGATTCTTCTGGTAGGCCTGTAAGGGAGAAATCATAATCTTTTTAAAGATGGGATGTCTGAGAATCAATGAGATCAAATAACTCACCCAAGCTAATGAAGCTGGAATTTGATTCAAGGTATCCCTGACTCTCAAGCTTCTACACTTCATGCCATCCCCACCATGGATCTCAAATGGAAAGTGTTTGACTATTATGTATTTAAAATTATCAGCTTCCTTCTATATTACATTCAAGGGAAAGTTCCAGTGATGTTTCCAGAATATATCAATGATGCCTTTCGAGTTGGGATTTGTCTTTTCTTTGTTGTTTTAAACTACTCCCAAATCACTGTTATGCCACCTTATAAGAGGCCAATCTAGGCCGCATATCCACTATAGCTTAAGTAACTAGTCTTGTCTGACACTTTAGAATTCTTAATTAAAAAAATTAAGTGGATTAGAAATATTGATGTCAGAAATCAAGTTTTCAATTAAAAACTAAAAAGTAAATTTAAATATCAAAAGTTGTGTTTGTCATCTACTAAAATCCTGGGTAGATGAAGAATCTTATTGAAAAAACCTGCTCCCACCCAGCAACAGACGGATAAGATTCATTCGGCCAATATATTATTTGCCCTTATCATTAGAGTTTAAAATGGTCATTCAGTTTGAAGCAACCAAAGTAACAAATATGTCATACAGGAGTCATTAAAGTATATTATTTTTGGCCTATAAATTTCATCTACAAACCAATACTGAAATTATAAAGAAAATACTAATCTTTAAGTTTGACATAAACAGAGTAGCAATATTTTTTATTTTTCTATCTCCTATTATGAGCCAATTCAAACTATTCTATATTTATTAAATTTTATCTTCACTAGAATTTTCTCTTGTCTCTGGTTTGCTTGGATAGTTTCAACTGAGGATGCCTTATCTCTTACTACCTGACTCTTTGTACTAGTCTCTTCTTACATACTATAAAGAACTACCTGAGACTAGGCAATTTATGAAGAAAAGAGGTTTTAATTGACTCACAGTTCCATAGGCTTAACAGGAAGCATCACTGGGAGGTCTCAGGAAACTTTCAATCATGGAAGAAGGTGAAGGGGAAGCAAGGACCTTCTTCACAGTGGTGGCAGGAGAGAGAAAGAGCAAAGAGGAGGTGCCACACACACTTCTAAATCATCAGATCTCACTCACTATCCTGAGAACAGCAAGAGGGAAATCCACCTCATGATCCAATCACCTCCCACCACGTCTCTCCTCCAATTCCACATGAGATTTGGGCGGGGACACAAATCCAAACCATATCACTCTTTGACCCATAATTTAATATGAGATTGGTTTCTCATATTCCTATCTACATATATTTTTGTCCTCCAGACTTCTGTCCCTTTGGGACTTCTGGCTTTATTGTTTTGGGGAGTTTCTCAAATATTATTCAGTGTTCTTACCTTCCAGAGGCATCTTCACATCTTAGCCCTTTACCAACTAGTTGTTTTAAGTTGAAACATCTTTCTGTTTTACAGGCGTATAAGCCATAATCTATATCTAAGGTAATAGCTTTGGGACCAGAGAATTCTAGTCTGAATTCTTAAGATAAGTAAAAAATATTTTGATTTATTGAAGATCCAGATAAACAGTTTAAAAGAAACATTAGACTCGGTTCTTTAAAATCTTCACTTGGGGCTTTTAAAAGTAATTAAGTAAAAAAATTCAAAAAGGTTTTAAATTTAACAAACTAAGTAGATTAGTTCTACCCTATCTATGATATAAACTTATTTAAAAATCACTAATTTACAGTTATTTAGCATACCTATAAGGTGTTTATTCTTTTTACAAGAGTACAAATATCCACACTCCATGAAGCAGCTGGAAAGTATTTTTCCTATGTTATTTTATATTCATATATGGTAATAATAATAAAAATATTTTCTTTGTTTATTGAGGACATGTTTTAAATTCTAAGTTATATTACCATTCTAATTAAATAAATTCTGACATTTTTGATAATGTTAGTATTCAGTTTTTAATGGTCTAATATTCAGCTGTTTTTAAGGCAACTTAATACAGTACAGAGAATAAAGGCCTGGGAAAAAGAATAATTGAATGAAATTAACATTAAAAAAAAAAAGGGTAACTATGTGGGAAAATGATTATGTTAATTTGCTTGACTATAAGAACCACTTCACTATAAATAATTATATCAAAAAAAAAAGAAATGTGTGACCCACTTGGTACTAGATATCCAGCTGGTTATTTGCCCTTCTTTGAGTACTAGTTTACTTGTTTAAAAACAGAATAGTATTCCCTGCCTAAATTTCAATTACACAAAATCTTCTCAAATTATAACATGCGGCATATCAGGAACCAACTTTCTTAATTAACAGTGTACAAGTTCGATGGAATGCTAATGGAAAAACTACTGAAGTAAGAAATTTTGTTTTTATATAACTGAATTATAGAAGAAAAAACATATGATTGATATGGATTCAGGTGTATCTCTATGGGATATCTCACATTTCACAGCTGTTTCATCAGTTTAACATCAATCACATTCTTTGTCTTTGTTCTTTGTTATTTGTCTGAGTTGTGTGTAGATATTGTGAGTAAAGTTGAATTTTCATCTTTAGTTTGTGTGGAAATGAATATGGAGATATCAGAAGGTTATTTTCTAATTGGTTACTTTAAAAGCTAAGAAAAAGTAAAAAGCATACTGAACAAATAAATCACTGTGGAGCAGAGAGAATGACTTTCTGTAAAAATAAATAATGCTTTCAAGGTCATTTAGGATGTTCCACTATCTAGTGAATGTATTTCAGAATTTATTCCATTATAGACAGATTAACATATATATCTGTGATTTCACTTGTATATGAAAAGTAAAAGATCTAGTCATCCAAATGTTTTCAAATATTTTTTATCATGTAAGGAAAACATCTGGATGAAGATGAGTTAGTTTTTTTTTTTTCTATTTGTTGCTGTTGTTTTTATTTTCCCTGTAAATATTTAGGCATTTTATAGAAATAACCTAGATGTCTATCAAAATAGTCATAGTACATTGATAATCATTATTTTTACTAGATAATGAAAATCTCTAGCTTATTAATTTGTGCAGATATAGATCCAGAATGGATATTTAGTTTAGAGAACCAGACTGTTAAAAACATCATATGTATTGCTATCACTTTGTGAAATTTCATTACATAAAACATGGGTATTTTAAAAAAATCTTTAAAAGTATGAATATATTTCCAGAGGCTTATCAGAATGGGATCTGCTCTACTTCAGAGCTGGATGTAGGTTATTCATATTATTAACTGGAAGAGTGCTTTGATCTTTAAATTTGAATGTTGATGATACACATGGCTAAACGTACACATTATTTTTACAATAACACTAGAAATAACATTTCTGCATTATATTTTGTCTTCAATAACTCAGAACAGAGACAAGATATCTCTGCCTCTGCACTGTTCTCCACCCCCTTCCAATTTTATTTCTCACTGTACTTGGTTTTGTTATAGAGAATAATAGAGTTGGGTTTGCTTTTTGTGTTTTATTTTAAAAACAGAACTGTCAACTTCTGTTGCTCCATCGATTGCTCTTCAAGTAGTTTAAAATCAGAATAGCAGAGACTGTAATAAAGTACCCTAGCCTTTCTTCTGACATTTATTAACCTTACTAGTGTTTAGTGAGCTCGTATACTGACTGATAGAAAGAGTAATTTTTTGTTCCCATAGACATGGATATCAGTTGCCTTGGAATAAGACCAGATCTTGCTCAAGAAGTATCTTTACAATTTTTAGGATATGGGCATCTTTTTTTTTTCTTTTTACATTGACACTTAATTGACCAAACTTTAATTTGGGCAAAATACCTGATGTAAAAATTACGCCTTCTGAAGTATTCATCCTAAAAATAAACTCACTAAGGAGGCCACGTTTCACAGTCTAAACATTGTTTGGAGTGAGACTGTAGTCATAGGCAAAATAATAAAGTCAACTTTTAAACAGGTAAATTTTTGGCAGCATCTGGTCATAGCATACAGGTGATTCACTAATGGTTTCTGTACCTGTTTATTTTACATATTTGAAAAATAATAAATACTACCTGACTTTTAAAGTTAGTACTGAGAGAATAAGTAACTGAGAAATCAAGGCATATTTACTCAAATAGATTACGGATTTACCCAAAGAAATATTACCGGTCTCAATCTTTATGCCCCTAAAGATCTAAAGTAAAACATTGATTAACAGAAAGTTCAGTTAAGACCCTGACCCTGTTGAGATAGTCAGATTGGTCAACATTTTTTAGTTTCTTATCCTTAATTAGCAGAGCTGTCCAAAGCATTTTGATATAAATCTCTAGAGAAAAATAGAATGTAAACTCTTTCCCCTGTTATTAATGCTTGTTTTGTAGATGATGAAGTATAAAATGATTGATCATGTACTATAATGATGGATAAGGACAATTTCTGGAAAGGTCAAACCTATTAAATAAATCTTAGAATATATTTAAAAATATCTTATCTGCCTCACTGGAGCATGGTAACTCTTTTCAATGACAGGTGGCCTTCACATGAGAGGAATAACAGCAGTGGCAAACAATAGGCATTCATACTTCACTAAAAGTGTGGTGGAGAAAGGAATGAGAATCGTGAAATTATCAGTGCTAAAGTTAGAGGTTAACTTGAATAGGACAAATAAAAACCTTGACTACAGCCACATAATCCTGAAACATTCTAATGAAAAGTAACGCAAAGCAAATAAAACAAAACAAAACAAAAAATAAGCAAACAACAGCAACAACAAATAACCCTTTTAAACAAGCAGATATTTGTTTACATGGTAACATACAAATATTTGAACAACTTCTTATTTTTAATGCCATGCAAAAATATACTAATAATAGGTTATTTACAAATAAACTACACTCTTTTTATCAAACACACATTTGTTATGATGTATTCAAAAGCTTTATTTCTACCAACTTAGGAACTTAGGATAAAGTTCACTTAGATTTAACAGAATTATGTAAGTATAGAACTAAAGGAACATTGGTGCTCATCTTGTAAACACAATGCATATTTTTAAAATCTGGGTTTCACATTGTCATAAAACAAACTAGTCATTTCTTCCACCTTCATTTATAACTCAATAGGAATGATTTCCTTATATTTAGAATTATTTGTGAAAGATAATATTTGAGTAGTATATCACTGCATGCATTTATCAGCATTAATCAGCAATCCTTTCAGATCGCTCTTTATTCCCCAAATTTCCATTTATTTTTGTAGTTGCTTAAACAAGCTAAAATATTCAGGTCACTATATTTTGCATTAGCACTTCTGCCTATAAATTCCTATTTAGACTTAATTGCCCTGGAAATTTTCTTCTGATTCTTTATCACTTAACCCACATATCATGAAATCTTTCTAACCTTTTCCAGAGAGGTTTCGGTTCTCTCCTAGGGTCCCACAAAGTTCTTTTGTTTAAGTTTCTTTTACATAATTTAACACATGATCATAATTATATCTTAAATATCTGTCACCTCTACCAGCCTCCTAGCTCCTCAAGGTCTCATATTATGGAATGATAATTTGTACATCTGTGAAACCTAAAATAGCAAATGATATTTAATATGGATCTAGTTTATAAATGAATGTATGAATGAGAGAAACTTCATAGGAACTTTCACAGAGAATGTTGTCACATGAAGCTATCACAACTAGACACTCAAATGTCTTGCATACTGTATTAGTTTCCTACAGAAGACGCCACAAACTACCACATACTTAGTAGGCTAACTACACAAACTTATTCTCTCACAGTTCTGAAAGGCATAAATCTGAAATCAGTGTCAATGGGCTAAAATCAAGATATTTGCAGAGTTGGTTCCTTCTGGAGAATGAAGCAAAAATCCATTTCCTGACCTTTCCAGCATCTATTGGTCACCTGTATTCCTTGGCTTGTGGCCCCTTTTAAGAAGTTCAAAGTACATCAATCCACCCTGATTCCCTTATCAAATCTCATTATCCTCCTCCTCTGACTACTCCTGTGTCTGCCTTTAAATTATTACTATGATTACATGATTACTACATAATCATGATGATTACATAGTACTCACCTGAATAATCTCCCCATCTCAAGATTATTAATTTAATCACAACTACCAGGTCTGCTTTTCCATATAAGGTAACAGTGATAGGTATTGAGAATTAGGACATGGAGGTATTTGGGGGCCGTTATTCAACCTACCACCAATACTCTGTTGCATTCTGACAGAGAATTATGTGAACACAGTTTAACCTTTTCTTAATGACATAACATCATCATTACATAAGTCAACGACTTCAGTGGGATGGAATAGAGTAATGTCCATTGCAGAAAAGCGATGCCTTTCTCTACCACAGAGCTTTTCAATGTTTGTGTTTTTGTTTTGTTTTGTTTTGTTTGTTTTGAATGGAATTACTATGTGAGCTGGCAGGAAGGGGAACAGAGAAGAGAAACCTTTTCTCAAAAGAGGATTTTGGGAAAAGCTTCTGCATATTAAACATTTAAAAACAAGCTACTTAAATGGAAGCTGAGTGGTTGGTCCAGAGTTCCGTTGTTTGGTTTCCCCTCTACCCCAAAAGACCTTTTAGGTACATTCATAGAAGCCAGACAGGGATATGGGGAACATAGTTAGAAGAATGCTAACCCTCTCTTCCATGTTTAAAAATTATTTTTACATCTTTATTTGCTATATATTTCATTGTAATACAAATAATGTTTCAAGCAGTCAATCCTCGTTTGTTTACTATTTTAACCTAATATGGGCTAGAAAACTTGTTAGAAACTAAAGTTATTAAGCTTCTTTGGCTTTTTTCAAAATAGCAGAAAGACATCATTAAATCAACTATGAGTATACTTCGTTTTACTACATGTAATCTTTTTAACGTGTTTTGGTCTATTGTGTCTATTACAAACAGACTTGTATAAACTGAGACTTAAGACCCTCTTACCATAGTATAGTGACTCCAGAGATGAGTATTATATACTAATCTCATGTCATTTTTTCAAATATAAAAACTGCCTTGGTGAGTTGAAGTACTATTTAAATACGCATAGAATCCTAATTAGTGATTTCAGAAAAGAAATGAATTTAATAGCAGTTTCTTAAAACAAGCAGTTTTCTGATATTTATATGGATTTGAGATTGTTGAAGTTACAGATATGAGATCTCTACATAGCATACTTGTATTTTAAAGTTGTCTGCATTCTTAAATCTCTTTTGGCCTTCAAAACAATTCTGTCAAGTATGCAGGGCAAGTGCGATTATCCCATTTACAGATATAAAAATCTCATTTCCAAGAAGTCAAATGTTTTCTCACTAAGCAATTATGATTAATTCCTTCATGTTTATCATAATGCTATACTAAAAAAAACTCTTACTATTAAGAGGCACTGAAACAATTCTGTCTGAAGAAACAGTACAGAATCAATCTTTTCAGTAACTTTTACCAATTTAACTAACTATGTGGTTCACATAGCTAAATATCCGTAGTTTTATTATATTTATTATATATTATATCGATATCATATGTTGAGGTCAAAACCCATTATTTAGAAAACATGTAACATCTCTGATTAAAAATAATTGTTTTAATATCAGGAATTAGTTTTAACATAAAGGAGTAGACATAGCCACTGTGTTATGACAAATAATTAATTACTTCAGTCAAAGAACAAATTTGATGAATTTTAAAAGAATTTTTAAACAAAGTGAATGAAAAGGAGAAAATAAAAGTTTAATGAGTGAAAAGATAGCAGTTATATTTTTAAACTGGTTTGTAAGGAGTGATTTTGATAATTTTGGATCAGATCAATGGCATAGCCAATATTTTGTGTTGGAGATATTAATTTTATCAAATGTATTGGAAATAAACAATCAACTAATTAGAGGGACATGGCAGTTGTCCACGGGAGAGGAAACAATGGTCTAAACTGCAATAGAGTTAGAGTCAAAATATGCCAAGGAAAACGGACAGATGCAAGTTACTAGAAGTAAAATCTAACAACATTTTTCTAATTGGATATGATAAATTAACAAAGAAGAAATGATGAAAGCTATTTAGAAGATGAGAAATTTGAAGAATGATGGAACCATTAAAATAACATAGGCAACTAGAGAAATGGGTAGTTGTAGAATGAAAGACTAGCAAGATCAGTTAGAATATGCCAAGTTTCAGAGATGAGGTAGAAGTATCTTGCAAATTACTGAGATGAGGTTAGATTTTTTTTAAAGTGTTTATTGGAGGTATAGGCTGGAAATAACTGCACTGACATAATAGAAGCAGTGTTAATTACAAATACATTTGACAAGGAAGACATTGTAAAATGGAGGAGAATGCCCCAAGGAGAGTAAAATGCCTACATTTTACTACATTTCAAAGTTAGATACTTTGCTTAACTTAATTCCCTCTCTCTCTGTCCCTCTCCCTCTCTCCCTCTCTTATTCTCTACCCTGCCCTCCTCTCTGCCTGTGTGTGTGTGTGTGTGTGTGTGTGTGTGTAAGTCTTGTTTTTATTTTTTTTTGGTTGTTGTTGTTTGTTTGTTTTGAGACAGAGGAGACAGAGTTTCACTCTTGTTGCCCAGGCTGGGGTGAAATGGTGCAATCTCAGCTCACTGCAAGCTCCGCTCCCAGGTTCAAGCAATTCTCCTGCCTCTGCCTCCTATGTAGCTGGGATTACAGGCACCCGCTACCACACCCAGCTAATTTTTGTATTTTTAGTAGAGATGGGGTTTCACTATGTTGGCCAAGCTGGTCTTGAACTCCTGACCTCAGGTGATCCACCCGCCTTGGCCTCCCAAAGTGCTAAGAGTACAGGTGTGAGCCACCATGCCCAGCCATTGTTTATGTTCTCTAAATATTTCTCTATATCTCATCTACTTTAAAGTAACTAGTTTTACTATAGACCTTATTATTTAATCACCTAAAACACTGCAGTTATTTTCTAATTCATCTCCTTGCATTTATTCTTGCAATCTATTTTCTCCAATTTGGTTAAATGCCCTTTCTTGAAATAAAATGACCTTCTCATGTCTCCCTTAAAACCACTGAATGCTTTCCCGTCATTTCTATGAAAAAGTCTAAATATCTCAAGTTGGTATAAAAGATGTTGCATCACCTAAGGTGCCCTAAATTACCACCTTCCAATTTATATCTCTTCCATACCAATCTTCTTTCAACTTTACAAATGTACAATGTCTTAATACCCAGCTCTTTTCATGACTTTTCTTCCTACGTGGAATATTCTTCCCTTTAACTTTTTTCTGAAAGACACATTTTTGCTCTTTCATTTTAGATATTGATGTAACTGTTACCTCCTAAATGAATTATTCCTTTTTGTTTCCACACCTCTGATGTACTCTCTAACATTTCTTGTGCTTCACTATTTCTGGGAGGTTGACCTTATAACTGCATCACTAGAAGTTTTTGTGTGTGTTGTGGCTTCCAGTTGCACTCTTCTAATGGGAGACACACACAGATCAGTGGGCAGAAGTAAAGCAACATCAAGGACAAGGTAGTTCTTTTCTTCCCCCTTCTTTGACACTACTCTCTAGCAGTAGTTACATCTTTCTGTAATAACAATTTCCATCAAGTGGCCCAGTTCTGTGACTCCAATAAGACTATGTTCTCTCCTCTTTTCTTTTAGTCTTAGGAAAGGTGACCATTTTGTAATGTTACTAGTCTCTGAGCATCTCAACATCTCAACATCCTCCGTTAACTGTGCACACACTCTATTTGAAATACATTCATTAATGTTTCTCTCTGAGTGAATCTCTACAGTACAATACCTAGTGGATGTTGTAATTGATACAAGGAGTGGTCCCAGAAATTTGATGACTACCATAAGATTCTGGATCTGTGTTGCTCACATATTTGATGAACATATGATCTCCAGTCAGGGAAAAAGGTAATAATCCTAATTTGCAGCATGCATTGCACCACAATTATCCAGGTTACCATTGGCTGTAGTTCAGCATAGATTAGCAATAGAGCATAAATACTTGGGTGATCATGTGGCTCATGTTATTCATTGTTATGGCAACAGAGATGAATAGAAAGAATGTAGGCTGATATCATCAGACAGTACTGAAAAAACATAAAACATTATCTTAAGGAACTCATGCACTCAATTCAAGAGTAAAGAAGAGAAGCTTTAAAAAAAAACAAAAAGACTTCTATGGGGCCTTAAAAAAATTCTATTTGTTCCAATAGCTACAGGGCTGACAGGGCTAAGCATCTGTCCCTGAAACTGACTATCTGTGTTTCACGGTTATTATGCCAGTGCATAAACTCATCAAGTCTTTTTTTATGCTATGGATAGGAAAGTGATTAGAAGAAGTAGATCCCTGATGAGTTGAGGTGGAGACATTTGAGCACACATTAATGATTTGAACGGACAAGTCAAATCTTTCTTTGCTTAAATATCTTGCAATGACTTTGGCTGGAGTAGGTATCTCTCAAGGAAATACCGCTTTTCCAAAAGACACAAACTCTACAGCCCTCACTGTCTGCTGAATTAAATACTAGCATTTCACAGAGGGAGAATTGCAAGATCTTTTCCAAGAGTACAAAGAGTACATACAAACATATCTGCAAGATATTTCCCTGAAGACTATGTGTTAGAATTGACTCTGTTGTTATTAGAGCAAACAAAACAAAATCTGGTGTTACATAATAACAGATTTTTCAATGTTGGGAAATTTACTGGGAATTTGTTTGTTTACCTGAAACACTTGGAATGCTCTATGAGCTCTCTTGGTTGGTTACTTGAAGCCTGAATTCAAGAGTGGCTTCCCATCAATGAAATAAAGATTCCAGAACTTGTCTTTAATACTGTGAGGGATATGATAACATCAGAGAAGATCTATTATATGCAACTTTCCCTGACACAGCAGAGAAAATGTACACATCTGGAGGATCTAGAAGATATTCCTACCCAAAGACAATTTAAAAAAAGTTTCTGGTGGAGCACCAGCATTTTCTCTAAAATTCTTTGATGTTATCCCACTGTAACCTGAAGATGCTAATGTGCCATTTAGCTGCACTCTTCATCAATGTGAACAATTGGACCAAAAATTATAGAAGTTGGATGTTGGTGTCCACAAATGATCAGAGACAAGATAGCCACAAAAGACTGGAGAGCCAAAGTTGCATTCAAAATATTTTAACCACAGGCTCTGTGGCAGTAGTTAATTGATTATTAAATCCCTGTGAATGAAAGAGATGGGTAGTCTTATGATGTTGGTTCATCTACGTATTCAGAGAAAACCATGTTTTCGGAACTTGTGTAATTTTACTGAGTTCCATATCTGAGCCATTTCATGTACCTGGAACACTTTACTTATAGAGGAAGGCTAGTTCATCATGGGTAACACTCTGCAGTGGAGGGTCAAATGCATATTTTAAATCTTCCTCCAAGCCATTACCAGAGGAACCTGTGGACACATACAATAATGTTTGTACATGGCAATGATAGAAATACATAGAACCTTCTGGGAGTTACTGAATGGTCAGTCCAAAGTTAACATTTGTTCCTATGAAACAAAAACACTACCATGATTCAGTCATCAGTATGGTTAATTATAGAGGTTACATGACAGATGAAATTGTACCCTCAATCCAGTTAGTGGATCCAATGGTTATTTCTCTAGTGTCTGAAAGTATAGTTAAAATAAAAATATTTGATGAGTAGTAGAAAACGTATATCTGTTCCTTTACCTGTGTAATACAGCTATATCAGTGGGAAGAAGCAAGTTAAATGAAGAATAATCCCCTGAAAGTTGACAATCTTCTACCACTACAATAATAATCTAAACATGTTCCAAATTGGCATGGTCTCTGACACCCAATGTGCATCTATTGTCTCAGCAAATTTCTCTTAAAAATCTTCCAATTAGTTACAACAACCAGAAATTTGTCTTAGCAGGGACAGCCATATGTCTTTACAGTCTTAAATCAAGGTCAGAACAAATCTACTGCATTCTGTCATATATGACCTATGAGAACATTTTAGTGTCCCAGAAAATATCATAATTGAACATTACACTGATGACATTATTTTACTTTGTGAGCTAAAAGTAGCAAGTATCCTATATGGCATAGTAGTGTGACACATTTTAGAGGATGAGAGAAAAACCCCAAAACAAATTTAGAGGTCTATCACATTAGTGAAGTTTTAGGGTTCCAATCCTCTTGGAATGTCAAGATGTTTCTCTGAAATGAGTGATAATTTGCAACATCTTGCACTGCTACAACATATGGTGAGCCTATTTATGTTTGATGTCTGCTATTCTGTCTACTTATTTGGTAAGCAACAAGTCTGTCAGTTTTAACTGGGCCCAATGTAAAATGCATCTCTGTGGCAGTTGTAGGTCTTATGTCCACCACTAGGATAAGTGTATGCTATGGTTAGCTGCTATTTACAGAAGGAGATACATGTAGAGGATACCTGAATACAACATACAGACTGAAAATTCACCAGTGAGAAGCCACATTTGTTGTAATCTAAAGAAGTGTTGGGATTTTTTGTCACATGTGTTTGTCAAAAAAAAAAAATAGCAGAATAATACAACAGGTTTGGAGGTCTTACTTAAAAGGGAGAAACACGTTTGCCAGGGAGCACATTCATGGATGCTAAGCATGTTTACAGGCCTTTTGGCTTTTACATCTTCTAGAATCAACAGGCATCAAGATTATTTTACTGGTTGTAGAAATTACTCCCCATTAACAAGGGAAAATTGGGTGATGGCTACACATTGGAAGGTAGGAATGTTGTACCTGGAACCTAGGAAATTCACTTGTGTGCCTTCTAGAGCTTCTAAGTTCATTAATAACAATAAATGGAAAAATAGGACAATCCAATAAAGACAGAATGACTTGCTACCCAGACTACGTTAGAGTAATAAATTAGGTCACCTATCTCATGAGGAAACTCTACAAAGTGATAGAAGAAAAGAAGGATACAAAATAAATGATAGTAAAGTTAAAGTTATGAATCTTAATATTGACCCCATAACCAGCAAGCATCAGGGTCTACAGAAATTATACTTATCATTTCTGATTGTTTGCCTCATTTTTCACGTCAACCAACATGAAGAATAATGGTGATATGTATTATTATCATTTGGGTTCTGCATGAAAATAAAGCAATCCAACATCATCCCTCATTATTTAGTCTGATGGCAGTTATGCCTCACCTGAGTTGTCAATGAGAATTCCTTCATTTGGTTAAATGGCAAGAATAAATGCTGAGTAGCAAGAGAAGTAATCTATACTGGTTGTATTTCATCCTCTCCTACCCTAACCCATTCATTCTCTGTTTTGTTCTGTACTCCAAGTGGTTGATATCATAATATGTATGCTCTCTAAAAGTTTACTTCTAGTTAAGTTTGATCAATGACAAGCATGGGCAGGAGACTGAAAAGTGGGGAAACAAGAGTTCTAGGTATTTTTCCTCTCAGTACTGCAGCTGTGACCCTTATGATCATAGCTCCCAAAGGGCTGAACTTTCATTGCCCCAGTTCCTTCTGGACTTTAGTAACACTATTTCTTTCTTTTCTCCTTCAGCCTTGGGGATAATAATGACTTGTTTCTGTTGTTAGCCTCTAGATGTCTCTAAAATCAAACTTATCTCTGGAAGCAGTCACCTCACTGACTATCTTTAAGCTATCTGAGGGGATTTTATCTTATGGCCATGCCGCAAATCATACACTTTTCTTTGATCACTTCCATCCCTCTAGTATGGGATATGTATTTTTTTGTATACTCGCATGGGCCTCTGGGAAATTCCTGTTATAACCCTATCACATGTTTTGGCATTCTCTGTTATATTGTTTATGTCCAATGTAAGACAAACCTGAAAGAAATATAGAACTTTTCTCTCCTGTTCACAGTTACATGTCTCCAGGCTAGGAATGTATGTGATATATAGCAGGTATTTAGAAGATTATTTTTAAATGAATGAATTAATGAATAAAGAGTCAGAGTTTATTTTTTTAGTTTAGATTCAGGGGTTAAAAGTGCATGTTTGTTATATGGGTAATGATGGAGAATAGGCTTCTAGTGTGCCCATCACCCAAATATTGAACATTGTATCTACTAGGTAAAGTTTTAACCCTCAAACCCCTCTTACTCTCACTCATTTTGGAAACTTCAGTTTCTGTTATTTCCATCTTTATGTCTATGTGTGTCCATTGTTTAGTTCACATTTATAAGTGAGAACATGCAATATTTGATTTTCAGTTTGTGAGTTAGGTCACTTAGGATAATGGCTTTTAGTTTCATCCATGTTGCTGCAGAGGACATGATTTCATTCTTTTTTATAGCTGCATTGTATTCTATGGTGTATATAAAGCATATTTTCTTTGTCCATCAACAACTGATGAACACTTAGTTGGTTCCATAAATGTTGTTGTGAATAGTGCTGTAATAAACATACAAGGGCAGGTGTCTTTTTCACATAACGATTTATTTTCCTTTTTTTAATTGTACTTTAAGTTCTGGGATACATGTGCAGAACGTGCAGTTTGTTACATAGGTATGCACGTGCCATGGTGGTTTGCTGCACCCATCAACCCGTCATCTACATTAGGCATTTCTCCTAATGCTATCCCTCTCCTAGCCCCTCACCCCACAACAGGCCCCGGTGTGTGATGTTCCCCTCCCTGTGTCCATGTGTTCTCATTGTTCAACTCCCACTTATGAGTGAGAACATGCAGTGTTTGCTTTTCTGTTCCTGTGTTAGTTTGCTGAGAATGATGGTTTACATCTACATCCATGTCCCTGCAAAGGACATGAACTCATCCTTTTTAAGGCTGCATAGTATTCCATGGTGTATATGTGCCACATTTTATTTATCCAGTTTATCATTAATGGGCTTTTGGGTTGGTTCCAAGTCTTTGCTATTGTAAATAGTGCTGCAATAAAGATATGTGTGCATGTGTGCATGTGTCTTTATAGTAGAATAATTTATAACCCTTTGGATATATACCCAGTAATGGGATCGCTGGGTCAAATGGTATTTCTGGTTCTAGATCCTGAAGGAATCGCCACACTGTCTTCCACAATGGTTGAACAAATTTACACTCCCATCAACAGTGTAAAAGTGTTCCTATTTCTCCACATCCTCTCCAGCATCTGTTATTTCCTGACTTTCTTTTTCTTTTTTTTTTTTGGCAGTGGGGACAGAGTCTTGCTCTTTCACCCAGGCTGGAGTGCAGTGGCGTGATCTTGGCTCACTGCAACTTCTGCCTCTCAGGTTCAAGTGATTCTCCTGCTTCAGTCTCCCGAGTAGCTGGGACTACAGGCGCACGCCGCAAAGCCCGGCTAATTTTTTGTATTTTTAGTAGAGACAGGGTTTCACTATATTGTCCAGGCTGGTCTCGAACTCCCGAGCTCAGGCAATCCGCCCGCCTCAGCCTCCCAAAGTGCTAGGATTACAGACGTGAGCCACAGCGCCCGGCCTTCCTGACTTTTTAATGATCTCCATTTTAACTGGTGTGAGATGGAATCTCATTGTGATTTTCATTTGTATTTCTGTAATGACCAGTGATGATGAGCTTTTCTTCATATGTTTGTTGGCCACAAAAATGTCTTTTTTTGAGAAGCATCCATTCATATCCTCCACCTACTTTTTGATGGGGTTGTTTTTTTCTTTTAAATTTGTTTAAGTTCCTTGTAGATTCTGAATATTAGCCGTTTGTCAGATGGATAGATTGCAAAAATTTTCTCCCATTCTATAGGTTGCCTGTTCAATTCTGATGATACTTTCTTTTGCTGTTCAGAAGCTCTTTAGGTAATTAGATCCCATTTTGTCAATTTTGGCTTTTGTTGCCATTGCTTTTGGTGTTTTAATCATGAAGTCTCTGCCCATGCCTACGTCCTGAATGGTATTGCCCAAGTTTTTTTTTCTAGGGTTTCTATGGTTTGAGGTCTTATGTTTAAGTCTTTAGTCCATCTTGAGTTAATTTTCATATAAGGTGTAGGGAAGGGGTTGTTTCAGTATTCTGCATATGGCTAGCCAGTTTTCCCAACACCATTTATTAAATAGGGAATCCTTTCCCCATTGCTTGTTTTCATCAGGTTCGCCAAAGAGCAGACGGTTGTAGATGTGTAGCATTATTTCTGAGGCCTCTGCTCTGTTCCATTGGTCTATATATCTGTTTTGGTACCAGTACCATGCTGTTTTGGTTACTCTAGCCTTGTAGTATAGTTTGAAGTCAGGTAGCGTGATGCCTCCGGCTTTGCTCTTTTTGCTTCGGATTTTCTTGACAATGCGGGCTCTTTTTTGGTTCCATATGAAAGTTAAAGTAGTTTTTTCTAATCCTGTGAAGAAAGTCAATGGTAGCTTGATGGGGATAGCATTAAATCTATAAATTACTTTGAGCAGTATGGCCATTTTCACAATAATGATTCTTTCTATGCATAAGCATGGAATGTTTTTCCATTTGTTTGTGTCCTCTCTTATTTCCTTGAGCAGTGGTTTGTAGTTCTCCTTGAAGAGGTCCTTCACATCCTTTGTAAGTTGTATTCTTAGGTATTGTGAATGGGAGTTTACTCATGATTTGACTATTTGTCTATTATTGGTGTATAGGAATGCTTGTGATTTTTGCACATTGATTTTGTATCCTGAGACTTTGCTGAAGTTGCTTATCAGCTTAAGGAGATTTTGGGCTGAGATGATGGGGTTTTCTAAACATACAATCATGTCAATGCAAACAGAGACAATTTGACATTCTCTCTTCCTATTTGACTATCCTTTATTTCTTTCTCTTGTCTGATTGCCCTGGCCAGAACTTCCAATAGTATATTGAATAGGAGTAGTGAGAAAGGGCAGCCTTGTCTTGCGCTGGTTTTCAAAGGGAATGCTTCCAGCTTTTGCCCATTCAGTATGATATTGGCTGTGGGTTTGTCATTAATAGCTCTTATTATTTTCAGATATGTTCCATCAACACCTAGTTTATTCAGAGTTTCTAGCATGAAGGGGTGTTGAATTTTATCGAATAGCTTTTCTGCATTCATTAAGATAATCATGTGGTTTTGTCATTGGTTCTGTTTGTGTGATAGATTATATTTATTGATTTCCATATGTTGAACTAGCCTTGCATCCCATGGATGAAGTCAACTTGCTCGTGATGGATAAGATTTTTGATGTGCTGCTGGATTCTGTTTGCCGCTATTTTATTGAGTATTTTTTCATTGATGTTCATCATGGATATTGGCCTGACATTTTCTTTTTTTGTTGTGTCTCTGCCAGGTTTTGGCATCAGGATGATGCTGGCCTCAAAAAATGAGTTAGGGAGGAGTCCCTCTTTTTCTATTGTTTGGAATAATTTCAGAAGGAACAGTACCAGCCCCTCTGTGAACCTCTGGAAGAATTCAGATTTGAATCTGTCTGGTCCTGAGCTTTTTTTGGTTGGTAGGCTATTAATTACTGCCTCAATTTCAGAACTTGTTATTCGTCTATTCAGGGATTCATCTTCTTCCTGGTTTAGCCTTGAGAGGGTGTATGTGCTCAGGAATTTGTCCATTTCTTCTAGATTTTTCTAGCTTATTTGCATAGAGGTGTTTATAGTATTCTCTGATGATAGTTTGTATTTCTGTGCAATGAGTGGTGATATCCCCTTTATCATTTTTTATTGTGTCTATTTGATTCGTCTCTCTTTTCTTCTTTATTAGTCTGGCTAGTGTTCTATCTGTTTTGTTAATGTTTTTGAAAAAAAACAACTCCTGGATTCATTGATTTTTTGAAGGGATTTTTGTGTCTCTATCTCCTTCAGTTCTGCTCTGATCTTAATTATTTTCTGTCTTCTGCTAGCTATTGAATTTGTTTGCTCTTGCTTCTCTAATTCTTTTAATTGTGATGTCAGGGTGTAGATTTTTTATGTTTCCCACTTTTTCCTGTGGACATTTAGTGCTATAAATTTCCCTCTAACCACTGCTTTAGCTGTGTCCCAGATATTCTAGTGCATTGTGTCTTTGTTCTCCCTAGTTTCAAAGAACTTATTTTATTTCTGCCTTAATTTTGTTATTTGCTCAGTAGTAATTCAGGAGCCCGCTGTTCAGTTTCCATGTAATTGTGCAGTTTTGAGTGAGTTTCTTAATACTGAGTTCTAACTTGATTGCACTGTGGTCTGAGAGACTGTTTGTTATGATCTCCATTCTTTTGCATTTGCTAAGGATTGTTTTACTTCCAATATGTGGTCAATTTTAGAATAAGTGTAATGTGGTGCTGAGAAGAATATATATTCTGTTGATTTGGGGTGGAGAGTTCTGTAGATGTCTATTAGGTCCACTTCACCCAGAGCTGAGTTCAAGTCTGAATATCTTTCTTAATTTTCTGTCTCATTTATCTGTCTAATATTGACAGTGGGGTGTTAAAGTCTCCCATTATTATTGTATGGGAGTCTAGGTCTCATTGTAGGTCTTTAAGAACTTGCTTTATGAATCTGGGTGCTCCTGTACTGGGTGCATATATATTTAGGATAGTTAGCTCTCCTTGGTGCATTGATCCCTTTACCACTATGTAATGCCTTTCTTTGTCTTTTTTGATCTTTGTTGATTTAAAGTCTGTTTTATCAGAGACTAGGATTGCAACCCCTGCTTTTTTATTTTTGCCTTCCATTTGCTTGGTAAGTGTTCCTCCATTCCTTTATTTTGAGCCTATGTGTGTCTTCACACGTGAGATTTGTCTCCTGAATACAGTACACCGATGGGTCTTGACTCTTCATCCAATTTGCCAGTCTGTGTCTTTTAATTGGGGCATTTAGCCCATTTACCTTTAAGGTTAATATTGTTATGTGTGAATTTGATGCTGTTATGATGATGTTAGCTGGTTATTTTGCCCGTTAGCTGTTGCAGTTTCTTTATAGTGTCATGGTCTTTACTATTTGGTATGTTTTCGCAGTGGCTGGTACTGGTTTTTGCCTTCCATATTTAATGCTTCTTTCAGGAGCTCTTATGAGGCAGGCCTGGTGGTGACAAAGTCTCTCAGCATTTGCTTCTCTGTAAAGGATTTTATTTCTCCTTTGCTTATGAAGCACAGTTTGGCTGGATATGAAATTCTGGGTTGAAAATTCTTTTCTTTAAGAATGTTGAATACTGGCCCCCATTCTCTTCTGGCTTGTAGGGTTTCTGCAGGGAGATTCACTGTTAGTCTGATGGGCTTCCCTTTGTGGGTAACCCAACATTTCTCTCTGGCTGCCCTTAACATTTTTTCCTTTGTTTCAACATTGGTGAATTTGACGATTATGTGTCTTGGAGTTGATCTTCTCAAGGAGTATCTTTGTGCTGTTCTCTGTATTTCCTGAATTTGAATTTTGGCCTGTCTTGCTAGGCTGGGGAAGTTCTCCTGGATAATATCCTGAAGAGTGTTTTCCAACTAGGTTGCATTCTCTCTGTCACTTTCAGGTACACCAATCAAACATAGATTTGGTCTTTTCACATAGTCCCATATTTTTTGGAGGCTTGTTCATTTCTTTTCATTCTTTTTTCTCTAATCTTGTCTTCACGGTTTATTTTACTGAGTTTGTCTTCAACCTCTGATATCCTTTCTTCCACTTGATCGATTCAGCTATTGGTATTTGAGTATGCTTCATGAAGTTCTTGTGCTGTTTTTTCAGCTCTTTCAGGTCATTTATGTTCTTCTCTAAACTGGTTATTCTAGTTAGCAATTCCTCTAATCGTTTCTCAAGGTTCTTAGCTTCCTTGCATTGGGTTGGAACATGCTCCTTTAGCTCGGAGGAGTTTGCTGTTACCCACCTTCTGAAGCCTACTTCTGTCAATTCATCAAACTCATTCTCCCTCTAGTTTTGTTCCCTTGCTGGAGAGGAGTTGTGATCTTTCGGAGGAGAAGAGGCATTCTGGTTTTTGGAATTTTCAGCCTTTTTGCGGTAGTTTTTCATCTTCTTCATGGATTTAGTCTACCTTTGGTCTTTGATGTTGGTGACCTTCAGATGGGGTTTTTGAGTGGATGTCCCTTTTGTTGATGTTGATGCTATTCCTGTTTGTTTGTTTTCCTTCTAATAGGCCCCTCTGCTGCAGGTCTGCTGGAGTTTGCTGGAGGTCCACTCCAGACCCTATTTGCCTGGGTATCACCACCGGCGGCTGCAAAACAGCAAAGATTGCTACCTGCTCCTTCCTCTAGTAGCTTTATCCCAAAAGGGCACCCACTAGATGCCAGCCAGAGTTCTCCTGTATGAGGTGTCTATTGACCCCTACTGGGCAGTGTCTCTGAGTCAGGAGGCACGGGGGGTCAGGGACCCACTTGAAGAGGCAGTCTGTCCCTTAGCAGAGCTCGAGGGCTGTGCTGAGACATCTGCTGCTCTCTTCAGACCTGGCAAGCAGGAACATTTAAGTCTGCTGAAGCTGCACCCACAGTCACCCCTTCCCCCAGGTGCTCTGTCCCCGGGAGATGGGAGTTTTAACTTTAAGCCCCTGACTGGGGCTGCTGCCCTGCCCAGAGAGGAGGAATCTAGAGAAGCAGTCTGGCTACAACGACTATGCAGTGCTGAGGTGGGCTCCCCCGAGTTTGAACTTCCCAGTAGCTTTGTTTACACTGTGAGGGGAAAACCACATACTCAAGCCTCAGTAATGGCAGACGCCCTTCTCCCCACCAAGCTTCAATGTCCCAGGTTGACTACAGACTGCTGTGCTGGCATCGAGAATTTAAAGCCAGTGGATCTTAGCTTGCTGGGCTCCATGGGGGTGGGATCTGCTGAGCAAGATCACTTGGTTCCCTGGCTTCAGCCCCCTTTCCAAGGGGAGTGAATGGTTCTGTCTCACTGGTGTTCCAGGCACCACTGGGGTATGGAAAAAAACTCCTGCAGCTAGCTCGGTGTCTGCCCAAATGGCCACGCAGTTTTGTACTTGGAACCCAGGGCCCTGGTGGTACAGGCACCCGAGGGAATCTCCTGGTCTGTGGGTTGTGAAGACCATGGGAAAAACATAGTATCTGGGCTGGAATGCACCTTTCCTCATGGCAAAGTCTTTCACAGCTTCCCTTGACTAGGGGAAGGAGTTCCCCAAGCACTTGCGCTTCCTGGGTGAGGCAACGACCCCCCCTGCTTTGGCACACCCACTGAGGGCTGCACCCACTGTCTAACCAGTCCTTATGAGATGAGCCGGGTACCTCAGTTGGAAATGCAGAAATCACCCACTTTCTGCGTTGATCTCGTTGGGAGCTGTAGACTGGAACTGTTCCTATTTGGCCATCTTACCATCTACCCTCCTTATTTTCCTTTCGATTGACACCCAGCAGTGATATTTCTGGCTTAAATTGTAGTTCTATTTTCAGCAGTTTGAAATATCTCCATACTGTTTTCACAAGAGGTTGAACTAATTTACATTCCCACCAACAGTGTATAAGCATTCTTTTTTCTCTATATTCATGCCAACATCTGTTGTTTTTTGACTTTTTAATAATGGCCACACTGATGGCTATAAAATGATATTTCAGTGTGGCTTAAATTTGCATTTCTCTCATGATTACTGATGATGAGCATTTTTTTCATATGTATGTATGTTAGTCATCTTCTGAGAAGTATCTTGTCATGTCCTTTGCCCAATTTTTAATGAAGTTACTTGTTTTTTTCCTGGTGAGTTGTTTGAGTTTCTTGTAGATTCTAAATATTAGTCCTTTGCCAAGAGGCCTAATTTGCAAATATTTCCTCTCAGTCTGTAGGTTGTCTTTTTTCACTTTTGATTATTTCTTTTGCTGTGGAGAAGCTCTTTTGTTTAATTGAGTCCCATTTGCCCATTTTTTTATGGTTTTTAATTTGTTTTTGATGTCTTTGTCATAAATTATTTGCCCAAGACAATGTACGGAAGAGTTTTTTCTAGGTTTTCTTCTAGAATTTTTATAGTTTCAGTTCTTACATTTAGTTCTTTAATCAATCTTGGGATAATTTTTGTATATGATGAGAGACACAGGTCAAGTTTCATTCTTCTGCATATGATTATCCAATTTTCCCATTATAATTTGTCAGATAGGGTGTCCTTTCCTCATTGTTAATTTTTGTTGACTTTGTTGAAGATCAGTTTGTTATAGGTACGTGGTCTTATTTCTGGGTTCTCTACTCTTTTCCATTGATCAATGTTTCTATTTTTATACCACTTACCATGCTGTTTTAGTTAATATAACCTTATAGTATAATTTGAAGTAAGGCAATGTGATACCCCCAGATTTGTGTTTTTTTTTTTTTTTTTTTTTTTTTTGCTTAGGATTGCTTTGACTAGTCAGGCTATTTTTGTGGCAAATGAACTTTAGGATTATTTTTTCTAATTATGTGAAAAATGACATCGGTAATTTAATAGGATTTGTGTTAAATCTGTAGCTTGCTTTGAGCAATATGGTTATTTTAACAATACTGATTCTTCCAATCCATTAGCATGGGATGTTTTTTCATTTGTTTGTGTCAGCTCTGATTTCTTTCATCAGTGTTTCATAGTTCTCCTCGTAGAGATCTTTTATCTCCTTGATTAAATGTATTCCTTGGCATTTTATTTTCATTGTGGCTACTGTAAATGGGATAAAGTTCTTGATTTGTTGTATAGTAATGATACTGATTTTGTACATTGATTTTGCATCCTGAAACTCTACTGAAGTTGTTTATAAAGTGGAGGAGTCTTTTGGAGGTGTGCTTAGGGTTTCTAGGTATATAATAATGTTATCAGCAAACAGACATCATTTGACTTCCTCTTTTCCAAGTTGAATGTCTTTAATTTCTTTCTCTTGCCTAATTGTTCTGGTGAGTACTTATAGTACTATGCAGAATAGGAGTGATGAGAATGGACACTATAATCTTGTTCCAGTTCACAGGAGGAAGGCTTTCAGTTTTTGCTCATTCAGTATATTGACTGTGGGTTTGTCAATTATGGCTCTTATTATTTTGAAGGATATTCCATTGATGCATAGTTTGTTGAGGGCTTTTATAATGAAGAAATATTGGATTTTATTGAATGCCTCTTCTGCATCTATTGAGATGATCATATGGTTTTGTTCTTAGTTCTGTTTATATGGTGAATCCTGTTTATTGATTCATTTATGTTGAAATAGCCTTGCATCTCCCCACTAAAGAAAACCCGCTTGATCATGATGAATTATCTTTTTGATGTGCTATTGGATCTGATTTGCTAACATTTTGTTGAGCAACTTTGTATCTATGATCATTGGGATATTGACTGTTTCTTTTCTCCTTTTTTCATGATTTTCATATCAGAGTGATATAAGATTCATAGAATGAGTTAAGGAGGAATGCCTGGTCCTCAATTTTTTGGAATGATTTTAGTACATGGATAACAGCTCGTTATTGTACATCTGGTGGAATTCGGCTGTGAATCTGTCTGGTTCCGAGATTTCTTTGTTGTTGGAAGTTTTTTTACTACTAATTTGATTTTATTACACATTATTGGTCTATTCAGAATTTCTGTTTCTTTCTGGTTCAATCTTGGGAGGTTGTATATATACACAATTTTATTAATTTTCTCCAGGTTTTCTAGTTTGTACATACAGAGGTATTCATAGTAGACTCTGATGATACTATAAATTACTGTAGTGTCAGCTGTAATGTCACCTTCATCATTTCTGATTGTACTTATTTGAATTGTCTTTTTCTTTTGATTAATCTTTTATTATTATTATTATACTTTAAGTTTTAGGGTACATGTGCACAATGTGCAGGTTAGTTACATATGTATACATGTGCCATGCTGGTGTGCTGCACCCATTAACTCGTCATGGTGGTCTGTCAACTGTGTTTATCCTTTTTGGAGAAACAACTTTTTGTTTTATTGATCCTTTGTGGCTTTTCATCTCAACCTCCTTTAGTTCTGCTATGATATTTGTTATCTCTTTTCTTTTGCTAGCTTTGGACTTGGTTTATTTTTGTTTTAGTATGTCTTTGAGACGTGACATTAGGTGGTTAATTTGAGACTTTTATATCTTTTTTATGTAGACATTTAGTGCTATAAACTTCTCTTAGCATTGTTTTTGTTGTATTCCAGTGGTTTGGTATACTGTGTCTCTATTTTCATTAGTTTTAAATAATTTTTTTAATTTTTCCTTTTTTCTCATATTATTTGGGTTGGTGAAAAAATAGCATTTTTTTATTATTATTATACTTTGTTTTAGGGTACATGTGCACAATGTACAGATTAGTTACATATGTATACATGTGCCATGCTGGTGTGCTGCACCCATTAACTCGTCATTCAGCATTAGATATATCTCCTAGTGCTATCCCTCCCCCCTCCCCCCACCCCACAACAGTCCCCAGAGTGTGATGTTCCCCTTCCTGTGTCCATGTGTTCTCATTGTTCAGTTCCCACCTATGAGTGAGAATATACAGTGTTTGGTTTTTTGTTCTTGCGATAGTTTACTGAGAATGATGATTTCCAGTTTCATCCATGTCCCTACAAAGGACATGAACTCATTGTTTTTTATGGCTGCATGGTATTCCATGGTGTATATGTGCCACATTTTCTTAATCCAGTCTATCATTGTTGGACATTTGGGTTGGTTCCAAGTCTTTGCTATTGTGAATAGTGCCGCAATAAACAATCCCATCAAAAAGTGGGCAAAGGACATGAACAGACACTTCTCAAAAGAAGACATTTATGCAGCCAAAAAACACATGAAAAAATGCTCACCATCACTGGCTATCAGAGAAATGCAAATCAAAACCACAATGAGATACCATCTCACACCAGTTAGAATGGCAATCATTAAAAAGTCAGGAAACAACAGGTGCTGGAGAGGATGTGGAGAAATGGGAACACTTTTACACTGTTGGTGGGACTGTAAACTAGTTCAACTATTGTGGAAGTCAGTGTGGTGACTCCTCAGGGATCTAGAACTAGAAATACCATTTGAACCAGCCATCCCATTACTGGGTATATACCCAAAGGACTATAAATCATGCTGCTAAAAAAAATAGTATTTCAAATTCTGCCTTAATTTTATTATTTACTTAACAGTTATTCTGGAGCAAGTTGTTTAGTTTCCATGTATAAATGTAGTTTTTAGAGTTCCCTTGATTTCTTATTTTATTCCATTGTGGTCTAAGAAGATACTTAGTATGATTTTTATCTTTTAAAATGTATTCAGACTTGCTTTATAGCCACATATATGGTCAAATTTGAAGAATGTTCAATGAACATATGAGAAGAATGTATATTTTGCATTTGTTGAGTAGAAAGTTCTGTAAACATCTATTAGCTCCATTTGGTCTAAATTCCAATTTATGTTGAGGTTTTTTGTTCGTTTGTTTATTCTCTGCCTCAGTCATCTTTGTAGTAATATTAGTGGAATATTAAAGTTCCCTACTATTATTGTATTTCCATCAGTCTGTTTTCTAGGGCTAGCAGTATGTTTGTTTTTTTTTTTTTTTTATGAATCTGGGTGCTTCAGTGATGAGCACATATATACTTAGGATAGTTAAATCTTCTTGTATTAAGAGGCTTATTATTATATATTGTTCTTTTTCTGTTCTTACTGTTGTTGGTTTAAGGTTTGTTTATACGATAATGGCTACCTCTCTTCTCTTCTGTTTTTCAATTGTGTGATATATCATTTTGGATTCTTTTATTTTGAGTGTGAGGTGTTATTAGCCAATAGATGTGTCTCTGTAGGCAACTGGTGGTTGGGTATTATTTTAATCAAATTTTCCACTGTGTATCTTTCAAGTGGATCATTTAGGCCAGGGATGCCCAATCATTTGGCTTCCCTTGGCCAAAATGGAAGAAAACTAGTTGTCTTAGGCCACACATAAAATATACTAACACTAATGATAGCTGATGACATAAAAAATTGCAAAAAAAAAAACTCATGTTTTAAAAAAGTTTACAAATTTGTGTTAGGCTGCAGGTTAAACAAGCTTGATTTGGGCCATTTCTATTCAAGGTTAATATCGTTATGTGGGGTTTAGTTCCTGTTACAGTGTTGTTAGCTAGGTGTTTTGGAGTGTTAATTGTGTAATTGCTTTATAAGATCTAAGAGCTTTATACTTATGTGTCCTTTTATGATGGTGAGCATCATCCTTCAATTTCCATTGTTGAACTTCTTTAATCATTTCTTGTACGTTCAGTCTATTGGTGACAAATTCTGTCAGAATTTACTTGTCTGGAAAATACTTTATTTCTCCTTCATCTATGGAGCTTATTTTGGCACGATATGAACTTCTTGGCCAGCATCTTTTTTTCTTTATGGAGGCTAAAAATAGGCCCTCAATCTTTCCTGGCTTGTATGCTTTCTGCTGAAAAGTTTGTTGTTTGATGAGTTTTTTCCTTTAGTGATTTAACCCTTTTCTTCAGCTGCCTTTCAGATTTTTATTTTTATTTGTTTTGCATTTACCTTGGATGGTCTGGTGACTGTATACTTTGATGATGTTCATCTTGAATAGTGTGAAATTATAGTTAATTATTCTCTCAAATATGTTTTCCAGGTTGCTTGGTTTTTCTACTTCTTTCTCTGGAATGCCTGTAAGTTGTAGGTTTTTTTACTTTACATAGTAAATCTCATATTTCTCAAAGGCTTTGTGCATTTTTTTTTTTTTTTTTGTCTGACTGGATTAGTTCAAAAGACTGCACATGGACGGAGAGTCCTTCAAGCTCTGAAATTCTTTCTCTTTTTTTTTGGTCCAGTCTATTATGCTGTATTTTGAAATTCCTTAAGTAATTATTTATTTCTGAAAGTCTTTTTTTCCCCTAAGATACATACCTCTTCCCTCTTCCTTTATTTTCTGGGTTGCTTTTGTGTTGATTTTCCACCTTCCCTTGGATCTCATTGAGCTTCATTGCAATCCATACTTTTAATTCTTCATTTGCTATTTCTGAGTTCTCATTTTGGTCCTTTGCTAAAGAGCTAGTGTGACCCTTTGGTGATTTCACAACATTCAGATTCGTCAAGGTGCCTGCATTTTTATGTTTCCTGATCATCTGGAGAAACTGACACTTCTTATTTTGAATTTATTTTCATTCGTATGGGATTTTCTTTTCTCTGTTATTTCCCACCTTGAGGCTGTGACTGTAGAATATGTTGGGTAGGGTCTTTTGGTTTTGCTTCTATAGCCCTGTACACTTTTGTTGGGAGGTTTTATATTGGTCAGTGCAGTTTAATCTGAAGGCCAGTATGTAGTGCTTATGGATACGAGCCAGCTGTGGCACAAGCAGATGGGTGGGTACTTGATCTTTGTTTACTGTGAGGTATTCTCTGTTTCAAATGATGGGCTGGACAATGGAGTGCTTGTTGACCTGAGCTTCCTATTCAGCAAAGAAGTATGGGAGACAGCTGGGCAGTGCTGGACCCCGTGACTTTCCCATTAATACCCCAGTGACGAGCACAGACACCAACCCTGATGGGGGTGACTAGGGGATCTCCTAGTGAAATGCACCACGTTCTCTGAGGAAGTGAGGGGGATGAACCAGCTCCATGTCCTAGATAGTCAGGAACACAATTTATTTCTCTATCACATCTCTGTTCTGGGGCTCATGACTCTCAGTCCATGTGCAATTATTTTCTGTCTCTAGGCCATAGTGTAGCTGAGAGCCATGGAAAATGCCTGTCCCATGGTTTTCCATGGGAGTGATTCTGAGGAAGAACCCCTTTACTCAGGGCAACACATACAACTTTATGGCTCACTTATTTTCTAATATGATCATGCTACTGCTTTGTTTAGAGAGGGGAAGCGCTCTGCCTTTTGGCTCTTGCGGGTGTGTGTCAGATGTCATGGTGTTAGCTGGTGAGGTTGGCCCGATCTCAGTACTCAGGGAAGCAGTCCGGTGCCAGCAGTGTTGACTAGGCTAGATAATTCCCCAGTCCCAGGCCCCAGATGGCCCACTGGATGGCATGTGAGTTCTGAAGGGGCTGGAACAGGATTGAGCCAGCACGGAGTTCAGGTGCTGGTTGTGATGGAGAGGGGCAGGGTGGTCATCCCTGGGTCACCAGCAGAACTCTCAAGTTGGGGTAAGCAGAGCACTCAGGCAGTGGGAACCCAAAGGCAGATCACAGGCCTGGGATCTCCGATAGGTTCCAGGCTGCTGCCGAAATAGTCTGGTGCGAGCCATGTGACTGTGAGTCTTTTACAAGGGAGGGCAGGCCTTCTCAGCTGGGGCAATGGAGAGTGGCAGCTGTGAGGCGTGTGGTCTGCTCACATTCCCCTCCCATGGAAGTGGTGCTTGATTTCACTGTTGGGGACATGTAAAAGTGTCTAGCCTTTCTGCTCCTTCCTTGACCTGGGGCTAGCAGAGGGGGAGGCAGCAGTGGTGATGACAACTAATACAGCAGGTAGAGCAGAAACACTTATTGGTGGTCTCTAAAGGTTGGGCTCTTAGAGGTACTCTGTGTTCAGGCAGGGATAGGGAGGCTGCAAGGTGCCTGTCATTGATGCAAGCAAGTCCATTTGGTGGGGAGCAGTGGAAGCAAGGAGTCATGTGGTATGTAGTTTGCCTGCTCCCCTATTTGGAGGCTGTGGTATCTCTCTTGGGGGGTGTATGAAAGTGCCTAGCCTCTCTGCTCCCTACCTGGGCCACAGACAGCAGGAGTGGGTGTGCAGCAACTGTTGTGAGAGTGAAAAGACTCTAAGGCTCTTAGGTAACCTCTGGGAGTTGGTATCACAGATGAATGCTGAAATGCAACTATAGTAGAACCACAGAATTCAAAGGATTCCTCCAGGCTTTCAGGGGTAAATTACAATTTGGTCTCCTAAGGACTCAAAGCAAGAAAAGTAAATGAAAATAAATGAAAAGGAGAATGAAACAATGACTTAAGATTGTGTATATGTCTCAGCTAAAAAGAGATAAACAGAATAAGTGCATGAACAAGGGAGGTCACCTCTTTAAACAAGTTTATTTCAACATATTTTATTCTTTTGGTTTCTGTTGGGATTAGAATTCTTTTATTATTTTCATCTTCAGGTAGTTCATTTCTTGTGTATAGAAAGAAAACTGAATTCTGTGCTCTGCAAATTTATTTATTTGTTCTAACAGTTTTTTGTTTAGTCTTCAGGGTTTTCTACATATAAGATCATGTCATTTGCATGCAGAGAAAATTTTTGCTTCTTCTCTTCTGATTTGGAAGGCTTTGGTTTTTATTTTTTGTCTAATTGCTCTGAATATGACTTCTAGTATTATGTTGAAGGCAAGTGGCAAGAGTGATCATCCTTACCTTGTACCAGATCGTAAAGAAAAAGCTTTTTGTTTTTCCTCATTGATTGTGATGTAAGTTGCAGGCTGTTCATAGATGGCCTTTTTTATATTGAAGTAACTAACTTCAATGCCTATCTTGCTGATACTTTTTATTATAAATGAATGCAGAATTATCTCAACTGTTTTTCTTCATCAATTAAGTGCACTGAAAATTATAAAACATTGATGAGAGAAATTAAAGAAGAATCAGATGAATAAAAATATATCCATGTTCCTGAATGGAGAGACTTAATATTGTTGAAATATCCAGAATACTCAAAGTGATCCACAGTTTTAATACAGTCCCTATAAAAATCCCTGTGGCATTCTTTACAAAAAGTAGGAAAAAAATTCTAAAAGTAATATGTATCTAAAAAAGACCCTGAATAGCCAAATCAATTTTGAGCAAGAAGAACAAAGCTGAAGGCATCACCTTTCCTGATTTCAAAATATATTACAAAGCTATGATAATAAAATTAATATGGTACTGGTAAGAAAACAAATGTAGATAATAGAAACAAAATAGCCTAGAAATAAATCCACATACCTATAGTCAACCAATCTTTGACAAAGGTGCAACCTGCCCTAACAGGAAATGAAAGGGAGTTTAACATGCGTGTTTATATTGTGACTTTCACAGGTTACTTCTTCTACCTGGAAGACAGTCTAATGTCTAGTTGTCCAACCCAAAACCAGGGGTACCCTCACATGGAAAACTTGTTTATGCTGGCAGATACACTCGTAGTTCTTGTCTGACCCATGACCCACTGGACTATTGCTCTGGTCATGGGAACCTGGCCTTATGTTTTCCCGGTGTCCTGGAGAAACCAGCCTATCGCAGCCTCTCATTCTTCAGATGGAAGCCACACATTCAATACATCACCACAACAGAAAACAAGTTTAAAGATTTTTACCTACAGAAAATGAGCAAGGAGTGTATAATGAGTAGGGAGGTCATACAAAACAGCAACAAAGAATCAGGCAGACAGAGAGAGAAAGGGAGAGAGAGAGAGAGAACATGGCAACTAACAGTATATATAAGGGAGTAAGATGTGGGCCACTTTAAGTTCACAGGCAAATATCTGAATTGTTCCTCTAAAAAAGCTGCAGGAAAGCAGGGAGTTCAGTCTTGGTGGAAGAGCTACCTCTAAATTATTATCTCTGGACACCAGCTTGAATCATTTAGGTGTGGTATAAAACCGGAAACTGTGTCAAGGATGACTGAATCTTACTTCTGGTATGAGAAAGTTAAACTTGTATTCAAAATGGATACCAAAGCAACATGAAATTATGAGAGTGTACTACAGAGGCTTACAGGTGAAAATTTTCAAGAAGAGATAGAATTGTTTTGATAAACGGTTGAAGTAGAATAAAGATTGAAATACTTGAAGTTATGAAGTGTTTAAGATACAAACAGTTAGGCCAAGGTGTCAAAAAAGTATCAACTTTGCTATAGGGGTTTTGCGAGGAATAATAATAAGACTAATAAGTCCATTTATTAAATACCTACTCTCTATGCCAGCCTTTAGACCACGTGCTTTGGGTAACTCCTGTAATCTTTTTAAGTTCACTATAAATAGTTAACTACTTGTTGGAAAGAGCAGCAAAGTCACATTGCAAAGAACATCAACATAAAGGCAATTGATCACAGCCATCAATGCAAATAATCGATCATAGTATATTAGGTAACTATCACAGTTAAAATTCAATCCTGATCGGCCTGGCCTTAATACCAATTTGCTTTCTCTCTCATTATTGGTAATGAATGAGTGAAGAGGATGACTGTTACTCAAGATTTGAATCACCAACAATAGGATAGTAGCCTATCTGTTGATGAACCACAGCAATGGTTATTGGGGAAGGGTGGTATAGGCAAATGACATGGACTTCAGTAGAGAATATAAAACACACTGACTCTTATATTTTCCAGTAACAAGAAATATATAACAAAAAAGCCACACTTGCTGGGAATTCGTGCCTCCAAAGTGGACAACAAAGTCAAGGAAAGACAAGTTTAAGTGAAAGAATGGAAATGTAAGGTAAATACTGAGAATTTGGTCATGAAATTTTGTTCTCAGTCTGAAAATCATAGAGCTCATGGAGGGATGAACAATGGAAATGGACTGACATTAATGAAGAATGGAAATAGTGTAAGCATTCTATTCAAACAATATATAGATGATAAAATCGTGTTCAAATGGACCATCCAAATATAAACACATAAAATGTCATTAAAATTAAATTAATTCCATCAATTAAACAGATGCATGTATCATTTTCCTACCAAAGACACCAGTTAAAATAGTGGTTAAAATATGAAAAGGGACATAGGAACTAAAGGGTGAATGAATGGAAGAGGAAATATGAGTAACAAAATCTTGGACAAATAGTAATTGAACAGTCAAAGAAATCAAAGAAACAATTTGATCTATGTGTTGAACACCAGAAATGTAATTGTGTAGAGTTACAAATAGTTCAATATAAAACAACAACAACAAACCAGCAGTGAGGGGAGAATTGGAAGAATACTTAAGTTCTTGAACTCTACTTGAAGTGGTACAATATTATTGAAGATAGACTGTGATACCTTACAGATGTATACTAGAAACTCAGAATAAATCAATAATAAAATAAGAATTATAGCTAATAAACCAACAAAGAAATAAAATGGAATTCTAAAAAATGTTTAGTTAATGGAAAATACAGAAAAAGAAAAAAAAGAAACAAAAAGGAAAAGGGATATATTAAAAACTAATGGAAGTTGATAGATACAAATCCAACCATCTGTAAAAGATTAAATACAAATAAAATGTAGATATGAACTAAAAGGTAAAGATTGTCAGATTAGGTTTTTAAGAAACAAGCCTGAAATAAAATCTCGTTACTAAAATCACATAATAAATGTAAAGGCATGAGTAGGTTAAAACAGAGGGGGAAAAGTTATATTAACACTAATGAAAGAAGAATGGACAGGACATATTAATATTGAACCAGTAGATTTTAAAGCACAAGATATTACCAGAATTTTTGAAATGTTATTTCATAATATTGAGGTCAGTTAAAAATAACAATCCTAGATATGAATGCACTAATAACACAGCTCAACATACATGAAATGAAAACTGAGAGAAACAGAAGGGGAAATAGACAAATCCACAATTATTCCCACAGATTTTCCATCAATAATTGATATAAAAGAAGATATAAAACCAAAACATATAGAAAATATGAGCATCACTACTTACCAACTTAATCTACTCGACATTTATAAAGTACTGCAACCAACTGAAGCAAAACAACATGACAAAAATATTTGCCAAGACAGACCATATTTTGGATAACCAAATTAGTATCTACAAGTTTGAATAGTTTCAAATCATGCACTGTATGTTCTCTGACCACAATGGAATTAAATAATAAATCAACAGCGGAAAGATATCTAAAGCTCCTCTCTCCAAAAAAATTAAATAAGACATTTCTAAATAGTCTATAGGTCAAAAAATAAGCAAAAGCAATACATGTATTTGAACAGAGTAAAAATGAAAACACAGCATATGAAAATTTGTGGGAAGCAGCTAAAATAGTATTTAGAGGAAATTTATAGCAATATACACTACATTTGAGAAAAATAAAGTCATCAAGTCAATAATATTATGTTTCTCACTAAAAAAACTAGAAAAACAAACAAATTAAACACGAAGGAATCAGGAAAATAAATCACAACTGTAAGTGAAGAAATCAATGGAAACAGAAAATCAATACTGAAAACCACTGAAAACAAACGCTGATTATTTTATATCAAGAAAGTTGATAAATCTTTAACCCAACTAAGCAGAAAAAAATATGATAAAATACACAACTTACCAATATTAGTAATGAGATATTTCTATGTCACATTCTGCAGATAAAGACTTGTGAAGAAATATTGTAATAAAATTATTTTAAGAAATTCAGCCTACATTAATTGGAAGAATTTCTTGAAAGACACGAACTACCAAAACAGAATGATAAAATATCGAAAAAAATAAATCATTGTAAATCTATTTTTTAAATTGTATTTGTACTTAGAAACCTCCCTTCATCAAGAATAGTAACAAAAACAAAAAGGTGCCAAGATGAATTCATTCTTGATTCTAACATTTAAGGAAGAAGTAAAAATAACTTTATGCAACTACTTCCAGAGCATTAAAGTGAGATTATACTTTCTAGCTCATTATATGATGTTGACACTATCCTTATTCCAAAAACAGATACACAAATTAAAAGAAAACTATATGTCAATATTCTCCATGAACATAGATAAAAATATTATTTAAAATATTAATAATTAAGCAATATATGAAAATGATAATACATCCCTAGTGAGGTTTCTTGCAGAAATATAAATGTGCTTAAACATTCAAAAATTAATATAATCATATTCATAGACTAAAAAAGATAAACCACGTTATCATCTCAACAGATACAAAAAGCATTTGAGAAAATACAGCGTTGATTCTTATAAAAACTCTCAGCACATTATGAAGAGAAGTGAACTACCTTAACATTATGAAAGCATCTACAAAAAATTTCCACTGTGAACATTACACTAAAATGTTGAAAGACTGCTTTCAGTCTGACACCAGGAACCAGGCAAGTATGTCTACCTTCACTACTTCTATGCAGCATTGTATGGGAGATCCTAGCCACTCCAGTAAGACAAGAAATAAAAGACATATAGATTGGAAAGAAAATATAAAATTAACTTTATTTGCAGATAATATGATTCACTAGGTAGTCACTCTGAAGGAATTTACTGGAAAAGCCACAAATAAGCTTATAAGTAAGTTTTGCAAATATGAGAAAAATTTAAAAATCAATTTAATTTCTATATAGCAACAAAAGTTGAAAATTGAAATAATACCATATGGCATTTCATCATAGGAAATATTCAGGCATGGACTTGAAAAAATGTATAAGAGATAAATAGAGCTGAGTGAGAACTTATAAAATATGCTGAGAAATTAAAGAGGGCACAAATAAATATTATCATAAATATTGTTTTGGGGAGGTTAGGAAACTCAGAATTGCTAAGACATCAATATTCACAAATATTCTCCATAGACTTAATGAAATTCCAGTCAAAAACCTAGGTCTTTTTCTACATATTTTCTATATATGGGCAAGCTAGTTCTAAAGTTTCTTTGCAAATGTAAAGGATTTTGAATAAACAAAATAAATTTGAAAAACAAGAACAAAGCTTGATTATATATACTACTTAATTTCATGCCCTACCTATTAAAGTCTTTAGTAATCAAAACAATTGTATTAGTCTGTTTTCAAACTGCTGATAAAGACACACCTGAAACTGGGTAATTTATAAAGAAAAAGTGGGCCATGGACTCACAGTTCCACGTGGCTGGGGAGGCCTCAAAATCATAGCGGAAGGTAAAAGGCATGTCTCACATCGCAGCAGTCGAGAGAGAGAATGAGAACCTAGAAAAAAGAATTTTCCCTTGTAAAACCATCAGATCTCAGGAGACTTATTCACCACCATGAGAAAAATATCCTTGTAAAACCGTCAGATCTCAGGAGACTTATTCACCACCATGAGAACAATATAGGGGAAACCACCTCCATGAATTATCTCCAACCTGGTCCTTCCCACAACACGTGGGAATTATGGGAGCTAAAATTCAAGGTAAGTTTTGGATGGAGACACAGTCAAACCATATCAATGACATAGTACAGAATGGGTGTGTGTAAATGGTCAGGCAAATAATTTCTGACAAGATGCCAAGGCAATTTTATGGAGAAAAGGATGATTACTTCAACAAATGCTGCTAGAACAACTGAATAACCAAATGCAAAAAAAAAAAAAAAAAAAAAAAAAGTTCAAGCATTACCTCACACTATATACAAAAGTAAACACAAAATTAGTTATAAACATATGTGTGCAGTCTAAAATTATAGTTTCTAGAATTAAATCATAGAAACCATAGGTTTTGCAAAAATGTCTTAAATATAATGAAAATCACATACTAAAAAAATCAATATACTGAGTCTCCCAGTATAAATTATAAACTCTTCCACTTCAAAAGATACTGCTAATTAATGAAAAAAAAAGCCATAATACAAGGAGAAAATATATGCAAAACTTAACAGATGTCAAATATCCATAGGAAATGATGCTCAAAATAATTGGCTATTAGACAAAGACAAAAGAAAGCTACAATAATATACCATTATATATCCACTGGAATAACTCAAGTGTTAAAACTTGGAAGGCAGTTTGTCAATTTCTTAAATAGTCACATATAAACTTACTATATGACCTTGCCTTTTCACTCTTATATGTTTTCCCAAGATAAATAAAAACATATCTATACACTGGTATACAAATATTCATAACAGCTTTATTAATAATAACTAAAAACATAAAACAACTAATGTGTACATAAAAGTATATAGGTAAGCAACTAGTGGCATTCACACACAATGGAATACTGCTCAGCAATGCCAAGAAATAAAATATGATAAACACACAACATGAATGCATCTGAAAATAAATATACTAAGTTAAAGAAATTCAGACTGAAAAGAATACATACTGTATAATGACATTTATATGAAGTTTTATGAAATGCAAACTAATTTGTTTCAGAAGTAGATCAATGATTTCATTGGTGAGGTGGAGAGAGTGGGGCTCCAACAGGATATGAAAGTTTTGGGATAGAGGAATCAAGATGACTGACCAGATGCAGGTAGTGTGTGCCTCTTCTACAAAGAGGAACCAGAAAAGTAAGTAGATACTTACATTCTAAACATAAATTAGGAGATGACACGAGGCCTTATTAGAGAAGAGATAGAAAACTCTAGAAGGAAGTAAGGAGAGTGTTTAAGGCAGCTTGGCAAGCTGGAGACTGAGGGCTAAGACAGACTCCTAGACACAGGGAAAGAGTAATACAGAAATCCCTAGGACTTCAAAATGGGCTTTTATAATTTTGGCTATGGGAGAAACCCTTGACCCACTAAGGTCTTGGGCCTAATATGAGGAGCTGCCTAAAGATTGCAGACAGGCATTGCTCCAAAAAAGGAACCCACATGGAATCCCACAGGCATCTGAAACCACAGCAGCCTCAACTGAGTGCCCTTTTAAAAGACCCAGTATCAAGGATCTACAGACAGGGATGCTGCTGCTGTACTGTTCCAAGGAGAGAGATGGGAGACCAGGCACTTCCACACACTTCCAGGAAGTTCCCTACCACTCTGCTACAGGTAGCTTTTGAGACAGAGAAATGAGTGGACCGCTCTCCCCACAGCTTCTTGCCCACATTGCTTGCGTGGGAAGGACACTGCCCTCTCTGGTACCAGGCCCAAGATCCTATTTTGACAGTTTAATGTTAGTTTGTGCTTCACTTTCAGACTGAGTTCAGACTGACATTGGCACAGATGCTGCCCGACCAAGGGGAGTCAGGGAAACCAGGCCCTCTTATGCACATCTAGGGTAATATTCATTGCACTACATCAGGCTTCTGTTAAATGCAAAGGCAGGCAGGCAGGCCACACTCCCCACAGCTTCTTGCTCATGCTGCTAGCCTGGAAGGTGTTCCACCCTCTTTGGTCAAAAGCCCACAGCTGGAACAATTTTGAGAGTTCAGTGCTGGGCTGTGCCTCATCCTTGAGCAGAGTCCAGTTGACATGACTGCAGCCCCCACATAGCTGATGAGGGATAAAAACTCCAGGGTCACTTATGTATACCCAGAACAATACCCACCATCCTGCTCCAGGTTGCTGTGAGATTGAGACTCAAGTAGACTACACTCCCCATAGCTTGTTGCTTATGCTGCTCATATGAGAGGTGTCCCACCCGCTCTAGTCATAAGCCTACAGCTGATACCATTTTGAGAGTTTAACACTGGGTTTTGCCCCACCCAGTTGAAGGTGACATGGCTGCAGCCAACACCCAGCTCTGGGAGGGGCAGAGGGGACCAAGCTCTTTTAAGCACATTTAGGAAAATACTCACTACCCTGTTGTGGTACTGAAGACTAGTCCACCCAACCAGTAGAAACTACCAGGAACATCAACAAGAATTGCTTGGGTCTCATTGGTTTGCTCCATCATGGATACTGTCATCACCTACAACACACCAGATGCTCAGGGGCCTGAAAACCCACCAACAAACTGCGCTCTTGGCTCTCATAATTAGCTTCTAAACAAGCCACCTAGAACTTCAAGACTTAGCCTCTAAGAACCTAGTAACACTGGAATCAGAGTAAGCTGCTCTGGGGCCTAAAAACAGTCACATTTACTTTATAGCTACCAACACAAGGGCCTGAAGATTGGCTCAGTTGGTGTCAAAGTCCCCAGCAATATTTCATCACAACCTCAACTAATAACTGTACCCTAAGTCGCAGAGGAAATCACAGATACTACTGATTCTATATGCTGCCGAAGAAGTGATACAATTGCGCTACCACAGGCACCCTAAAACAAAACCAAGATATCCTTCACAACCAATAACATATATACAACTTCAGAAAAAAATTCTCCCTTACCAAAGCAATTTCAAAAATTTGGAACAAGCGACTATGATACCACATATGTAGATATCAAAGGAAGGACACAGGAAACATGAAAAAGCTAGGAAATATGACACCATCAAAGGACCACAACAATCATCCAGCAAACGATCTCAATCCAAAGGATTCTTTAAAACTCCAAATAAAAAAAAATAAAAATAAAAAAGCAGAAGTTCTGCAAATAAAAAGTTCATTGACAGAAATACAAAATACAAAAGTTTCAATAATAGACTAGACAAGGCAGAAGAAAGAATCTCAGAAAGAATCTCAGGTCTTTTGAAATAGTCAAACAAAAATATATATTAAAACAAAAAACAAACAAACAACAACAACAAACAAAGCCTTTGAGAGATGTATGAGACTACTTGAAACAAGAGACCTTACAAATTATTGGTATTCCTGGGGGTGAACATGGATCAAAAACTTTTAAAAACTTATTTAAGAAAATAATCAATGAAAATGTCCTAAGACTAGCAAAAGAGTCAGACATTCAGATACAGGAGGCCCAGATACCATCACTGAAATACATTGTAAAAATGACTTCACCATAGCATATTATATTAGAAATGTCAAAAGTCAAAGTAAAAGAAATAATTTTAAAGTTAGCAAGTGTCTAGTCATCTATAAAGGAAACTCCATCAAGACTAACAACAGAGTTTTCAATAGAAATCCTTATAGGTCAGAAGAGAATAGGATGGCATTTTCAAAGTGCTGAAGAAAAACAAAATCTGTCAGCCAAGAATTTTAGAATAAATAAACTCTTTTCCAGGTAAACAAACGCTAGAAGAATTTGTCTTCACTAGACCAGCCTAACAGGAAACGCTCAAAGGTGAAAATGAAACATGGAAACAAAAGTTTGATATTTACCATCACACAAATATACAAAAAGATAAAACTCACAGTTCTTAGAAGACAATCACACAAAGAGAAAGGACTCAAATGGCAAAACAACAGAATTTCGTCAAGCCACAAAGATAAAAACACAGTGAAAAAGAAACAAAGAATTTATGAAAAACAACTTGCAGCTGGGCACGGTGTCTCATGCCTATAATCTCAGCACTTTGGGAGGCCTATAGGCGGGCAGGACACAAGGTCAGGAGATCGAAACCATCCTGGCTAACATGGTGAAGCCCCATCTCTACTAAAAACACACAAAAAAATTAGCTGGGCTTGGTGGCGTGTGCCTGTAGTCCCAGCTACTCAGCAGGCTGAGACAGGAGAGTGGCATGAACCCATGAGGCAGAGCTTGCAGTGAGCTGAGATAGCATCACTGTACTCCAGCCTGGGTGACAGAGTGAGACTGTCAAAAAAAAAAGAAAAGAAAAAAACCAGAAACTTGCAAACAATGAACAATAAAACAGGAACAAAGCCTCACATATTAACCTTGAATGTAAATGAATTAAATGTTCCACTTAAAACATACAGATTAATAGAATAAATTAAAAAGAAAGAAAATATGATCAAATTATATACTTTCTACAAGAACCTCACCTTACCCATAAAAACACATGTAAACTGAAAATAAAAGGTTGGATAAAGATTTTCCATGCAAACAGATAGCAAAAATGAGTAGGATATACTTATATAAGATTAAATAGACTTTAAATCTAAAACTAATACAAGACAGAGACTGCCATTATATAATGACAAAGAAATGAATTCATTAAGATAATGTAATAATCCTAAATATGTATACACCCAATATCAAGGCACCCAGATTGACAAAATAAATATTACTATACCTAAAAAAAACAGAGAAATAGCAATATCATAAAAATGGATGATGCCAACATTATATTTAGAGCACTGGAAAGATCATTAAGGCAGAAAATTAACAAAGTAAGATTGGACTTAAATTGAACTTTAGACCAAGTGAACTTAACAGACATTTACAGAACATTCTACTCAACAATTAGAGAATATACAGTCTTATACATAGACCATTCTCTCCAAGAGAGGCAACATATTATACAATAAAATTCTTAAATTTTTAAAAATCTAAATCATATCAAGTATCATCTTAGATCACAGTGGAATAAAGGTAGATATCAATACCAAGAGGAATTTCAGAAACTATACAAATACATGAAAATGAGACCGTATGATCTGGAAGGATTACTGGGTCAATGAAGAAATTAGGATAACATTTAAAACATTTTTTAAACCAATTAAAATGAAAATACAACAATTCAAACCTTTAAGAGACAACAAAAGTAGTGCAAAGACGGAGGTTTATAGCATAAAATCCCTACATCAAAAAAGTAGTAATAGCTCAAATTAACAATCTAATGTCACATCTCCAAAAACTAGGAACACAAGAACAAATTAAACCCTAGGAAGCAGAAAAAAAAAAAAACAAATCAGAGAAAAATAAATGAGATCAGGATTAGAAAAACAATACAAAGGATTAATGAAATAAATTACTTCAAAAAGATAAATGAAGTTGATAAACCACCAGTTAGACTACCAAAGGAAAGAACAGAGAAGATCCAAATAAACAGAAATGGAAAAGGAAACAATAAAACTGACACTTCAGACAGAAAAAAAAATCATAGACTATTCTGAGCCACTATACTTTCACAAGCAATTACACTTTCACAAACTAGAAAAGCTAGAGGAAATGGATAAATTCCTGGATACGTACAATCTCCCAAAGATTTAACCAGGAAGAAATATAAATATTGAACAGATCAATAAGGAGTAGCAAGATTGAAGCAGTAATGAAAAAAATCCAAATTAAAAAAAATGCCTGGGACCAGATGAATTCTCACCTAAACTGTAGCAAACATACAAAGAAGAGTTAATTTCAGTCCTTCTGAAAATATTTCAAAAAATTGAGGAGGAACAAATTCCCCTTAACTCATTCTACAAGACCAGTATCACCCCGATACCAAAACCAGACAAAGACACCATAACAACAAATAAAACTGCACACCAATATTCATAATAAACATAGATGCAATAAATCATTAACACAATGCCAGCAAATTGACTGCAACAGGACATCAAAATGATAATGCACCATCATCAGATAGGATTTATCCCAGGAATGCAAGTATGGTTCAACATACGCAAATCAGTAAATATGATATATGACATAAATAGAATTAAGGACAAAAATCATCTTCTCAATAGATGCAGAGAAAGCATTCAATAAAACTCAGCATCTCTTAACAATGAAAAATCTTCAACAAACTAGGCATAGAAGAAACATACTTCAATAAAATAAAGGTAATATATGACAAACCCACAGCCAGCAGCATGTTTAATGAGGGAAAGCTGAAAGCATTTTCTGTAAGAACCAGAACAAGACAAGTATGCCCATTTTCACTACTTCTATTCAACATAGCACTTGAAGCCCTTTCCAGAGCAATCAAGCAACAGAAAGAGATAAAAAAAATTCAAATTGGAAAAGAGGAAGTCAAAATAAACCTGTTCGCTAGGGATATAATCTTTCATCTAGAAAACCTTAAAGAATCCAACAAAAAACTCTTAGAATAAATTCACTAAAAATGCAAGATATAAAATTAATGTACAGAAACCAGTGTTTCTATACACCAAGAGTGATCTAGCCTGGGACTCTATCAAAGAAAGCAATTCTATTTACAATATCTATAAAAAAATTAAAATGCCTAGGAATATATTTAACCAAAGAGGTGAAAACTTCCATAAGGAAAACTACAAAACACTGATGAAAGAAATTATAGATGACACAAGCGAATAGAAAAACATTCCATGTTCATGAATTGGAAGAATACTGCCCAAAGAAATCTACAGATACAATGCAATTTCTATCAAATTACCAAGATCACTTTTCACAGAGTTTGAAAAAAAACAATTATAAAAGTCATATGGAATCAGAAAAGAGCCCAAATAGCCAAATAAATCCTAAGCAAAAAGAACAAAACTGGAGGATCACATTATATTGCAAGGCTATAGCAATCAAAACAGCATGGAACTTGTATAAGTGTAGACAGTAGTATCAATGAAATAGAATAGAGAGCCATATGCAAAAGAATGAAATTGGACCCATACCTCTCACCACATACAAAAAGTAACTTACGCTGGATTAATTAGACTTGAAACTAAAAACATCATAGAAGAAAACCTAGAAAAAACTCTTCAGGACATTGGCCTAGGCAAATTATTTACGACCAAATTCTAAACCTAACACAACAAAACCAAAAATAGACAAATAGAGATTATTGAAATGAAAAAGCTTGTGCACAGCAAAAGAAGCATTCAATAGAGTAAACTGATAACTTACAAAATGGGAAAAATATTTGCAAATTATGCCTCCAACAAAAGACTAATATCCAGAATCTACAAGGAACTTAACACAGGAAGAAAGCAGGTAACCCCATTAAAAAGTGGGCTAAGGACATGATCAGGTATTTTTAAAAGACATAAAAGCAGCAGCCAACTAACATTAAAAAAAAATCACTAATATCAGAGAAATGCAAATTAAAACCACAATGAAATATCATCTTAGATATTTAAAATGGCTATTAATAAAAAGTTAAAAAATAACAGGTGTTGGCAAGGATGAAGAGAAAAGAGAATGCTTACACACTGTTGATGTGAATGTAAATTAGTAAAACCTTTCTGGAAAACAGTATGGATATTTCTCACAGAAGTAAAGATAGAACTACCAGTTCATCCAGCAATCTCACTACTGGGTATGTACCCAAATGGAATAAAAACAAATGACAACAACAAAAATTACATCACAAAGACATTGCACTTGTAATTTTATCACAGTAGCAAAGATATGGAATCAACCTAAATGTTCATCAGTAGATGATTGGATAAAAATATGCATTACACACACACACACACACACACCATGGACTACTACTAAGCCATGAAAAGAATGAAATCATCTCTTTTGCAGCAACATAAGTGGAATTGGAGGCCATCACCTTAAGTGAAATAACTCATAAACGGGAAGTCAAATACTGCATGTTTTACTAATAAGTGGTAACTCAATAATGAGTACACATAAACATACAGAGTAGAATAACAGACATTGAACACTCCAAAAGACGAGAAGGTGGGAGGTAGGTGAGGTTTGAAAAATTATGTTATGTACAATGTTCAACTATTAAAGGCTTCACCACTAATACAGTATATGCACGTAAGAAATTTGCACTTCTAACTCCTAAGTAGATTGCTAGTAAAAAACAAAAACAAAAACAAAAAAACTTTTCGGGCTGTGGATATTTTCATGGTTTTCACTGTGGTTATGGTTGATTCCATTGTGTACATACACGAAAATTTATTAAATTGTGCACTTTCAGTATGCACAACTTATTATATGTTAATTATACCTCTGTAAGAAATTAAAGTAAAATGTTAAAAGAAAGCATACACAAGCAACAGTTTGACCTTTAGATACATTCTGATGACACATATTAGAATAACTACCTTACCATAATAGAAGCAGAAAATGGTGATTTAATCTATAGAGAATTTTAAATGAAATTTGAACTCAAAATTGTCAGGTATATCTGAGATTAGAGAGTAGAAAAATGAATTTCTACTTTGAAAGAGTTCAAAGAGACAAGTAAGATTATTAACAAAAGCAGACATACATTGAGTTTCAACACCATAAAACTTCAAAATAACATGAATTATAAAAAATAAAATTTTAAAATTTCCAGAAAACATGTTATCTATAAAGTATTTAAAAGAGGAGTATTAATTTTATCAATAGAAGCACTAATTTCCTAAAGACAATCAAGAAATACCTCAAAACCTGAGAGAGAAATGTATTAATCAATTTTAGGTTAAAATAAAGGCAGTGTGAGATAATCATGTCAGTTTACTTTACATGGACTTTTCATAAGAAACTGGAAAACTGAGCAAGTAAGACAGAGAAAATGAGTATCCAACCAAAGAATCGACACTGGATAAAGGTAAATCATGACAGAAAGAAAACATTTTAGGAAGAAAGGCATGTGGTATTCCTCAGCAGCAAGGAAGAATAGAGGATTCCAGGAATAATGCTTCCTAGAAAAACTAGTTGATTAACCAGAGTATGTATTTAAATGTGTTGAGAAGAAATTAACGCTTCAGTAGAGGTTGGAGATAAATTATAAATTACCTATAGTAACAAATACTCAGTATTAAGAAAACACAATAGACTATAATCTCCTAGAAAACACAAAATTGTACAGAAATCAGAAGTAATCAAAGTACACTGTATATATAGTTCAACTGTGAATAGTGTTCACATAATCATAATAAAAACACTAATTATTAATTTAAATAAAAACTATGGCACAACTCTTGCATATGAAGTAGGGTAAATAGAAAACTGTTCTGCATTAGTAAGTCAATAGATACATCTAACACTAGCAAATCAAGAAATAATAGAATAATCATTTTTTTTGATATATAGCATACAGAAAGAAAATTTTTCTTAATGATGTCATCTCAGGAGTGAAGATTTGGAATTCTCTAAGTGTGAGGGAATTTTTTTCTTAATTTTTCCCTATTATAAGCCATGTAGAATTATTTCACTTTGAAAACAATGACTATACAGATGTGATAAAGCATAAAAATTAAAATTAATAAATTAAAACAGGAAAAGTCTGGATTTGAATAACATACTGACAGCAATGAACAGTATTATGGTTTAGTCATAATAATATCGAGTTTATAGTTTTGAAATAACAATTTTGAGGTTTATTCCGATATTACAAAATTACTAAATTTGTAAAATGAGAATATAATACTTGACTCATTAGACCAGCCTCATAAGGTGACTGATTGCTTCAAAGACTCATTCTCTCTCTCCTTAATCTGTAACTTCTTTACAAGGAGTATCTAAACTGAATTCTCAGAACACAAAAAGAGACTATAAATCTCTTTGCTACTATACAACTGTCAGATTTCATTAAATCCAATTATCACTGGATACCACCCTAAGTTAATTTGCCACTGATTTGTATCACTGCATGTTTAGATCTGTTTTACTTGCTCTTACGACAGATGTATTTCCGCCATTTTAGCAGGGGAATTAAACGGTGAAAGCCTATTGATTATTGAGGAATGATAACTCAGCTACACAGCAGCACCATCTTTTGGCCTTTGAAGGAAAATGATCCAAACTTATGAATTACAAAGTCTGTATTTCTGGCATGCGATGTATGCTTACTTTGTGAATCACCTTTGCAATGCAATTAAAGTAAGGAAATGGCTTCAAAAGAACTGAAATCAACATTTCACATGAGATCAGATATCCACAAAAACAAATCAACTGAAAAAGATCTATATTTTATTCATTCAACAAAAATTAAAGTATTATTTTAGAAAGTGTTTACCTTTAGAATTGGAATTCTTTTTAACTTATGAATTGCTTGTACATTTATTTTGTATGGTTATTTAGTATTATCATTTAAGTTTATTCAATATTTCTGACTTATGAAAGGACTTTCTGTAATTTATTTATTTTTTGGAAAGCTGACTCCAAAGTACGGTTTTTTCCATTTATCTTTAGAGTAGTAGTAATATATTTATTACCAAATAGTTATGATTCTAATATATTTATCAAATGTTTTTATCTTTTCAGATACTATTATCAAGTGTTGTCTGCAGACAATTTGCAAGAAGTGCAAATTTTATGAAAACTAGATTTTGTTAGGTTGGTGTGATGAATAAGACAAATACTTTGTTTTAGAATATCATTTACTTTATTGCTACAGATGTATTTGCAGAAATTATATATAAAAAATAAACAGAATGCAGCATCAGAACATGTGATTTAAATCTGACCCTAACAATGAGTAGCTCTTTATACTACAGCAGTAATTCAATCTTTATTTCATACATATGGAAATATTTGCTAATATTAATCTAAAAGATTGCCTTGTCTAACTCATATAGATGCTTCCAGGTATATATATATTTTTACTTTAATAGAGTTTATTTAGGGCAGTTTTAGGTTCACAGCAAAAATGAGCTGAAGACACAGAAATTTCTCATATGCCTCTTATCCCACACATGAATAGCCTCTCCCATTATCAACATCCCCTATCAGCACAGAACATTTATTACAACTGATAAACCTACATTGACACATATGCATTCATTCCAAACCTGTAATTTACATTTATCAGGGTTCTCTCCTGGTGTTTTACATTCTATAGGCTTGGACAAATGTATGATATATATTCACCATTAGGGTATCATACAGAATATTTTCATTGTCTTAAAAACTCTGTGCCTGAGTTTTTATAAATTGTTAATTTTTGAATTGTGTTTTCTTTAGTTTTTACCAAATAAAACACTATAGTATTTTAATATTTTATCATTACCTTTTTCCCACTGATATCTTATTTTTTCATAATTCTGTGGTACCAATATAAATAAAGCTTTTAAAAAATGTGTATTTCCACACTCCTAAAAAAAATAATTTTTCTCCAAAAAAGCTTTCTCATTAAAGTCAATCTTAGAGTATAAACAAAATATTTATTTATAATTCCTCTACACCACACTGAAGCCCAGAGTGTCATTTAGGTCACTGAGTTGAATAATATTCAGAAATATAAATATGAAATAATTAAGTGTATTTTTCAACACAGTTAGATTTAAATCTAGATCTGTCCTGCCTAGTATCATAGCCACTAATACTTGAGAGGCTGAGGCAGAAGAATCGCTTGAACCCTGGAGGCGGAGGTTGCAGTGAGCCGAGATTGCACCATCGCACTCCAGCCTGGGTGACAAGCGAAACTCTGTCTCAAAATAAATAAATAAATATATGAAATTTAAAATTCAGTGATTCAGTCAATCTAGCCACATTTCAAGAGTACAGTAGCTACAAGTGGCTCATAGCTTGGGTACTGCAGATATGACCATTTCTGAAGTACTAGTCTTCCATGAAGACGATCATGGAAGAGCTATTGGACAGTACAGATTATCATACACAAATTGAAATATTATCTAAAAAGTTAATAGAAATCAAATGATATACCAAAATTTCAACAGCAAGTTAAAGTAAATAAGACCTACAAAGCTTTAAAAAGTTATTTTTTTAAATATTGGTAAGCACACATTAAACGTTTTGAAATTAGTGCTTTTAGCAATTGAAGAATTGAAGGCACAAATTCTATGTTACTTTTCCCAATTACAGCTTCTGCTTTAAAAATAAAAAAAAGAAAATTGATACGTCTGATAAAAATACACATTACATTTTGTTAATGACAAATGCTTGGTTTAAAACTTCGTGGTTCAAGTTAGTTAAAAGAATTTCAAGTCAAATATACAGTCTCCCAGATAAATTTTTTTTTTTGGATCTGAAAAAGAAAATATATATCTTTATATTTATTTTTACAAAACATCTCACTTACACCTTAGTCATAGGGTGTGAAAAACAAAGAAATAGTGAAACACTAGTAATTATATTGACTACAGAGAAGGAAATCTAAGAATCTTGTTGATTCAATGTGTTTTCTTTTTTAATTTGATAATAATTCTTTTCAATGTGCTACATACTATTGCATGCACTTTACATGCATGAATTATTTTAATCCTCACATCTGATTTAGGAGATAATTATTTTCATTTGTAAATGAAGAAATTGTGGCAACAAGAGTTTAAATGAACTTCCCAAGGTCAGACACCTTGTTTATAGATGAGCCAATTTTCGAATATATGCAGTTTGAAGTTTGAATCTCGATCCCACAGTCTATGATTAAACTCTTAAGAAAACCAATTCATCTTGTAGAATTTAAAAGGTCACATATGCATGACAGGTATTAAACCATAAACTTATTTTGGCCAGTTATGTGATGAAGAGGGAGTGCCAGCTCAGAAATAATCAGTAGGGTTGGGAAAGTTTGATGCCTATAACAGGCTAAAAATTTATCCCCAAGATATCCACATCCCAATTCCTAGCATCTCTGAATGTTACTTTTTGTGGTAAAAGAGACTTTGTAAATGTGATAAAGTTACAAATGATGAAATGGAGAAATTATTCTACATTATTTAGGCAGGCTCCAAATGCCATCACAAATGTCTTTAGATAAAGGGAGGCAGAGAGAGAATTCACACAAAGGAAGAAAGTGCAATGTGACCATAGATGCAGAGATTGAAGCAGTGCAGCCAACAGCCAAGGAATGATGGCAGCCACCTGAAGCCACCAGATAAGAGGAGGCAGGAAATGGATTCCCCCAAGAACCTCTGGAGAGAGTGTGGCCCTGCTGAGACCTTGAGTTTAAGCTAGTGAAATTCATTTTGTACTTCTGACTCTCACGCCTTGCTTGAGATCTTTATTTCCTCCCACAGCTTCCAGTTACTGTCTAGTGTCCTTTCATTTTACCCTGTAAGATTCCCTTTAGGCTTTCTTTCAGGGTAAATCTCCCTCAGCTTTTGTTTATTGGGAACATATTATTTCTCCTTCACTTTTGAAAAACAGTTTTGCTGGATATTGGATTTTTGATTGCAATATTTTTTGTTGTTTTTTCTTTAGCACTTGGAATATATTGGCCTACTGCCTGTTAGCCTTCAAAATTCTGATGAGAAATCTGATTATAATTGTATTTATAATCTTTTGTATACAATGAGTTGTTTCTTTCTTGCTGCTTTCAATGTTCTATTTGTGTCTTTAGCTTTTGAAAGTTTGATTACTTTTCTCTGCCATCTTGAATGTGTCTATGTGGGTCTCTTTGAGTTTATCTTGGAATATGTTGAGCTTCTTAGATGTTTAAATTCACATCTTTTATTAAATTTGGGAAGTTTTCAGCCATTATTTCTTCAAATATTTTCTCTGTCCTTTTATTTAAAATATTTTTTGAAACTCCTACAGTGTATGTGTTGGTCTTAATTTTTTCTCCAGTTACACAGATACCTTCAGTTTTGTTTATGTTTTCTGGTTTTTTTCTTTCTGTTCCTGAGACCTGATAATATCCATTGTCCTGTGAAGTTCCCTGACTCTTCTTTTATCCTGCATAAATCTGCCTGAGTCTCTCTAATAATCTTTTTTATTTCAATTGTGTACTTTTCAGGTAATGTTTCTCTTTCGGTTTCTTTTTAGGACGTTTTCTATCTCATTATTAATATATTTATTTTCTTCCAAAATTGTTTTATTAACATTGTCCGCATCTTTCTTTAGTTCTTTGAGCTAGATATCTTTAAGACAGTTGTTTTAAATATTTGTCTAGTAGATCTGTCATCAGGTCTTTTTCAGGGATAATTTCTGATTATTTTGCATTTGAAAGGACAATACTTTTCTGTATGCTTTATTTATTTTTTTTTTTTTTTTTTGGCTAAAAGATAGACATTTAAATCTAGGGCCAGGCACAATGGCTCATGCCTCTAATCCCAGGAATTTGGGAGGCCAAGGTGGGCAGATCACTTGAGGCCAGAAGTTCAAGACCAGCCTGGCCAACATGGTGAAACCTCATCTCTACTAAAAATACAAAAATTAGCCAGTCATGGTGGTGTGCGCCTGTAATCCCAGCTACTCGGCAGACTAAGGCAGGAGAATCACTTGAACCCGGGAGGCAGAGGTTGCAGTGAGCCAAGATCATGCCACTGTACTCCAGCCTAGGCAAGAGAGCAAGAATCTGTCTGAAAAAAATAGTAAAATAAAATAAAATAAAATAAAAGCATGCTAACTTTGAAAATCAAATTCACATCCTTCCATAGAATTTCTTGCTGTTATTGTTTTCTCTTTTGTTTATTGTTTTTTATTGTTTTAGAATGTCTCTGTGCCAAGGATTAGCATGAAATATAAATTAAGGCCTTCTTAGGTGTTTTCTGAGCTTTTACCTTCCCTTGGGAATGTTGAATCACTTTCTCATTTTCCCCATATATGCAGTTTTCTTTTATTGAATGTCATAAATTTTGATGTGTGGCCACCAAAATAAAAAAATAAACATAAAGTAGGGAAGAAATCTGTCTCTTTAAATCCCCTGGAAGTCACTTCAGCTGCAGCAGGAGGGGCTACAACAATTGGGGAAATGCAACAACAATGGCTGTGACACTACAATTCCTCCATCAAAGGGAGAATTTCTCTCTTCACCTCTTCAAATTCAGTTGGTCCTGTAATGTACTCTGGCCAATAGACTGTGAAAGAAATGATAACTTGCCAGTTCTGAACCCATATCTCAATAGCCCTTGTGTGTTTTCTACTACTTTTCTTGAGATCTTTTTCTCCGTAATGGGCCATCCTGCTAGACAATCAAAGAGTGTGGAGCCTAGGTGAATAAGCTCGGTTACCCCAGTGGAGTCCTCCAACAGTAGAGGGAGCCCAGCTAAGATTAGCAAAGCTGGTTCTCAGTTGATAGTAGATGCATGAAGGATTCCAGCCTAGACTAAATTGCTGACCTGTAGAATACTGAGATAAATAAAGTCATTGATTTAAACCACTAAGCTTTGAGATCATTCTTTATGCAGCATTAGCTATGTAATTTTTTTTTCTCCTACTTAAACTCCTTTAATAGCTTTCCATTATTCTTAACAGAAAGTCTATTTCCTTAAAATAGCCTAACTGATAGTAGAGACTGAACAAATACATTTGGGATAAATGATTAAATAATAACTTTAATAACAGCTGCTTTTGTTATTTTAAAAATATAGTGTAAGAAATTCTGAAAAATGAAACTGGGAATAAAAAGAGGAGCTATTTCTCTGAAGTAAATAGATAATTCTACAGCAAAATAGAATATAAGGTTGTCAACCAAACAAAGACAAGTTTTCTCCTTTCTATTCAGTGTCTGGAGATAACATAGCTTACCTTAAGTAATGCCATGCTGCCTAGAATTCTATCTTATTACTATCCAGAGTTTACCATTGGCAAAAAGAATAACCTCGCTGTTGTAAATGGCAGCTGAATCTTCAGTCAGACATATGTTCACGTACATATAAATTGTGCCTGTGACTTTTTGAATTTTCACAAAATTACTGGCTCTAATGTTTGGGATAAAAACATTTTTAATTTCTATAAACCAGCACTTACAAAAAATTTTCCTGGAGGTAAATCAGTACTTTTATGGTGAAACCTGAACCAAAGAGTGTTGATGAATCTGCTTTGTGCACTTATAGGTAGGTAGTGTTAAATATAAAATCCAGGTAAATAAGTAATTGAAATGTGTTACTATTTTTATATAAGAAACAAAGTGGCAGATATAAATTCTATTCTCTTTTTAACAAAGTAAAGTAGACATTTGGTAATTGGGCCAGTGTGTATAATCTGGTCAAAGAATCAATTTGGATATTTATGGCAACAATATAATACAATGCCAATAAAGTTAAATTTTTTAAAAAACTGATTAAAACTAAACTCCGTGTTTTTTCTTTGTATGCTACCTTTAGTTAATAGCTTTATCATATTAGAAATTTAGTTACCTTTCTAAATTCCTTATTTCCATTAATTTACTGTTTACAATAACCAGATATTAATTATGTCAAACTTAGAGATTGTATATCTCTAAAATCTACTCTTCCATCACTACCGTCATCGTCATTTTCCTAAATTGAGCCACAACCTTCTACTTAAATGTTGAAATCTCACTTTAAGTTTCAACCGCTAATATCAAGCTTCTGTCAGTTACATTTCCCATGTCTATTCCTACTCTCACAGATGCTTCTTTTATACCTCTTTCTCTCTCCAATAATAATTCCATTCTCCATCTTTACCTCTAATTTATGATGTTCACTTTTTCTTGAGAAAATAAACTAATTAGAAGAGAAATTCTCCAGGCTTCTTTCATTTCATCATCCCACCTACAAACTCTGGCCAATATTTTACTTTCTCTCCAAATTACTGGGTGTTATTAATTTGCTAGGGCTGCTGTAACAAAGTAGCACAAACTGGACATCTAAAAAAAAAAAAACAATTTTATTTTCTCTCAGTTCAGAAGGATAGAAGCCCAAGATCAACGTGTCTGGTTCCTTGGTCTGGTTCCTCCTATGAAGGAGAATTTTTTTTTCCATGTCTATCTCCTAGCTTGTGATGTTTTTCCTGGCAATCTTTGACATTCTTTGGCTTGCAGATGCGTTGCCTCAATTTCCACCTTAGCATTTGTGGATTCCCCTGTGTACATGTCTTTGTGTATAAATTTACTTTTTTATGAGACACAGTCAAATTTGATTAAGGCCCACCCTAAGGACTTCCTTTTACGTTGATCATTTGCAGAGAACCTATTTGAAAAAATCAGGTGCAGTTGCAGGTGTTTGGGATTAGGACTATGACATCTTCTTGGAAGATACAATTCAACCAATTGCACTGCACACATATTAACTCTATTTCTACCAAGGTAAACTCTCTGCATATGACTTGATCCTAATCCTTCTCAACCTACTCAAGGATCTCATTTTCTTCTGCAAATTTTTCTGCCTTGCATGTTCGCCTTTTTCTCCTCTAACAGAATCCAATAATCGTGTAAACATGGTATAACATTTGATACTTTTAAAAATCACTTTTAGACTTCAGATTGAGCCTTACATGTAAAGGGTGTGGACACTGTCACTTCTGTCCTGACAACAAGAAGAAATGGTGGATAAGATGAAAATCAATGACCAAAAATGTAACGGTAATTTTGATGAATTGCTAGATACTAAGGCTAGACAAGCCTAAGACTCAGAAATTCCCGGCGACTACATTCTTAGGAGTCCCCAGACCTTCATGAGCTTTCCATCAAGGAAACCCACCAGGTTATCATGGTAAAGCTCTGAGGAATGTTTCTTCATGGGTGTTTCGGGGAAGAAGGAAGAGTAATCCTTGTGAATTGTGCCCAGTAGTTTCCCCACAACAAAGGCCTACTCTCCCAAGGGGTGTGGATACAGAAGGAGCAAAGTATTGAGGCCATTCTTATAAACAACGTACCATACACAATGATGTGATAAGACTCATATTTTAGATGAAATGCACTGACTGTAGTGAGAACAGCAGATTGAAGAAGAAGATCTTATCATATTATCTCAAATATCAGTATATTCAAGAACCTCATATTTCTTTTTAAAAGTCCTTTAATATGTATAACTAGTTGGATATTCTAGTGGGGAGCTTGGGGGTTTGAACTAAAAATAAATGCATCCTTAAAAAAATACTAGCAAACTGACTTCAACTGCATAGTTTTTTTTTTATATTTATAAATATATACACGTTAGAAGGAGAACACTTTCTAAGTCATGCCAAAAGGTAAATATCACCCTAATATTAGAACCATATAAAGGTGTTGCCAGAGAGGAAAACTATAGACCAAGGTGATGAAAAACAGAAAAGTCTGAGAAACTTACAGCCAAGAGGAGTCTAGGGAGACATGCTAAGTATGTAACAGGTTGTTTGAATGGAACTCTGAAACTGAAAGGGGCATCAGGTAAAATCCCAGGAACCTAACTAGCATATAGACTTTACTTAATAATGTATCAATATTGGTTCACTGATTGTAACAAATGTGCCATATTAACACAAAATATTAATAGGAGAAACTGGGTGGGAGGTACATGGGGATTCTCTGCACTAAAAATGTAACACTATTCTAAATTACAAAATGCAGTTTTAAAACCATTCTTCAGATCCACTTTCTCCTCTTGTATATACACCACTTTATAGACAAAACTCCACATAAGGGTAATCTATGCTCAGTTTCTAATTACTCCTATTCTTTTCTCTGTTACATCTTCTCCAATCACGTTTTCGTACACTCTTTGATAAAAATTATTCTTCAAGGGCACTGATTGATCTTTTCATTGCAAAATTCAGTGGTCAAGTCTCATAGTCATGCTTGGCCAGTCATCAGCATTTGATCCCAAATTTAACTCTGTGGTTTTTGAAAATTTACTTGATTTTTGGGTCAGCACACTCACCTGATTTTTATCTGACTCCAACGATAGCTATTTCTTGATCTCCTTTGACGGTTTCTTCTTATCGCTCTGACTTGTTAACCTTGGAGTCATTCAGGCCTCTATCTTTGGACATTATTCTTACCTATACTCACCCCTCAATGATCTTATCAGATCTCATGACACATTTCAAATTTAACAAGTTACAAAAAGGAATCCTGATTTCTCTTTTTCAAATAATTTCTCTTTCTCATACTGTTTCTTTTTTTTTTTCTTTTCTTTTTTTTTGAGACAGAGTCTTGCTCAGAGGCCCAGGCTGGAGTGCAGTGGCTTGATCTCCGCTCACTGCAAGCTCCGCCTCCCGGGTTCACGCCATTCTCCTGCCTCAGCCTCCCGAGTAGCTGGGACTACAGGCACCCGCCACCACGCCGAGCTAATTGTTTTGCTTTTTTTTTTTAGTACAGACAGGGTTTCACCATGTTAGCCAGGATGGTTGCGATCTCCTGACCTCATGATCCACCCGCATCGGTCTCCCAAAGTGCTGGGATTACAAGCGTGAGCCACCGCACCCGGCCATCTCATACTGTTTCTTTGGTGTACTTTATTTGTTCAGTTAGCAGCAATCCTCCTCTCTAGTTGCTCAAACCGAAACTCTTTGTAGATAAATTATATCAATTAATCAATCTACCATCACCATCTTCACAATACCTTTCTTGTTGGAGCCACCACTATCTTTCATCTAGATTTTGCAAAGGACTTCAATAGTCTCCTTTTCATTCCTATTCTCTCAGTCACTCATTCGCTTCTTAGCATAGTAACTAGAGACCACAAATTCTCCATTTCAGACTCTCAAATGTCTCTCCATCCCTCTCAGAGTAAACACAAAATCCTATAAGATTATATAATTTCTGTTTACCGCACTGTCCCTACAGCATGAGATTGATAAGTACCTACTCAATTAATGAGAGGTGACCTGAATGATCTTTAGGATTCATTCAAACCCATCCTATAATTCCGATCTTACTGTTGTCCATAAAAAAGTCTTCAGTATGTTTTCTTTGCTTTTCAGATTATATAGTTTTATACTCCATATTATAATCTTCTACCCTCTCTGCAGCCTTATCTCTTCCAGTCACTCAATTCACATTTTATGTCTTCACTATACTTAATTATTTAAGTTCCTTCAACTCAACACCTTTCGCATCTCTAGATCTTTCCACTTGCTGCCATCCACATGTGAAATAATCCCTATAAGCCCCCAGTCCCCTTTACCTATGTTAAATCCAAACTGGATTTAAATAGTATGTGTGTGCCCCACAGCACTGTGATTTAGAGAATAATGCTATGATGAATTGCTTATAATTTATGCACATATCACAAAAATTAGCTCAGTAATGCAAGGATCACATTCATTGTTAGACTTAGTATAGTGCCTAAAATATAATGAGAATCCTATTAATACTTTTTAGGAAGCAAATGTATAAACTAGGCATTTAAAGCTCATTATGTTTTCTATTTTGTTTTCTATTTTATTTTTATAATTGTCTTGAATTTTATAATATTTATATATGTTTGCATCACCAGTAAAATGCATGGTTAATACATATTTGTTAAACAAATCAAATATACCTAGGTAAAGCCTGTGTATAAACTTTCTTCAATATAGATTCTTAAACACTGAATTTCTCCCTTTTCCCTATAATTTAAATGACATTGAACTCCGCCTGAATGCTAAGTTATTTAATCAATAGACTGATGTAGATACAATCACAGAAAACATTGCTTCACTCAGTTTTATCACTAACTTACTAACTTCCTTGTTGGTTTTGAGAAGTATCCCTTTTATAGCTTAGTTTCCTTGCCAAAGTTTTATTTCTATGATGCTGCTTCTTGACACTGCTTTAAGTGAAAATGTTGCTATACTACTTCATAGATATTCAGAACCTTTCAGATTTTGGATGAAGAGGTCTGATTGAAAATCAGATACAGACACATATGGAGAATTCTAAGTTCCCAGTTGCCTTCAAGTTAAGTGGAGTGGGCACTTGATTATTATGAAGGCTAGAATTGGATTGAAGAATCATACTTAAAGGTGTAATGGAGCTCAGAAAGTGCCAGACCTTAGAAGTACCTGGCCCTTGATTGTAGCAGCTGGAAGTGATTTAACAAGCACTTGAGGTGACAGAAGCAAATGCTTTATATGATGAATGGGCTGTTTCAACATAGTAAATTATTTTGCAATTTAAAAATCAGAATTAAATAGTTTATGTTTCATGAAAAAAAAGAAGCCCTGAAACAAGGACATACGTTCAGCGACATAACAAATGAGAGCTCAGATCAATAACATATTTTTTGGCCCATTACAGATAGTGTTATGCATGAAGATCCTATATGTTTTTGTATTAATTACAGAAATTTATATCTTGGTGATTATCTTATTGCAGCATTCGTTAAGGCTCTGTCCCTTAAGAAAATAATATTCAATGACTGCTGTCCTAAGCAAATTGGTACTCCTTAGAAACTGCAGATACGTTAAACAATAGAAGTTATTCTTATTTGATGTATTAATGTATTAAACTCTTCCATTATTTTCTCTAATCCCAAGACTAACTAGGGTTATTTATTTGTATATTTCATTCATTCATTCATATGTTTATTGAGCACAAGCCATTTTCAAGGCACTTGTAATAAAGTCTTAGGAATATAATAGTGAATATGAGAGTCCTTGTTCTTAAAAGAAATTATCATATATGTTATCAATAATTTTAAATAAGAATCTTCCTATTATTAAAAAAAGCTGTCTTTCTGTATAAGACCTGCTGCCAAAATTGCCTTTTGTACTTGAAATTTTACTAAACTTCGAACATTATTATTTCTTAATCTGTTAGTCTTATGCCATCTGAATCCTTGTTCTAAAATAGTGCAGCACACCAACGTGGCACATGTATATATATGTAACTAACCTGCACGTTGTGCACATGTACCCTAAAACTTAAAGTATAATAAAAAAATAAAATAAAGAAAAAAATAATAATGAAATAAAAACTGTTAGAAGCTCCAATTAACTTCTCCCGCTCTGTGTGTGTGTGTGTGTGTGTGTGTGTGTGTGTATGAAGGTGTATGTAATAAATATGGTCATATAAATGGGAAGTTGAAAAAATATGGGATTCAATTAGATAAAAGTGGCTTTTATCTTTACTGAGATAAAATATCCTGCCTTAACAGCATTTCCTGGCTCTTACTTTCAAAAACCACCAAAAACAAAACAACTAAGAAACACAAATTTTAGAAAATTAGTTATTAAGTATTTTAATTGAATAGTAATATTAGTGAAGAAGTATAAAGGATACATTTGATATAATAACATTAAATCACCCAAATAAGTCATGCATGGTGGCTCACGCCTGTAACCCCAGCACTTTGGGAGGCTGAGGTGGGCAGATCACCTGAGATCAGGAGTTGCAGACCAGCATGTCTTACATGGTGAAACCCCATCTCTACCAAAAATGCAAAAAGTTAGCTGGGCATGATGGCAGGTGCCTGTAGTTCCAGCTACTCAGGAGGCTGAGGCAGGAGAATCGTTTGAATCAGTAGGCTGAGGTTGCAGTGAGCCGAGATGGCACCACTGCACTCTAGCCAGCCTGGGTGACAGAGAAAGGCTCCGTCTCAAAAAATAAATCAATAAATAAAATAAAATGCCCAAATAATTAATTTTAACCTGAAGCTATAAAATTAAAAATTGAAGTAACTATCCAGGAAATTTGGGTGATCTAAAACAAAACAAAAGGAACAAAATTCAGCAACAATCACATTCTTTAAAAGACAACACAAAATGGGAGGGCAGAGATTCTTGTTGAGCTATCCCATTGTACAATTTACCCATATTAAATTAATTGATTTTACATTTACATTTGTCCTAAAAAAGTTACAATTTTAGTCTTCATTTGGAGTTTCAATTTTGCTATGTACAAATTTCTTTCCATTTTTATTTTTTAATTTCTTAATTTGAACAATCACAGAATAAAGTGTGAATTTGCTTTTACTTGCATTAATTTATTTTGTAGCACATAACATACAACCTCAAACCTAGTATATATACAATAGTTTTTCATTCAGTAAATGAAATCAACATCTGTTCTAAGAATAACATCTATTCATGGAATCTAGAGAAAACTATTAGAAGCCCCAAATGATCAATTTCTAAATAAACTTAGCTATTGATTACTTATCCTCCACCACATATATTTTATTATATCACTCAGATAACTCTACATTAATCTCTATAGTTATTTGCATATATGCCTTTCTTGTCAATTTTAAACTGGCTTAGGGAAATTTCAGATTTCATGTACCTCCTTATTCTCATCACTTCAACTGAATTGATTGCACAAAGTAAACAGTCAAAATATATCTGCTGAATTAAGTAATAGAATATAGAAATTTAAAAATATAATACAGATATGTATTTATTAAATACCATAATATTCCAGGAGTAAAACAATTTTTCAAAAATAATTTTAGAATAAAGTTATGTTAATAAAGTTTTATCAATAAACTTCATTTATAGCATCAAAAACTTAAGCACATTCAAATGTTTTTCCCACAACTTCTGTTTATATATCGTAATTGTATGATACTAAATTCAAACTATGAATTTCTGAGTACAAACTTTAAATTTTATAGTCAAGTGTAAGATTATCTTTATACTGTTGTCCTCATTTTTAATATTTTTCATAACTATAAAAATATTTATAAACTGATTTGTGATGCTTTATCACATATTACATTGTCTTATGCATTAGGTCTAATTTCATGGCAATTTATTATAATTATAGATTCCACCAATCTATGTTTTCATACAATCCATTATACAAGAATCTGAGATCCTAGGTGGCTACAGCCAATTCTCCAACTCTTTTCACAATCATTCTAGATGTTTTTAACTTCATACTTAAACTTTCAATAAATTTTGTGCATGTTGAAATGGTGTTACATTTCAACACAATTTCAATTATGGTATAATTCTGAAAGTACCAACATTTTTATCAATATCCAACCCCTTAGCCTAGGAACTACAAAGTCTGTCTCCAATTTCCTAGACTTCTCATATAACTTTAAATAAAGTTAAGTGCATGCCTTTGTTTTCATTCAGCCTTGTTAATAAGTTATTTCTTATTTTGCTACTCAGCTTACATATTTATTGCAAAGAGTTTTCCCCATTATACTTTCTCTCTGGTTATTTTGGTATACAGAAGAACGACTAAACTTTTGTGTTTCCATTTACTCCCATTAGTATATTTCACTTGATTCTCTTAAGTCTTCTAGACAATCATATATATGCTAATGAAAAGTTTGTCCCTCTCCCCCCAGCAGCCATAGCTATTATTCTTCTTTTAAGTATTTGACTGGTTAGGAGAATGGTAAAGTAACAATTTTAATCACTAAAAAATTCTCCTTTGAACCATTTTTAAATGCCTTAAAAAAAACTGTAAGACTGATGTACGTATCCCAAATGTTATGATATTTATTGGATTATATCATAAACCAAATCATGAGGTATAGTTTTCTGCTTCCAGAGATTTGACTGTGTTATTTATTCAGGCCCTGTCAATTATTTTTACTAAATATATCAATCTTTGCAATAACTTCATGAACAGCATTAGACAATAAAAAATTTAAAAGACAAAGGAGATGATGCCAATTGCCTGCCTGATATCTATCCTCTCTTCGTTTCTTGCTAGCAGAATCCCAATGAGGGAGGAAGGTAGCAATACATCTGATTATAGCCATTTTGTCTCCCCAGACACACTTACAGTTACGAAAATCTACTGCTTTATATCCTGCTAAAAAGTTAAGAGATTTGGCTGACACTTATTTTACCCTTTGTTCAAGAATACTGCTCTGTTTTTTTTCTAATAAAACATGTATATAGTGCCAAGAGCTTCAGTAGATATTTTGCAATACGCATGAGGAAGGTATCCATGTATTAAAGCGAGCAGACAAGAAAGGCAGAATGTCTAGTTTTTTCAGCACTAGAAGCCTGGTACCAGCTTATTTCAGGAAATTCTTATTACCGTCAAATTGTATACTTGTTTAAGTCACTCTAGTCAGGTTCCTGTCACACAGACGTGGATGCAATTCTGAACATGTTTTTAAAACTTTTAAAAGAACTGATTGACTAAAATAAAATTAGGCAGCATTCAAAGTGTCTTTTATAAGTTTGTTCTTTTCATTTAGTTTGTAGTTGAAAAGGTTTTTTGTTGTTGATTGTTTGTTTGTTTTAGCAGTTGGTCCTCTACTGTTGGGCTCGTTGACATCAAAGCACTATAGTCTCCACAATAGGTATTTTTGATGGTGACAAAAGAAAACATGATTAAATATAACCTCATAACTCTCTCACATTCAGGCCGCCTTCTATAGAAAAGAAGAGGGTTCTTTATTGTGTTTTTTTCCTGAGTGTACAAACATCTTCATTTTTCTTTTGTTCTTTCAAAACTTTTTCAGAAGGAAGTAATTATCTGTCCCCTGATTAGAAGCCTAAATGAGCTTTTTCTCCTCTTTCTACATAAAGTTTATGACTCTACACACAGAAATATATTGCCACATTAACTCAGTGTATCCAAAACACCTTAATAACTCCAGCTACGTCCCAAGCTAGTTACTTCACTGAAAACCACCCTGGGTGAGAGGATCTATGTCCTCTTACACAGGGCCTAGTATGTGAAAGCAGATTATTGCTGATTTCCTCAAATCACATCCCTTGGCCTTTTATCTCTCCAACTGAAATGGGAATCTCAGAAAAATTGATCTTTAAATGATTTGGCTTCTGTCTGAAATATGGGTTTGAAGATGTTAATAAAAGCAGAAATGTCTTACGACCTATAAGAAATAAACTCTTTTGAACTTAAGGTGATGCTTGTTTTTTTGTTATTTTATTTAAATGAAGATATTAGGTTAGAAAAGTATTTTAAAATCTATAGTCCAAAAGAGTAAAATTTAGACAAATATCATTTTGTAATACACTAAAATTAAAGAATATTTTTAAAGTATCAAGTAAAAGGTTTAAAATCTAATCAGTGTAATAAAAAGTGGAGTTAATTAATTTATATTGCTGAACATCTGTTTCTAGTTATAATAAAGTTGGAGTGGTTGCAGAGTGTATTTTCACTTTTAGATCATCTAAAATCAGATGCTTTGAAAAATTTCAAGCATAGCGAATTTGATGATGGATACAACAGTCTCAAGAAAAAATAGCATTTAGTATTATTTGTACTGTTCAAAAATAGATGTTCTTTAAAGATGAAATCAGTTTTTACTAAAACTGAAATAAAGTTGGCAGATACTAAGACATGTGACAATAAGGTCCATGAAATATTTTACAATATCATATCTATTTGTATATAAGCTTTCAAATGTCGCAAGTTTTATTTTCTGTGTGCCATATATGAGCAGAGTTTGGCACATGAGGACTGTGCAGAACCCTCCAAGATACTGTGGGTGTCTACGTTTTTCTTTTTTTCAATCTGTTAAACCACATCTAAAATATTTCTGTATTTAAATAAACTATTTAAATCACATTAAAAACATTCACTCACACAACAGAGGTTTACTGAACGCCAACAATGTGCTGACCACTATTCTACATGCTGCAGATGTAGCAGTGAACAAAATATTCCTTATACTAATATGTATTCTAATATGAAAATTGTACTCTAGTATAAATAAAAGAGCCAAACAACAGATCTGCTTTTTAGCAAATTATTCCCAGCTGTACATATCTCTTGCCTTTGCTAATCCTGTTTTCCTCCTTAGATTTATCTTTTTTGTTCTCCCTGTTCTGTCCACTAGAACCAACCCAACCTTAAAATCCTAGTTCCAATTTCACTTCTTTGAAACATTATTTTATACCACGTTTATTACTTTATCTCTACCTACAACCAATTATTTCTTTTTCTGAGTTCTTATAATAGTAATTGCACTTATATACATTTACTATATTGATTTATTAGTAATCACATATTTGTGTGATTTTTTAACATAAAGACATATGTACCTAATTTGTTTTCATAGCTTCTACTCCTAATACAATGCTAGATATACATAGCCATTAAAAATGAATCATAGAAAAATAAAAGAATTAACTAATGAACAATTTTAGGATGTGTTCATAGATGGCATATCAAAAGGATAAAGTGATTCCAATGAGGAATTAATATTTTATTAGCTTTCTATTGCTGCTGTAACAAATTGTCACAAAATTAGTGACTTAAAACAATGCAAATGATTTTTCAGCTCTGTAAGTTAGAAGTCTGACATGAATATCACTGAGCTAAAATCAAGGCATTACAGGGCTGCATTCTTTACTGGAAGCTCTAGGAAAGAATCTGTTCTCTTGCCTTTTCTATCTTGTAGAAGTTGCCTGCATTCGTTGGTTTGTGGTACCCTTCCTCCATCTTCAAAGCCAGAAATGTTTAATCTCTCTAACGTTCTTTCTCTGAAAACAGCCAGGAAATGTTTCTGCTTTTAAGAACTCGTGTGATTAGATGGTGCAAAACAATATAATTCATGATAATCTCCCCATCTCAAAGTCATTAACCTTGATTATATCTGCAAAGTCTCTTTTGCTATGTAAGAAACATATTTACAGGTTCCTAGGATTAGGTTGTGGACATATTGGTGTGGGGAAACCATTATCCTGCCTTCCACAATAATTCTTATGGTTGGTGAATATGTTTAATGACTGCTGTCACATGTAAAAATAAAATGGCAAGTAGTGTAACATGTCGTAGCAGTCAAGTTAATACATTGCCAGAATGTATCTGGGAAGACATTTTCTTCATCATTAATAAAGAATTGAATAAGTAATTAATTCAGTAAATGGAGTCTTGAAAAGTTACATAATTAAGTCAGCAAACAAAAGTTTTGCCAGACTACATGTAAGGGTGAAAGGCATCAAAAGCAACACCAAGATTTTTCCTAGAAAATTAGTTTCAGAATTGTGACTCTGTTTCAATTGAGAAGCAGTGAATATGAAAAGGGATTCATAAGTCTGTTTTCACCACCCAACTTCACTTGCCAGATATAAGTTTTGAATGTACTAAAAAAAACATAGATCTTTTGCAATTTCCCCCAAAGAGGTTAAAGCACTGTTAAGGTATTTGTCCTGATATCCTGACTGCAATTTCATTGGCTCAGTTTCATACCATCACTCCTACTGTAATTCCCATGAGCCATCCACAATGATACCCACAATCTTGATAAACACATCTGTCAAATACTACTACTTGTCAATGACATCAATTTAATTTTATTGGAGATAAGGTCAGAAGCAAATATCTAATAGAATACTATCCTCTAAATCACATCTAAAAATACTCACATTTGTTGTTGTCACAATTTATTTGAAGACGAAGGAAAAAAAAAGAAAATTTACCCTTGTAAATGTCAACAAAGAACAAAAGAATGGATAAAAGGAGAGTGGCAAATGTTCAATGAATGCTTGATTTAAATATATATATATAAACAAAATTGAATTTCTAGTCTTTTTAAAGTTGAAAGATGTACTTATGATTTTGGTTTTGAGAATATTAACCCAACTTTTCAACAACTTATGAAATTGCCATTCAGACTACTTCCTTACCTCCATAAATCAAATAATAGTCCATTTGTTTAAAACAGTTACAAACCTGAGTTTTTCTATATGAGCAAAGTTTTCTTATTCCCTTCAAGTTATCTTAAAACATAATCAGAAAATTTCAAGGTAATATTGTGTTTTAGTAGTTATCTCATATAAGTACACACTTTAAAGATGAGGTAACTAGAGGGATTTAATGATTTATCCAAAGATACATAGTTAGCTGGTGGCAAAACAGGAAGTTAAACTCAATTTAAATGTTAATACTCTTTTTCACCACCAGCCTTACCTTCAGAATTACATCCCTCTTTTCCCAGTATCAACATTTGCATTCATGGTATTCTATAATGTACAGGTATTCTCCCTCCTAATTAATGGGAACCGGCTAGACTGTTATTCTTAGATAATATATATCATGATGATACTTGCATTTTTAAAAGATCACTCTAACTTTGGAGTGAGGGTGAGGAGTAGAAGAGGGAAAAGAGTACCCGTAGTGTGAACTCTTAAGAATATACTTATATAGATGAAAAATGATGGAATTTTTTTTTCTACAGAGGTAGAAAAGATGGTTTCAAATTAGTTAAAATTAATAGGATTTTGTGATGGAATAGGTATGGAGAAAGAGGGCCAAGAACATAATAAAGATGATTCCCAGATTTTTGGATTACATGTTAGAAATACAATGGTGTTATATACTGAAATACAAACTATTAGAGAAAGACCAAAGTATTCACCATCTTTTTATAGTTTATAATGCAGTAACAAACAATTCTCTAATTGAAGCAACTTTTATGAGAACAAAATTTAGTTTTTTTCTTCGTGGTTAATAAAACAGATTCTGGAGCCAAGCTGATATGAATCCCAGCTACTACACTTTACTAAATGAATATCCATGGAAAAATGACATCACTCTTGGTCTCAGTCTGCCAATTGAGGATTGTCAAATGAATGTAATAGTTGTAGGGTTTCCCAGTATGCTGTAATAATTAGATAACTTACTATATGTGTGTGTGTATATATATATGTATAAAATTTCAAACATGACCTGACACATCATAAGATCCCTTTAAATATTAGCTATTATTATTATTATCCCTATTCCAATGAATAGGAAATTGAAGCATAAGAAGCCCAAATGAGTTGTATAAGATCATTAATGATAGAGGCAGAATTTAAAGCCAGTCTTACTGACTTCAGATCCAATGCTCTTAATGATTGTATTAACAATTCTCTACTTTCCTTGCACTTAATCCATGAAAGTACACCATGGTTTCCTCAAATACTGGCATTCTATAACCAGCCAATTGCTGAAGCTAAGCATGGATGTCCTGTATATTCCATTAATTCTGAAGTAAACCAAGGGTATATAGACATTTGATATATAACAGATCAATATTGGTTATCTGTGGGGAAGGAACAGATATTTCAGTGACGAGTCTGGGCAATTACAGTTCACAGAAAAAAATAAAATTAAATTGGACAGCTAGCTCCTACCAAACACAAAAATCTGTTTCAAATCATGCAGTGTCTTCGTGAACTCAGGTTAGGGAAGAATTCTTAAATATGACACAAACTAAATAATGGAAGAATTGGTACATAAATTAAACTAGAATAAAAACTACTCATTAAAAGACTGAATTAATGCAGTTAAAAAGCAAGATAAAGAATTTTTTTAAATATTTATAACACAAGTAACGGGCATAATAATGACTTGTATAAAAAATACATAGTGGGAGAAGTTACGTTACCCAGATACCTTACTAGGTGCCCCTAGCTGTTTTCCCCACTCACCACAAAGACATCCAAAAAAAGGAACAAACAACTACATTTTGATGAACATAATTAAAGGAGGATACCAAAATGCATCAAAGAAGTAGTGAAAATTCTGTGCAACATAGAAAGCCAGAATGGCCACATAGAGAACGGAAGAGAACACTTTGCCTTGGCCACCCTGTGTCCTGGCGAGGATCGCCTCAGAACCAGGAAGTACTTCTCCTGGCAGTGAAAAGGGAACCAAAAGAAGCCTTGCATCCCCCATCACCACCTCAGACATCTACAGACTTCACCACTGGGCACTACTGCAGTATTCACAAGTGCCAAGCCCAGCTGAGGGAACTTACTGGATTTCCCAAAGCTGCGCTCCCACCAGAGACAGAGCCAGCACTGTGCTCCATCCCTCATGGCTGGTATGGTCTGTTCTGGGGGCAATTAACTATGGTGCCCTTTCATCTCTGAGGTTTTGTTGCTGCTGAACCACCCCTGCCTGGGAGCCTGCCATCTCCGAGTTGAGCTGCTGCTACACCCCACCCCATGGGACCAAGCTGTTATAGAGCCACTCCATCTGCATTTCCCAATTGCTGCTGTGTCTTGCCCTTGGGGCCTGAGCTGAAGCAGTGCACTGTCTCTCCAGGAAATGTTGCCTTGGCCTCCCAGAGCAGTCACAACCCCTGGTTCCTGAGCTGAAGTGGCAGCCTGCCTCCTCAGGAAATGATGTCTTTGCCACTCAAAGTAGTCACACCCCCTGTGCTTGAGCTGAAGTGTTGCCCTCTCTCCAGAGCAGCCATGCCCACTAGGCCTAAGCTGAAGCAGCACATCACCTGCTAGGAAATCAGTACCTTGGCTGGGCTAAGCAGACATACATCCCAGGGCTAAGCCGAAGTGGCTCCACATGTCCAAAGGAAACAGAGAGTTGTCTGAGCTCAGACACCATGTCCTACAGACCAGATAACTAGTATTCTGCCTCTCTGGAACTGGCATCATTGTGTTGCTCCCTGCTCCCCTGGGTCCAAGCAATAGCTGTGTTCCACTATTCTGTTTTCCTTGCTGCCACTGCACCTGGCCTTAAAGAGTCTGGGATACTGTCATGTCCCATAATCCCAGGGTCCAGAGTCACGACTACATAAGGCTACATACCCTGAGGCCTGAGTTGCCACTGTGCCATATTAGCTAACATTTCTGAATTGCACCTGCTCCCTGGGCCAAAACCTAGAGAGCATTCCTTCTTCCTCCTTGTACTAAGGCAATTTTGTGCTCTGTCTCCTAGGGTCAGAACCACAGTGACAATCCAGCCTCCTGGGCCTGAGCTTCTTGGAGGTGGCTCAGAGTCACAGACCCTGCTTTTGTGAGCATTCTGAATCAGACCCTGCTTTTGTGAGCATTCTGAATCCAACCCTGCTTCAGAGAGTAAACCTGAACCCCAAAACTCAGGTGCCACAATAGATTTGTGCGATGCTGAGCCCAAAATCCCTGCTCCATAACTACTCTGAGCATCTACATCCTAAAACCCCATGTTGTTACAGCTGCTTGTGAGCTGTATCAGACCTAACACTAAGAAGGATCCTTTCAGTTAAGACTCCATATGTGGGGAAAATGAGGACAGGAGAATCCCAAGAGCACTTGCCACCAAGGACCCTAACAATCTACACTGTCACCACCACTGCTACAAACTCTTACATCTTAGGCCACTGAAGCACCCATAGTCATTGCTGACATTGATTATGACTAAAGAATCTGCACTACTGCATCCATTCAGAACCAGAGCCACCACACATTTCCCAACCAGCACAGTAAGACCCGTCTGTAGGTGAAGCTCTTTCCCTCTGAAAGTCACTCTGTAAAGTTTCAAAGAGGTGATTATTCCACCAGAGGCATGGACATTAATCCAGGGACACGTGAAACATGACAAAACAAGGAAACATGACATCACCAAAGGAACACAATTATTCTCTAGTAACTGACCCAAATAAAAAAAAAATGAATTGCCTGAAAGGGAATTGAAAATAATAATGCTAAAAAAAAAACTCAATGAGATACAAAAGAATACAGATAGACAATTCAACAAAATCAGAAAAAAAATCATGATCTGCATGAAAAATTCAACAAAGAGACAGGTTTTTCTAAAAGGAGTCAAACAGAAATCACGAAGCTAAAGAATTCAATGAATCAAAAATATTATGGAGAGCTTGAAAAGCAGACTACATCAAGCAGAAGAAATAATCTCTAAACTTGAATATGGGTCTTTTGAAATTACCCAGTCAGAGACAAAAAGAGAAAAATAACTTAATGAAAAAGAGTGAAGACAGTCTTCAGGACTCATGGGACATTATTAAATGAACAAATTTTTCCATTATGGGAGTTTTAGAAAGAGAGGAGATTAAGATAGAAACAAAGATTTTTTAAATACAATAATTTCTCAAAGCTTCCCAAGTCTTAGAAGAGATGTGAACATCTAGATCCGTGCAACTCAAATATCACTAAACAGACTCAGTGCAAACAAGCCCCCTCCAAAGCACACTATAATTAAACTGTCAAAAGTCAAAGATGAAGAGAGAATGTTAAAAGCAGCAAGAGAAAAAGGTTAAGTCACATGTAAGCAAATACCCTTTAGAATATCAGCAGAAACCTTGTAGGCCAGGAGACAACAGGTTGGTATATTTTAGTGCTTAAAAAAAAAAAAACCTTCTGACATGAACGCTATACCCAAAGCTGGCCTCCAGAAATGAAGGAGAAAGTTTTTCCCAGACAAGCAAAAGTTGAGGGAGTTCACCACTTGACCTGTTTTACAAGAAATGCTTTAAAAAGTTTTTCAAGTGAAAACAAAAGAACAGTAATTACTAACTGAAAAACATAAAAGTATAAAATTTACAAACAAAGGTAAATATATAGTCAAATTCAGAATGCTCTGATACTGTTATGGTGGTCTATAAATCATATGTATGTATCTAATATGAAGGTTACAAGTCAAAACTATAATAATACCTAAAATAAGTTAAGAAATATATAATATAAAAAGATATGAATTATGACATCAAAAATATAAATTGTAGGTAGGAGGGTAAAAGTCTAGGCTTTTGGTATACAACCAAAGTTAAGTTGTTATAAGTTAAGTGTAAAATAGCCGATTGTAACTATAACATGTTTTATGTAAACTTTGCCGATAACCACAAAGCAAAAAACCTACAGCAGGTACACAAATAATAAAGACGAATGAATCAAAACTTAGTACTACAGAAAAACACTAAATCACAAAGATAAGTGACTAAATCACAAAGATAAGAAAGAAACAAATGATTTAACAGAACAAACAAGAAAACCTATCAAAATTGTAGTAGTTAAATTCTTATCCATCAGTAATCATCTCCAATCCAAAGGCATAGCGTGGCTAAATGGATGAAAAATAGAATCTAACCATATACTATCTACAAGGGACTTACTTTAGCCTTCATGACACACATAGGGTGAAAGTAAACAGTTAGATGATATTCCACATAAATTGTAAACAAAAGAGAGCACAAATGGCTAGATTTACATGACATAAAATAAGCTTCAAGTCCAAATTGTAATATGAGAAAGTGGGGGTCATTTAATGTCAAAGGAGTTAATTCATCAAGATGGCATAACAATTATAAATATATAATTGTATTATATTATATATTCTCTAATACATTACACATATTATATACATAACCTATGTTATAATGTTATATTACATTATAAGATTATGTTATGTTGTATTACATTATATATACATTATAATGTTATATATAACAATAATATAGTACATTATAACATGTTATATATAACATATTATAACAAAATTATAACACTATAACATAACATATAACATAACATATAACATATGTTATATATATAACATAATTATATATATATAATTATATATTATATATATAACATATATAATACATAACATATAACATGTTATGTATTATAACATGTAACATATAACATGTTATGTATTGTCATATAACATACAACATATGTTATATATTATCTCATATAACATATAACATACATTATATATTATGTCATATACCATATAACATAATATACGTTATATATTATGTCATATACCATATAACATACGTTATATATTGTTATGTCATACGTCATATGACATATATGTTATGTCATACGTCATATGACATATATGTTATGTCATACGTCATATGACATATATGTTATGTCATACGTCATATGACATATATGTTATGTCATACGACATATGACATATATGCTATGTCATACGACATATGACATATGACATGTTATATATTATGCCATGTAACATATGTTATATAACGTTATATAACATGTTATATATTATGTTATATATTATGTTATATAACATATATGTTTTTATCTATTATATATTATATGTTGTTTTATATATTATATATTATGGCAATTATATAATTGTTATAAACATGTAATTGTTTACAATTATAAATATATAAGTAAGTAGTAAACATTGATTCACCCAAATATGTTAAGCAAGTGTGAATAGGCATGAAAGAAATAGATAGAAATATAGGAATAGTAGGGGACTTCAATATCCTACTTTCAACAATGAACAGAGAAATATGATTGAAAATTAGGAGTGAGGAGCCAAGATGGCCAAATAGGAACAGCTCCGGTCTACAGCTCCCAGCGTGAGCGATGCAGAAGATGGGTGATTTCTGTATTTCCATCTGAGGTACCAGGTTCATCTCACTAGGGAGTACCAGACAGTGGGCTCAGGTCAGTGGATGCATGCACCGTGCGCCAGCCAAAGAAGGGTGAGGCATTGCCTCACTCGGGAAGCGCAAGAGGTCAGGGAGTTCCCTTTCCTGGTCAAAGAAAGGGCTGACAGATGGCACCTGGAAAATCGGGTCACTCCCACCCGAATACTGCGCTTTTCCGACGGGCTTAAAAAACGGCGCACCAGGAGATTATATCCCGCACCTGGCACAGAGGGTCTTACGCCCACGGAGTCTCGCTGATTGCTAACACAGCAGTCTGAGATCAAACTGCAAGGCGGCAGCGAGGCTGGGGGAGGGGCGCCCGCCATTGCCCAGGCTCGCTTAGGTAAACAAAGCAGCCGGGAAGCTTGAACTGGATGGAGCCCACCACAGCTCAAGGAGGCCTGCCTGCCTCTGTAGGCTCCACCTCTGGGAGCAGGGCACAGACAAACAAAAAGACAGCAGTAACCTCTGCAGACTTAAATGTCCCTGTCTGACAGCTTTGAAGAGAGCAGTGGTTCTCCCAGCATGCAGCTGGAGATCTGAGAATAGGCAGACTGCCTCCTCAAGTGGGTCCCTGACCCCTGACCCCTGAGCAGCCTAACTGGGAGACACCCCCCAGCAGGGGCAGACTGACACCTCACACGGCTGGGTACTCCAACAGACCTGCAGCTGAGGGTCCTGTCTGTTAGAAGGAAAACTAACAAACAGAAAGGACATCCACACCAAAAACCCATCTGTACATCACCATCATCAAAGACCAAAAGTAGATAAAACCACAAAGATGGGGAAAAAACAGAGCAGAAAAACTGGAAACTCTAAAAAGCAGAGTGTCTCTCCTCCTCCAAAGGAACGCAGTTCCTCACCAGCAATGGAACAAAGCTGGACGGAGAATGACTTTGACAAGCTGAGAGAAGAAGGCTTCAGATGATCAAATTACTCTGAGCTATGGGAGGATATTCAAACCAAAGGCAAAGAAGTTGAAAACTTTGAAAAAAATTTAGAAGAATGTATAAATAGAATAACCAATACAGAGAAGTGTTTAAAGGAGCTGACGGAGCTGAAAACCAAGGCTCGAGAACTACATGAAGAATGCAGACGCCTCAGGAGCCGATGTGATCAAATGGAAGAAAGGGTATCAGTGATGGAAGATGAAATGAATGCAATGAAGTGAGAAGGGAAGTTTAGAGAAAAAAGAATAAAAAGAAATGAGCAAAGCCTCCAAGAAATGCGGGACTATGTGAAAAGACCAAATCTACGTCTGATTGGTGTACCTGAAAGTGACGGGGAGAATGGAACCACGTTGGAAAACACTCTGCAGGATATTATCCAGGAGAACTTCCCCAATCTAGCAAGGCAGGCCAACATTCAGATTCAGGAAATACAGAGAACGCCACAAAGATACTCCTCGAGAAGAGCAACTCCAAGACACATAATTGTCAGATTCACCAAAGTTGAAATGAAGGAAAAAATGTTAAGGGCAGACAGAGAGAAAGGTTGGGTTACCATCAAAGGGAAGCCTATCAGACTAACAGCGGATCTCTTGGCAGAAACTCTACAAGCCAAGAAGAGAGTGAGGGCCAATATTCAACATTCTTAAAGAAAAGAATTTTCAACCCAGAATTTCATATCCAGCCAAACTAAGCTTCATAAGTGAAGGAGAAATAAAATACTTTACAGACAAGCAAATGCTGAGAGATTTTGTCACCACCAGGCCTGCCCTAAAAGAGCTCCTGAAGGAAGCACTAAACATGGAAAGGCACAACCAGTACCAGCCACTGCAAAATAATGGCAAAATGTAAAGACCATCGAGACTAGAAAGAAACTGCATCAACTAACGAGCAAAATAACCAGCTAACACCATAATAACAGGATCAAATTCACACATAACAATATTAACTTTAAAGGTAAATGGAATAAATGCTCCAATTAAAAGACACAGACTGGCAAATTGGATAAAGACTCAAGACCCAACAGTGTGCTGTATTCAGGAAACCGATCTCACGTGCAGAGACACACATAGGCTCAAAATAAAAGGATGGAGGAAGATCTACCAAGCAAATGGAAAGCAAAAAAAGGCAGGGGTTGCAATCCTAGTCTCTGATAAAATAGACTTTAAACCAACAAAGATCAAAAGAGACAAAGAAGGCCATTACATAATGGTAAAGGGATCAATTCAACAAGAAGAGCTAACTATCCTAAATATATATGCACCCAATACAGGAGCACCCAGATTCATAAAGCAAGTCCTGAGTGACCTACACAGAGACTTAGACTCCCACACAATAATAGTGGGAGAATTTAACACCACACTGTCAACATTAGACAGATCAACGAGACAGAAAGTCAACAAGGATACCCAGGAATTGAACTCAGCTCTGCACCAAGCGGACTTAATAGACATCTACAAAACTCTCCACCCCAAATCAACAGAATATACATTTTTTTCAGCACCACACCACACCTATTCCAAAATTGACCACATACTTGGAAGTAAAGCTCTCCTCAGCAAATGTAAAAGAACAGAAATTATAACAAACTATCTCTCAGATCACAGTGCAATCAAACTAGAACTCAGGATTAAGAATCTCACTCAAAACCGCTCAACTACATGGAAACTGAACAACCTGCTCCTGAATGACTACTGGGTACATAACGAAATGAAGGCAGAAATAAAGATGTTCTTTGAAACCAACGAGAACCAAGACACAACATACCAGAATCTCTGGGATGCATTCAAAGCAGTGTATACAGGGAAATTTATAGCACTAAATGCCCAAAAGAGAAAGCAGGAAAGATCCAAAATTGACAACCTAACATCACAATTAAAAGAACTAGAGAAGCAAGAGCAAACACATTCAAAAGCTAGCAGAAGGCAAGAAATAACTAAAATCAGAGTAGAACTGAAGGAAATAGAGACACAAAAAACTCTTCAAAAAATTAATGAATCCAGGAGCTGGTTTTTTGAAAGGATCAACAAAATTGATAGACAGCTAGCAAGACTAATAAAGAAAAAGAGAAGAATCAAATAGATGCAATAAAAAATGATAAAGGGGATATCACCACCGATCCCACAGAAATACGGACTACCATCAGAGAATATTACAAACACCTCCATGCAAATAAACTAGAAAATCTAGAAGAAATGGATAAATTCCTCAACACATACACTCTCCCAAGACTAAACCAGGAAGAAATGGAATCTCTGAATAGACCAATAACAGGAGCTGAAATTGTGGTAATACTCAATACCTTACCAACCAAAAAGAGTCCAGAACCAGATGGATTCACAGCTGAATTCTACCAGAGGTACAAGGAGGAACTGGTACCATTCCTTCTGAAACTATTCCAATCAATAGAAAAAGAGGGAATCCTCCCTAACTCATTTTATGAGGCCAGCATCATCCTGATACCAAAGCCGGGCAGACACACAACCAAAAAAGAGAATTTTAGACCAATATCCTTGATGAACATTGATGCAAAAATCCTCAATAAAATACTGGCAAACCAAATCCAGCAGCACATCAAAAAGCTTATCCACCATGATCAAGTGGGCTTCATCCCTGGGATGCAAGGCTGGTTCAATATATGCAAATCAATAAATGTAATCCAGCATATAAACAGAACCAAACACAAAAACCACATGATTATCTCAATAGATGCAGAAAAGGCCTTTGACAAAATTCAACAACCCTTCATGCTAAAAATTCTCAATAAATTAGGTATTGATGGGAAGTATCTCAAAATAATAAGAGCTATCTATGGCAAACCCACAGCCAATATCATACTGAATGCACAAAAACTGGAAGCATTCCCTTTGAAAACTGGCACAAGACAGGGATGCCCTCTCTCACCACTTCTATTCAACATAGTGTTGGAAGTTCTGGCCAGGGCAATTAGCAGGAGAAGGAAATAATGGGTATTCAATTAGGAAAAGAGGAAGTCAAATTGTCCCTGTTTGCAGACTACATGATGGTATATCTAGAAAACCCCACTGTCTCAGCCCAAAATCTCCTTAAGCTGATAAGCAACTTCAGCAAAGTCTCAGGATACAAAATCAATGCACAAAAATCACAAGCATTCTTATACACCAACAACAGACAAACAGAGAGCCAAATCATGGGTGAACTCCCATCCACAATTGCTTCAAAGAGAATACCTAGGAATCCAACTTACAAGAGATGTGAAGGACCTCTTCAAGGACAACTACAAACCACTGCTCAAGGAAATAAAAGAGGATACAAACAAATGGAAGAACATTCCATGCTCATGGGTAGGAAGAATCAATATCGTGAAAATGGCCATACTGCCCAAGGTAATTTACAGATTCAATGCCATCCCCATCAAGTTACCAATGACTTTCTTCACAGAATTGGAAAAAACTAAAGTTCATATGGAACCAAAAAAGAGCCCACATCGCCAAGTCAATCCTAAGCCAAAAGAACAAAGCTGGAGGCATCACACTACCTGACTTCAAACTATACTACAAGGCTACAGTAACCAAAACAGCATGGTACTGGTACCAAAACAGAGATATAGATCAATGGAACAGAACAGAGCCCTCAGAAATAATGCCACATATCTACAACTATCTGATCTTTGATGAACCTGAGAAAAACAAGAAATGGGGAAAGGATTCCCTATTTAATAAATGGTGCTGGGAAAACTGGCTAGCCATATGTAGAAAGCTGAAACTGGATCCCTTCCTTACACCTTATACAAAAATCAATTCAAGATGGATTAAAGACTTAAATGTTAGACCTAAAACCATAAAAACCCTAGAAGAAAACCTAGGCATTACCATTCTGGACATAGGCATGGGCAAGGACTTCGTGTCTAAAACACCAAAAGCAATAGCAACAAAAGCCAAAATTGACAAATGGGAGCTAATTAAACTCAAGAGCTTCTGCACAGCAAAAGAAACTACCATCAGAGTGAACAGGCAACCTACAAAATGGGAGAAAATTTTCGCAACCTACTCATCTGACAAAGGGCTAATATCCAGAATCTACAATGAACTCAAACAAACTGACAAGAAAAAAACAAACAGCCCCATCAAAAAGTGGGCGAAGGACATGAACAGACACTACTCAAAAGAAGACATTTATGCAGCCAAAAAGCACATGAAAAAATGCTCACCATCACTGGCCATCAGAGAAATGCAAATCAAAACCACAATGAGATACCATCTCACACCAGTTAGAATGGCAATCATTAAAAAGTCAGGAAACAACAGGTGCTGGAGAGGATGTGGAGAAATAGGAACACTTTTACACTGTTGGTGGGACTGTAAACTAGTTCAACCATTGTGGAAGTCAGTGTGGCGATTCCTCAGGGATCTAGAACTAGAAATACCATTTGACCCAGCCATCCCATTACTGGGTATATACCCAAAGGACTGTAAATCATGCTGCTATAAAGACACATGCACACGTATGTTTATTGCGGCATTATTCACAATAGGAAAGACTTGGAACCAACCCAAATGTCCAACAATGATAGACTGGATTAAGAAAATGTGGCACATATTCACCATGGAATACTATGCAGCCATAAAAAATGATGAGTTCATGTCCTTTGTAGGGACATGGATGAAATGGGAAATCATCATTCTCAGTAAACTATCACAAGAACAAAAAACCAAACACCACATATTCTCACTCATAGGTGGGAAGTAAACAATGAGAACACATGGACACAGGAAGGGGAATATCACCTTCTGGGGACTGTTGTGGGGTTGGGGGAGGGCGGAGGGATAGCATTGGGAGATATACCTAAAGTATAATAATAATAAATTAATTAATTAAAAAAATAAGAAAATTAATTTATTGACAAAAATAAATGCTGCTGTTACACGAAAATAATTTTTTTTTTTTGAGACAGAATCTCGCTTTTTCACCCAGACTAGAGTGCAGTGGCTCACCGCAACCTCCACCTCCCAGGTTCAAGCAATTCCCCTGCCTCAGCCTTCCAAGTAGCTGGGATTATAGGTGTGTGCCACCACACTCTGCTAATTTTTTGTATTTTTAGTAGAAACGGAGTTTCACCATGTTAGCCAGGCTATTCTTGAACTCCTGACATCAAGTGATCTGCCCATCTCGGCCTCCCAAAATACTGGGATTACAGGCATGAGCCACTGCGCCCAGCCCATGAAAATAAATTTCTAAGGAATTCTTTAGAAATTTATTTCCATATAACAGCAGCATTTATCTTTGTCAATAAATTTTATACTTTCATATATTTTTATGTTAGTAATTAGTGTTCTTTTTTTTCACTTGGAAAGCTTTTTAAAGTATTTCTTATTAAGCAGGACTAGTGATGATGAACTGCCTCAACATTTGCTCACCTGGGATAGAATTTTTTCTCCTTCATTTCTGAAGGCCAGCTTTGTTGGGTATAGTGTTGTTGTCTGAAAGATTTCTTTTCTCTTTCAGCACTTAAATGTATTATCCTATTCTCTCCTGGACTACAAGGTGTCTGCTGATATTCTAATGGGGATTCATTTACATATGACTTAACCTTTTTCTCTTGCTGCTTTTAAAATTCTGTCTTCATCTTTGACTTCTGCCAGTTTAGAATGCTGGAAATGCATTTTAGACAAAATGTACCTAACAGATATGCACAGAACTGTCCATGTAACAGCAGCAGAATGCACATTCTGTTTTAGTGTTCATGGAATATTCTCCAAAACAGGTTATCCTGTAGGCCATAAAACATGTCTTAGCCAAGTTAAGATAATCAAAATACCAAGTACTATTTCTAACCATAATGGCATGAAACTGAAAATTAATAATAGAAGATATTTTTAAATATGTGGAAATGAAACAACATGCACCTGAACAATGAAAGAAGAAATAAAAAGAGATATTTAAAAATACCTTGAGTCACATAACAAAGGAAACACAACATACCAAAACCTATGGGATGCAGTAAAAGCAGTTTTAAGAAGGAAATGTATACCAGTAAATGCCTACATTAAAAATAAGATTCCAAATACATAGGCTGAAATTATGCCAGAAGAAACTAGAAAATGGACAAACTAAACACACAGCAGAAGTAAGAAAAGGATAAACAACAGGACAGAAATAATAAAATAGAGAATAGAAAAACCACAGGAAAAAAAGTCAATAAAACTAAGAGTTTTTTTTTTTTTGAAAAACAAAATCAAGAAACATTTAGCTACACTAAAAGAAAAGAGAGAAGACTCAAATATATAAAATCAAATATGAAAGTGTAATCATTACAGCAGGTGCCTCAGGAAAAAATAATTATAAAAGATGATTATGAACAGTTATATGCCAACAATTTTCGAACCTAGAGCACACTGATAAATTCCTAGAAGTATACAACATACCAAAGTTGAATAAGAAGGCAAAGAAAGACTTAACATACTAATAAACAGAAAGTTTAAAGTAGTGATTAAAATCTCTCAAGAAAATAAGCTCAGGTGTATATGTGCCACATTTTCTTAATCCAGTCTATTATTGTTGGACATTTGGGTTGGTTCCAAGTCTTTGCTATTATGAATAATGCCGCAATAAACATACGTGTGCATGTGTCTTTATAGCAGCATGATTTACAGTCCTTTGGGTATATACCCAGTAATGGGATGGCTGGGTCAAATGGAATTTCTAGTTCTAGATCCGTGAGGAATCGCCACACTGACTTCCACAATGGTTGAACTAGTTTACAGTCCCACCAACAGTGTAAAAGTGTTCCTATTTCTCCACATCCTCTCCAGCACCTGTTGTTTCCCTATGCAGCCATGAAAAATGATGAGTTCATGTCCTTTGTAGGGACATGGATGAAATTGGAAATCATCATTCTCAGTAAACTATCGCAAGAACAAAAAACCAAACACTGCATATTCTCACTCATAGGTGGGAATTGAACAATGAGAACACATGGACACAGGAAGGGGAACATCACACTCTGGGGACTGTTGTGGGGTGCGGGGAGGGGGGAGGGATAGCATTGGGAGATATACCTAATGCTAAATGACGAGTTAGTGGGTGCAGCGCACCAGCATGGCACATGTATACATATGTAACTAACCTGCACATTGTGCACATGTACCCTAAACCTATAGTAATAATAAATAAATAAATAAATAAATAAAAATAAAAACATATGACAAGTTAAAAAAAAAAAAAGAATTTAACATTAAAAAAAAAAAAAAAGCTCAGGACCAGATGGCTTTGTTGTGGCTTTTCTGCCCCCACAGTTCAGTTAGTGGGAACGAGTGGCATCTAGTGGCTTCACTTCTTCACTCCTGTTGCTCAGCAGGAGAGAGTGGTACTCAGTGGCTTCTCTCCTGTTTTTCAATGTGTGGGAAACAGTGTTACAGCTTTTTTACTCCCCTTGCCCACAGCTAGGGGAGCAGGGGTGTTACAGGGGGCGTTACAGCTCTTTTTGCTCCCACAGTTAAGCAAGTTCCAGGTTCTTGTCCTGTGACTGAAAGGAATAAGGTATGCCAACACCAGAGAGTGAGTAAGGCAGAATATAATTTTATTGCGTGAAAGAAAAGCTCTTGGCAGCAAGAGGGGGCCCAAAAGTGGGTAGTCTGTCAGGCTGAATCTGGGTTTTTTATGGGGTTGAGATGAGGACGTGTGGGCTGTAGGTAGTCTTGGAAAAAGCAACATTTGATTGATTAAAAAGCATTATTCAGAAAAAAACAATAGGGAAAGAGGAGGCAGTTATGGAAGTTCTCACTCCAGTGCACGGACTCCATTCAGAGCTAGTAGTTTGGTTTTCAGGCTTCATACTGTCCTTGGCTTGAAGGTCAAGTTTAACCAGGGATCTGTCTCAGTCTGCCTGGGAATATGTCTGTCTCCTGTCACTATCAACTTCACACTCAATTCTGCAAAATTTTCAAATAAGAATTAATACCAATATTTTCTTACATCCTTCCAAAAAATAGACCTGGAAAGAATACTTCCCGACACATTGTACATGGCCAGCATCACCTTGATACATGAGGTATATAAAAATAACACAAGAAAAGAAAAAATATATAAGCCAATATTTCTGAGGCACAATGAAGCAAAAATCTTTAATAAAATATTAGCAAACTGTATCCAACAACACACTAAAAATATTATACAACATGATCAAATGAAATTTATCCCTCACAATGCAAGGCTGGTTTAACATATGTAAATCAATCAATGTGATGTATTACATTAATAGACTGGAAAAAAAAAACATGATCTTACCTATTTATGCAGAAAGAGCATTTGAGAAGTTCCAAATCTATTCTTGATAAAATAACATAACAATTTAAGTATAAAATAAAAGTATTCTCAATGTAATAAAGTCATTCATGAAAAACCCAGAGCTAACATCATAATCAGTGAGGGAAAACTGTTTTCCCTCTAAGATCTGGTACAAGGCAAAGATGCCCACTCTCACCACTTCTATTCAACATAGTACTGGAAGAACTACCAAAAGCAAGTAGACAAGAAAAAGAAACAAAAAATATCCTTATTGGAAAGGAAGATGTAAAATCAGTTCTATTTGAGGATGACATAAATCCTGTATGTAGAAAACCCCAAAGATTTCACCAAAAAACCTGTTAGATATAATAAGTGAATTCAGTAAATTTGCAGAATAAAAAACCAACAAACAAAAATTCGTAGAATTTCTATACACAAATAATGACCTGACCAAAAAAAACAAAAAAAAAATCAAGAAAACAACTTGTTTTAAGAGAGCATCAAAAATAAAATAAAATACTCAGAAATAAATTTAACCAATGAGTTTGAAGACCCATACATTAAAAACTATAAAACATGGATGACAGAAATCGAAGCAGACACAAATGAAAGGAAAGGTATTTCATGCTAATGGATTGGAAGAATGTCCATACTACATAGAGCAATATACTGATTCAAAGCAATTCCTATCCAAATCCAAATGGCATTCTTCACAGAAATAGATAAAACAATTGTAAAATATGTATGAAACCACAAAAGACTTCAAACAGCCATGGCAACTGTGAAGGAAAAAAAGCAAATTTAGAAGAATCATACTTCTTGATTTAAAATTATATTCCAAAGCTATGGTAATCAAAAAGTATAATACTGCTATAAAAATAGACACACAGACCAGGAGAACAGAATAGAAATCCTAGAAATAAATCTAAACATATATATGCCCAACTAATTTTTGACAAGAGCACCAACAAGACACAATGAGGAAAGAATAGTCTCCTCAATAAATGTTGCTGGGAAAACTGAATTTTCACATGCTAAAGAATAAAATTGGACCTTTATGTTACGCCATACACCAAAATAAACTCAAAATGGATAAAAGCCCTGAACATAAGACTTGAAACCATAAAACTTTTAGAAGAAAACACAGGGAAAAAACTCCTGACATTCGTCTTGGCAATGATTTCTTAGAAATCACATCAGAAGTTCAGACTAGAAAAGCCAGAATAAATAAATGGTACTACATCAACCTAAATAGCTTCTGCACAGGAAAGGAAACAATTAACAAAATGAAAGGCCACATACAGATTGAGGAAAAAGTATTTGAAAGCCATATATCTACGTAAGAAATTAATGTCCAAGGTTTTTAAAGGGCGCTTACAACTCAATAGCAAGACAATGCATAACCTGATTTTAAAATGAACCAAAACTTGAATAGACATTGATTCAAAGGTGACATTAAAATCTCCAACAGATATGTAAAAATGTGCTCAGCATCACTAATCATCAGATAAATGCAAATCAAAGCCACTATAAGATATCATCTCACACCTCTTAGCATAGCTGTTGCCAAAAATCAAGACATAACAAGTATTGGCGATGGTATGGAGGAAAAGGAACTCTTATACACTGTTGCTGGGAATGTAGATTGGTGCAGCCATTATAGAAAACAGTATGTAAGTTCCTAAAAAATTAAAAATAGAACCGCCATAAGACCTGGAAATCCCTCTTCTGGGTACATACTCAAAGAAAATGAAATCAACACCTTGTAAGTATTTGCACTCTCATGTTCATTGCAACCTTATTCACAATAGTCAAAATATGGAAACAATGTAGGTGTCTACCAGTCGATAAATGGATAAAGAAATAGTGGAAATCATCATTCTCAGTAAACTATCGCAAGGACAAAAAACCAAACATGGCATGTTCTCACTCATAGATGGGAATTGAACAATGAGAACACATGGACACAGGAAAGGGAACATCACACTCTGGGGACTGTTGTGGGGTGGGGGGGAGGGGGGAGGGATAGCATTAGGAGATATACCTAATGCTAAATGACGAGTTAATGGGTGCAGCACACCAGCATGGCACATGTATACATATGTAACTAACCTGCACATTGTGCACATGTACCCTAAAACTTAAAGTATAATAATAATAAAAAATAAAAATAAAAAAATAAAGTTGAAAAAAAAAAAGAAATGGAGATATATACTGCATATGCAATGGAATATTTTCCAGCCTTAACAAAAAAGAAAACCCTACTATTTTTTCACAACATGAATAGACCAGAAGGACATCAGGCTAAGTGAAATAAGCCAGATATAGAAAGAAAAATAAGACATGATCTCATATGTTGAATCTAAACATATTGACATTTTTAGAAGGTCAATTACATAGAGAAAAAAAGCAGTTGTTATTAGGGTCAGAGTAGAGGGGAGAAAATGGGTGAAAGTAGGTCAAAGGATCAAGGTAGCAAATAGGATGAACAAGTCAAACGTCTAGTCCGTAACATGAAGACTATTGTTATTAATACCTGATCCTTTGACCTACATTCTCCCATTTTCTCCCTCCACTCTGACCCTTATAACAACTATTTTGTTATCTATCTCCATGTACTTGACCCTTTAAAAATGTTTATATTCAACATATGAGATCATGCAATATACATACACATACATGAATATGAATATTTTAACATTATGTTGTATATCTTAAATATGCAAAATAAAATGTATTAAGAAAATAGAATATAGAAAGAACTCCTACAAATCAATTGATGAAAGTACATGAAATTATGAGTAAAATAATTTTTTAATAAATATTTTACTCACTAAATTATTTTATGAGTAAAATAATTTCAAAGAAACTTCACAAATAAGGCTGACCAAAAGGCCAAAATAAGGCACGAAAAGTTGCTTGACTTTATAACCCTCATTAGTTATCAGGAAAATGCAAATTTATATGGTGAATATATACTATTATATACCAACAAAATTGGTAAATTTTATGAAGTTTAACAGTACCAGGTAATGGCAAAAACATGGCATAATTGGAACTTTTATATATTTTGATAATGCTAAACTTAATTACATTATGATTTGGTAAAACAACAATATTAAACAATTTTAAGGCACACGTTTAATGACCCTGCATTTTCACTGCTAGGGCTATGCGCTGGATAAAATTTATCATGTGTGCTTTAGAACCAATATACATAACATGTACATAACATTAGAATGAATGTCTATAACATCATTCTTTTTAAAAGGCCAAAATTGGCTTGATATTGTCAATTAAATGAATGAATAAATCTATCTTACCTGCATATGCACAATGCTATGAAACTATAATATTTAACTCAAAAACTTTTACATAAACTTGACAATCAAATGGAGATATGTGAAGATGATAAACTGCCACAACGTCAAATATGTGAATACAAAAAACTGGTATTTCTGTTCATACTTTTAAAACATTTATTGTTAAAATAAATTCTAATCATAGTACCCTAAAAAAACAAATCTTCTTAGCATGGTTCTTAGATTCTCATAGATTTCCTACTAAAATTCAAGGATATTTTTATTTTTAAATGTCCACTTAACTATTCCCATGATTCTCTTACTGATCATGTGAAACACACTGTCAAAAAAGACAGATAATGATTCTTGCTGGAGCAAATGGGATTTTATGACATCACACTAGAGATCCAACAAATCTGTAATTTTATCTACTTTGACAGTTATAAAGGGCATTTCAAAAACTGATTGTATCTGCTACGATTTTAAGAGGGTTAGCATACAACTAGGGAAAAAAAATCTTAAAACCTTGTCTCCAGGGAAGGCACTGTAGAAGATTTTTATTCTTAATACAAAAATACTGTTACCCTTTCCTTTAGATGCAATAGAGATTATTATGAAATATGCCATTGTCTACCACTCTAAGATGAAAGACCTTATGTTATACCTCTAGGTTCATCTGTTTTTCACTATACTATATGAAGTAAACATTGATTCTAATTTCTTTAGTTTTAATATTTTTGTTTCTATTCTGCTATAAAAAGAAGTAGTGCTGGTTTTCGTGGTTTTTAGTTACAAATAATGTTAGGGTACAGAATTACGATAAGAATTCAATCTTATTGATATTTCAAGGTTAAGTGAATTGACTTCTCTTTATGTAGAAAGTATATTTACCAGAGCCACATATTCCTTTATTTTGTTTATTCTGAGTTATGTATTATAGCCTAACTCTCAAAAACTCATACTATGTAATAAGAGTATTTTGGAACCTGAAAATGAATGTTTCACTATTGGTATCCTTGTTTTTAGTACTAAAGGCAGTATCTTTAGCAAACAGAATTAAGGTGTTGGTGACTTCAGTGTCCAGTGGAAAAGAAATATCACCTCTCATGTTTGCTGAGTGTAACATTTACCAGCAGGACTGAAATCTTAATAATTATGTTTTGAAAAAATATTTGTTTTCTGCAATTAAAGATTCATAGAATATTGGCTAACTTGTGGTAATGTCCTCTTTTATGAATTTCCCTTATGTCTTTATTGAGCGTCATTAAATCTTAGGGATGAGGGTGATTACTTTAATCTTTCTAGACTTCCTTTCCTAAATTATGGTGTAGACTTTGGGGCTGTCAGACTGCTGAAACCATGAAGCAGAACAGGATGTAACCTCATTGATTAGGCCACAGAAGTGTTGGAGAATTACATCACTAAAATTGAGTAAAAAATAATATTCTTTATGCATGCACAATATGAGTAACTAGAGCTTGCTCGTGATTTGGGGGACCTAATCTTTTATTCCTTTAAATGTTGTAATACTCACTTTAGAATATTAGATTTACAGAAAAGTTGGGAAAATTGTAGTTTCTGTGTACCTTACACCGAGTTTCCCCTATTTTTAACATCTTACATTGGTATAATCTGTCTTAATCGATGGCCAATATATTGTTACTAAATAAAACATGTACTTTATTCAGATTTATTTTTATATATTTTTAATTGAAGTGTCTTATCCAGGATATTACATCACATTAAGTCATCATGTCTCCTTAAGCTCCTATTGAGTCTGATAGTTTCTTAGGTTGTCTTTGTTTTTGATGACTGTTTGGGGCAGTAATTTTCAGACATTTTTTAAAGTATCTAGTAATTGGGACCTATCAAATGTTTCTATTATGATTATTATAAGATTATGAGTTTTCAGAGGAATAGCGCAGAGCTAATCTCCCATTCTCATTACATCATATCAAGAGTACATACTATCAACATGACTTAGGACTGTCTACATAAACTTTGAGAACCTTGAAGAAGTCGTGTTTGTCAGGTTCTACATTGCAAACTTACTCTTTCTTTTCCCTCTCTCCATACTATGATTTTTTTTTTTTTTTCAGAGAGTATTGCTCTGTTGCCCAGGCTGGAGTACAGTGGCGTGATCTCTGCTCACTGCAACCTCTGCCTGCCAGGTTCAAACGATTCTCCTGCCTCAGCTTCCCGAGCAGCTGGGACTACAGGGGCATGCCGCCACGCCCAGCTATTTTTTTTTTTTTTTTTTTTTTTATTTTTAGTAGAGATGGGGTTTCACCGTGTTGGCCAGGCTGGTCTCAATATCCTGGCCTGGTGATGGGCCCACCTCCGCCTCCCAAAGTGCTGGGATTACAGGCGTGAGCCACCACGCCCACCCATACCATGCTCTTTGGAAGGAAGTCATTCCACTTTTCCCACACTTCGGAAGTACAAATTCAGTATGCTGCTTCTCCTTGAGGCTATCTATGTAAGTTATCTGAAATTCTTTGAAATTCTTTGGCATATGAGACTTATTTCTTCTGCATTGTTTTATTTATTTATATTAAGTCATGGATATGTATTTATGGTTCAAGCTATAATTCAATGCTATTAATTTTTTTTGGTCAAATAGTTTTACTTTTGAACACTGAGAACTCTTTCAGTTACGTTCTGTGTGTTTGACATACCCCCATCAGTGTGTGTGTGTGTGTGTGTGTGTGTGTGTGTGTGTGTGTGTATGTTATTTTAAGTTTTGGGATACATGTGCAGGTTTGTTACATAGGTAAACATATGCCATGATGGTTTGCCTAACCTATCGACCCATCACCTTGGTATCAAACCCCACATGCATTAGCTATTTAGCTATTTATCCTGATGCTCTCTCTCCCACCACCCCACTGACAGGCCCCAGTGTGTATTGTTCCCCTCCCCGTGTCTATGTGTTCTCATTGTTCCACTTCCATTTATAAGTGAGGACGTGCAGTGTTTGGTATTCTGTTCTTGTATTCATTTGCTGAAAATAATGGCTACCAAATCCATCCATGTCCCTGAAAAGGACATGATCTCATTTGTTTTTATGGCTGCATAGTATTGCATGGTGTATAGGCCCATATTTTCTTTATGCAGTTTAATATTGATGGGCATTTGGGTTGATTCTATGTCTTTGTTATTGTGAATAGTGCTGCAATGAACATATGTGTGCATGTATCTTTATAATAGAAAGAAGTGTATTCCTTTGAGTATACACCCAGTAATGGGATTGCTGGGTGAAATGGTATTTCTGGTTCTAGGTCTTTGAGAAATCACCACACTGTCTTCCAAAAGGTTGAACTAATTTACACTCTCACCAACAGTGTAAAAGCATTCCTATTTCTCCACAACCTTGTCACCATCTGTTATTTCTTGACTTTTTAATAATCGCCATTCTGACTTGTGTGAGATAGTATCTCATTGTGGATTTGATTTGCATTTCTCTAAGGATCAGTGATGTTGAGCTTTTTTTCATAGGTTTGTTGTCCGCATGTTTCCTCTTAGAAGTCTCTGTTCATGTCCTTTGCCCACTTTTTAATGGGTTTGTTTGTTTTCTTGTAAATTTAAGTTCCTTGTAGATTTTAGATATTAGACCTTTGTCAGATGGATAGACTGCAAAAATTTCCTTCCATTCTGTATGTTGTCTTTAGGTTGTCTGTTCACTCTGATGATAGTTTTTTGTGCTATGCAGAAGCTCTTTAGTTTAATTAGATTCATTTGTCAAATTTTACTTTGTTGCAGTTGCTTTTGATGTTTTTGTCATGAAATCTTCACCCATGCCTATGTCCTGAATGGAATTGCCTAGATTTTCTTATAGGGTTTTTATAGTTATGGGTATTACATTTAAGTCTTTAATCCATCTTGAGTTAATTTTTGTATAAGGTGTAAGGAAGGAATCCAGTTTCAATTTTCTCCATATGGCTAGCCACTTTTCCCAACACCACTTATTAAATAGAGAATCCTTTCCCCATTGCTTGTTTTTGTCAGGTTTGTCAAAGATCAGATGGTTGTAGATGTGTGTTCTTTTTTCTGAGATCTCTATTCTGTTCTATTGGTCTATGTGTCTGGTTTTATACCAGTACCATGCTGTTTTAGTTACTGTTGCCTTGTAGTATAGTTTGAAGTCAGGTAGCATGATGCCTCCCGGTTTGTTCTTGTTGCTTAGGATTGCCTTGATGATACAGACTCATTTTTTATTCCATATTAATTTTAATGTAGTTTTTTCTAATTCTATGAAAAATGTCAATGGTAGCATAATGGGAATAGCATTGAATCTATAAATTACTTTGGGCAGTATGGCCATTTTCACAATATTTATTCTTTCTATCCATGAGCATGGAATGGTTTTACATTTGTCTGTGTCTTCTCTTATTTCTCTGAGTGGTGGTTTGTAGTTCTCCTTGAAGAAGTTGTTCACTTCCCTTGTTAGCTGTGTTCCTGAGTATCTTTTGCGCTTTTTTTTTTTTTTTAGCAATTGTGAATGGGAGTTCCTTCATGATTTGGCTCTCTGCATGTTTATTATTGGTGTGTAGAAAAGCTTGTGATTGTTGCACGTTGATTTTGTATGCCGAGACTTTCCTGAAGTTATTTATGAGCTTAAGAAGCTTTGGGGCTGAGACAACTGGGTTTTCTAGATGCAGGATCATGTCATCTGCAAACAGAGACAGTATGGCTTCTTCTCTTCCTATTTGAATACCCTTTATTTTTTTTTCTGTTGCTTGATTACCCTGGTCAGAACTTCCAGTACTATGTTGAATAGGAGTGGTAAGATAGCATGCTTGTCCCGTGCTGGTTTTCAAAGGAATGCTTCCAGTTTTTGCCCATTGAGTATGATATTGGCTGTGGGTTTGTCATAAGAGACTCTTATTATTTTGAGGTATGTTCCCTCAATACTTAGTTTATTGAGATTTTTTAACATGAAGGAATGTTGAATTTTTTGAAGGCCTTTTCTGCATCTATTGAGATAATCATGTGGTTTTTGTCTTTGGTTCTGTTTATGTGATTAATTAAGTTTATTGATTTGCATGTGTTGAATCAGCCTTACATCCTGGAGATGAAGCCAACTTGATCATGGTGGATACCCTTTTTGATGTGCTGCTGGATTCAGTTTGCCAGTATTTTATTGAGGATTTTTGCATCTATGTTTATCAGGGATATTAGCTGGAAGTTTTGTTTTTTGTTATATCTCTTGCAAGTTTGGTATCAGGATGATGCTGGCCTCATAAAATGAGTTAGGGAGAAGCCCCTCCTTCTCAGTTGCTTGGAATAGTCTCAGAAGGACTGGTACCAGCTCCTCTTTGTATCTCTTGTAGAATTCAGCTGTAAATCCATCTGGTCCCTGAGCTTTTTTGGTTGGTAGGCTATTGATTACTGCCTCAATTTCAGAACTTGTTATTGGTCTATTCATGGATTCAACTAATTCCTGGTTCAGTCTTGGAAGGGTGTATGTTTCCAGGAATTTAGCCATTCCTTCTGGATTTTCTAGTTTATTTGCCTAGAGGTGGTTATAGTATTCTCTGATGGTTGTTTATATTTCTGTGAGGTCAGTGGTGATATCTTCTTTATCATTTTTATCATGTCTATTTGATTCTTCTCTCTTTTCTTCTTTATTAGTCTAGCTGGTGGTCTACTTTATTAATTTTTTCATAAAACCAGCCTCTGGATTCTTTGATTTTTGAAGGGATTTTTCGTGTCTCTCTCTCCTTCAGTATCACTCTGATCTTGGTTATGTCTTATCTTCTGCTTGCTTTGGGGTTTGTTTACTCTTGATTCTCTAGTTCTTTTAGTTGTGATGTTAGGCTGTTGATTTGAGATCTTTCTAGCTTTTTGATGTGGACATTTAGTGCTATAAATTTCCCTGTTCACATGCCTTTAGCTGGGTCCCAGAGATTCTGGTATGTTGTCTCTTTGTTCTCATTGGTTTCAAAGAACTTCTTGATTTCTGCCTTAATTTTATTATTTACCAAGGAGTCATTGAGGAACAGGTTGTTCAATTTCCATGCAGTTGTGTGGTTTTGAGTGAGTTTCTTAATCTATAGTTCTAATTTGATTGTGCTGTGGTCTGAGAGACAATTTGTTATGATTTCCATTCCTTGGCATTTACTGAGGAGTGTTTTACTTCCAATTATGTGATTGATTTTACAGTAAGTGCCATGTGGTGCCAAGAAGAAAGTAAATTCTGTTGTTTTGGGGTGAAGAGTTCTGTAGATATCTATCAGGTCCACTTGATCCAGAGCTGAGTTCAAGACGAGAATATCTTTGTTAATTTTCTGTCTCAATGATCTATTTAATATTGAGAGTGGTGTGTTAAAGTCTCTCACTATTATTGTGTAGGAGTTTAAGTCTCTCTGTAGGTCTCTAAGAACTTGTTTTATGAATCTGGGTGCTCCTGTATTGGGTGCATATATATTTAGGATACTTAGCTCTTCTTGTTGAATCGATCCCTTTAACCATTATGTAATGCCCTTCTTTGTCTTCTATGATCTTTGTTGATTTAAAATCTTTTTTGTCAGAAACTAGGATTGCAAACCCCTGCTTTTTTCTGCTTTCCATTTGCTTGGTTAATTTTCCTCCATAATTTTATTTTGAGCCTATATGTGTCTTTGCATGTAAGACTGGTCTCTTGAATACGGCACACTAATGGGTCTTTATCTAGTGGGTATTGTGTGTCTTTTAATAGGGGCACTTAACTCATTTACATTTAAGGTTAATATTGTTATGTGTGAATATGATCCTGACATCATGATGCTAGCTGGTTATTTTTCAGACTTGTTGATGTAGTTGCTTTATAGTATCATTGGCTTTTGTATTTGTATTTCAGTGTGTTTTTGCAGTGGCTGAAAACAGTTTTTCCTTTCCGTATTTACTACTTCCTTCAGTAGCTCTTGCAAGGCAGGCCTTGTGGTGACGAATTCCCTCAGCTTTCACTTGTCTGAAAAGGATTTTATTTCTCCTTCATTTACAAAGCTTAGTTTGGCTGGATATGAAATTCTGGGTTGAAATTTGTTTTATTTAAGAATGTTGAATATTGGCCCTCAATCTCTTCTGGCTTGTAGGGTTTCCGATGAGAGGTCCACTGTTAGTCTGATGGGTTTCCCTTTGTCGGTGACCTGGCTTTTCTTTCTGGTGGCCCTTAACATTTTTCCTTTCACTGCGACCTTGGAGAATCTAATGATTTTATGTCTTTGGGTTGATCTTCTCATGGAGTATCTTATTGGGTTTCTCTAGATTTCCTGAATTTGAATGTTGACCTGTCTTATTAGGTAAGGGAAGTTCTCCTGGATAATATCCTGAAGTATGTTTTCCAACTTGGTTCCATTCTACCCATCTTTTTCAGGTACCCAAATAGTCATAAGTTTGATCTTTTTACATAATTCCATAGTTCTTGGATGTGTTATTTGTTTCTTTTCATTCTACTTTCTCTAACACTGTCTCCCTGTCTTATTTCAGCAAGATAGTCTTCAAGCTCTGAAATTCTTTTCTCTGCTTATTCTATTCAGTTATCGACACTTGTGGATGCATTGTGACATTCTCATGTTGTGTTCTGCAGCTCCATCAGGTCATTTATGTTCCTCCCTTAACTGGTTATTCTGGTTAACAGCTCCTGTAATGCTTTGTCATAGTTCTTAGCTTCTTTGCTTTGGGTTAGAACATGTTCCTTTAGCTCAGTGAATTTCGTTATTACCCACCTTCTGAAGCCTACTCTGTCAATTCATCCATCTCAGCCTCCACCCAGTTCTGTGCCCTTGTCAGAGAGATATTGTGATCATTTGGAGGAGAAGAGGGGGCACTCTGGCTTTTTGAGTTTTCAGCATTTTTTTCATTGATTCTTTCTCATCTTCATGAATTTATGTAGCTTCAATCTTGGAGGCTGCTGACTTTTGGATAGGGTGTCTGTGGGGACATTTTTTTGTTGATTCTCTTGTTGCTGTTGTTGCTTTGTTTGTTTTTCTTTTACCAGTCAGGTCTCTCTTCCATGCGGCTGTTGTGGTTTGCTGTAGGTCCACCCCAGACCCTATTTGCCTGGATCCATCTTGCACCTGGAGGTGTCACCAGTGGAGGCTGCAAAACAGCAAAGATGGCTGCCTGTTCCTTCCTCTGGGATTCCTGTCAGAGGACCACAACCTGACGCCAGTGGAAACACTCCTGTATAAGGTGTTTTGTGACCCCTGTTGGGGGGTCTCACCCAGTCAAGAGGCACAGGATCCAGGACCCCCTTAATGAAGCACTCTGGCTGCCCCTTGGCAGAGGGGTTGAACTGTGCTGGGAAAAAACCCACTCATCCAGACTACCTGGATTCCTCAGAGCCAGCAGTGGGGGGAATACTAAGTCTGCTGATCCACAGAGACTGTGGCCACCCCTTCCCACAGAGGCTCAGTCCCAGGGAGATCAGAGTTCTATCCTTAAAACTTTGGCTGGAGTTGCTGAAATTCCTGCAGGGAGACCCTGCCCAGTGAGGAGGGATGGGCAATGAGGAGGAGACCCTGCCAAAGAGGCAGTCTGGCCATGATCATAGCCACTGTGTTGTGCTATGGGGAATTCCTCCTGGGTCCAAACCATCCAGTTTCCCCAGCATTGGCAGGGGAATAATGGCAGACTAGAGCTGCAGTGATGCGGCCACCCCACCAGCTGGAAGCTCTGTTGTCTTAGGCAGCAGGCAGCCACAGTGATGATAGGTGTCCCTCCCCACAGGAAGTCAGTAGTCTCAAGCAGTCTCCCACCAAGTGGCCACTGAGAATCTGCTCAGTTCTGTGCTTGCGTCCCAAGCCCCTAGTGGTGTGGGCTCATGAAGGGGATCTCATGATCTGCAGGTTGCACAGATCCATGGGAAAAGTGTGGTTTCCCAGGCAGGGTAACATGATCACTCACCACCTCCTTTGGCTGGGAGTGGGAGCTTCCCTTTCCCCATGTGGCTCCCAGGTGAGTTGTTGCACACCCTGCTTTTTCTCGCTCTCCACGAGTCATGCCAACTGCCTGGTCAGTCCCAATGAGAGACCCTGGATATATCAGCTACTGGTGCAGTATTCATTCACCGTTTTTGTTCTTCCCAGTGGAAGCCTCTGACCGCAGCTGTTTCTAGTCAGCCATCTTGGCCCTTCATTGTGCATTTTGTGAACTTCCTTATTATCTGGCACTGCAAGATGCTCCAGGTTCATCTTGTGTATTTCTTGCCCCAGTCTTAGAATCAGCCATTTCTCCAGGAGTCTTGCTTCTTTAATCGAAAAATTGTTTTAGAAGTCAAGATGTAGGTGTTAGGTGTGCTCATTGCTACTAGAGCATCATTGCTTCCAGACCTTCTAAGCTGACAGAGCAAGGAAACATGTGTTTATATGACTATTGTGTATGTATACTTCTAGATGTAACCATCTGTATCTATATTAAACTCTACATAAGTTGATAATGTCATCAACTCTAATTCATTATCCAAAGATCATTCTAGCCTTATCCCTTGCTTGTCTATAACCTCCCACTCCAAAAGTGAGAAACCTGGTGCCTACCATCCTGTCATTAATGAACTGAATTGTTCAGTTCCAGTGTACATATATAGTAGTGTAGAACTTTTAACACATACCCCTGTGGGAAACAACTTTATTAACTAGAACATGGTGTTTATGTACATTTTTTTCCTTTAGTCTTATAGACTCCATTCATTTCCAAAGCTAATTAGGTCAGCATTCCCTTATGTGAAGTTATAGCGTATACCTAAAATAGTGTTACATTCTTTTGTCCCAGCTAACATTCTAAATCAGGGCTCCCCAACTTCTGGGCCATGGACAGCTATGGCCATGGCCTGTTAGGAACTGGGCCATACAGCAAAAGGTGGGCAGCAGGTGAGTGAGCATTACTGCCTGAAGTCTGCCTCCTGTTAGATCAGCAGTGGCATTAGATTCTCACAGAAGCCTGACCCGTACCGTGAACGGTGCATGTGAGAGATCTAGACTGTGCTCTCCATATGAGAATCTAACTAATGCCTGATGATCTGAGGTGGGACAGTTTCATCCCCAAAACCCCCAATCCTTCCTGTCTGTAAAAAAATTGTTTTCCAAGAAAACTGGTCCCTGCTGCCAAAAAGGTTGGGAACAGCTGTTCTAAATGATATTTTTTTTTTGTAACTTTGAGATATCAAATTCACTCTTTCTGCTACAAAGTTTTACACATTTTGACAAATGCACAGTGTCATGGTGTATACCGTTAGACTATCATACAGAATTGTTTTACTGTCATTAAAATAAAAAAAAACCCTCCTATGCTTTACTTATTCAATTCTCCCCCATTGCTGAACTCCTGGAAAAAACTTTTCTGTTGCTATCTCTACAGTTCTTCCTTTCCCATAATGTTACATAAATATAATTATACATTATGAAGCCATTTCAGACTAGCTTTCTTCATCTAGAAGAAAGAATTTAAAATTAATCTTCATTTTTACCTGATTTAATAGGTCATTCATTCATTCTCAATGCTGAATACTATTACACTATATGGATTTACCACTGTGTTCACTCACCTATTGAAAGATATATCGGTTGTTTCTATCCTTAGGAATTATAAGTACAACTTCTACATATATTTGAATGTAAGTTCATGTGGACATAAGTTTTCAAAAATGTTGACAGTGAAATTGCTGGATCATATGATAAACTTGCTTCTTCTAAAGTGGCTGTACCATTTTGTGTTTTTACCAGCAATGAATGAGAATTCTTCTTGCTCTGCATTTTAACCAGAAATTAGCAATGTTTATTTTTTAATTTTGGCCATTCTAATAGATGCAGTGGCATCTCTTTGTTGTTTTAATGGGTATTTTCATAATAAAAAATGATATTCACTGGAAAACATGGTGAAACCCTGTCTCTACCAAAACAAACAAACAAACAAACTAGCCAAGTGTGGTGTGCACCTATGTTCCCAAATACTTGGGAAGCTGAAATGGGAGAATCTCTTGAACCCAGTAGGTCAAGACTGCAGTGAGCTGTGATTGCACCTCTGCACTCCAGCCTGGGTGATAGATTGAGATGCTGTCTCAAAAAAAAAAAAAAACTGAGCACATTTTATATTTTTCTTTTGGTATTTATGTGCAATTAGTGAGATATCTTTAATTTTTCATACATTTTAATTGGGTTGTTCATTTTCTTATTGCTGAGATTTACTTTTTTTTTGGATTCTGGATTCAAATTCTTTACCAGATATACTTGTTTCTAATAATATCTTTCAATCTGTGGCTTAAGTTTTTAGTTTCTTAAGAGTGTATTTTGCAGAGAAAAATCTTTTGGCTTTAATAAAGTGAAATTTATCTACTTTTTCTTTCATGGATCATACTTTTGGTGTTGAATCTAAAAATATTTTGCTGACTCTAAGGTCTCATAAATTTCCTCCTATGTTTGATTCCAGAAGTTTTGTTGTTTTTAAGGTTACATTTAGAAAATATGATCATTTTCAATTAATTTTTTTGAAATGTATTGCCTGTGTCTAGGTTCAACAGTTAGCATATGGATGTCCAATGTTTTCAGCAGCCTTTGTTGAAAAAAAAAAAAAACAACTATCCTTTCTCCATTGAATTGCCTTTGACTTTTGTCAAAAATAACTTTAGAATATTTGCATGACTCTACTTCTGGGCTCTCCTGTATGTTTCTTTGATATATAAATCTATTCTTTCACCAATAGTATGCTATCTTTATTACTGTCAATATGTAGTAAGTCTGGAAATCAGTTAATGTCAGTCCTCCAACTTTGTCCATCCTTGTCAGTACTGCGTGGTGCAATTAATGGTCTTTTGACTACTTATATAAATTTTAGCATCATTTTTATTGGTATCTAGCAAATAGCTTCCTGGAATTTAGATTGGCATTCTATTGAACATATACATCAAGTTTGGAAGAATTAACAGCAATATTGTACCTTCCAATCAATGAACATAAAATATCTTTTTCTTTAGTATATCTTGTCTTCCATCAGTATTTTGTAGTGTCTGCCTACAAACCTTATACATATGTTTATTTATTTAATCTTAGGTATTTTGTTGCATTATACACTTATAATTTTTTACACTTATATTTTATTAAATCCTCAATTCCATTTTTCATTTATGTTCTATAGGAAGGGAATTGATTTGTGTATAATGACCTTGTATCTTGCCACCTTGCTATGTTTGTTTATTTGTTCTGGAAGTTTTTTGTAGATTTCTTGGGGTTTTTTACATCATGTCATCTCTGAATGTAGACATTTTAATATTTTTCCTTTCCATTCTGTAAATCTTTTTCAAAATTTTATTGCAATAGTTAGAACTTCTACTATGATGTTAATATTGACTTTTTCTCTATAATTTCTCTATTTCTTTGGTTTATGATTTTATTTTTATTATTTTCTTCCTCTGCTTATTTGGTATTTATTTCTATTTTCTTTTTTACTTTCTTAAGATGCAGGTTTAGAACATGGATTTTAGATTTTTTTTTTTCTTTTTTTTAGACAGAGTCTCGCTTTGTCACCAGGCTGGAGTGCAGTGGCGCAATCTCGGCTCACTGCAACCTCTGCCTCCTGAGTTCAAGCGATTCTCCGGCCTCAGCCTCCTGAGTAGCTGGGACTACAGGCACATGCCACCACACCCAGCTAATTTTTGTATTTTTAGTAGAGACAGGGTTTCATCATGTTGGCCAGGATGGTCTCAATCTCTTGACCTTGTGATTGGCCTGCCTCAGCCTCCCAAAGTGCTGGGATTACAGGTGTGAGCCACCGTGCCCGGCCTGGTTTTTTTCTTTTTTAATATAAACAATTAATGCTGTATATCTCTCTAGGTACTATGTTAGCTGCCATACCCAAACATTGATATATTGTATTTTTCTTTTTCATTTAGTTCAAAATGTTTTCTAATTCCTGTAATTTTTTAACGTATTATTTTATAGCATTTTATAAAATTTCTAATATTTGATTATTGTTCACAGTATCTTTTATTTTATTTATTTTTTTTTTCAGTGATAAATTTTTTTTTCTTTTTTTATTATTATTATTATTATACTTTAGGCTCTATGGTACATGTGCGCAACGTGCAGGTAAGTTACATATGTATACATGTGCCATGCTGGTGCGCTACACCCACCAACTCGTCATCTAGCATTAGGTATATCTCCCAATGCTATCCCTCCCCCCTCCCCCCACCTCACAACAGTCCCCGAAGTGTGATGTTCCCCTTCCTGTGTCCATGTGTTCTCATTGTTCAATTCCCACCTATGAGTGAGAATATGGGGTGTTTGGTTTTTTGTTCTTGTGATAGTTTACTGAGAATGATGATTTCCAATTTCATCCATGTCCCTACAAAGGACATGAAGTCATCATTTTTTATGGCTGCATAGTATTCCATGGTGTATATGTGCCACATTTTCTTAATCTAGTCTATCATTGTTGGACATTTGGGTTGGTTCCAAGTCTTTGCTATTGTGAATAGTGCCGCAATAAACATACGTGTGCATGTGTCTTTATAGCAGCATGATTTGTAGTCCTTTCGGTATATACCCAGTAATGGGATGGCTGGGTCAAATGGAATTTCTAGTTCTAGATCCCTGAGGAATCGCCACACTGACTTCCACAAGGGTTGAACTAGTTTACAGTCCCACCAACAGTGTAAAAGTGTTCCTATTTCTCCACATCCTCTCCAGCACCTGTTGTTTCCTGACTTTTTAATGATTGCCATTCTAACTGGTGTGAGATGGTATCTCATTGTGGATTTGATTTGCATTTCTCTGATGGCCAGTGATAGTGAGCATTTTTTCATGTGTTTTTTGGCTGCATAAATGTCTTCTTTTGAGAAGTGTCTGTTCATGTCCTTCACCCACTTTTTGATGGGGTTGTTTTTTTCTTGTAAATTTGTTGGAGTTCATTGTAGATTCTGGATATTAGCCCTTTGTCAGATGAGTAGGTTGCGAAAATTTTCTCCCATTTTGTAGGTTGCCTGTTCACTCTGATGGTAGTTTCCTTTGCTGTGCAGAAGCTCTTTAGTTTAATTAGATCCCATTTGTCAATTTTGGCTTTTGTTGCCATTGCTTTTGGTGTTTTAGACATGAAGTCCTTGCCCATGCCTATGTCCTGAATGGTAATGCCTAGGTTTTCTTCTAGGGTTTTTATGGTTTTAGGTCTAACATTTAAGTCTTTAATCCATCTTGAATTGATTTTTGTATAAGGTGTAAGGAAGGGATCCAGTTTCAGCTTTCTACATATGGCTAGCCAGTTTTCCCAGCACCATTTATTAAACAGGGAATCCTTTCCCCATTTCTTGTTTTTCTCAGGTTTGTCAAAGATCAGATAGTTGCAGATATGTGGCATTATTTCTGATGGCTCTGTTCTGTTCCATTGATCTATATCTCTGTTTTGGTACCAGTACCATGCTGTTTTGGTTACTGTAGCCTTGTAGTATAGTTTGAAGTCAGGTAGTGTGATGCCTCCAGCTTTGTTCTTTTGGCTTAGGATTGACTTGGCGATGCGGGCTCTTTTTCGGTTCCATATGAACTTTAAAGTAGTTTTTTCCAATTCTGTGAAGAAAGTCATTGGTAACTTGATGGGGATGGCATTGAATCTATAAATTACCTTGGGAAGGATGGCCATTTTCATGATATTGATTCTTCCTACCCATGAGCATGGAATGTTCTTCCATTTGTTTGTATCCTCTTTTATTTCCTTGAGCAGTGGTTTGTAGTTCTCCTTGAAGAGGTCCTTCACATCCCTTGTAAGTTGGATTCCTAGGTATTTTATTCTCTTTGAAGCAATTGTGAATGGGAGTTCACTCATGATTTGGCTCTCTGTTTGTCTGTTATTGATGTATAAGAATGCTTGTGATTTTTGTACATTGATTTTTTATCCTGAGACTTTGCTGATGTTGCTTATCAGCTTAAGGAGATTTTGGGCTGAGACAATGGGGTTTTCTAGATATACTATCATGTCATCTGCAAACAGGGACAATTTGACTTCCTCTTTTCCTAATTGAATACCCTTGATTTCCTTCTCCTGCCTAATTGCCCTGGCCAGAACTTCCAACACTATGTTGAATAGAAGTGGTGAGAGAGGGCATCCCTGTCTTGTGCCAGTTTTCAAAGGGAATGCTTCCAGTTTTTGCCCATTCAGTATGATATTGGCTGTGGGTTTGTCATAAATAGCTCTTATTATTTTGAGATACGTCCCATCAATACCTAATTTATTGAGAGTTGTTAGCATGAAGGGTTGTTGAATTTTGTCAAAGGCCTTTTCTGCGTCTATTGAGATAATCATGTGGTTTTTGTCTTTGGTTCTGTTTATATGCTGGATTACATTTATTGATTTGTGTATATTGAACCAGCCTTGCATCCCAGGGATGAAGCCCACTTGATCATGGTGGATAAGCTTTTTGATGTGCTGCTGGATTCGGTTTGCCAGTATTTTATTGAGGATTTTTGCATCAATGTTCATCAAGGATATTGGTCTAAAATTCTCTTTTTTTGTTGTGTCTCTGCCAGGCTTTGGTATCAGGATGATGCTGGCCTCATAAAATGAGTTAGGGAGGATTCCCTCTTTTTCTATTGATTGGAATAGTTTCAGAAGGAATGGTACCAGCTCCTCCTTGTACCTCTGGTAGAATTCGGCTGTGAACCCATCTGGTCCTGGACTTTTTTTGGTTGGTAAGCTATTGATTATTGCCACAATTTCAGTTCCTGTTATTGGTCTATTCAGAGATTCAGCTTCTTCCTGGTTTAGTCTTGGGAGGGTGTATGTGTTGAGGAATTTATCCATTTCTTCTTGATTTTCTAGTTTATTTGCATAGAGGTGTTTGTAATATTCTCTGATGGTAGTTTGTATTTCTGTGGGATCTGTGGTGATATCCCCTTTATCATTTTTTATTGCTTCTATTTGATTCTTCTCTCTTTTTTTCTTTATTAATCTTGCTAGTGGTCTATCAATTTTGTTGATCCTTTCAAAAAACCAGCTCCTGGATTCATTGATTTTTTGAAGGGTTTTTTGTGTCTCTATTTCCTTCAGTTCTGCTCTGATTTTAGTTATTTCTTGCCTTCTGCTAGCTTTTGAATGTGTTTGCTCTTGCTTTTCTAGTTCTTTTAATTGTGATGTTAGGTTGTCAATTTTGGATCTTTCCTGCTTTCTCTTTTGGGCATTTAGTGCTATAAATTTCCCTCTACACACTGCTTTGAATGCATCCCAGAGATTCTGTTATGTTGTGTCTTGGTTCTCTTTGGTTTCAAAGAACATCTTTATTTCTGCCTTCATTTCGTTATGTACCCAGTAGTCATTCAGGAGCATGTTGTTCAGTTTCCACGTAGTTGAACGGTTTTGAGTCAGATTCTTAATCCTGAGTTCTAGCTTGATTGCACTGTGATCTGAGAGATAGTTTGTTATAATTTCTGTTCTTTTACATTTGCTGAGGAGAGCTTTACTTCCAAGTATATGGTCAATTTTGGAATAGGTGTGGTGTGGTGCTGAAAAAAATGTATATTCTGTTGATTTGGGGTGGAGAGTTCTGTAGATGTCTATTAGGTCCGCTTGGTGCAGAGCTGAGTTCAATTCCTGGGTATCCTTGTTGACTTTCTGTCTCGTTGATCTGTCTAATGTTGATAGTGGGGTGTTAAAGTCTCCCATTATTATTGTGTGGGAGTCTAAGTCTCTTTGTAGGTCACTCAGGACTTGCTTTATGAATCTAGGTGCTCCTGTATTGGGTGCATATATATTTAGGATAGTTAGCTCTTCTTGTTGAATTAATCCCTTTACCATTATGTAATGGTCTTCTTTGTCTCTTTTGATCTTTGTTGGTTTAAAGTCTGTTTTGTCAGAGACTAGGATTGCAACCCCTGCCTTTTTTTGTTTTCCATTTGCTTGGTAGATCTTCCTCCATCCTTTTATTCTGAGCCTATGTGTGTCTCTGCACATGAGATGGGTTTCCTGAATACAGCACACTGATGGGTCTTGAGTCTTTATCCAATTTGCCAGTCTGTGTCTTTTAATTGGAGCATTTATTCCATTTACCTTTAAAGTTAATATTGTTATGTGTGAATCTGATCCTGTCATTATGATGTTAGCTGGTTATTTTGCTCGTTAGTTGATGCAGCGTCTTCCTAGTCTCGATGGTCTTTACATTTTGGTATGATTTTGCAGTGGCTGGTACCAGTTGTGCCTTTCCATGTTTAGTGCTTCCTTCAGGAGCTCTTTTAGGGCAGGCCTGGTGGTGACAAAATCTCTCAGCATTTGCTTGTCCGTAAAGTATTTTATTTCTCCTTCACTTATGAAGCTTAGTTTGGCAGGATATGAAATTCTGGGTTGAAAATTGTTTCCTTTAAGAATGTTGAATATTGGCCCCCACTGTCTTCTGGCTTGTAGGGTTTCTGAGGAGACATCCGCTGTTAGTCTGATGGGCTTCCCTTTGAGGGTAACCCGACCTTTCTCTCTGGCTGCCCTTAACATTTTTTCCTTCATTTCAACTTTGGTGAATCTGACAATTCTGTGTCTTGGAGTTGCTCTTCTCGAGGAGTATCTTTGTGGCATTCTCTGTATTTCCTGAATCTGAATGTTGGCCTGCCTTGCTAGATTGGGGAAGTTCTCCTGGATAATATCCTGCAGAGTGTTTTCCAACTTGGTTCCATTCTCCCCGTCACTTTCAGGTACACCAATCAGATATAGATTTGGTCTTTTCACATAGTCCCACATTTCTTGGAGGCTTTGCTCGTTTCTTTTCATTCTTTTTTCTCTAAACTTCCCTTCTCGCTTCATTTCATTCATTTCATCTTCCAGGGCTGATACCCTTTCTTCCATTTGATTGCATCGGCTCCTGAGGCTTCTGCATTCTTCACGTAGTTCTCAAGCCTTGGTTTTCAGCTCCATCAGCTCCTTTAAGCACTTCTCTGTATTGGTTATTCTAGTTATACATTCTTCTAATTTTTTTTCAAAGTTTTCAACTTCTTTGCCTTTGGTTTGAATATCCTCCCATAGCTCGGAGTAATTTGATCGTCTGAAGCCTTCTTCTCTCAGCTCGTCAAAGTCATTCTCCGTCCAGCTTTGTTCCGTTGCTGGTGAGGAACTGCGTTCCTTTGGAGGAGGAGAGGTACTCTGCTTTTTAGAGTTTCCAGTTTTTCTGCTCTGTTTTTTCCCCAATCTTTGTGGTTTTATCTACTTTTGGTCTTTGATGATGGTAATGTACAGGTGGGTTTTTGGTGTGGATGTCCTTTCTGTTAGTTTTCCTTCTTACAGACAGGACCCTCAGCTGCAGGTCTGTTGGAGTACCTGGCCAGCCGTGTGAGGTGTCAGTCTGCCCCTGCTGGGGGGTGTCTCCCAGTTAGGCTGCTCGGGGGTCAGGGGTCAGGGACCTATTTGAGGAGGCAGTCAGCCCGTTCTCTGATCTCCAGCTGCGCGCTGGGAGAACCACTGCTCTCCTCAAAGCTGTCAGACAGGGACATTTAAGTCTGCAGAGGTTACTGCTGTCTTTTTGTTTGTCTGTGTCCTGCCCCCAGAGGTGGAGCCTACAGAGGCAGGCAGGCCTCCTTGAGCTGTGGTGGGCTCCACCCAGTTCAAGCTTCCAGGCTGCTTTGTTTACCTAAGGGAGCCTGGGCAATGGCGGGCGCCCCTCCCCCAGCCTTGCTGCCGACTTGCTGTTTGATCTCAGACTGCTGTGCTAGCAATCAGTGAGACTCCGTGGGCGTAGGACCCTCTGAGCCAGGTGTGGGCTATACTCTCCTGGGGCACCGTTTCCTAAGCCCGTCGGAAAAGCACAGTATTCGGGTGGGAGTGGCCCGATTTTCCAGGTGTCGTCTCTCACCCCTGGAAAGGGAACCCACTGACCCCTTGCACTTCCCGAGTGAGGCAATGCCTCGCCCCTGCTTCAGCTGGCGCAAGGTGCATGCATCCACTGACCTGCGCCCACTGTCTGGCACTCCCTAGTGAGATGAACACGGTACCTCAGATGGAAATGCAGAAATCACCCATCTTCGACGTCGCTCGCGCTGGGAGCTGTAGACCGGAGCTGTTCCTATTCGGCCATCTTGGCTCCTCCCCCCACAGTATCTTTTAAAAATGAATTTCTGGTCTAATTTTGTTATGGCCAGAGAATTTTGATAATTTGAATCTTTAAAAATCTATTGAGATTTGTCTTATCACTCATTGTATCTTGCTAAATGATCAATGTATACCCAAAAAGAATGCTTATTCCATTGGTGCAGCACAGTGATTAACGGTAAAGTTTCTGGAACTAAATGTTTGGCTTTGCATCTCTCCCATTTTCTACTCTGTAGTCATGAAACATTGTTAAAAACACTGTGACTCAGCTTTTCTATTTGTGAAGTGGGAATAAAATGAAGACGACTACCTCATATGTAGTAATAAAGACTGAATTTGTTAACTCGTATAAACACTTTGATCTCTTTTTATAAAAAGTAAACATTTCATATATATTAGCTGTCCTTATTTATACTATAATTTTTATGATACTTGCCTTTGTCATCATCATCATCCATAGCAATAGCAGTTGTATCAAATAAACTTAAAAAAACAGACTGAGGGGCAGTAGCCTGAAATGTGATAGAAAATCAGAAAAATATAATGTCATAAAAAAGGGAAAGGAGTGATTCAAGAAGGCAGTAGAAGATCATCCTAAAGTCATCTTCTTTCTCACACTATAATTTTTCTCATTTACATAGAATTTCACGTACAATATATGCATTTACTTATTCTTCCCAGATTTATAATTTTGAGCCAGACTTTTCTGAACTGCAGCTATTTCAAGTCACTGTTTACTCCACAGTATTACATAGATTTCTCAAGGGTTTTTCAGGAGTGATATGCCTGGGTTTAATTCATAAATTTTTTCTCAAATATTGTTATATTCCAGAGTTTCTTACAGTATTGAGCTATTCATCTTCTTCTACAGGTCAATTCCTACTATTTAATATCTATCAGGAAGTCCCATTAATTTTTCCTTCTAAATATTGTTAAATGTGAAAATTACATTCTTTCCTTAATATCATCATTTTGGATCAATAAATCATATCTCATCTAGACTATAATGGCTTCTTTATCAATGTCATCCATTCTCAATGCCTTCACTTCCGTATCTATATTTTAGCCAAATTGGTCATGGTAAAATCCAAACCTGTTGATCTTACCCCAACCCACTCCTCTCCATTACTTATGTTTGGCTTTCAATTCTTTGAAAGCTCTTAGCCTATTTCTCCACCTGTATTTGTTATCAAGCACCCCCTTTTCCTTCACATTCCACTCACATAGGCCTTCTGGCACTTACTCAAACATTTTCTACTCTTTTCTGCTAAGGTGTCTTTACATATATTTTTCTATGCCTAGACTCTACTTCCCTTCAAGTTAGTAAATTAGACTCATCATATAGACTTCATTCCAAGTGGTGCTTTCTCAGAGAAATACCTGAAACCTGTGACTAGATCTTATTTCTCAGTTTATGCTCCCCGTGCTTCTAGGAGCACATTCATAAACACATTCAAATGTTTGGATTTTTAAAATTTTTATTTATTTATTTATTTACTTTTTTTTTTTTTTGAGACAGAGTCTCGCTGTGTTGCCCAGGCTGGAGTGCAGTGGCGTGATGTCGGCTTACTGCAAGCTCTGCCTCCTGGGTTCACGCCACTCTCCTGCCTCAGCCTCCCGAGTAGCTGGGACTGCAGGCGCCTGCCACCACGCCCGGCTAAGTTTTTGTATTTTAGTAGAGACGGGGTTTCACTGTGTTAGCCAGGATGGTCTCGATCTCCTGACCTAGTGATCCTCCCACCTCGGCCTCCCAAAGTGCTGGGATTGCAGGCGTGAGCCACCACGCCCAGCTGGATTTTGTTTTATTAATATCTGTCTCCCCACTGTACTTTAAAATGGGCAGGGATAGTGTTCCTTATGGTTCGCTACCTTATAACCAGTACCCTCAAGTACCTAGGCATCATAACTATAAGGAAAAATAAGTAAAGGAGTAAAGTTCCATTTTAAAGTGGTATAACCTATGAAAGATAATGCAAAGGTAAAATTAGCAAAAATTTTAACACAAGAATATTAATGAATGAGGTCTTTGTCATATAATTTTATCTTTGGATTGATATATTTTAGTGTGAATATAATTTACTTTTCTTTTGCTTAACGCCCCCCAAAGAGGAAGCCGTTGTATTATGGTAAAAAAGAGCCCTATATCCCCCCAAAAATAAGAAGACTGGGTTCTGGTCCTGACTTCTACCAAAGGAATCACATGTAAAGTCACCCAAAACTACAAAGAAGTTTTCCTGGAATATAACTGCTGTCTCAAGACCAGTTTCCCATTAACCTGTAACAAATTACCTTCAATAATTAAGTGTATATTTGTAGTTTTTTTTACACTAGCAGCCAACCTAAAAACAATAATTTGATAATAAGTTTCATTAGGAGATAAAATCAGGGAACACCTGTAAAAAAATAAGGAAGTAAGACTGGAAAAATTTGGGAGTCAGCAAAGGCTGTACTGCAGTATTTTTCCTCTCACAGAATGAGGGACCTGGGATATCTGTGCACCAGTTCCCGTTAGTCATTGGCTGAGGGTTACTCCTGGGCTGGACGTTAATTCTCGGCACTTTTGTCATTCCCAGCACGTAGACATAATGGGTCTAATTGCAGGGAAACTGAGCCAGTTGGGAGATGGGCTAGTGTGTATAATTTGGTAAAGCCCAAATAAATAAGGGAAGGATATCATAATTGTCTTCTGTAGTTTATTCCTTGCACTGAACAGATTTGCTTATGCTGCATAAGAACATACTTATCACTGCCATGCGACTCATTCAAAATGTTGCTTATTCTTTACGAGCATTTCCGTTCTCCTAAATTGATTGCTCAGCGGAGTAACTCGGATCTTAATTTCCAAAGGAGGCTGACCCTTTGTTATCATGCTCTTTTCAAGCATTGTTGCTTTAGCCACATTATAATTATACTAACTGGGCATGGAAAAAGGGAACTATAGTGAACACCCTGTTTTCTACGTATACACTTACTTGTCCCCAGGATGTAACAGAAACCATGTCTCATATAATAGAAGTGATTTTCCCTACCAGTATAGTATACCAGAATCATATTACTTTCTTTGCCTCCTAGTCTCCTGTGAAACAGTGCCTGTATCCCTTAATAGATGCATATGTAAATATTTATATAAGGTATCTATAAGGGACCAGTTGCATACCAGAAGTTGGCATTTGAATGAGGGGAATAGTTATCTGCGACAGAGGACATGGCCTTGGACCAGCAACCTGGGGACACTACATTCTTAGAATTTTCCTTGGTAATCGCCAGAAACGTCATGTGGTACTCTCGTTTTACCACAGATACTCTTTGTTCTAAAACCTGAATTTGTTCTAAAAGCTGAATTGATGTCTTCAAACTCCTCAGAGTCCCGCTATTCACTATGCATCTTTTTTAGAGATGGGAGTTACCAGGAAAAATAACTGTCCTTTACCTTGGATGGGACACGCTAGAACATTGTGCTTCTACAGTATTCACTGATAAGCTAGTCCCCTGCATTTTTGTAGGATTTATTTTGTACCATATAGTGCTCATGTGTCTTATTTGCCTGAGTTATTTCAATTTCCTAGTTTTGATATGTAAAGAAAATGATGTCATCAATGTGAGAGAACAATTTGAGGTTTGACCGAAATGCAGACGATCGGAAGTTTTTTTGGACTGTATTGTGACAAAGAGCAAGAATATAATTATAGTGATGATGCAAAATAATGAAAGTATATTGCTGTCCATTCCACAGGAATGCAATGTTCTACTCTTCTTTCACCACCGTGATGAAAAAATACATTCAAGGAATCAATAGTTGCATGTAAGTCCTAGAGGTTTTGTCGGTTTGTTCTAGTATCAAATTTGTATCAACTGTGGCTGTGATACCAGTATCAGCTATGATTGAAACTAACAGTTATGTTAAAAAGAGATTTCTGTCATTTGCTGAACCAGAGGTCATATTGGTGAATTAAATTGTGTAAGACTACCACATCTAATTTCTTTAAATCTTTGAGAAAAACATTAATCACTGCCATTCAACTTGAAATATTATATTGCCTCTGACTTTTTATTTGGGCCAAGAATGTGAGTACAATTTTACAGGCTTCTACTTTGCCTTCCCTACAGTGAAGTGAAGCTCTTACATTATACAGAGCCAGTGGGAGGATCTGCCAGCTTTTAACTATATTTATTCTTATTACAAACCCATGACCAGAGAAATGACCAAAGAATGGTGCTCACATCCATTAGACTTTCTATGAGGCAAACTTCAGGCAGGATCCATTTATCACCTGACCTCTGTGTTCCTTCTCTCTAATGGAGGGCCATCGTCACTTTTCTTTTACCGTTGGTAGTACTTAGGTTTCTGACTTATATCCAATAGCCTTTGGAAGATCTGTTGCAACATCAGGAGATCGGATCATGATTTTCCACTATGGTGACTGACATCAGCCTTCTGCTCACCTGCTGTTGATCATTTCTGATGTTTAATCAAGTAACACTCTCCTTGACTACCCATCTCTCTCACCTCTAATAACAAAATGATTTACTAGCCCTCCCCACATATCCTTGTGTGTTACTGCCGCCTGCTGGCCATTCTATGCTTGCTGCTCATTGCCAATGTTGCCTTCACCCACTGCCATGATTATGCACTGCATCTGGCCTCTGCTATTCTTGAATCCTATAATCCCCATTGACTCGACAGCTAAAATTGTCATCTCTGCCTGAAATGACATCTTTTGACCTCCTGTATTTTCCTCCCCAAAACCCATCCTAAACACTTATTATTCTAGACCCATCTTAAATTTACTTCATGGTCATAAAGCTTTCTCAGATCCCTGGCCAAAATCAATCTTTTTCTGTGGCTTCCTTATTTTTAGTTTGTACTAGATTATCACATCTTCTCAGCATCTGTATCAGATGTGATTGTGTTTTTCACCATAATGTAGCATCACTGAATGTAGAAGCTCTGTACAGTTTATCACTGTTATCTCCTGAGACACATTTCTTAACACACACACCACCCCTTTATTTGGAGTAGATGATATCATCTGAATAAAAGTAATGTACAATTTGAGAAAACATGAAGTGTATAGTACGAAGATTCTAGATGATTATATATTTCAATACTTAATATTTAGTTAATTTTAAAATAGTGGAAATTGAGAAATAAGAACAATTCAAAGTTGTGATTCTCTATATCTATGTAAGGCAGGTGCTAAGGTATATTCTATAAAAGTATATTTATTTTATATGAGAATCTTGTCCCTAAAAAGTGGCAGGTAAAAAGGAAGTTTATTCGTTTTAATGGAGCAATTTATATGTATTACACAAAAGTCCTTCTGTATCTACTATATTACATTTTCAGTGACTGATTTAAATAAAGTAGCATTAATGAAGTACTTGCAAAGATCCATTTACATATACCTTGAAATTAGTAAAGGAAGGAATATAACAATGATGATTTCTTTATATTAGCAATTCTGGGCTAGTTTATTTTATCTAAAGATCTCTAAGGCTTTACAAACATTAACATCTCCCTCTTATCCAGTGAGATAAGTATCATTATCCAAGTTTTATAGTGAAGTGATGGAGGCACAAAGAGATTAAGTGATTTCCTCAAGGTTACTGTCAGTTGTGACAAAGAAAAAAAAAGTTAGATTTATGAATCTCAGTCTTAACCATCCTTGGGCTCTGTGTAGTTGTCACCCAAAAAATCCAGATAAAAAATTGAGAATACAGTAAACAAATAACACATAGGTAAAAAACAAATATTTCGGTATTTCACATCATGTTGATTAAACAGGTAGAAGCATTCAGCACGAATCTGGAAACCTAGTATATTGAAAAGGAGATGGTCCAGAGTTTTTAATTAAATGAGGATGGAAAGGATTGTTTTACCTTAGCTGCCAATCAATTTGTATATACTAAGCATATGACTGTGCTTTGAGAAAATTCTAAACCTATGTATCAAAGAAAATAGCTACATCATTTGAAATTTCGTAACATGGCCTATGACAATTTATATACCTAAAATAAAACACTTTATATTACAACACAACAGAAAACTTTCATTGGGTAATATATTTTCTTTGTTCTTTAACAATCCATTCTGTCTGATTATAAAGGTTAAAATCCCTTTTCTAAGTGACCTCTATGTAAAGCAAAACTTCTATTGTGAAAGCAAAACAAAATGTATTATTTTATTCTGTGACATCAGGTAAAAGAATCATCTTTCTGCATATTATCTAAGTAATCATAAATCTGCAATATAATTAGTATTTATTTATTGAATGGTTGCTTTTAAGAAATAAAATTGGTCCCAGGCAACTACTAAAAGTTCTGGGAATTATTTTTGTTTAAATAGGATACTTCTAAATCTCAGGTAGACAATTTGCTAATGACAAAAAAAACAAGGAAGTTAAATCATTTGAAGTCTCTTCACTATGAGCCAATCTTCCAGTTTCGCAAACAAAAGATATCCGCAGGTCCCCTGATATCTGCAATAGGAGTTCTTCCATGTCCCCAGATTGGTTGTCTTAGTATAGCACTAATATACTAAGACATCATGGCCCATGGATACCATGTCCAATCTCTCTTATAGGCTGCTGTTTTCCTTCAATTCCGTTTACCCATATCCCTCTACAGGTAACATACCATAAACTGCACATATTTAAGGTGTATGTTTTGAAAAGTTTTCTCTCATATATGCCCTTTAAAACCATTACTACTGTTAAGATGATGAAACTGTCCATCATTTTCCAATTCGACCCTTTGTACTTCTATCTTCCCACTCCTTCTTACCCTTACTCTCCCACCCCCAAGCAACAAGGGATCTGCTTTCTATCACTATAGTCTAGTTGTCATTTTGTAGACCTTTGTATAAGTAAAATCATTTAGCATATTCTTCTTCCTTATTGTACTCTACATAATTATTTTGCTATTTACCCATGTTATAGTGTATATAAATAGTTCATTCATTTTATTGCTTGGTAGTATTATACGGATATATCCCAATTTTTAAAAATGTAAATGTTTAATGAAGAGTGTGAACTCTTCATTTGGTTTGTTTTCAATGTATGACTATTACAAATAAAGCAACTATGAACATTTGCATAAAAGTATTTCTGTGTACATACACTTTCATTTCTCTTAGGTGAACATCTAGGAATGAAAACACATGGTAGGTGTGTGTTTGACATTTTTTTGAGACAGCCGTCTCAGTCTGTCACCCAGGCTGGAGTGCAGTGGCACAATCTCCACTCACTGCAACCTCTGCCTCCCGGGCTCAAGCAATTCTTGTGCCTCAGCCTCCCGAATAGCTGGGACTACAGCTAGGATTACAGGCGTGCACCCCAGAGCCCAGCTAATTTTTGTATTTTTAGTAGGGACGGGGTTTCGCCGTGTTCCTCAGGCTGGTCTCAAACACCTGGCCTCAAGTAATCCGCCCACCTCCGCCTCCCAAAGTGCTGAGATTACAGGTGTAAGCCACCACACCCAGCCTTCACGTTTTGTTTGTTTGTTTTTTTGAGACAGAGTCTTGCTCTGTCGCCCAGGCTGGAGTGCAGTGCCGCGATCTCGGCTCACTGCAAGCTCCGCCTCCCAGGTTCACGCCATTCTCCTGCCTCAGCCTCCCGAGTAGCTGGGACTACAGGCGCCCACCACCACGCCCGGCTAATTTTTTGTATTTTTAGTAGAGACGGGGTTTCACCGTGTTAGCCAGGATGGTCTCCATCTCCTGACTTCGTGATCCACCCGCCTCGACCTCCCAAAGTGCTGGGATTACAGGCGTGAGCTACCACGCCTAGCTTCACGTTTTAATAGACTACTAAACTTTTCCAAAGTGGTGGTACAAGTTTACATTCCGTAAACTACACAGAAGAGTTCTGGTTTTTCTACATCTTTGCCGCTTCTTGGTATGGTAAAATCTTTTTAATTTTAGACATTATAATAAATATGTAGTGATAATTAGTTGGGGTTTTAATTTGTATTCTCCTAGTGACTAATGGTGTTTACCATCTTTTCATGTGCTTTTTGCCATCCATATGTCTTCTTTGATAAAATGTCTGGTCAAATATTTTCTTCATTTTTGATTTTTTAAATGAAGATTCACATTGAGCAAATATAAAACATCACAACTTTAATCTGCCTGAATAGAGAGTGTGAATCAGATCTTTAAAACATGATATGCTTATACTATCTAATCAGTTTATAATCATGGAAAAAAACAGATTGGTAATAGTATAAACGAATAAATGATTTTACATTTTTATGGAAACCAGTGCATTAGCTAGTTAACTTAATCTTGTAGGCAGATATACTAAGATTTCTACATTGTTTGTTCCTTCAATGCAGTGACCAGCAATCCTGTATACTTATTTTACTAGTAACTAACGGAAGAGCTAGCATAATTTTTTAGATAAGCAAGTAGATTCCTTTTATGTAATTAATAGGTAATTGACTAAATAATTTTTAAAATTTATTTTTGAATCAACCACTATTGACAAAATATTGCTTTTGCTATGATAAAGTATAGAAATAAGAACATATTATATGGATACTGACCCAACTCATAAAGGCTAGGTTACCAAACTACTTAGGCATTAAAACTCTTTTCTACTAACTTTTTCATAATGTTTATAAAATGTCATGTTTGTGCCAATTCATGTCAAAAGTTCAGTGCATTATTTTTTGATAGACATTTTGTGTGTATTTTCTATTTCAGGGATGTGCATTTCACAAATGTCAAGGATTTTAAAATGTAGGCGAATTTCTTTCTTTGAACACATTTTAAATTCAGACTGCCTTTCTTATTGCATGATTTTTTTCTGAAAATTTCTACTAAATTGACGAAATTAAATTGATTTGTATTTATTTACAGTGTATAAATTCTACAATTTTAATAGAAATAGTAATACATAGATGCATAGCAATTAATATCTGCATTTCAGAGTGCTAGTGTTGTGTAATTTGTACTGATCCAAAAAATATCACAACACAGGGAAAAAGCGATGTTTCATATATCAGATACCTAAACGCATAATATGTACAATTCTATATGCACAATACAGTTTTAAGACATGTGAATAATTACATGCAGACCAAACTTCCAAGTTTGACAAGCCAAGTATGGTTTTAAAATGCAGGAATCTGAGTATGTATGTGTTTCTCTGTGTACACATGCTCGTGATGGATACAAACAGACATATGGGAAAATATTCTTAGCCACTCCCTGCAACTCCTCTCTTTCTACTTTTTTCTTAGGAGATGAAACGTAGTACAGCTGAAATTCAAAATTTCCAGCAAGTTTGTTTTGTAAGTCAATAATTCCTCCCATTGAAATTTTTGACTTTTTTTTTTTCATCAAATTGCTCTTGCAGGAGGAGAGGGCATAACTACGCAATAATCTTCAGAAAAATTTCGCATTGAATAAATCTTTATACTATAATCCCATTGATGACCAGTGTTGATTCTGATGGTTTGGTTGAGTAAATGGGGGCCCTCTTCATCCCTTGATTAAAGGAAACATAGATTGATTACTTCCTCTCTTTGGTAGTCCTACTGAACTCTTGTTCAAACTCAAGGTGAGGTACAGATTTTATCTATTTTCTTAAAGCCTCCCTAGTTGCTTTAGAATGTGCTCTCTCTTAATACAAACTGCAATATTATCTTTATAATTATTACTAGTAACTACATCGTTAATCTAACTTTGCAGAAATGAAAAGTAAAAACAAAGCTTTTTCTCTCAGAGAGATGGAAAGTTCAAAGTCTAGGAGAAAGAAAAAAGTTCAAGAGTCTACCAGACAGAAAAAAAAATCACTAAACAGCAACATAATAAGCACTGGGAGATTTAGAACTTGAATGCAAATTTTGAGATTGGGATCAGGAAAGCTGAAACTGAAGTAGGAAACAGATAACATACCATAAAAAACATCTTATCCAGGGCAACCATATAGTTTATTTGACCTGATGTATTCCTGTTGGTAGTGACAAAACTATCAATAGCATCCCCTTTCACTCATAAAAGTGCCTAATTTGTACAATAAATTATAAAGTCACTGTTATTTAAGACTATCTTCTGATTTCTCTCTTTTTCCTGCAAGTAGTAAGGAGCATTTGAAATATGTTTAAAAGATACTGATAAGGTCAAATAACCACTTAGAAAAGCCAACCTGGCAATTGTTTGGAAGATGACTTTCAAAGAGGTAAGACTGAGGTCAAGAAAACTAGTAAGGAGGGGCTAGGCATGGTGGCTTACGCCTGTAAATCCAGCACTTTGAGAGGACAAGGTGGGTGGATCACCTGAGGTCGGGAGTTCGAGATAAGCCTGGCCAACATTGTGAAACCTCATCTCTACTAAAAATATACACACACACACACTAAGCCAGGCATAGTGGTGCACACTTGTAATCCCAGCTACTAAGGAGGCTGAGGCAGGTGAATTGCTTGAGTCCGGGAAGTGGAGGGTGCAGTGAGCTGAGATCGCGCCGTTGCACTCCAGCTTGGGTGACAGAGCAAGGCTGTCTCAGAAAAAAAAAAAAAAAAAAAGTATTTAGGAATTAAGTAACCATAGATTGAAAATGATGGAGAAAAAGAGGGAAGAAACAACTAGACACTAACTAAATGTTAAGCAGAAGAATAAACATGAGTAACTGAAAGTTTAGAAACAGAGAAAACTATAGGATATGTTCTCTAATGATGGAATGGCATAAATTAGATAAAGCATGAAATGTGTGTGGAACTTATTGTAATACACCTCTAGTAGAGTACTTTGGATATAAATACACGATGACTTTAATGTTAGCACTAGGAAGCTTTAGCCTAGAGAGCAGAAGAAAGGCCTCGGATAATCAGGAGATTGCCTGGACGGGACACCTGGTGGGGCACTGGGGGCAGACTACCAGGTTCTGCAATCCAGGTATGAGCTGCCCAGTGAGTCAGGTTTCAGAGCCAGTAAGTCAGAGCTGGAGCCTGGTAAACAATTCATTGTTGGGGCTAAAGTTTGAGAAAAAGTTTAATATGCTGAGGGTACAGTAGGTAACTGGGTTGAAGCTCAGGTCAGAGCAAAATCAGGGATTCCTCACTGGGGCGGGAAACCAAGACTTGCAAAACTGAAAAGAAGAGATGCTTATTTATGGATAAAGCTGACAAACGGGTGGTTGAAAAACTGATTCCTGACCAGAGAAGCTGAAAAAAATGGCAAGGCAGAAGCAGGCAGAGGTCAGATAAAAACAGAAGAATGTTTACTCGGTGAAGTTAAATTTCACCCCTCAAAAAGTAAGCTGTTTAATGCGCTACTGATTAACACTGTTTTGGGATACACAACCAACTGCATCCAAACTCAGTCTATTCAAGGGGAGTGGGCTTTACCAGGACCATGATAATTTCATTTTTTTTACCTGTAAAACATACAATTGAAAAACATGATGAGAAAAATGAGATGATAAAATGTGTTGTCAGATATATGATAAAGTCTATGTGCTTTCATAGAATGTCAGAATAGTCTAACTCTTATTGCAATTAGTTTTTATTTTACACACGTATGTGCAAAAAGTTAAACAGCTCTACTTGTCATACAATGTGACTATTTAGTGAAGTAATTTATAACTTACTAAACATTTCTCTTCTGAAAGAATGTTGTATCTTGTAACCATCCTTATTGATTTTTTTCTTTAACAGCTCTTATATTTTTCAAAAATTTAATATTTTGTTCCCCCCCTTAAAATTTTATCTTTAAAATGGTGTGTTCTATTGAGTTACAGTCACAGTTAATCAAAAAGAAGAAAATTGGGTGCTAAAAGTTATCAAGACACTAAGGTTTGGGAAATTAATAAATAGCAACATGGAATTTAAAGTTAAAAATGATTTTCAGGGTGATATCTTTCAGAATCAAGCTAATATGTCTAATTTTAGATATTTCCTTAAAACTAGGAAGTCCCATCATTATTTTTTAACTTATTTATGTACTTAAATATTTGCTGCATATTTAATGTCATACCTAAATGTGTACCAACAAAATAGAGCCTAGCATCTTATTAAAATATACTATGAGAAAACAAAACAAAATGAAATATCACCCTCTGTACCACATTTGGTGTAATCTGGAGATCATCTGTTTTAGAAATAAGTATCTGCAGATTATGGTTCGGGAAGATTACGCATAAGGAATTGATATTTGAAAGAAAAATAAAGATAATAAATATGAATATAATTTGTAGAGTTAATACAATTAGTATTTGCAAAAAAGCAAATAAAGTTACTATATAATTCTGAGTTTTCATAAGTAACATAATTAACATGTCATTAAAGCTCATTGTTAGCGTCCATAGAAAATTATCTTGACATTGCATCTGTCCAGGCTAAATACGATTCATTTTACTATTTCCCATAACTTAGCTCTTATGGTTTTATGAAAGCATATGTAGTAGTTTCACCTCTGGCTCTACCCTGTGTTATATACATCACAAACTCATTTAAATGGTGATATTAATGATTTTGGAAATCACTACAAATGGTTGGCAGCATCGTTGTCGTTAATGTCTCAAGGGAGCGATACAAGGGAGTTTTATCAGCTTGAGGCTGAGGTATTTGTTGAAGTAATAACAAACTAGCTCTGAATTGTCTTTCATTACCCTTTATCTCTCCTAGAGAGAATATAATCTTATTCAAATTATAATAGCCTCTGTTATCAACGAGCTTTACTATTTATTTACCTGCATCCAGACATGCAAATGTACATGCATTCTGCTTTTTCAACCTACCTTTAATGAAATTTCTTCACTATCAGAATCATGCACAATCACAAATTATAAACTAGTTACACTAGTATAATTTGCTAAGCATTAAAAAACTCTATTCATGCACTTAATATACTACCTTGATTAAAGGAGCAAAATCCTACCATTAGCGTTGAAATACAGTATATGCTAAACAACTTTTAAATTAGGATCACTATTTCAATTAGGAAGTAGTTGTGGCATATTTTGTTATTGTTTTGTCTTGTTTTTTTCCTCCAGCAAAACATTAAGTTAAATTGCGCTGAGACTAACATAGGTTAGATGAAGCATTGTTAAATGAGATGGTACTTCTGCTCAAAGAGAGCACTTGATGACTAGATATCTACTTTTTTTGCTTAGTTATCTTTTTCATAACAATATTCTTTATATTTGCGTAAGTTGGGTAATTTCAAAGAGCTTCCATACTCTTTACTAATTTTATCCTTTTATCCAATGTGTAAAATAGGATAAACAACTATAACTATGAAGACCCTATGAATGGAAGAACTAAAGTTGGAGAAGTGTTTTAATGTTGTGTAAAGAACATCAAGAGTAGAGTCTCTGTTCCCAAGGCAGTCAGTCTTCTTTCCTCTTTGAAAAGTCTGCTTTAGACATTGAGTATAACTGTCTTTCTTGTCTCTTTTAACATATGTTGACTAACAATGCAAAAAAAAAAAAAAGATTCTTATAATGGAGTTAATGGTGGTTTGGAAACTAAGTCTTTTTTTTTTTTCCAGTGGCTCATTTATACAACAAATATTTATTGACTATATGCTTTGTGGCAGGTACTGTCCTAGATACAGGGGATAAGGCAGTGGATGTATACACCAGAAACTCTACCTTTATTCAGTTATAAACGAGGTTATAAATGGGTAAGTACTATGGAAAAAATAACATATAAAATCATATAGGGTAGATGGGGACTGGCAAGTGTGGTTTTTAATATCAAAAAGTATTTTGAGGTAGGCCTCAATGAAATAGTAATAGACTAGAAGGAGATGAGGCAGTAAATCACCTTATAGAAAAAAAAATCAGATATTCATATGAATTACTTCCAATAATTTGTCATTTTCTACTTTGCAAAATATTCCTGATATAGCATCAGATTTTATTCTCCAAATAACCTTATGAAGTAGAATAATTATGACTATTTCTGTCTTATAGATGAGAAAACACATTTGAAGATGCTGAGTGTTATAAACAGCACCAGTATTAATTTTTCCCTTCCAGGCAATAACATAACTGGTTTAACATTCTACAGGCCAATGTACTAGCTTCATTTAAGATTCTTTCAAATTAATGAGACTTCCTAAAATTAAGATGTTAATATTATACTAGTCGATGACATCCACAAAAGTAGGATCATGTCTGTTTTATTCACTAATGATTTTATTTTATTAAGCTCACTAATGTCCAGCCATGCTAATCATTTTTTCTGGTTCTCAAATGCACTCATTTCTTCTACTCTCTTCTGCTTTCTCTGACTGTTACTTAAATACTTACTTGCACACTCTCTTTTTACATATTTGTATTCTCACAGCAGAACTTTATTTACAATTGTTGTTTACTCAGTTTCTCATATAGTAGGTATGCTATCATATGAGACTCAATTCTCTTATCACGCATTGTTTATGTATTGTCCACCTTCTCACTAGAGTAGGAACTTCCTGAGAGCAGGAACACTGTCATTATCATCACAGTGGTGTTTTCAACTCTCAGAACTATCCAAAGCACACTGTAAGCCCATGTATTGGTTGAGCTAATGAATGAATTATAGCTATCAACTCATCTTATGACTCCAAAATATGTTCTAAGCATTAATAATGACAGAAAGCATTTAGAATTAACACAAGTAATATTTGTTGTATCAGATACTTTAATTAGCATTACATTATGTAAATAACATTACTGTTAACCATTTTTCAGATCAGAAAAGTGAGGCACAGAGAGAGTGCCTCTACAGTCAGTAACTTGCAGTACCAATATTTGAGTACATGATCTTAACCATTTCACTCTATAAATTTCCTCCTTTATACATTATCTAAAAATATTATGAATATTTTCTTTCAGATTTTTCAACACATTGCACAAGTCTAGGGAGTATCATTTGTATAAATATTACATGAATATTGATAAGATGAATAAATGCCCTTGGGTCAGGCAACATGAAGGCCATTGTTTTAGTCAGAATATCTTGAACAACTTATTGGTTTCCTCTAATTTTACTCCCTTCTGCTCTTTCTGACTAGTGAGTAGTTAAATATGTGCCCAAATACTCTTTCCCATCAAAATCGTAACACAAACATTGGTAATTGCTGCTAAGAAAACAAAAAAGTTTTCTAAGGTGTACATTTGTCTATGTTTTAAACTTAATAATTAGCAACTTTAATTTCAAAATCATAAATATTCATTATCACAGAAATTGGATATGGGAGTGGGGAGGAGGACTTATGTAAGAGTTTTCACATACTATAAATGATGAGCTCTTTCTCATTTGCCAGAATTTGGATAGAAGAAAGCATGTCATTATCGTGTAAGCTTCATGAGGATATATGCAATGGCATGCAACTCTGGGTCCTGCACCCATATCCAGCGTTTGGGAAGCAGTGGAAGTGAGCAGTGCTTCTTAAGTCATCTATATCAGAGCTATTCAAAGTGGATTCTGCAGAGTATATAAGCAGGATGTTAAGAAGCATTATATAAAACAAAATTTCCATGCCAGATAAATTTAGAAAATGCTCAAATACCGTTAATAAAGTGTTATTTCTGAAAAATTTCGCCGATCTTATAACATGAGATGTAAGTACTCAAGAGGGGGTTATAGGTTGCAATGTTGCCCAAGTTAAACTGAAGTTAATATTGTCATTGATCATAAAAGAGGCATTATATGCCTTGGAGTTTATTTGGAATTGCTAATTATTCTGATTAGTAATGACTGGAAAATCATTTGCTTTTCTCATTCATTGGATGTAAAAAGTGTACCTAGTATGGTTTTGATGGATAGAAGATAAATGGAGAGAACTCACCTGAAAGGATTTTGATATAAGGTCGTTAACAATTCCTAAGGTAAGATTCTCTATATTCAAAAACAAGTGATATTAAATTGATATCATCTTAGAAAAAATGCAAAATGGATTAAGCTGTAGTTGAGGATTTTAAGACTGTTTCTAAAAATGTATTTAAAAGGTCTTAATTGTACCTAGATACAAGTATTTATTTTACTAAATTTAAAAGATTTATAAAAAATCAGCATCAATTATAAAAAAGAATATGTATTCTTATAGACTCTATTTTCAGCTAAATGAAAAATTTAGCTTTTTTAGACTTGCATCATTCTAAGGACAAATATCATGTCTCAAATTTACATGTTGGTTCCTGGAAAGAAGTAGCATCAGAAATCCCAATCTTGCATAGTCAGCCTACAAAGTAGTAGAAAATGTCAGGATAAAATTTACTAGGTAAGTCTCTTCTTAAATCCAAGGTATGTGACAAAAAAAATTCTGAACACAGAAGTATAAAATCTATTTTATAGAATTTTTAAGCCTTGGAAATGATGGGGATGATGCCAAATAAATGAAAGATCAAATGCCAAATGAATATAAGATCAAATAAATGAAAGATCAATTCAGAATACTGTTACCTCCCACATTCTACCTGGCCTATAGCCTTCCTTTAACAAATGCCGAGATCAAATGTCTTAAGGGACTTCTTTTCTTAGAATAGTAGGTGTGACCTCAAAAGTAATTAAACATAAATGATCCTTCCAGGAAGAATATTAAAGGGATTTAAGGTAGAAAGGAAAACATCGTGAAAGAAAGGGGAAACCACAGAGCTTGACCAAGTAGTTAATATAAATGTAGTGTTTGAGGATAATGTTTGCAGCATCTAAATAAAAATAACTTTCTTATTTAGGAATTTGAAAAATAAATCTCATTGAAGTACAACACAAATAAATAAAAAATGTATAAATCATTAATGCACAGTGAAATAAATCATCGTTAAAAAGAACAAAGCCATTCAGCAAAAAACAGGTAAAGATTAAAACATTGCTGATGCCAGGGAAGCCCTCTTAAGCCCCTGCCAAATACGACCAGCCACCTTCATTTCAAAAGAAACATTGTAGATTTGTTTTGAAATTTACATAAATAAAATTATATACTATGTTTCTCTGTTTTCACTCAACATTATGAGATTCACCCACATTAGGCTATCATGCAATTATTTTATTGATTGAAATTTTTAAAAAATAATTACCACCAGTTATTGCAAATCACAGAAAATAATTCTATAGGTTTCCACAAATTTAAGTCATGTTCATATTTGAGTAAATCAATGACTTTTATCATTTCAAATCTGGCTCTACTGAGTAACAACTAAATAAATGCAAATATTTGGCCTCCTAACTTAAACTGGACATAGAATAGAAATAAAATACTTGTGCCATAAGGTTATTATGAAAATCCAATGATTATGAATGCTTTATATGAAATTATAATAAAAATTAAATGCAATACCATATGAACATAGAAATTTTCACTTGTACGTAGGAATTATGACTATAATATAGAGAACAGGATTTTTATGCATGGTCTTCAGAATCCTGTTTGGTTCTCAGTCTTCTTCTGACCATGAAACCTTTTGAGTGTCTAGAGATTACCTACATTAGGATATTACCCACTTGAAAATTTTTCATATTTACATATGCAACATATTGCCTTTAATTGCAGATTGTCAGAGACCACCTGAGGGAATTCCCAAATCTGTGATCCTAAGATTTAAAAAACAATTTCTTTAGACTAATGCTTTTGCAGATTTATCTTAACAAAACAAAAAAGTACTGACTAGAAAAATACTCTCATTCTTTTGTGGAGAGAAATATTATAGGGTCTTTTTTTACTTTCAAAAACAGGTGATAAGTAGGCAGAGAGTTTGCTTTCCTAGGTAACTGAAATTAGACTGCAGAGACTAAATAATGCTTGCCTTTGAGCAGATTCAGATTTACCTCCTAAATCCTTTCCAATTCCTCACTCTGTTCTAGTCCACAGATGTAGCATTTTTCTTGGGATGAAGTGATCTGTGTATCCTCTCTGTCTCTCTCTCTCTCTCACTCTCTATCAACTTTAACTGATACTCTATTCTGACATGTAATTTGTGCAAAAGACTTCAGAAATTCTTTTCAGAATTTTTCTCATTTTATCACTTAACCTTTTTGTTGTGAAAGTGCCAATACCAACTGGGGTTTGTTTGCAGCTAACAGAACCTGCTCTATTTGATGCAGAAAGGTATTTGATAGAAGAAATGAAGTGCTAACAAGATCATTGGAAATTCCGGAAAAGGAGGCTGTTGATTGGGCCTACTTGAATAATTTCAAAATCACATCACAGAATTGACCACTACTCTGCCTCTGACAAAATCAGGAAACTAAAGCAGGATGCTGCTCTCCCACATTCTGACTTCATGATCACGCAAACTCAGCTGGAATCTGGAGATCAGAAAACCACCACTATGGTTGCCAGTATGGAGAAGACACTGTGGGCTGTGATCCAAAAATAAAGATGCTCCACCAGAATAAATAGTTCCAGAGCTACACTTCACTAGCCAAACTGATGTTAGGCACCATTCTCTACTTAGGTTAGTTCTGAATTCAAGTCTTATATGAGTATACCTGATTAATAGGACCAAAACACATCCAGAACTCTTGCTGCAAGGTAGTCCTGGAAATGCAGTCTGTAGCTTTTTATCTGTATAGTACATAAGGCAGAACACTAGGAAGTGGAACAGATGCTGAGCAAGATAATCTACCTAATATGCCACAGGCATCCAGCAGTAGTCAATCATGGTTTTGTGATTATTGAGATGTGATTATCACAGGAACATCAATACATCTTCAAATTAAAAAGAAAATAAGGTTATACTATATTTAAGCATCAGCGCTATTATACAACAGCACATGAAGAAAGGATATAGAACTGAAGTTAGGCTTATTGACTCTTATACAGTGAATAATATAGATTGTTTGCAAAATCTTGCTGTACTGAAATTATTTTTACATTAAATATTTTTTGAAATAAGGAAGTTCGAAATCAGCTGGCGTTTACCTTTTGCTTTCTTTGTTTCAAAAAATGTGTATGTGTGTATTCTGATAGCAGATAATACACTTCCTTAGCATTTTTTTGTAACAGAATTTGATCTGCAACATTCCAGATGTCTAGAAAGACAATAAGAAAATAGCAAAAAAATTCTTTCTTAATTAATTCTTATTTAATTATTATTTCTTATTTAATTAAACTTTTACACTGTTAAGAAGAGTATTGTATTGGAAATGCTACATACTTTTTAAACCTTTGTCTCTATAATACTCTATAATAGTGGTATCACAAATGTATTCTCTGGAAGCAGATGTTCTCTTTTTAATATACAAGTTATCAGGGTTTTTTTAAAAATTTCTTTAACTTTCAGGTGGCTCTCAGGTTACGCTGAAGTCTAAAGAAACTATACTCAAATTAGTTTTTTAAAATTAATTTATGCCTAATAAAAATAATTCCAGTTATAATCAGTAACTAGAAAACTTTCCGTAATCTAAAGTGGCACAACCTAGGGAAAAATAAGTTAGCTATTGTCAAATGTAAGATGTCAGATATATCCTTATCTCTTTCTTACATGAAGACCGAAAGAAAACCTGGTATTCTAATAGAGAAAATGTTTAGAACATTTCCCTAGCAAACTGACCTTTATCCATCAAGCTTTGTTATAAGGTGGCAATAATTTGATATACCACCTCATTTAACATTGAATTTCACCCAACATAACTTGAAAAAGATTCCATTTTAAACAACTTAAAACTACACATTTATAGACATTGTTAAAGCAAGATTATAACAAAACAACAAACATTAAAAATATGTAAGGTGTAATGGAAGCTAAATTTATCCAAATCCTCAACTGTCAAAAATATCTCTGCTTCTCTCACAATTGCAGAAAATTGAGCATGTCTTCTCACCTCTGCTCCTGTCTGCTCTGACTTTCAATGTTGACCCCATTTCTATCAGGGGATCACTCACAATGGAAGACTCTGGCCAGTGGCTTGCAGGTTACTACTCCTGATCCCACCTCTAGTGATTTCCTCCCTGCCCATTTCTGGCGGGTCTCACTCACACAGAGAGTCATTGGTCTTAGTGTGCACGTGTGCAAGTACGTGTGTGCAGATGTTTACATGCGTGTGTTGGGGAGGTGTCAGAAAACAATGGAAATAACAAAAACTCTTTTTTCCCCCACTGTTGTCATCATTTTTTTCAATTTCTCCCCGTTATTATCAGAAAATACCAGCTACTCTGGCTAGGGAGTAAGAATATATGCCTGGATTGGAATTTAAGCTTCAGCATTTGCTAAGTCTTTCTGCTGCACGAATCACAACATTCTGGAGCATCATAAAAGCTAGTTAGCCTTAAATAGGGTAAATGACTCCTACCCTCAAAGCTATTGTAAGAATTTCATAATTATTAATAACATATGTAAAAATGTCAAACCTCAAGGACCACAGAAAGTAGACTCAATACATGTTAGTTCCCTTCTGTTATTTCTCCAGCTATCACAGAACTGTATTTGCTCTCCCTCTAGTGGCCGACCTCCATATTCCTCATTTTTTGCATAAATTACCCATTTCAAACACTATTTTTACTTGCAATCCACCGCAAAAGGTCAAAAGATAAGACAATCTTGTGTAGAAATTAAATATTGTGGAAACCGAATGCAAACCTGATAGTAATAAAAAGAATACAAACGCTATATGAAATATTTGCTTTAGTGGGGAAAAAATATAAAAATGAGAAAATAAACAGCATAATTACAGAGACGGAAGAGCACATGCTGCTTGCCCAGCCTGGATATAATTTTTGGTTCTGATTGTCACAATTACAAGTTAAGTTAGCATTATGTTTTTCATGCTTAATTTACTTCTGAGATGTTTAAAAGGACTAGCTCTTCGTGTGTTTGTTTTGCTTAGACACATCTGTTGACGCTGCCTTCATCTTATAGTCAAAATGCAGGAGTTGGCGATGATTACAGATTCAATCCTCTGATTAGAAACAAGACTGATTTTTATGAAACATTTGTTTCTGTATTTTAAAAAAGGCTTCTTTAATTTCAAACATTGCAAACCACTTTGTTTATTAGAGTCAGATTTATTTCTTTTAGTGCACTTTTTTGGGTCGGGTTTTGAGGGTTAGACACAAGATGGCTCCATTGCTCTTATTGCACATATGATTAGCAGTGTTATCTAGTTATTTCCCTAAGCTTTTTATTTTTATTTTTCCCCGTCTTTGACAAACACACCAGAAACAAAACTTGAAAAATGTTCAAGTGGGTACAAATGGGTTAAAGTTTCCATTTATTTGTGACTTAAAAGTTGGGTTCCATTAAGGAGACTAAATATTTTACCAGACTATGTTTTTGAGAGATACAAGAGACAACTGTAGCACATTTCTTATCTGTATTCAAATATCTCTTGAACACTCTGAAATATTCCTATTGATTCATTGAACTAATGTTTGTTAAATAAAAGTTTCTTGAAAAAATTCTAGGGGAGTAATTAATATTAAACTTATAAAATTAGCTATTTGGTGGTGACATTTTCTCCCTTTTAAACTTGGCTTATCTTCATTTGTTGTCTATTGCAGATAAGAAACATTCAGGTCAGCAATATCAATAGGTTTTATTACAGAAAAACAGATGTTATCATCACCTACTCTGTCAGTTTAATTAGAAATATTGAAATGTTCTATATCCCCGTTAAGCCTAAAACTGTGGAAAATGGCTTGTTTTCCAAGTTCTTTGAATTCTTAAAGAGCTCCTGCTTCAAAAACTATATTATTTTCTCACATTTTAATGGAATCGGAGAAGCAAAATTTTGGTATTTTTCTAAGTAAATAATCTACAATGTTTTAATAAGATATGACCACATTTGACATTGATTTTAATCCCATAGATCATGGTACTATATTAGAGGCAAAAGCCCCATTTTTTGCCAAAAGAAATAGGACAATGGGTCCTCAATATGTTACAATATCAAATGGACTGCAAAATAACAGGTGGTTAAATACCAAACAGTTTTGTTTTTTCTTAAATAACACTTTAGATTAATGATGTCCTTTACATAGTCCTTTGGGAAGCCAGGCTAACGCCTTTTTATCTTCAACATGCAGCTTCCATGGTTCCCAAACATCACTCATTCCAATCAATCAGAGAAGTGAAAATGACCTGCAAGTTTTACAGCATTTCCACTAGAACTGAGCCAAAATTCAGTCCCATGACCACAACTATCAAAAGCAGGGTAGAGATAGGACCATGGAGGAAAAAAAATATGGTGACAGTTAACATTCTCTGTCTTAGTTTGCCTACTGGTAATCAAATATCCATTTGCACCTTTCTTGCCATGCATAGAATATGCTGACAACTCTTTTGTAAGGAGAAAACCTGAAGTCCTATCCAGCTCAAAGTCCAGAATCACTTGGTTTTGTGTAGATTTCTCCATGATGTTCAGAAGCAAGTCCAATGGTAAACACATTAAAAAGACAAATTGTCTCTCCTTCTCCAACATACAGAAACTAGGCCTTCTTCCCTTAGATTGGAGAAAGTTGTTTTATTAGACCTGAGTTTGATCTCTGGTAAACATTTCCAGAGCCCCCTGCTCCTCCAGCTAATGGATTCTCTGTCTTCTTTTTCTTCTCAGCCACATCTGAAGGTTGTGTTGAAAAGTATGCTAGCTTTTGTGGTTGCTCAGACTTTTCAGCCTGATTCTCATTTATGTAAGTTTGGAGCTTTAATTAGTTTTTAGGCTTAAACAATTTGAAGCTATTTTAGAGCACAACAGCGGTTTCTTTGGCTTAACTAGTGGTTATCTCTAATATTGATCATACTTTTTATCTATTTGTGTCTGTCACTCTTATGTCCACAAATCACAAAAAGAGAAATTCTTACCAGTTTCTAACTCTACTCATTTTCTGCCCTCTATTTAATATACAATATACCTATTGTTCAAATTAAAGGCACCTACCCACTGACAGTAAGGTCAGCTGAAGAATACGATTGGTGGGAAAGACAATAGCACACTCTTCTGTTCACTACTTGTTAAATATATTTGAAATATTTCATTATTGAATTTCTTTTTCTCAGTTATATTTAAAATTAGTGAAGTTGTTAAACAGAAAAAAAATGAGTTGATTTAAATGTCGCATAAAAGCATAATTGAAATAGCCAGAGAATCATGTATTTGTATATATAGAATAACTATTTTATTCCATTATATAAGTGTATATACACAACAATTTTAGGACATGTCATTACTATTCTCCCTGATTAAATCTGAATATTGCTTTCTGAGTGATAAATATTATTATTAGATGGCATGTGAGGGCAAGAATGATTGCTAAAATGTGAGCTGGGATTTAGATGGCTGAACCTCACCCAGAAACCAGAACAGTACAGCAGAATAATAAAGGAATGTATATCCTTCTTGTTGAGAGCAAACCATATTAGTCAAAGATTACACATTCACATTTGTGGCTACCGTATTTACCTTTGCTAGACAGATGGATAGATACATTCTTTTTTTTTCTTTTCTTTCTTTTCGAGACGAAGTCTCACTCTGTTGCCCAGGCTGGTGTGCAATGGTGCAATCTCGGCTCACTGCAACCTCCGCCTCCCGGGTTCAAGTGATTCTCCTGCCTCAGCCTCGTGAGTAGCTGGGATTACAGGTGCCCACCACCATGTCCAGCTAGTTTTTTGTATTTTTAGTAGACACGGGGTTTCACTATGTTGGCCAGGCTGGTCATGAGATAGATACATTCTTAGTGGTGGAGTATTTTAATTTTGTACATTTTGATGATAGTAACACTTAAAGATTACTCTCCTAGAAGAGCATGATTACATAAAAAAAAAAGGGTCAGAAAACCAAAGATTTGACTATGTCTTGACTCTAACCTCACTTTAATTAAGGTGCTTCATCTCTGGTGTTGTTTCCCCCTCCAACAAGGAGAATTAGTGATATGTTTTCTTAGGCTGAAAGTCACCTCTCATCAGAGATTGGAGAAGCTAGTTGGTTTACTTAGAAGTTGACAATAGTGGATTGAGAGTTCCAAAGAATTAAATTAAGACAAATGTATTATGGAAAAAGTTAAATGAGATCTTGAAATCAGATGCTGAAGCATCAAGATGTGAAGTCAAATTTGAGATAATCATAAATAAACAGTATTCTATATGAATGAGAAGAGCAACAGTTGGGAAATGAATAAGATTGAATGAAGGAAAAGAGAAGACAATTCAATCATGAGAAAAATTAATAAATTTCTGGAAAACCAGTGGGCATATGTATACTAGTGTCCCCTAGTGTGAGTCTATATCCAGGATGGAGGAGACTAGTGCATTCCATCTCAAATATTCTCTAATTCAGTGGTGTTGTCTTAAATTGGAAAACAAATAATAATAGAATGAGGTTCCTGAAACTACAAGAGTAATAGAGAGCCAATGGGTAAATAAGGAATAGATTACCAGATAAGGCCAGAATATGTCTGACAGACTTGATTTTCAAGGTATAAGTAGAAAATCAAGGTTTGACATAATCAGAAATACAGTATTTAAGAAACAATAAAATCTTATCATATGCAAAACTAGCATAAAAATACATAAAACATATTTATATCTTATAGAAAATATGTTCAAATGTGTCCCCTAACTTCTCAAGAAGAATATTAGCTTTTCTTACAGAATGTGATAATGAAATGATAAACTGCCCAAGGACAGCAATTCAGGTTCAGAGAATGTCATAGCCATATTCTGATCCTTCATGAATGCAGGTATTGCATTAAAATGTCAGGTGGGAACTGCAGCTAGAAACCAGGAATTCATTTATACAGCTTCAAATACAAGTTATTAAAAATAATTTCTAATTATAATTAGGAAAGTCCTGCATTGTTTTCTAGTGACTGATGTCTGCCACATAATTTAACCCATTGAAGGATGCCAATAACTAGTTAAGACACATGCCTTACAATAATATCTTTAAAACTCGTTTCTGATTTGTTCTATCATCATACTAAAGACACCCTGACAAAAGAGTTGATGATGACAGTATCTCAATAGCCAGCACGATCTGAAAGCTTTCGGAGCCCAAGGTAAAGAAATACTTTCCCAAATGTTAGTCTAGACGCTCAAGGGAAAAAATAAAAATAAAAATGGCTCACTGGAATTTCCAGTAATAAAACAGCATTGATGGAACATGATAAAAGGACACAGCCGATAGTCCAAAATTCTTCTGAAACAGGCAACAAGAAGATACATAAACCATAAAGTCTTCAGTTCTGATTGCTGCTTCACTTCTTGAAACTTAAGTTAAACATAATAGTAGAATCATTTTTTCTTTTCTTATTGCAGGAGTCTAATTCTGACCCTCACTATCTTGACCTATAAAATGAAAATAATGACACTAAAACATGTTTAGTATTTACTATTTAGCACAAAAATGGGAACAAAGAACAAGGGAAACAAATAGAAAATGGTAATAAATATTGGCAGGGCGCGGTGGCTCATGCCTGTAATCCCAGCACTTTGGG